>NC_091646.1:62021915-62628999 GCF_027580195.1 Bos mutus | reverse complement strand
TCAGGGGAAATAGATGGGGAAACAGTGGAAACTGTGGCAGACTTTATTTTTTTCAGCTCCAAAATCACTGCAGATGGTGATTTAAGCCATGAAATTAAAAGACGCTTACTCTTTGTAAGGAAAGTTATGACCAACCTGGATAGAATATTGAAAAGCAGAGACATTATTTTGCCACCAAAGGTCTGTCTAGTCAAGGCTATGGTTTTTGTAGTAGTCATGTATGGATGTGAGTGTTGGACTGTGAAGAAAGCTGAGTGCCGAAGAATTGATGCTTTTGAACTGTGGTGTTGGAGGAGACTCTTGGGAGTTCCATGAACTGCAAAGAGATACAACTAGTCCATTGTAAAGGAGATCAGTCCTGGGTGTTCTTTGGACAGAATGATGCTAAAGTTGAAACTCCAGTACTTTGGCCACCTCATGGGAAGAGTTGACTCATTGGAAAAGACTGATGCTGGGAGGGATTGGGGGCAGGGGGAAAAGGTGATAACAGAGGATGAGATGGCTGGATTTCATCATGGACTTGATGGACGTGAGTTTGAGTGAACTCCAGTAGTTGGTGATGGACAGGGAGGCCTGTCGTGCTGCAATTCATGGGGTCGCAAAGAGTTGGACACGACTGAGCAACTGAACTGAAATGAACTGAACAATATAGGTTTCCCTTATCTACACTCCCTTTTAGCATTTATTTCTATAGACTTCAATCATGGCTATTCTGACTAGTATAAACCGATACTTTAGGGTAGCTTTGCTTTCCATTTCTCTAATAATTAGCGACGTTGCGCATCTTTTGATGTGCCTTTTGGCCATTTGTATGTCTTATTTGGAGAAATGCTTGCATCTTCTGTCCATTTTATGATTTTTTCCTAATATCGAGCTGTGTGACCTGTTTGTGTATTTTGGAAATTAATCTCTTGGTGGTTGCTTCATTTGGAAATAATTTCTCCCATTCTGAGTGTTGTCTTTTTGTTTATAGTATCCTTTGCTGTGCAAAATCTTTTAAGTTCCTTTTATTTTTCTTTTTATGTTCATTACTCTAAAATGTGGATAAAAAAGAGTCTCACTGCTCTTTATGTCAAAGACTGCTCTGAATTTTTGTCTCAGAGTTTTATTGTGTGTAACCATATATTTAGGCCTTTAATTCATTTTGATTTTGTTTTTCTGTGCAATGTTAGAGAGTGTACTAATTTCATTCTCTTACATGTAGCAGTCCAGTTTTGCAAGCATCTCTTATTGAGGAGACTGTCTTTTCCCCTCTGTTCACTCTTGCCTTCTTTATCATAGATTAATTGATATCAGTGTGTGGGTTTACTTCTAGGCTTCCTGTCTTGTTCCAGTGATCTGTAAGTCTATCTTTCTGCCAATACCATACTATTTCAATGACTGATTCTTCAAGTTTCATTTTTCTTTCTCAAGACTGCTTTGTCTATTCAAAGTCTTCTGTATTTTAATACAAATCTTAGAATTCTTTGATTTTGATATGCATAAAATGCAATTGATAATTAGATAGTTTGCATTGAATCAGTAGACTGCCTGGGGTAGTATAGTCATTTTGACAATATTAATTCTTCCAATCAGTAAACATGGTATATCTTTTAATCTTTGTATTCTTTGATTTCTTTCATCAGTATCATATAGTTTTTGGAATACAGGTGTTTTGCCTCCTTAGGTAGGTTTATTTGTAAGTATTCTATTTTTTACACATTGGTCTTTACTTTCACCATCAGACATAGCCACAACTGGGTGTTGTTTCTGCTTTGGCTCAGCCTGTTTATTCCTCCTGGAGCTATTTCTATGCTCTTCTCCAGTAGCATATTGGCACCTACCAACCTGGGGAGTTCATTTTTCAGTGTCATATCTTTTTGCCTTTTCATACTGTTCATGGGCTTCTCAAGGCAAGAATGCTGAAGTGGTTTTCCATTTTCTTCTCCAGTGGACCACATTTTGTCAGAATTCTCCATCATGACCCATCCATCTTGGGTGGCCCTACATGGCATGGCTCATAGTTTCATTGTGTTAGACAAGGCTGTGATCCCTGTGATCAGTTTGGTTAGTTTTCTGTGATTATGGTTTTCATTCTGTCTGTCCTCTAACGATGAAGGTAAGAGGCGTGTGGAAGCTTCCTGATGGGAGGGACTGGCTGTGGGGAAAACTAGGTCTTGTTCTGATGGGCAAGGGCATGCTTAGTAAATCTTTAATCCAGCTGTCTGTTGATGGGTGGGGCTGTGCTCCCGCTGTAGTTTGACCTGAGGCCAAACTATGGTAGGGGTAATGGCAGCCTCCTCCAAAAGGACTTATGCCAGCATGCCATGCCTCCCAGAACTGTTGCAATCCGTGTCTGTCCCTGACCCCACAGCAGGCCACTGTCAACCCTCACCTCCCTTTGTGACTCCCAAACACTCACAGACATGTCTGACTCAGTCTCTTGTGGGGTCACTGCTCCTTTCTCCTGGGTTCTGGTGAACACAAGGTTTTGTTAATGCCCTCCAAGAGCCTCTGTTTCCTGAGTCATGTAGAAATTCTGTAATCACTTCCCACTGGCTTTCAAAGTCAAATTCCCTGGGAGTTCTCAGTCCCTTTGCTGGATACCCAGGTTGGGAAATCTGTTGTGGGAATTAGAACTTTCAAAACATTGCAAGAACTTCTTTGGTATAATTGTTCTCCTGTTTGTGGGTCACCTAATAGGTGGCTCTATAGTGGGGCTAATGACGACTTCCTCCAAGAGAACTTAGGCCACACACCATGCCTCCCAGGACTGCTGCTGCCTGCTGTCCCTGTCCCAGTGGCAGGCCACTGCCGACCTATATCTCCAGAGGAGACACTCAGAGAGTTACAGGCAGGTTTGGCTCAGTCTCTTGTGGAGGTCACTGCTCCTTCCCTGGGTCCTGGTGTGCACAAGGTTTTGTTTGCACCCTCTGAGTGTCTCTGGTGGTATGAGGTTTGATTTTAAACATATTGCACCACTCCTGCTGTCTTGTGGCTTCTTCTTTGTATCTGTTTTTGGTGGGTTCCTACATTCTCCTGTCGATAATGTTCAGCAGTTAGTTTCAATTTTGGTGTTCTCACAGGAGAAGAAGAGTACAGACCATTCTACTCTGCCATCTTACAAAGTAAATTCCAGAAAAAACATCTACTTCTGCTTTGTTGACTGCTTTAAAGTCTTTGACTGTGTGGATAACAACAAACTGTTGTTTATACTAGACCACCTTACCCTTCTCATCAGAAATCTGTATGCAGGTCAAGAAGCAACAGTTCAAACTGGACATGGAACAACAGACTGGTTCCAAATAGGGAAAGGATTACGTCAAGGCTGTATATTGTCTCCTGCTTATTTAACTTATATGCAGAGTACATCATGAAAATGCTGGGCTGAAAGAAGCACAAGATGGAATCAAGATTGCCAGGAGAAATATCAATAACCTTAGATATGCAGATTATACCACCCTTATGGCAGAAAGTGAAAAGGAATTAAAGAGCCTCTTGATGAAGGTGAAAGAGTTGACTTAAAACTCAGTATTCAAAAAACTTAGATCATGGCATCCAGTCCCATCACTTCATGGCATATAGATGGGGAAACAATGGAGATAATGATGGACTTTATTTTATTTGGCTCCAAAACCACTGCAGATATTGACTGCAGCCATGAAATTAAAAAAAAACACTTGTTCCTTGGAAGAAAAGCTATGACCAACCTAGACAGCATATTGAAAAGCAGAGACATCTCTTTGCTGACAAAGGTCCATATAGTCAAAGTTATGGTTTTTTCAGTAGTTATGTATGGATGTGAGTTGGACCATAAAAAAGACTGAGTGCCAAAGAATTCATGCTTTTGAACTGTGTGCTGGAAACACTCTTGAGAATCCCTTGGACAGCTAGGGGATCAAATCAATCAATCCTAAAGGATCAGCCCTGAATATTCATTGGAAGGACTGATGCTGAAGCTGATTCTCCTATACTTTGGCCACCTGATGTGAAGAGCCAATTCATTGGAAAAGACCTTAACGCTGGGAAAGACTGAAGGCTGGAGGAGAAGGAGATGACAGAGGATGAGACGGTTGGATGGCATCACTGACTCAATGGACATGGGGTTGAGCAAGCTCTGGGAGATGGTGAAGGACAGAGAGTCCTGGCATGCTGTAGTCCATGGGGCTGCAAAGAGTCAGACACACCTGAGCAACTGAACAACAACAACATGGATTTATATATCTACATTCTCTTTTGTTGCATACATAGATATTTCAAATTTTTATACCCTCTCCTAGCCTTAATTCTTTATCATTACATAAGGACCTTCTTTGTCTCTTAACACAGTCTTTGACTTAAGGCTTATTTTGTCTTATATAGCTATCTCAGATTTCTTTTGATTTCTTTTGCATGGAATATCATTTTCCATTCCTCCTCTTTTAGCCTATATGTGTCCTTACATCTGAAATAAATCTCTTGCAGACAGTGTATAAATATAAATGATTCTTGCTTTTTATTTACTTATCTGCTCTTTGTCTTTTGAATGATGATTTAGTCCATTTTAAAAATATTTTTATTTATATTTTATTTTTATTTATATATTAAATATATTTATTAAATTTATATTTAATATATATGAATTAAATATATTTTTAGTTTATATATTTTATTTGTTTATATTTCATTTTATTTCTATTTTTTAATTGATAGACTATTGCATTGTTGTTTTCTGCTTCCTTTGCAATTTCTTCTTACTTCTCTTGCTCTTTTTGTGATTTGATGATTTACTCTAGTATTATTTAGATTCATTTTTCATTATCTTTACCTACTATAGGTTTTTGTTTTGCAGTTACCATTAGGCTTACATGAAAAGTGAACATCACTCAGCTGTGTCCAACCCTTTGCAACCCCATGGACTATACAGTCAATGGAATTCTCCAGGCCAGAATACTGGAGTGGGTAGCCTTTTCCTTCTCCAGGGGATTTTCCCAACCTAAGGATTGAACCCAGGTCTCCTGCATTTACAGGCAGATTCTTTACCAGCTGAGCCACAAGGGAAGCATAGTACATAGTACAAAGGCTTACACAGTGCAACTGTGTAATAATAGACTATAACTGTGTTATAATAGACTATTTTAAGTTGATGACAACTTAAATTTGAATGTATTCTTAAAGTTATACATGTTTACCCATCCTCCACACTTTTGTATCATGTTCACAGTTTGTATATTTTTGTTTTGTATATCTCTTAAATTAACATAGATTTTATTTTTACTACTTTTGTCTTTTAACTTTTATGCTAGTTCAGTATTTGACTAACTTACCACCTTTACAATAGTAGATTATTCTTATTTTTACTCTATACTTACCTTTGAGATTTATATGCTTTTTATATGTTTTTTCTGTTACTAAACAGTGTCCTCTCATTTCAATTTAAAGTAATCCCTTTCACATTTACTGTATGGTCTCTCTAGTGGTGATGAACTCTTTTAGCTTTTGCTAGTCTGTAAAACAATCTCTTCTCCACTGTTGAACAACAACTTTACCAGGTAGTTTATTCTGTGTTGGCAGTCTTTTTTTTTCTCCATCAGTACTTTGACTATAAATGAGCCACTCCCTTCTGATCTCCAAAGTTTCCCCTGAAAAATCTGTTTATAGTCTTTTAGGTGTTCCTTTGTATGTAAAAACTTGTTTTTCTCATTGCTTTTATGATTCTTTCCTTGATTTTATCTCTTGACACTTTCAAGATGTTTTGGTGAGGCTTTCCTAAAGTTTATGCTATTATATTTGGAATTCGCTGGGATTTCTGAATCTAGATCTCTGTTCCCTTTTCCATGATAGAGGAGTTTTCAGCCTTTATTTCTACACATAAGTTTTCAGCCTCTTTCTCTGTTCACTTCCTAGGAATCCTATTACGTGAATATTTGTCAACTTTACATTAGCCCATAAGTCCTTTGAGCTACCATCACTCTTTTTCTTTCCTTTTTGTTTTGTTTTTGTTATTCTGATTAGATGAATTCTTCTGCCTTTTTTTTTTTTTTTTTAACTGATCCTTTCTTTTGCTTGCTGCTGAACTCCTGTATTGTATTTTATAATTCAGTTATGTTATTTTTTGACTGATTTCTGTCTGGTACTTTCTTTTATTTTCTATTTCTTTGTTGAAATTCTCACTTTTTTCATGCATTGTTCTCTTGATCTTGATGAATATTTTTATGACCATTGTTTTGAACTTTTTATCAGGTAAATTATTTCTCTCCATCCTTAAATTTTTTTTCTCTGAGATTTTATCTTATTCTTTTGTTTGGACTATATCCTTTTGTTTCTTCATTTTGTTCCTATACATTAGATAAAAGTTACCTCTCTTAGTATGAAGGGATGGCTTATGTAGGAAACAAAACTCATTGTTCAACCCTGTCAGAGCTCTTGGTTATCTTTCAAATCTTTGTGATTGTCCAAGCAGTTTATTTTGTTTTTTAGTAGCTTCCAGTAGTTGAAGGTATACCAAGACCTGTCAGTGTCTCAAAGACAAGGATCTCAGTCAGCAACTTGATTCAAAATTATTGGAAGCCAGAACCTCAAGGTAACAGCTTTAAAGTTTGAAAGTATTCCTCTTTCTGAGGAAGCCTGGATGATAGGCATTTCTGTCTTCCCCCTTTACTTTAAGCCCTGGCGTGATAGTCAGTTAATAATTGTTTCTTTTTTTCTTTATTTGCTGCCATTTTGTGAAACTATAAATACAAAGCTCACTTGTTACCAAAGCCAGGCTATCTAGGGATGTTTCTTATGGGTGACAGCCACAAATGTCAGGGTGCTAGACATGTCACAGCACTTTTCTTAAAAGGAACCACCTGAAGTGTGGCACACGTAGAATGGAAAGATGGTACCTGCTGGCCTCCCCTCTATCTGAAGAAGATAACAGTAAGTCCTTAGATATGTGTTTAATTAGAACTGTGCCCCTCAATCCACAGTTATAAAGATAATTTAGTAGATTTCTTTCATGGAAAGACTGGGCTTTTTTGTTTACTGCTTCTCTGCTGGGCCCTGGAAGGTGACTGGTTAAGAACTCTTTCTCTGTTATAGTCCTATGGGACCTCTAAACATAATTTCCATTGAGCCAAGTTATCAAGGGAGGTCCCCTGGGCAGCAATCACAAAAATTAAGGCCCCAGATGTGTGCACAGCTCATTTCCAGAAGATAATGGTGACCTGGAACAAGGCAGAGAGAATGTGTGAAAATGGTTCTGTCCCTCTTAAGTCCCTGAAGAGGTTTACAATTGGCCTTTGGATTTGTGTTTAATTAGAAGCCTGCCCCTTATGATGCAGCTATGAAGATAAACTAATAGGCCAATTTTATTGGAAGACCAGGTATTTCTATCTGATGTCTCTGTGCTATGCCTTGAGGACGTAGCTGATTAAGAACTTATTCATTATTAATTATGCTTCTGTGGGACCCACAAATATAATAACCTCTAGCCCCTAGAGCCAGAAAATTAGCAGACATCCCTTGGGAAGCTGCCACAAAAACTGGGTCCTCAGATGTATGCACAGGTTTCTTTCTGGGAAATACTCATGACCTTGAGCAAGACAGGGAGGCCTGGCATGCTGCAGTTCATGGGGTTGCAAAGAGTCGGACACGACTGAGTGTCTGAATTGAACTGAACTTGAGCAAGACAGAGGTAGAACACAAAGATGGCACATGTTGGCCTCCGTAGTCTTTGGAAAGTACTTCAGTCAATACCTAGATATGTGATAAATTAGATATCTACTCCTTAGACATCTGAAGAGGCTGAAGTTTTAAAGATAAGCTAATAGGTTTCTTTCACAGAAAGACTGCTTTTCAGTTGTCTGCCTCTGTGCTATGCCATGCAGGGTAGCCAAGATGAAATCACATAAATCTGTTAAGAATTGTTTCCAGTTTACTATAGCCTTGTGGGTCTCACAGATACAAGCCCTATTGACTGTCAAAACTAGATGTTTTGGAGTACCCATATCTGAGGTGCAAGTCTTAAAAATTTTGCTCCTCTGGGAGAAGCTGGGAGTTCAGCACTTTACCATTGGTATACCAAGCCAGTGGTGGGGTTTATGATGAGATTTTGTCTCAGGTTCTCCTACCCATTTCAATTTGTTTTTTTCTCATTAACCTGATATGTAGGAGTCACTCAGCTGATTTTGGGGGTCCTTTCAGAGACAGTTTCCCCATATGTAGCTGTAGATTTGTTGCATCTATAGGAGGAGGTGAGTTCAGAATCCTCTTATGTCACAATCTTGAACTGTAGCTCTCAGAATGTCACTTCTGCCTACAGTCCTTCCTTATTTGTTTTATAATTGTCCTTTTGTCATTTGCTCCTTTTCCTTCTTTTATGTCTTCTTTTGGAATAATTATTTTTATGATTTTATTATCCCCTTTGTTCAGCCCAGTTCAGTTCATTGGCTCATTCGTGTCCAACTCTTTATGACCCAATGAATGGCAGCATGCCAAGCCTCCCTGTCCATCACATCTCCCAGAGTTCACCCAGACTCATGTCCATCAAGTCGGTGATGCCATCCAGTCACCTCATCCTCTGTCATCCTCTATTCTCCTGCTCTCAATCCCTCCCAGCATCAGAGTTTGCCCAATGAGTCAACACTTCGCATGAGGTGGCCAAAGTACTGGAGTTTCAGCTTTAGCATCATTCCTTCCAAAGAACACCCAGGGATGGTCTCCTTCAGAATGGAATGGTTGGATCTCCTTGCAGTCCAAGGGACTCTCAAGAGTCTACTCCAACACCATAGTTCAAAAGCATCAATTCTTTGGCACTCAGCTTTCTTTATAGTCCAACTCTCACATCCATACACGACTACTGGAAAAACCATAGCCTTGACTAGACAGACCTTTGTTGGCAAAGTAATATCTCTGTTCTTGAATATGCTGTCTAGGTTGGTCATAACATTCCTTCCAGGGAGTAAGAGTCTTTTAATTTCATGGCTGTAATCACCACCTGCAGTGATTTTGGAGCCTCCCAAAATAAAGTCAGCCACTGTTTCCACTGTGTCCCCATCTATTTGCCATGAAGTGATGGGATCAGATGCAATAATCTTAATTTTCTGAATGTTGAACTTTAAGTCAACTTTTTCACTCTCCTCTTTCATTTTCATCAAGAGGCTTTTTAGTTCTTCTTTTCTTTCTGACATAAGAGTGGTTTCCATGAATTAAGGCAAATTGGAAGTGGTCAAACAAGAGATGGCAAGAGTGAATGTTGACATACTAGGAATCAGCGAACTGAAATGGACTGGAATGGGTGAATTTAACTCAGATGACCATTATATCTACTACTGTGGGCAAGAATCCCTCAGAAGAAATGGAGTAGCCAAAATGGTCAACAAAAGAGTCCAAAATGCAGTACTTGGATGCAATCTCAAAAATGACAGAATGATCTCTGTTCATTTCCAAGGCAAACCATTCAATATCACAGTAATCCAAGTCTATGCCCCAACCAGTAAGGCTGAAGAAGCTGAAGTTGAACGG
Source organism: Bos mutus (assembly GCF_027580195.1). Classification (NCBI taxonomy): domain Eukaryota; kingdom Metazoa; phylum Chordata; class Mammalia; order Artiodactyla; family Bovidae; genus Bos; species Bos mutus. The sequence continues at coordinate 62,619,534 of NC_091646.1, read as the reverse complement.
TTCTATGAAGACCTACAAGACCTTTTAGAACTAACATCCAAAAAAGATGTCCTTTTCATTATAGGGGACTGGAATGCAAAAGTAGGAAGTCAAGAAACACCTGGATTAACAGGCAAATTTGGTCTTGGAATACGGAATGAAGCAGGGAAAATACTAATAGAGTTTTTCCAAGAAAATGCACTGGTCATAGCAGACACCCTCTTCCAACACACAGAGAAGACTCTACACATGGACATCAGAAGATGGTCAACACCAAAATCAGATTGATTATATTCTTTGCAGCAAAAGATGGAGAAGCTCTATACAGTCAAAAAAAACAAGACCAGGAGCTGACTGTGGCTCAGATCATGAACTCATTATTGTCAAATTCAGACTGAAATTGAACGAAGTAGGGAAAACCACTAGACCATTCAGGTATGACCTAAATCAAATCCCTTAGGATTATACAGTGGAAATGAGAAATAGATTTAAGGGACTAGATTTGATAGATAGAGTGCCTGATGAACTATGGATGGAGGTTCGTGACATTGGACAGGAGACAGGGATCAAGGCGATCCCCATAGAAAAGAAATGCAAAAGAGCAAAATGGCTGTTTGGGGAGACCTTAAAAATGGCTGTGAAAAGAAGAGAAGTGAAAAGCAACGAGAAAAGGAAAGATATAAGCATGTGAATGCAGAGTTCCAAAGAATAGCAAGAAGAGATAAGAAAGCCTTCCTCAGCAATCAGTGCAAAGAAATAGAGGAAAACAACAGAATGGGAAAGACTAGAGATCTCTTCAAGAAAATTAGAGATACCAAGGGAATATTCCATACAAAGATGGGCTTGATAAAGGACAGAAGTGGTATGGACCTAACAGAAGCAGAAGATATTAAGAAGAGGTGGCAAGAATACATAGAAGAACTGTACAAAAAAGATCTTCACGACCCAGATAATCACGATGGTGTGATCACTGACCTAGAGCCAGACATCCTGGAATGTGAAGTCAAGTGGGCCTTAGAGAGCATCACTACAAACAAAGCTAGCGGAGGAAATGGAATCCCAGTGGAGCTATTTCAAATCCTGAAAGATGATGCTGTGAAAGTGCTGCACTCAATATGCCAGCAAATTTGGAAAACTCAGCAGTGGCCACAGGACTGGAAAAGGTCAATTTTCATTCCAATCCTAAAGAAAGGCAATGCCAAAGAATGCTCAAACTACTGCGCAATTTTACTCATCTAACACAGTAGTAAAATAATGCTTAAAATTCTCCAAGCCAGGCTTAAGCAATATGCGAACCGTGAACTTCCAGATGTTCAAGCTGGTTTTAGAAAAGACAGAGGAACCAGAGATCAAATTGCCAGCATCCCCTGGATTGTGGAAAAACATCTATTTCTGCTTTATTGACTATGCCAAAGACTTTGACTGTGTCAATCACAATAAACTGTGGAAAATTCTTCAAGTGATGGGAATACCAGACCCCCTGACCTGCCTCTTAAGAAATCTGTATGCAGGTCAGGAAGCAACAGTTAGAACTGGACATGGAACAACAGACTGGTTCCAAATAGGAAAATGAATACGTCAAGGCTGTATATTGTCACCCTGCTTATTTAACTTATATGCAGAGTACATCATGAGAAACTCTGGGCTGGAAGAAACACAAGCTGGAATCAAGATTGTCGGAAGAAATATCATTAACCTCAGATATGCAGATGACACCACTCTTATGGCAGAAAGTGAAGAGGAACTAAAAAGCCTCTTGATGAAAGTGAAAGTGGAGAGTGAAAGAGTTGGCTTAAAGCTCAACATTCAGAAAATGAAGATCATGGCATCCGGTCCCATCACTTCATGGGAGATAGATGGGGAAACAGTGGAAACAGTGTCAGACTTTATTCTTTGGGTCTCCAAAATCACTGCAGATGGTGACTGCAGCCATGAAATTAAAAGATGCTTACTCCTTGAAAGAAAAGTTATGGCCAACCTACATAGCGTATTCAAAAGCAGAGACATTACTTTGCCAACAAAAGTCCGGCTACTCAAGGCTATGGTTTTTCCTGTGGTCATGTATGGATGTTTGAGTTGGACTGTGAAGAAAGCTGAGCACCGAAGAATTGATGCTTTGAACTGTGGTGATGGAAAGACTCTTGAGAGTCTCTTCGACTGCAAGGAAATCCCACCAGTCCATTCTGAAGGAGATCAGCTCTGGGATTTCTTTGGAAGGAATGATGCTGAAGCTGAAACTCCAGTACTTTGGCCACCTCATGCGAAGTGTTGACTCAGTGGAAAAGACTCTCATGCTGAGAGGGATTGGGGGCAGGAGGAGAAGGGGCGACAGAGGATGAGATGGCTGAATGGCATCACTGACTCAATGGACGTGAGTCTGGGTGAACTCCGGGAATTGGTGAGCCAGGTAGACCTGGCTTACTGTGATTCATGGGGTCGCAGAGAGTCAGACACGACTGAATGACTGAACTTAAATGCGGTTGGCCTAAAGATGACAATACTTAATGAAGTCAATCAAACAGAGAAAGACAAATGCTATATGGTATCATTACAATGCTGAATATAAAACTGGATACAAATGAAGTTATTGAAGTTATTTACAAAACAAAAACAGACACAGAAACATAGGGAAAAAAGCATGAATATCAATGTAAAAAGGAGTGGGAGATGGATAAATTAGAAGTTTGTAATTAACAAGTAAACATCGTTTATATATAAAGTAGATAAATAAGAATGTCCTACTGCATAGCACAGGAAACTATAATCAACATCCTATAATAAACGATTTTGGAAAAGATTATGAAAAGAAGACATATATATTATACATATATATATATATATATTTATATGTAATATACATAATTTTGTTGTACACCCGAACCTAACAGAACAGTTTAATCAACTGTAGTTCAATAAAAATTTTAAAATAAAAAAGACTATCATTTGCCATTTCAGTAAACAAAGATGTTGTAGCCATGCAGCCACTACAGCAGCTACTGCAGTCACTCCTGGCCATATACCTTTCGGAGAATTCAGAACGGAGCAAAACTGGAAGATGGCCTTGGATAGTTAAGATGTATATCAAAGAAAATATTTCAACAAGCCCAGGCTCTTTTATCTTCACATACAAAAAAGGGTACTAAATTCATTAACTTGCAATATCTTTTTTGTGATTAGCAATAAACTTTTGATGTTTGATTACTTTTTATTTTTCAGTAAAACCCGCTTTTCATTCTGGCTTCCCACTTACCTCTTTGGAAAATTCCTTCGGAGCTTTCTGGGTTGCTGCCTTCCAAAGCATAGTCTTCAGTAATGCCTTGAATAATATAATTCAATAATAATATAATTCTGAACTTTTAGGTAATGAGTTTTTTTTTTTTCCCCAGTTGACAGTACCCTAAAAATCTAAACTCTTTCTAAAAATAGATTTGAATATCTATTCCTGGAATGTGTGGACCTTTTCCCCATTATGTCTGACCAAAGATTTATATAATATCTATGGTATGCACATTTCTAGGCCTGTGTAGTGGCCAAGGGATGATTGTTTTCCAGTGGTATAAAATATTTGAACATACATATTGCAGTATCTATATTATATTTGGTAGTGCTCTTGTTATTTAAGGTGGCTAAATTGTCATTGACTTGACCACCTGAGGCTCTCTTCTGACCACCCCTCAAGCAAAGTCACTGTGTTTTAAGGAGAGAGTCAAGTTAATGCCTAGTCTTTATATAAAGTGCATCCTTGAATTGTACATGGTGCCCCTGAAAATAAGGAATCATTGTTCCCCTCTAAGTGGATGTGTGTCTGCTCAGTCGTGTCCAACTCTTTGCAACCCCATGAACTTTAGCCCACCAGGCTCTCCTGTCCATGGGATTTCCCAGGCAAGAATACTGGAATGGGTTGCCATTTCCTTCTACAGGGGATCTTCCAGATCCAGGGATCAAACCTGAGTCTATTGTGTCTCCTGCACTGGTAGGCAGATTCCCTACCACTAGTGCTACCTTCAAGTGGGACCAGAATCAATTAGGGGTACAGGCGGACAGGAGCTCCAGTGTGTCCTCCTGGTTGGCTTGTAGATCTTAGTTTTCCCTCTTCAGCTTGAATAATTGCATTTAATTATTCAAATTGAATACAAAGGAATAATTGCATTCCATGTTTTTGGAAGAACTTAAAAAATTTTTTATATTTATTTGTTTTTGGCTTCTACTGATGCTGCTTAGTTGCTTCAGTCATGTCCGACTCTGTGCGAAACCATAGACTGTAGCCCACCAGGCTCCTCTGTCCATGGGGATTCTCCAGGCAAGAATACTGGAGTGGGATGCCATGCCCATCTCTCTCTCTTTTTTTTTTTTTTTTGGTTGTGCTGGGTCTTTACTGCTGCACACAGGCTTTCTCTAGCTGTGGCAAGAGGGGACTATTCTTTGTTGCTGTGCATGGGTTTCTCACTTCAATGGCTTCTCTTGTTGTGGAACACAGTCTTTATGCATGCAGGCTTCAGTAGTTACAGCACACGGGCTCAGTCATTATGGCTCGTGGGCTCTAAACCATGGGCTCAGTAGCGGTGGCATATGGGATTAGTTGCTCCATGGCTTGTGAAATTTCCCCAGATTAAGGATCAAATTGTGTCCCCTAGATTGGCAAGCAGATTCTCATCCACTGTGCCACCATGGAAGTCCCTTGGAGGAACTTTTTGAGGGTAATCATCCCAATCTGTCCTGTTTGTCCATGCCACCAATGATGTAGCACTCGTTAGTCCTATGAAATGACTGAGAATGCAAGTGAAGAGAACATATGAGGCTGTTTACAGGAATTTTGCATTGGAGGTGCAGAACCTAAGGTCAAACTTGACTATTTCTGACAGACTTTTCAGTCAGGTTCATGGTAATGGCAATCTAATCATGGTTAGAACTCTCCAGAGTGGGTGGCAGACCTATATTCATTTAATTTAAGACACTTGGAATAGTTTTGGAAAGTTGCACCAAGATGTTTCCCTTTATTAGGAATGCCTCAGAGATGTACTGGAAATAAATATCATTAATGATCCTCCCTAACACATACTTCTCAAGGTCTAAAGAGTTTTCTCCCTAAGTACCTGGTTGTTGCTCTCACTCTATAAACACAAGAAAAATCAGTGCATCCCATTCCAGTAGCTCTAACTGTACTTTGCTTACAATCATTCCCTACTTACACTGTCAAGGGTGTTATTCATATCTATTTTTTTTAATTTTATTTTATTTTTAAACTTTACAATATTGTATTAGTTTTGCCAAATATCGAAATGAATCCACAACAGGTATACCCGCGTTCCCCATCCTGAACCCTCCTCCCTTCTCCCTCCCCTACCCTCCCTCTGGGTCGTCCCAGTGCACCAGGCCCAAGCATCCAGTACCGTGCATCGAACCTGGACTGGCGACTCATTTCATACATGATATTATACATGTTTCAATGCTATTCTCCCAAATCTCCCCACCCTCTCCCTCTCCCACAGAGTCCATAAGACTGATATATTTTTTAAAAAGATTTGTATAGTGCCCAGTTCCTTTTATCTGATTATTATCCAAGTGGCCAAAAGAAAATACTCTCTTTCTAAGGACAGCTGCATTTAATGACGAGATTGCTTTACTAAGTAATATGGATCAAGGCAGTACAGCCAAAATTATTTTTGAACTGATTTTTGTAGAGGCCATTACAATGCTCAAAAATATTAAATGCCTGTGATAGAAGGGAGCATGGGAGTTCAATTACATTCCTTCACCACTACCTAATTGTTGAGTATCTTTGGCAATAAAAGGTGTATGATTGTTCATGTGCAAGTAGGTTTGGAAAGACAAAAGCATGACACAGATTAATTTCATGGACTCCAGTGATGTAGCTAGAATCAGATGAGTGTGCTGATTCAGTGTCATGAACTGTAGCAGAAGGCCTGAAATTCCTGGGTCAGAGGCAAAGGAGTCAAATTTTATTTTCTCATTGGAAATTACTGGGAGAAAATCCCTTATGAGTTTCTCACACTCTGCCAGTCTTATAAGCAGAGACATTGACAGCTTTGTTCTTGACTATCTTTTCCAGGATGTTTGTATAGCAAGAAGCCTTAGAAGATACAGTGTCTCCTTGTGGGGAAGAAGAAAGATACTGATTATCTTAATAAAAATAATTTCTTCTTTCAGGGATAAAGAATAGGCAAGTGTTATTGAAACCATTTTTAAAAGATTAGTGTCATTTTGATATTTGGCAAAACTAATACAATTATGTAAAGTTAAAAAAAAAAAAAAAAGATTAGTGTCTCCTAAGTTCAAGGTTCCTTAGCTATGATGCAGACCCACTGCATGCAGTGTAACCATCTGGGCCAATCTCCATAATGCCCTGATGGAACTGAGGGATAGAAGGGATCAATACAAGCATGATATTCTGATAAGCATGCTGCCTGCTCTTCTGTTCTTCCTTGAATAATAAAGTCCTCTATGTCTTGTTTTCTGTAAATATTCCTGAAAAGTGGCAGGCTAACTTGATAGCTTGCAAATAGGGTAAAATTCCAGACACTTCAGAGTTCTTAACAGACTACTGAGGCTCTTTGGATGACTATGCTTTGGCCAAGGAAAAGTTAAATCTTGTTAAACCCTGACCTCAGGCTTGTAAGATACTCTTTTCCTTTTATTTCTTTAATTTGGACTGGAAAATGCCTTCCTCTTTAATTACAGATAGAGGAATCAAGGTGAGGTGCAGAGACGGGAAGTAGGTTTAAGAGAGAAAGGAAGTTATAGATGTCTTTCATTAAATGATTCAAACCGGCTTATCAAGGTAACAAAGGGACCCCTGATAAAGAAACAAAACGTGTTCATTTGGCTGGTATGCATTTTAAAATTTATCTCTCGGAAGTGAATACAGTGAAAAGAATAGAAGAAAGTAAGGAACTCTCCAGATGGTTAAATAGAATAACCACTAAGATATTTTTCATCTCTTAAAGTCTTGAAGTTGTCATTTCTTTTCATGTATTGGAAGCTATAATAAAATAACATACACTGGCTGGCTTATGTTGTTGTTCAGTCATCAAGTCGTGTCTGATTCATTGCAACTCCGTGGACTGCAGCACGCTAGGCTTCCCTGTCCCTCACCATCTCTCGGTGTTTGCCCAAGTTAATGTCTTTTGAATCAGTGATGCCATCCAACCATCTCATCCTCTGGAGCCAAGAAAAATTAATTTCTGTTGTTTTTAAGCCACCCTTTTGCCCTTTCATGGCTCACTGCCTTGTCGTGGTGCAAGGGCTTGCATAATTCAATGAAACTATGAGCCATGCTGTGTAGGGCCACCCAATATGGATAGGTCATAGTGGAGAGTTCTGACAAAATGTGATCCACTGGAGGAGGGAAAGGCAAACCAGTATTCTAGCCATGAGAACCACATGAACTGTATAAAAAAGATGGCCTATAAACAGCAGAAATTAAATTTTCATACCTCTGGAGGCTAAGTCCAAGAAAGGTGCCCACAGATTCAGGGTTCAATAAGAAATTCCTGGTTCTTAGGCAGCCGTCTTTTTACTGTGTCCTCACATGGCATAAGGGGCTAGGAAGCTCAGTGGTATTTCTTTTACAAAAGCAGTAATCTCATTCATGAGGCTCCACCTTCATGACCTAATCAACCCAAAACCCCACTTCCTAACACTGTCGCCTTGGAATGATTCTTTACCACTAGTGCCACCTGGAAAGTTAGAAATCAATGGGTAAGCCAGACCAAAATCTCATCTGAAGGCTCTGTGGAAGAATACACTTGCAAGTTCATTCTGGTTGTGACTGAATTCAGTTCCATGTAACTCTTAGACTGAGGTCCAAGTAATTTCTATTAGTCTGGGGTTGCTATCAAGTCCCAAAGATCACCCATATTACTTACAATGTGGCCTTCACAACAGATGATATCCCTTACATCAAATCTCTTTCCTGCTTTCATTTTTTCTGACTCCTCCATCCTTTACATCTAGACCTAGATTTAAGGAGATCATATGAGTGTAATCTCTCCTAAAGTCAACTAACCTAACCACAAGAGTGAAATCCTTATATTCATATTCTCAAGGATTATACAGGTCATGTACAACAGGGAACAATGAATTTTGGTTAACATCTTAAAAGTATGCCTACCATAGAGGCAATATTTGCATGTTTTAAAAAACACAGATCATATCATTCAATCAGTTCTAATAATTGCATTTACCCCATTAAGCTCCCTTGTGTTTTTTTCTCAGTAAATACCTACATACATATCCCTGGAGTAGGAAATGGCAACCCATTCCAGTATTCTTGTTGCCTGGAGAATTCCATGGACAGAGGATCCTGGTGGGCTACAATCCATGGGTACCAAGAGTTGGACAGACTGAGCGACTAACACACACACACCTATCTACATATCCCTAAAATGCAGCCATTATTTTGATTATATTTTATCAGATTAGTTTTGCTTGTTTTGGAAAACTCTACAGCCTATGGACCTAACTTTACCCACTGCCTACTTCTGTAAATAAAGTTTTATTAGAATATGGACATGTTCATTTATTAATTTATTGTCTATGACTGTTTTCTTACTACAACAGGAGATTTAAGTTGTAACAGAGAACACATGGCCTGAAAAACTTAAAACATGTACTATCTTATCCTTTATAGATAGTTTGTTGACTTTTGCTCTAGATCGTTTTATAAATCGAATCCTACAGTATGTATTTCTTCATGAAAGGCTTCTTTTGCCTAGCATGTTTTTAAGATTCTTCCATGTTGTTGCATCTGCTAGAAGGTATTTTCTATATTGTTTAATAGCACTCTATTGTATGGCTACACCAGTTTCTTCTTTTACTAATGAGCACTTGCCCTTTTTCCAGTTTTTAACAATTATGAATAAAGATACTATAAATATTTTTTATGTCTTTTTTAGGTCATAAGGAAAACATATATTTAGTTTTATAAGATACTGCTACTAATGAATATAGCTCCCAGTTCCATCTGACCAAGAAGTCTAAGCCGAACACCCAGGAAGCTGTGTAACACATCCTAGAGCCCCAATTACAGCAGCAACTGAGCAAAGAATACAGCCAACATACCGGTTCATCTGCAGAACGAAGTCAGTGGAATTGCCCAATCTGGGAGATTGGTGGGCAGTTCTACCTGATTGGATACTCAGTTATTGAGCTGTAATAGCTGTGAAGTTTGTTTTATGAACCTACCTGGGCAGGAAAGCAAATTTGTAACCTTATCCAACTGCTGAGTAGAGCATCAAGTCCCACCTGACTAGGAACCTGACTAGAGAATCCAAACCACCACAGAGCTCATACTACAGCTGTGCTTGTGCTGGAAACCAACCCAGTTGTTCATCCAACTGTTCTCAAATAGTCATTCTTCTGATTTTAGAGTTCAGATAGTAGCCTCACCCAAATTAAGACAATGATTGCAAACCCCACTTGATAAATTTGCTTTTAGGTGACCTGATCTGAACCCCAAGCTGAGTGAAGAATAAACCAGTAAAATCCTGAAGTGGAGAACATTTATTCAAATGCATGTATAACAATGCAAGGAATCAAAGATCACAATGAGTTAAGTAAAAATGACACCACCAAAGGAAACTAATAAAGCTCCAATAAATCAAATTAAGGAACTGATCTTATGAACAGAAAAATTCTTTTAAAGAAGTTTAGTGAAAGAGAAGAAAATACAGATAGACAATAAATGAAATTAGAAAATCAATGTGTGGACAAAATGAGAAGTTAAAAAATAAATGGAAATCATTTTAAAAAAACAATTTTTAGACTTGAAGACTATAACTGAACTTAAGAATTCAATAGAGAGCTTCAAGAACAGACATAAGCAGACAGAAGAAAGAATAAATGAAATAGAAGTAAGTCATTTGAAATTATCCAGAGTATCAAAAAGAAAACAAGATGAAAAAGAGTGGACTTATGTGATATCATCAAAAAAGGCAGTATACATTTCCAGATGTTCCAGAAGAACAGAAAGAAAAAGAGAAAGAAAGTATTATTTAAAGCAATAATGGCTGAAATTTTCCAAACTATGGGGAGAAAATAGACATCTAGATTCATGAGGTATCAAGGGCCCCAAATAGTTTGAGAATGAAGGGAGGTGCACTGAGAAACAATGAAATTGTCAAAATTAAAAGAGAAATGATTTCAAAGGAAGCAATAGAAAAGTGACATAGACATCACATACAAGGAACCATCATAATACTATCAGTGGATATCTCAACAAAAGCTTTATAGGCCAGGAGAGAGTAGGATGGTATATGTGAAAATATTGAAGGAAAAATATTGTCCAACAAGGATACTATACCCATCAAAGCACTCCTTCAAATATGAAAGATAAATAGACTTACTTGAACAATCAAAACTGAGAAAATTTATCACCACTAGACCTGCCTTACAAGAAATGTTAAAGGGTATTTTTCAAGTAAAAATAAAATAATGTAAATTAACAACATAAAAACATTAATGTATGTATAAAAGTTACTGAATTGGTAAGTATGTAGTATGTGCTCAGTTGCTAATTTTTGTCTGGCTCTTTGCAACCCCATGGACTGTAAGCCACCAGGCTCCTCTGCCCATGGGATTTTCCAGCAAGAATACTGGAGTGTGTTGCCATTTCCTTCTCCAGGGGATCTTCCCAGCCCAGGGATCAAACTCTCATTTCCTGCACTGGCAGGCTGATTCTTTACTACTGAGCCACCAGGGAAAGTCCGTAAATGTACAGTAGTCAAAGTCAGATTCTCTGATATTGTATTAGTGGTGCTGTAGTTTAACAACTAGTTTTATGACTCTAGTTTAAAAGATAAAAAGAAAAAAATATTAAAAATAACAATAACAATATTTTGTTATTAGATACACAATGCAAAAATTGTAACATCAGTAATTTAAACTGTGAAAGGGGGATACAAGTACAAATTTTAGGTATGTTATTGAAGTTAAGTTGTTATCAGCTTAAAATAAGACATTATACACATGCTAAACATTATATATATATATGTGTGTGTGTGTGTGCTTTGTTGCTCAGTCATGTCCAACTCTTTGTGACCCCATGAACTGCAGTCCACCAGGTTTCTCTGTCCAAGGGGATTCTCCAGGCAAGAATACTGGAGTGGGTTGCCATGCTCTCCTCGAGGGGATGTTCCCAATCCAGGGATCGAGCCCAGGTCTCCCACATTGCAGGCAGATTCTTTACTGTCTGAGCCACAAGGGAACTTTTTAAAGCAGTATGCTTGGAGTCCTTGAAACATACTGCTTTAAAAAGTTATCAAATCAAAAGAAGATAGCAAGATTGGAAGGAAAAAAAAAAGATCTATAAAACAATCTGAAAATAATAAATAAAATGGCAGTAGTAAGTGCTTGCATATCAATTGTTGTTGCTATTGTTGTTTAGTTGATAAGTTGTGTCTGACTCTTTGTGCCTCCATGGGATGTAGCCCAATAAGCCCCTCTGTCCATGGGATTTTCCAGGCAAGAATACTGGAGTGTTCCAGTGTTACAGGAGTATTCCAGCAAAGAATACATTTCCTTCTCCAGGAGATCTTCCTGACCCAGGGATCGAACTTGCATCTTCTCCTTCACAGGCAGATTCTTTATCACTGAACTACCAGGGAAGGCACTTATATATCAGTAAGTACTTTAAGTGTAAATGGATTAAATTCTCCAAAAAAAAAAAGACACACAATGTCTGAATGGATAGAAATACAGAATCCAACATATGCTGCATATTAGAGACTCACTTTAGTTTTAAAGACACATAGGCTGAGAAGGAAGTCATGGGAAAAGATATTTCAAGAAAATGATAATCAAAAGAAAACAAGGTTGGGTAAACTATCTTCAGACAATATAGACTTTAAGTGAAAAAAAGGTAACAAGAGACAAGGATATATAAGGGCTTGATTCATAAGCAGGAGGTAAAAAGTGGAAGTAATTTTGCACAAAAAACTATAGCATTTCAATGTATAAAGCAAATACTAACAGAACTAAAATAAGAAATAAACAGCAGTACAATAATGTTTGGAGACTTTAAAACCCCACTCTCAACAATGGAAAGATCGTGCAGACAGAGAGTAAATAAGAAAATGGCAGGATTCATTTTGATGTTTGGCAAAACTAATACAATTATGTAAAGTTTAAAAATAAAATAAAATTAAAAAAAAGAAAATCACTGTAAATTAAGCAGATATATTCAGAAATTTATATAAATTAAACTGATATGTACAGAATATCTCATCCAATAACAATATGAATTCATCTCAAATGCATATGGACCTTTTCTAAGGCAGATCATATTTAAACCACAAAACAAGCCTTAGTAAATTTAAGACTGAAATCATACCAGTATTTTTTCCAACCACAATAGTATCAAAATAGAAACAAACAAGAGGTAGAAAGCTGAAAAATATACAAATACATGGAAATTAAATAACATGCTCTTGAAGAGAGCATATGACAAGAAATCAAATGGGAAATTTAACACATTAAAAGTGAAATTTAACAAAACATCTTAAAACAAAGGTAAATGGATACATAATGTACCAAAATTATGGCAGGCAGTAAAAGCAGCCATAACAGGAAAGAATATAGCAAGAAACAGATACATAAAGAGAAAAGAAATATCTCAAATAAACAACCAAATTTACACATAAAGGAACTAAAAAAAGAAGAATGAACTATCCTCAAATGTAGCCAGAGCAGTATTAGAAGAGATATAAATGAAATAGAAACTAGAGATATATTCATAATAGAAAAGATAAAAATAAGAGTTGGCTTTACTGTTTATAACAGCCAGGACATGGAAGCAACCTAGATGTCCATCAGCAGATGAATGGATAAGAAAGCTGTGGTACATATACACAACACAGTATTACTCAGCCATTAAAAATAATACATTTGAATAAGTTCTAATGAGGTGGATGAAGCTGGAGCCTAATATACAGAGTGAAGTAAGCCAGAAAGAAAAACACCAATACAGTATACTAACACATATATATGGAATTTAGAAAGATGGTAATGATAACCCTGTATGTGAGACAGCAAAAGAGACACAGATGTATAGAACAGTCTTTTGGACTCTGTGGGAGAAGGAGAGGGTGGGATGATTTAGGGGAATGTCACTGAAACATGTATAATACCATATAAGAAACGAATCACCAGTCCAGGTTCGATACAGGATCCTTGGGGCTGGTGCACTGGGATGACCCGGAGGGATGGTACAGGGAGGGAGGTGGGAAGGGGGTTCAGGATGGGGAACATGTATACGCCAGTGATGGATCCATGTTAATGTGTGGCAGAACCAATACAATATTGTAAAGTAATTAGCCTCAATTAAAATAAATAAATTTAAATTAAAAAAAGAGTTGGCTTTTGAAAAGATAACATTTGCAAAAACCTTTAGCTAGATTAACTAAGAAAAATAGAGAAAGATGACTCAAATTAATAAAATTATGATGAAAGAGGAGACACTACTATTGACAGCACAGAAATAAAGAAGATCAGAAGAGACTACTGTAAACAATAATACACCAAGTTAGATAGTTTAAAAGAAATGAATAAATGTGTAAAAACATACGACCTCCCAAAACTGAATTATGAAGTAATAGAAAATCTGAATAGATCAATAATGAACAAGAAAATTAAATCAGCATACAAAACCTTCCCAGGAAAGAAAAGCCTAAGACCAAACGGTTTCCCCTGTAAATTCTGTCAAATATTTAAGAGGAATTACTGCCAATCCTCTAAAATTTTCCAAAAAATTAAAGAGGAGGGAACACTCCCAAACTTATTTTACAAGGTTAGCATTACTCTGATTGCAGAGAGATAAAAACACTACAAAGGAAAGAAAACTACAGGCCAAACACCTAACGAATACAGATTCAAAAATTCTCAATAAAATACTAACAACAACAACAAACAAACAACAAACAAACAAAAAAACAAAACAAAAAACAAAATAGTAAGAAAACAAATTTAGCAACACATTACACACCATGATCAATTAAGATTTATCCTCGGGTTCAAGGATGACTCAACATACACAAATAAATAAATGTGACATATCACATTAATAGAATAAAAGATAGAAAACATTTCATTATCTCAATATATGCAGAAAAGCATTTGACAAAATTCAACATCCGTTAATGATAAAAACTCTCAACAGATTGAGTATAGAAACAGTGTACCTCAAAAAAATAAAGGCCATATGTGACAAAACTCAGCTAATTTCATACTCAATGTTGAAATGTTGAACACTTTGCCCCTAAGGTGAGGAACAAGACATGGGTGACCACTCTTATCACCTCTATTCAAAATACATCTGGAAGTACTAGCCAGAGTAATCAGGAAATAAAAATAAATAAAAGGTTTCCTCTTGAAACCAAGAGGAAGAGGTAAATTTGCCTTTGTTTACAGATAACATGATATTACATATAGAAAAGCCTAAAAACTCCATCAAAAGCACTAAGAATTAATAATGAGTTAAATACAGTTGTAGGATACAAATAACACAAAAAATTAGTTACATTTCTATACACTAATGATGAATTCAGAGAAGACAATGGCACCCCATTCCAGTACTCTTGCCTGGAAAATCCATAGACGGAGGAGCCTGGTAGGCTGCAGTCCATGGGGTCCCTAGGAGTCAGACACGACTGAGCGACTTCACTTTCACTTTTCACTTCCATGCATTGGAGAAGGAAATGGCAACCCACTCCAGTGTTCTTGCCCGAAGAATCCCAGGGACGGGGGAGCCTGGTGGGCTGCCGTCTATGGGGCCACACAGAGTTGGACACGACTGAAGCAACTTAGCAGCAGCAGCAGGAGCAACGATGAATTATTTTAAAAATAAATAATTCAATCAGAAAAAACTTAGGGATAAATGTAGCCAAAGAGATGAAAGATTTGTACACTGAAAGCTATAACACACTGATGAAAAATTTCAAAGACACAAATAAATAGAAAGATATTTTGTGTTATTGTATTTAAAAATTAATATTGTTACTATTTCCATACTACCTAAAACCATCTATAGATTCAATGAAATCACTATCAAGATTTAAATGCCATATTTCACAGATAAAAATAACAATCTTAAAATTTGTTTGAAACTACGAAAGACCCTAAATATCTAAAGCGATTCTGAGAAAGAAGAACAAAGCTGGAGGCATCAAACTTCTTGATTTCAAACAATATTACAAAGCCATATTAACCAAAAGAATATGGTATTGGCATAAAAACAGAGGCATAGATCAATGGAACAGAATAGAGAAACCAGAATAAGCCCTTGCATATATGGTCAGCTAATCATTTACAAGGTCACTAAGAACATACAAAGAGGAAAGGACAGTCTCTTCAACAAAATAGTGCTGGAAAAATTAGATATCCATATACAAAAAATTGAAATTAAGCCCTCATCTTATACAACAAAAAAAATATCCTCAAAATGGATTAGAGACTTAAATGTAATATCTGAAACCATAAAATTCCTAGAAGAAAACAGGGTAAAGCTTCTTGACATTGGTCTTGGCACTGAATTTTTAGGATATGGCACCAAAAATGTTTGCACAATCAAATATATACAAGGGAGACATCATCTATCTAAAAAGCTTTTCCATAGCAAGAAAAGATCAACAAAATGGGAGAAAATATTTACAGATCATATATCCAATAAGGGGCTATTATCCAAAACATGTAAGGTACTCATACTCAAACCTATTAAGTTTAATAGGAAAAATGCAATTATAAATAATCAAATCTCATGATACATATTTTTCCAAAGAATGTATTCAAATGGACAACAGATACATGAAAAGGTTTTCAATATTCCTAATCATCACGGAAATACAAATCAAAATCATGATGTAATACCATCTCACATCTGTCAGAATGGGTATTATCAAAAGAAAAGTGGTAAGTTCTGGTGAGAATGTGGAGAAAAAGGAATCATAGTGTAATAATGGTAGGAATGTAAACTGGTGCAGACAATGTGGAAAACAGTATAGAGGATGCTCTGACAATTAGTAACTGAGCTACCATAAAATCCAGCAAATCCCACTCTGGGGTATATATCAGAAGATGCAGAGTTCCAAAGAATAGCAAGGAGAGATAAGAAAGCCTTCCTCAGCGATCAATGCAAAGAAATAGACGAAAACAATAGAATGGGAAAGACTAGAGATCTCTTCAACCTGCGCGCTAAGTGCGGTGGAGAGGAGTCACCCCACGTCCGAGGTCAGGGGCAAAAGCCGGGAGGACCCCATGCCCGAAGGGCAGCAGCCAAGAGGAGATACCCCATGTCCGAGGTCAGGGGCAGCGGCCGAGAATATCAGAATGTGACGGTGCAGGAACGGCCGAGAAGAGCTGCCCTGCATCCAAGGTCGGGGGGCAGCCCAGAGGAGATATCCAGCATCCGAGGTCAGGGGACGCGACAAGAAGAGTCACCCCGCATCTGATGTCAGGGTGGGCGGCCAGGAGGAGATACCCCACGCCTCTAAGCCCGAGGCCAGGGGCAGTGGGCGGGAGGAGCTACCCAACGCCCCCACGCCCGAGGCCAGGGGCGGCAGCCGGGAGGACCAACCATACGTCCAAAGAGCCCTGGCTGCTCGGGCGCAGAAGCGTCTAGAGGAGCTATCCCATGTTGAAGGTCAGGAAGGGTGGAAATGAGGAGCTACCCTTCGTCCAAGGTAAGGAACAATGGCTGTGCTTTGCTGGAGCAACCGTGAAGAGATACCCCATGCTTAAGGTAAGAGAAACCCAAGTAAGACGGTAGGTGTTGCAAGAGGGCATCAGAGGGCAGACACACTGAAACCATATTCACAGAAAAGTAGTCAATCTAATTACACTAGGACCACAGCCTTGTCTAACTAAATGAAAGTAAGCCATGCCCGTGGGGCAACCCAAAATGGGTGGGTCATCGTGGAGAGATCTGACAGAATGTGGTCCACTGGAGAAGGGAATGGCAAACCACTTCAGTATTCTTGCCTTGAGAACCCCATGAACAGTATGAAAAGACAAAATGATAGGACACTGAAAGAGGAACTCCCCAGGTCAGCAGGTTCCGAATATGCTACTGGAGATCAGTGGAGAAATAACTCCAGAAAGAATGAAGGGATGGAGCCAAAGCAAAAACAATACCCAGCTGTGGATGTGACTGGTGATAGAAGTAAGGTCCAATGCTGTAAAGAGCAATATTGCATAAGAACCTGGAAAGTCAGGTCCATGAATCAAGGCAAATTGGAAGTGGTCAAACAAGAGATGGCAAGAGTGATTGTTGACATTCTAGGAATCAGCGAACTGAAATGGACTGGAATGGGTGAATTTAACTCAGATAACCATTATATCTACTACCACGGGCAAGAATCCCTCAGAAGAAATGGAGTAGCCATCATGGTCAACAAAAGAGTCTGAAATGCAGTACTTGGATGCAATCTCAAAAATGATAGAATGATCTCTGTTTGTTTCCAAGGCAAACCATTCAATATCACAGTAACCCAAGTCTATGCCCCAACCAGTAAGGCTGAAGAAGCTGAAGTTGAACGGTTCTATGAAGACCTACAAGACCTTTTAGAACTAACACCCCCAAAAGATGTCCTTTTCATTATAAGGGACTGGAATACAAAAGTAGGAAGTCAAGAAACACCTGGAGTAACAGGCAAATTTGGCCTTGGAATACAGAATGAAGCAGGGCAAAGACTAATAGAGTTTTGCCAAGAAAATGCACTGGTCATAACAAACACCCTCTTCCAACAACACAAGAGAAGACTCTACACATGGACATCAGAAGGTGGTCAACACCGAAATCACATTGATTATATACTTTGCAGCCAAAGATGGAGAAGCTCTATACAGTCAACGAAAACAAGACTAGGAGCTGACTGTGGCTCAGACCATGAACTCCTTATTGCCAAATTCTGACTTAAATTGAAGAAAGTAAGGAAAACCACTAGACCATTCAGGTATGACCTAAATCAAATCCCTTATGATTATACAGTGGAAGTGAGAAATAGATTTAAGGGACTAGATCTGATAGATAGAGTGCCTGATGAGCTATGGAATGAGGTTCGTGACATTGTACAGGAGACAGGGATCAAGACCATCCCCATGGAAAAGAAATGCAAAGAAGCAAAATGGCTGTCTGGGGAGGCCTTACAAATAGCTGTGAAAAGAAGAGAAGCGAAAAGCAAAGGAGAAAAGCATAGATATAAACATCTGAATGCAGAGTTCCAAAGAATAGCAAGAAGAGATAAGAAAGCTTTCCTCAGCAATCAATGCAAAGAAATAGAGGAAAACAACAGAATGGGATAGACTAGAGATCTCTTCAAGAAAATCAGAGATACCAAAGGAACATTTCATACAAAGATGGGTTCGATAAAGGACAGAAATGGTATGGACCTAACAGAAGCAGAAGATATTAAGAAGAGATGGCAAGAATACACAGAAGAACTGTACAAAAAAGATCTTCACGACCCAGATAATCACAATGGTGTGATCACTCACCTAGAGCCAGACATCCTAGAATGTGAAGTCAAGTGGGCCTTAGAAAGCATCACTATTAACAAAGCTAGTAGAGGTGATAGAATTTCAGTTGAGCTTTTCCAAATCCTGAAAGATGACGCCATGAAAGTGCTGCACTCAATATGCCAGTAAATTTGGAAAACTCAGCAGTGGCCACAGGACTGGAAAAGGTTACTTTTCATTCCAATCCCAAAGAAAGGCAATGCCAAAGAATGCTCAAACTACCACACAATTGCACTCATCTCACACGCTAGTAAAGTAATGCTTAAAATTCTCCAAGCCAGGCTTCAGCAATATGTGAACCGTGAACTTCCAGATGTTCAAGCTGGTTTTAGAAAAGGCAGAGGAACGAAAGATCAAATTGCCAACATCTGCTGGATCATGGAAAAAGCAAGAGAGTTCCAGAAAAAACATCTATTTCTGCTTTATTGACTATGCCAAAGCCTTTGACTGTGTGGATCACAAGAAACTGTGGAAAGTTCTTCAAGTGATGGGAATACCAGAACATCTGACCTGTCTCTTGAGAAATTTGTATGCAGGTCAGGAAGCAACAGTTAGAACTGGACATGGAACAACAGACTGGTTCCAAATAGGAAAAGGAGTACCTCAAGGCTATGTATTGTCACCCTGTTTATTTAACCTACAGGCAGAGTACATCATGAGAAACGCTGGACTGGAAGAAACACAAGCTGGAATCAAGATTGCCGGGAGAGATATCAATAACCTCAGATATGCAGAACATCACCCTTATGGCAGAAAATGAAGAGGAACTAAAAAGCCTTTTGATGAAAGTGAAAGCGGAGCGTGAAAAATTTGGCTTAAAGCTCAACATTCAGAAAACGAAGATCATGGTATCTGGTCCCATCACTTCATGGGAAATAGATGGGGAAACAGTGGAACAGTGTCAGACTTTATATTTCTGGGCTCCCAAATCACTGCAGATGGTGACTGCAGGCATGAAATTAAAAGACGCTTACTCCTTGGAAGGAAAGATATGACGAACCTAGATAGTATATTCAAAAGCAGAGATATTACTTTGCAACAAAGGTTCGTCTAGTCAAGGCTATGTTTTTTCCTGTGGTCATGTATGGATGTGAGAGTTGGACTGTGAAGAAGGCTGAGATCTGAAGAATTGATGCTTTTGAACTGTGGTGTTGCAGAAGACTCTTGAGAGTCCCTTGGACTGCAAGGAGATCCAATCAGTCCATTCTGAAGGAGATCAGCCCTGGGATTTCTTTGGAAGGAATGATGCTAAAGTGGGAACTCCAGTACTTTGGCCACCTCATGCAAAGTGTTGACTCATTGCAAAAGACTCTGATGCTGGGAAGGACTGGGGGCAAGAAGAGAAGGGGACGACAGAGGATGAGATGGCTGGATCGCATAACTGACTCAATGGACGTGAGTCTGAGTGAACTCCGGGAGCTGGTGATGGACAGGTAGACCTGGTGTGCTGCGATTCGTGGGGTCACAAAGAGTCGGACACGACTGAGCGACTGATCTGATCTGATCTGAGAGATCTCTTCGAGAAAATTAGAGATACCAAGGGAACATTTCATGCAAAGATGGGCTCCATAAAGGACAAAAATGGTAGGGATCTAACAGAAGCAGAAGATATTAAGAAGAGGTGGCAAGAATACACAGAAGAACTGCACAAAAAAGATCTTCACGACCCAGATAATCACGATGGTGTGGTCACTCGCCTAGAGCCAGACATCGTGGAACGTGAAGTCAAGGGGGCCTTAGGAATCATCACTATGAACAAAGCTAGTGAAGGGGATGGAATTCCAGGGGAGCTATTTCAAATCCTGAAAGATAATGCTGTGAAAGTGCTGCACTCAATATGCCAGCAAATTTGGAAAATTTAGCAGTGGCCACCAGATTGGAAAAAGTCAGTTTTCATTCCAATCCCAAAGAAAAGCAGTGCCAAAGAATGCTCAAACTACTGCACAGTTTCCCTCATCTCACAAGCTAGTAAAGTAATGCTCAAAATTCTCCAAGCCAGGTTTCATTAATACATGAACCATGAACTTCCAGATGTTTAAGCTGGTTTTAGAAAAGGCCGGGGGACGAAAGATCAAATTACCAACATCCACTGGATCATCAAACAAGCAAGAGAGTTCCAGAACGACATCTATTTCTGCTTTATTGACTATACCAAAGCCTTTGACTCTGTGGATCACAATAAAGTGTGGAAAATTCTGAAAGAGATGGGAATACCAGACCACCTGACCTGCCTCTTAAGAAACTTGTATGCAGGTCAGAAAGCAACAGTTAGAACTGGACATGGAACAACAGACTGGTTCCAAATAAGAATAGGAGTACATCAAGGCTGTATATTGTCACTCTGTTAATTTAACTTATATGCAGAGTACATCATGAGAAACACTGGGCTGGAAGAAGCACAAGCTGGAGTCAAGATTGCCCAGAGAAATATCAATAACCTCAGATATGTAGATGAAACTACCCTTATTGCAGAAAGTGAAGAAGAACTAAAGAGCCTTAAGATGAAAGTGAAAGAGGAGAGTGAAAAAGTTGGCTTAAAGCTCAACATTCAGATAATGAAGATCATGGCATCCGGTCCCATCACTTCATGGGAAATAGATGGGGAAACAGTGGAAACAGTGTCAGACTTTATTTTGGGGGGCT
Source organism: Bos mutus (assembly GCF_027580195.1). Lineage (NCBI taxonomy): Eukaryota > Metazoa > Chordata > Mammalia > Artiodactyla > Bovidae > Bos > Bos mutus. The sequence continues at coordinate 62,598,387 of NC_091646.1, read as the reverse complement.
CCAAAATCACTGCAGATGGTGATTGCAGCCATGAAATTAAAAGAATCTTACTCTATGGAAGGAAAGTTATGACCAAGTTAGACAGAATACTCCAAAGTAGAGACATTACTTTGCCAACAAAGGTCCGTCTAGTCAAGGCTATGGTTTTTCCTGTTGTCATGTATGGATGTGAGAGTTGGACTATAAAGAAAGCTGAGTGCAGAAGAATTGATGCTTTTGATTGGTGTTGGAGAAGACTCTTGAGAGTCCCTTGGACTGCATGGAGATCCAATCCGTCCATCCTAAAGGAGATCAGTCCTGTGTGTTCATTGGAAGGACTGATGTTGAAGCTGAAACTCTAATACTTTGGCCACCTCATGCGAAGAGCTGATTTATCTGAAAAGACCCTTATGCTGGGAAAGATTGAGGGCAGGAAGAGAAGGGGACAACAGAGAATGAGATAGTTGGATGGCATCACTCACTCAATGGACATGAGTTTGGGTAGGCTGTGGGAGTTGGTGATTGACAGGGAGGCCTGGAGTGCTGCAGTTCATGGGTTCACAAAGAGTTGGACACGACTGAGTGACTGAACTGAACTGAACTGAACTGAAAAGATATCTTCACTCCCGTATTTCTTGCAGCATTATTTACAATAGCCAAGCCATGGAAACAATCTAAATGTCTTTGAATAAATGGATCAAGAAAATGTGGTATATATAGAATATTATTCTATAACATAATGTTATTCAGCCATAAAATATGCAAGGAAACTTGTCATTTGCAACAACATGGATGGACCTTGAAAACATTATGCTAAGTCAAAACTGGAAAACTGGAAAAACTGTATGATCTCATATATGTGAAATCTAAAAAACATATACAAACTCATAGACACAGAGAGTAGATTGGTGGTTTCCAGAGGAGGGGGATGGGGAATGGGGAAATGGTTGAAGGCAGTCAGAAGTTACAAACTTTCAGTTATAAGATAAATAAGCTTCTGGGATGTAATGTACAGAAGGTTGTCTATGTTTAACAATATAGTATTGTAAATTTGAGAGTTGCTTAGAGAGTAAATCTTGAGTCATCATTACAAGAAAAAAATTGCAACAAATGTTATTTGGATGCTAACTAAATTCATCATGGTGATTAATTCTCAATATATACATGTAAAGTATCATTATGTTGTACACTTTAAACTTATACATTACTGAAACTGGAAAAATTTAAATATAAAATAATTACAACTGACTGAACTTTTCCCAGAGTAGTTGTATCACTTTATATTCCCACTAAGAGTGTCAGTTGCTTTATAAACTTTGCTAACATCTTGTTATGTCAGTCTTTTTAATATCAGCTATTTTACTGGGGGTGTAGTAACATTACATTGTGGTTTTGTTTTTCATTTCTCTGATGACTACTGATGCAAGGGATTTTTTTCATATGCTCATTGACCATTCATATATGTTCCTTTGTGGTTTATCTGCTGAAATATTTTGCCCGTTTTAATTGCCTTTTTACCATTGAGTTGGAGGAGATTTTAATATATTCTAGATTCCAGTCCTTTTTGGATATATATTTTGAAAATATTTCTCCTCCTAGTCTGTAATTTGATTATTTATTTTCTTAACGATGTCTTTTAATGAGTAGTGTTAAAGTTAGACAAAATTGAATATGTTTCCAGAACAATGTCACTATTGGTCAGGAAAGGAAGGTGGGCATCAACAAGAAGCAAAATGTTGCCAACAGGGATAGGAAATGTCAGCAGTGATGAGGAAACTTTGTGCCACTTTGAGGAATAATATCACCTAAAATTGCAAATTAAAATATTGGCATAACTCCAGAAATGAAAAGCACATATTAGAAGATAGAGGAGAGAGTGTTGTAGAGGCTCAAGTCCTTTAATGGTAATGCAGAAAACCTGAAAACAAAAAACTTATAATTGTCTCCTTAAAACTTGTTTCATGTTTTGTAAATTGTCTTTATATTACATAGAGATTCTCTACTTTTGCTTAGTAAGTTTTCAGAGGTAGGCAGCTAATTTTAAGTACTGATTTTTGTCGCATGACACACAGATGATAGCTAATGACTTGAGTTTTTCTACTTTTTGAGTGAAAAGTGCTATAGTCAGTTGAGTTACACTTAATTCTACTTATTATGAACTGATGTCACAAAGCAGAAGCAACATATTAAGTCTATAACTACAGTAATAATACCCTATTGCTCTGTTGTGTATTATGTAAACAGTGCTCAAAATACTGTATGGACATAAACTTGAAAAATAAATTGTTTCCTTGACTGTAGAAAGACTTTTAAGGATCCTGAAACACTTACAAGTGATCCATTAATCAAATCCTTTTTTTAATCATTCTGTGAACTATTTGTTATTTTTATTTGCATTATCAGTTTATACTGATGTTCTCCAAAGGTTAAAAAAAATGCTTGGTATTGTGACAGATTGCCTGCAGAAGCATACTGAAAATTCAGCCACCTTTTATTAAGCTAAATATGAAGGAAATTTGCAAATACATAAAACAATGCTGCTTTCCTTAGTAATCATTTTCACTTTGGATTATATTTTTCTTAAAAACTTAATTCATCTTACTATGTAATGAATATATTATTGCTATTTGTAATGGATTAATACATACATATTTTTTAAAAATTCTCATCAGTTTTAAACAAAAGCTTTTTGGGCTTCTTGATAATTTTTTAATGTAAAGGAATCCTTAGACCAAAAATTTGGAAACTGTTGGACTATATCATTTTATAAATCTTGTTTAGGTAAAATATTATGATAACCTACTCAGAACATAATTCAGTATTAAGTCCATAAATATGATAATAGTCCAATAATGGATTTTTCTGCTTTGTCTACTAATTTTAAAAAAACTCAAAAACACTGTATAAAAGAGAATGTCTTTGTTTCTTCATCTGTAGGAAACTAATTACACTAATACTTTTTAAAATCCCTTCCATTTACTTTGTTTCCCATTTTCCTGGCTAAATTTTCCTTTCCCCCTCTTCTTCTAACCTTTATTTTTGATGGACCCTTATTTGATATTTAAGGGCTATGTATCAAATCAATTAAAATGTAAGATTTTATAGGAAAATTATCTCTAAATAAAGGATAAATCTGGGAAAGAAGCCTCTTCTGTATCTTGGTCATCTTTAAAAACTGGTCAGAACTAGCAGATTGCATTTTTTGTTGTTGTTGTTGTTTTTAATTTTTTTTTTAACTTTACAATATTGTATTGGTTTTGCCGTATATCAACATGAATCCACCACAGGTATACATGTGTTCCCCATCCTGAATCCTCCTCCCTTCTCCCTCCCCGTACCATCCCTCTGGGTCGTCCCAGTGCATCAGCCCCAAGCATCCAGTATTGTATTTGAATTGACAGATATATATTCTCCAAGGAGAAAGTCACTATCTGTAAGAATATGATTAAAAGAACACATTTTATTTACTTCACACTAAGTATATACATATTTTAATATATAATATTTGCAATTCTGATTTGATAAATGAAATAAGTATGTACTGTCTGTTACTTTATATGTGTTAAGCATGTGGTATTGATTTTGGTTATATACTTTATTTTGACATTTGAGAAATGTCCTGAGATGTGTCTGTGAATACATGGTGCTTTATAAGGGTGTCAAATGAATGTGCATACATGTAAATTCTTGGAGACTATCTTGTTGGTTCCTTTAAATATTGTAGTTCTTCTCAAGGTTTATGTTATCCAAAAAAGCTGCCATTTTAGCCAAATGGTAACCTAATCAAGGTAGTAATGATGTAAGAGTATAAACATACCACATGGATATTGTGGGTTCAGTTCCAAACCACCACTATAAAATGAATATCACAACAAAGCAAGGCACACAAAATTTTTAGTTTCTGAGTGCATATAAAATTTATATTTACATTACACTGTCATAATTAAGTGTACAATAGCATTATGTCTAAAAATACAATGTACATGCCTTAATTAAAACTTACTTGATTGCTAAAAATGGTAACCATCATCTGAGCTTTAAACAAATCATAATCTATTTGATGGTGGATAGTCCTGCTTCAGTGTTGATGACTGCTGACATATCAGATTAGTGACTGTTGAAGGCTGTAGTGGCTGTGGTGATTTTTTAAAATAGAAATATAAAGTTTTATGGATTGATGAACTCTTTCTTTCATGCATAATTTCTCTGTAGCACGTAATGCTGTTTGATAACATTTTATCCACAGAAAATTTTCTTTCAAAATTGAGTCAGTCCTCTCAAATTGTACTCCTGCTTTATCAACTAAGTTTATGTAATATTCTAAATCCTTTGTTGTCATTTCAATCAATTTCAGATTATCCTCAGCAGGAATAAATTCCATCTCAAGAAACCACTTTCTTTTTTATGCATAAGAAACACCTCTTCATTCATTCAAGTTTTGTCAGGACATTGTAGCACTTCCACTACATCTTCAGGCTCTACTTCTGTTCTCTTGCTATTTCAACCACATTTGAAGTTCCTTGCTCCACTGAAGTCTTGAATCCCTCAAAGTTATCCATGAACACTAGAATTAGCTTCTTCCAGCTTCCGTTGATGTTGACATTTTTACCTCTTCCCATGAATCACAAACTTTCTTAATGGCATCCAGAATAATAAATTATTTCCAGAAAGTTTTCAATTTACTTTGCCAAGATCCACAGAGGAATCATTGTCTATGGCAGCTAGAGACTTACAAAATGTATTTCTTAAGTAACTGTAACATTGAAATGACTCCCTGATTCATAGGTTTCAGAATGGATGTTGTGCTAGCAGGCATGAATGTATCAATCTTGTTCTACATCTTCATCAGAGCTCTTGGGTGACCAGGTGCATTGTGAATGAGGAGTAATATTTTGAATTTTTTTTTCTGATTAGTAAGGTTCAGCAGATTAAAACATTAAGCAAACCATGTTAGTTTACATGTGTCATCATTCAGAATTTCTTGGTTCGTTTATAAAGCACAGTCAGAGTAAATTCAGCATACTTCTTAAGGGCCCTAGGATTCCTAGGATTTTCAGAATGGTAAATGAGTATTGTATACAACCTAAAGTATCCATCTGCATTATCCCCTAACAAGAGAGTCAGACTCTTCAAAGTCAGAACCTTTGAAGGCAGGCATTGACTTCTCCTTTCTAGTCATAAAAGTACTAAATGGCACTCTCTTTTAATCTAAGTCTGCTTCATCTACACTTAAAATCTGCTGTTTTGTGTAGCCAACTTTATTAATTATTTTAGCTGGGTCTTCTGGGTAACTTGCTGCTGTTTCTATGTCAGCACTTGCTATTTCACCTTGCATTTTTTAAATTAATTAATTTATTTATTTTTATTATTATTATTTTTACTTTACAATATTGTATTGGTTTTGCCATACATCAACATGCATTCGCCACGGGTGTACACGTGTTCCCAATCCTGAACCCCCTCCCACCTCCCTCCCCATACCATCCCTCTGGGTCATCCCAGTGCACCAGCCCCAAGTTTCCTGTATCCTGCATTTTATGTTATGGGGATGGTTTCTTTTTTAAGCTTCATGAATCAGCCTCCACTAGCTTCAAACTTTACTTCTGCAGCTTTCTCAACTCTATCAATCATCATAGACTTGAAAACAGTTAGGGTCTTCCACTGGATTAGGCTTTGTCTTAAGGGAATGTTGTGGCTGGTTTGATCTTCCAAAGTGAAAGTCACTCAGTAGTGTCCAACTCTTTGCGACCCCATGGACTATACAGTCCATGGAATTTTCCAGGTCAGAATACTGGAGTGGGTAGCCTTTCCCTTCTCCAGGGGATCTTCCCAACCCAATCAAATCCAGGTCTCCCAGGTCTCCCTGTAAAGAATTGCAGGCAGATTCTTTACCAGTTGAGCCACAAGGGAAGCCCAAGAATACTGGAGTGGGTAGCCTATCCCTTTTCCAGTGGATCTTCCCAATCCAGGAATTGAACTGGGGTCTCCTGCATTGCAGGCAGATTCTTTGATCTTCCAATCAGACCACTAAAACTTTTTTTTCTATATCATCCATAAGGCTGTGTTGCTTTCTTATCATTTGTGTGTTTGTTGGAGTGTTGTGCTTAGTCGCTCAGTCAATTAATTTTCTTCAAAAACTTTTCCTTTGCATCTACAACTTGGCTAACTTTGGCATAAGAGGCCTAGCTTTCATCCTATATTGGCTTTTGATATGCCTTCCTTTCACTGAGCTTAAATTACTTCTAGATTTTGACTTTAAGTGAGAGGTGTACAACTCTTCCTTTCCCTTAAACCACAGTCAGCTTACCTTAATTTCAATTATAATTTCATTGTAGGCCATTGTAGGCTTAATTACAACTTTTTGTGTCTCGGGATACAGAGACCTGGAGAGAAGAAGAGAAATAGGGGAATGACTGGTCAATGGAACAGTCAGAACACACTAACATCCAAGTACAACATAGATACTTTTAATATGTTACCTATTTTAATTATCGTAACAACCATAAAGGGCTATTATTAGCATCCCTATTTTACAGTTGATGGCACTATGACTCACAAAGATTAAACGACTTGCCCAGGGTCACTCAGCTAGTAAATGACAGAACTAGGGTTCAAATCCATTTTGCTTGACTAATAGGAGAAGATAATCTTCATGTCATTTATATTTTGAACACATTGTCATTTACACCAATGTGCCCAAGACCTTGCACAATCTTGGGCACACAGTAATTATCATGTTTCTTATAAGAAATACTAAAATGGCTTCAATTATATAAGGACAGGGGAAATAGTGGCCTAAAAATATGTAGATCTTCCTCAAATTATGATGGGGTTACATTTCTATAAAACTATCATAAATTAAAAATGAAGTGAAAATGAAAGTCACTGAGTCATGTCTGACTTTTTGTAACTCCATGGACTTTAGTCCTCCAGGCTCCTCTGTTTATGGAAAATATCATAAGTCAAAAATGCACTTAATATACCTAACCAACTGAACCTAATGACTTAGCCTAGACTAATTTACATTAACCTACAGTTGGGCAAAGTCATCTAACACAAAGCCTATTTAATAATAAAGTGTGACATATCTCAGGTAATTTATTGCATACTATACTGAAAGTAAAACCAGAATGATTGTAAGTAAATCAGTGGTTTACCCTCACAACCACATAGCTGACTGGGAGCTATGGCTTACTGTTGATACTCAGCATCATGAGAGAGCATCCTACTGTATATCACTAACTCAGAAAAATATTAAAATTAGAAGTTTGGTTTCTACTGAATGTGTATCACTTTGGCACTATTGCAAAGTCAAAAAATTGTGAGTAGAAACATAAATCAGGAATAATCTGTACTGGGGAAAGAGTAATCCTGCTCAACATTTTAGGACAGGATTGATGTTCAGTTTTAATAAAGCTAAGAACTGGGAGAGTTAGCTTCCAATTCATTTTGCACCAATTTGGTATACTTTTCTATTGCAAAGCAATTCTGCTTGGGTACAGACATAGCAACAGTAATCATGCTTTACTTCTAACTTGTTGTTGTTGTTTAGTCACTAATCCATGTTTGACTCTTTTGTGACCCCACAGACTATAGCCTGTCAGGCTCCTCTGTCCATGGGATTACCCAGGCAAGAATACTGGAGTGGATTTCCATTTCCTTCTCAGGGGATCTTCCTGATCCAGGGATCAAACTTGTGTCTCCTGAATTGGCAAGCTGATTCTTTACCACTGAGCCACTAGCGAAACCCTTAACTTCTAACTGTCTATAAACCAATAATAACATGGCTCTGATTCTCATAGAGCATACTTAGCATTCCAAAGCATTCCACTCCTCTTATTACAGTTCCACGTGCAGCTCCTTTCCTACTTTTATCAGTGAAGTAATTTTATTCTCATGTGCATGACTTGAAGTTTTAGTTTTAGATGAACCTGCTTCAACATCATATCCCCAAGATCACCATATCCTGAAAATCAGCTGTGTGAATTATGCTATTTTCTTTCCCACTTAGAATACCAGTCTTGGAATTGCTAAGTGCATTCTATTCCTTTTCTCTTGCCCACATAGCTTGCCAAGGATAATTTTTAATGCTATATTTTAAGTCATACAGGAATAATTGAAATCTGTCTATATGTATATATGCTTCATTTGAACCCTATCCATAGTTGGCTGACTGAATACTAAGAAGCAATAACTGTACTTTAAGTGATAGTCCAAAAGCACCACACCTGGCATTGGAAATGCTGAATTCTGGTACAGACTGACGTCTATCATTTCTTTTTACTTTGGAGAAGTCTCCTAACTTCTCTGAGTCTCACTTTATTCATCTAAAATTCAAGTCTTAGAGACTACACACCCTTCATAGGGCCTTTGCCAATACATGCATATGTATACATGTGTATATATAACACATATACTTATTAATTTAATAGGTGTTGATTTCTTCTCCTTCTCACCCTCTCCCAGGTTTAAGACAGAACTTGCAACAAGTAGAGTAATAAGGAAGTCATAGGTAGTTTGAGAAATAAATAAAGTGATAGTATCTAGTAAAGAATCACAAGAAACCTAAAATAAAGCTGGCAAATTTGTCCCTGGAGTACAGAATGAAACAGGGCCAAGGCGAATAGAGTTTTGCCAAGAGAATGCACTGGTCACAGCAAACACCCTTTTCCAACAACACAAGAGAAGACTACACATGGACATCACCAGACGGTCAACACCAAAATCAGATTGATTATATACCTTGCAGCCAAAGATGGAGAAGTTCTATACAGTCAGCAAAAAGAAGATTTGGAGATGACTGTGGCTTAGATCATGAACTCCTTATTGCCAAATTCAGACTTAAATTAAACAAAGTAAGGAAAACCACTAGACCATTCAGGTATGACCTAAATCAAATCCCTTATGATTATACAGTGGAAATGGGAAATTGATTTAAGGGACTAGATCTGACACAAAGAGTGCTTGATGAACTATGGATGGAGGTTCATGAAATTGTACAGGAGACAGGGATCAAGACCATACCCAAGAAAAAGAAATGCAAAAAGGCAAAATGGCTGTCTGAGGAGGCTCCACAAAGACCTGTGAAAAGAAGACAAGCAAAAAACAAAGGACCTGTGGTGGATTCATTTTGATATTTGGCAAAACTAATATAATTATGTAAAGTTTAAAAATAAAATAGAATTAATTAAAAAATTTAAAAAAAAAAGGAGAAAAGGAAAGATATACCCATCTGAATGCAGAGTTCCAAAGAATATCAAGGAGAGATAAGAAAGCCTTTCTCAGTGGTCAATGCAAAGAAATAGAGGAAAACAACAGAATGGGAAACACTAGAGATCTCTTCAAAAAAATTAGAGATACCAAGGGAATATTTCATGCAAAGATGGGCTCGATAAAGGACACAAATCCTATGGACCTAACAGAAGCAGAAGATATTAAGAAGAGGTGGCAAGAATACACAGAAGAACTGTAGAAAAAAAGATCTTTATGACTCAGATGATCATGATGGTTTCATCACTCACCTAGAGCCAGACATCCTGGAAAATGAAGTCAAGGGGGCCTTAGGAAGCATCACTACGAACAAAGCTAGTGGAGGGGATGGAATTCCAGTTGAGCTATTTCAAATCCTAAATGATGATGCTGTGAAAGTGCTGCACTCAATATGCCAGCAAATTTGGAAAACTCAGCAGTGGCCACAGGACTGGAAAAGGTCAGTTTTCATTCCAATCCCAAAGAAAGGCAATGCCAAAGAATGCTCAAACTACTGCACAATTGCCCTCATCTCACATGCTAGTAAAGTAATGCTCAAAATTCCCCAAGCCAGGCTTCAATAATACGTGAAACCATGAACTTCCAAATGTTTAAGCTGGTTTTTAAAAAAGCAGGAGAACCAGAGATCAAATGGCCAACGTCCGCTGGATCATCGAACAAGCAAGAGAGTTCCAGAACAGCATATATTTCTGCTTTATTGACTATGCCAAAGCCTTTGAATATGTGGATCACAACAAACTTTGGAACATTCTTCAAGAGATGGGAATACCAAACCACCTGATCTGCCTCTTGAGAAATCTTTATGCAGGTCAGGAAGCAACAGGTAGAACTGGACATGGAACAACAGAGTAGTTACAAATAGGAAAAGGAGTATGTCAAGGCTGTATATTGTCACCGTACTTATTTGACTTATATGCAGTGTACATCATGAGAAACGCTGGGCTGAAAGAAGCACAAGCTGGAATCAAGATTGCCAGGAGAAATATCAATAACGTCAGATATGCAGATGACACCACCCTTATGGCAGAAAGTAAAGAGGAACTAAAGAGCTGGTTGATGAAAGTGAAAGAGGAGAGTGAAAAAGTTGGCTTAAAGCTCAACACTCAGAAAACTAAGATCATGGCATCCTGTCCCATCACTTCATGGGAAATAGATGGGGAAACAGTGGAAACAGTGGCAGACTTTATTTTGGGGGGTCTCCAAAATCACTGCAGATGGTGATTGCAGCCATAAAATTAAAATTCGCTTACTCCTTGGAAGGAAAGTTATGACCAAACTAGATAGCATATTAATAAGCAGAGACATTACTTTGCCAACAAGGGTCCATCTAGTCAAGGCTATGGTTTTTCCAGTGGTCATGTATGGATGTGAGAGTTGGACTAAGGAAGCTGAGCACTGAAGAATTGATGCTTTTGAACTGTGGTGCTGCAGAAGACTCTTGAGAGTCCCTTGGGCTGCAAAGAGATTCAACCAGTCCATCCTAAAGGAGATCGGTCCTGGGTGTTCATTGGAAGGACTGATGTTGAAGCTGATACTCCAATACTTTGGCCACCTGATGTAAAGAGTTGACTCGTTGGAAAAGACCCTGATGCTGGGAGAGATTGGGGACAGGAAGAGAAGGGGATGACAGAGGGTGAGATGGCTGGATGGCATCACGGAATCAATGGACATGACTTTGGGTAAACTCCAGGAGTTGGTGATGGACAGGGAGGCTTGGCGTGTTGCAGTCCATGGAGTCACAATGAGTCAGACACTACTGAGTGACTGAACTGAACTAAACTGAAAATAAAGGTGAGACGTACATTTGTGTTTTCACTAATCTCAGTGGTTGTGAAACAGTAGTAGAATAATAACAATCACATATTTTCTAACAGTGTGGTGAAAATTAATAAGGCAGTGTCCCTTAGGCACTTTGAATACCTGGTGACATAGTCCTTAGAGATGCACTTTTTTTTTTTTTCATTGAGTTACTTTTCTAATTTTTAGAGATTTGTGAGCTTCTAAGAATGTAATTTTCTTCTGTAGCAAATTATCAAAATCAATAAAGTGCATAGTTCTCAAATAACTAGATGCTATTTCTAATGCAAGAATCAGTCCTGTTATTTCAAACAGTTTTTAAATCTGTTTTTTTTTAATGGATTTTTTCATGCTGAAAATAATTTCCTCATTTTCACAAAGCATTGTGTTATATTGGCTACTCAGTATGGTAACTAATTTAAAAATACTAAGTGGGAAACCTTGAAATGTCTTTATTAAGGATGTTAAATCTATATAGCAAATTTCAAACTTATTATTTGGGTAGGTGACATATTGTTTCCTTTGCTAATAGTGAAGACCAATGTTGTTATTGGAACAGAGAAGTTCCAATGTGATTGGAAGAGATACTAGTCATCAAAGTCTAGATATAATTAGTGACATGAAGTGGGGAATTATAGTAACAGGCTATTTAGGGCAGGGAGAAATGCTTGCCTTAATTATCTGACTATTTCAGATAAAGGATTTTTCCTCTGAATAGTGAGAAATTTATTTCATTTCTCTACTTTTCTCACACTGAAGGTAGGACATTAATCTGTTTGAAATTTTTACTTAGTTCAAATACTTGGTATATGATCAATTAAAGCCAATTTATTTATTTTATGAAAATACTAGATTTGAGAATGGCCACTGTAGTGTCTTTGGACAATTATTACATCAAATGGATTGCATGATATATCCAATTTTGTGAAAAATAATTGTTTAGATGAAAAAATCCAAGACTCAACTGAACAATTCTAAATCACTTATTCATCACAATGGTCATTAATTGAGACAACAGTTGGCTAGGAATCAAGAAGTCTGGTTCAAGTTCCAAGTACTGCCATTTAAGAGTTGTAGAATCTTGGAAAATGTACTTAATCTCTGTGTACCTTGGTTATTTCATCTATAAAATAATATGTTCAACTAAATGTCTTCAGTCTTAGTTTGTTCAAGCTACTAAAACAAAATGCCACAGACTAGGAAACTTAAAAGCAACTGAAATTTATTTCTCGCAATTTTAGAGGCTGGCAAATAAAAACTCAAGGTGATAAAATCATGGTTGCATTCTGGTGAGGCCCTTCTTCCTGCTTCATAGTCAGGACCTTCCTACTGTGTCCTCATAGGGTTCAAGGGTCAAGGGATCTCTTTGAAGCCTCCTTATAAGAGCAGTCATCTCATTATGACCTAATGACCTCCCAAAGGCCCCTACCTCCTAATATGTCATTAGATTTTATGATTTCTGCATATGAATTTTAGGGAGATGTAAACATTTAGACCATATCATTCTACTCATGGCATCCCAAAATTCATGTCCTTCTCAAGTGTCATCAACTCAGGATATCAGTCCAAAATCTCATCTAAATATAATCTAAATCAAATTTTAGTGATATCACTCATCCTGAGGCAAGTTACTCTCTAGCTATAAAACTGTGAAATCAAACATGTTATGTGCTTCTAAAATATAGTGATGTGATAGGCATAGGATGAACACTAATATTCTAAAATAAAGAATGAAACTAGAACACTTTCTATCACCATACACAAAAATAAACGCAAAACGGATTAAAGATCTAAATGTAAGATCAGAAACTATAAAACTCCTAGAGGAAAACATAGGCAAAACACTCTCCGACATAAACCACAGCAGGATCCTCTATGACCCACCTCCCAGAATATTGGAAATAAAAGCAAATATAAACAAATGGGACCTAATTAAACTTAAAAGCTTTTGCACAACAAAGGAAACTATAAGCAAGATGAAAAGACAGCCTTCAGAATGGGAGAAAATAATAGCAAATGAAGCAACTGACAAAGAATTAATCTCAAAAATATACAAGCAACTCCTGCAGCTCAATTTCATAAAAATAAATAACCCAATCAAAAAGTGGGCCAAAGAACTAAACAGACATTTCTCCAAAGAAGACATACAGATGGCTAACACATGAAAAGATGCTCAACATCACTCATTATCAGAGAAATGCAAATCGAAACCACAGTGACATACCATCTCATGCTGGTCAGAATGGCTGCTATCCAAAAGTCTATAAATAGTAAATGCTGGAGAGGGCCGTGGAGAAAAGGGAATCCTCTTAAACTGTTGGTGGGAATGCAAACTAGTACAGCCACTATAGAGAACAGTGTGGAGATTCCTTAAAAAAAAAAAAAAAAAAAATAGAACTACCATATGACCCAGCAATCCCACTGCTGGGCATACACACAGAAGAAACCAGAATTGAAAGAGACACGTGTACCCCAATGTTCACTGCAGCACTGTTTATAATAGCCAGGACATGGAAGCAACCTAGATGTCCATCAGCAGACGAATGGATAAGAGATCTGTGGTACATATGCACAATGGAATAGTACTCAGCCATTAAAAAGAATACATTTGAATCATTTCTAATGAGGTAGATGAAACTGGAGCCTATTATACAGAGTGAATTTAGCCAGAAAGAAAAACACCAAAACAGTATACTAACACATATATATATGGAATTTAGAAAGATGGTAACAATAACCCTATATGCGAGCCAGCAAAAGAGATACAGATGTATAGAACTGTCTTTTAGACTCTGTGGGAGAAGGCGAGGGTGGGATGATTTGAGAGAATAGCATTGAAACATGTATATTATCATATGTGAAACAGATGGCCAGTCCAGGTTCAATGCATGAGACAGGTGCTCAGGGCTGGTGCACTGGGATGAACCAGAGGGATGGGATAGGGAGGGAGGTTGCAGGGGGGTTCAGGATGGGGAACCCATGTACATCCATTGCTGATTTATGTCAATGTATGGCAAAACCACTACAATATTGTAAAGTAATTAGCCTCAATTAAAATAAATAAATTTATATTAAAAATAAATAAAATAAATTAAAAAAATAGTATTCCCACCACACACACACAAAAATGATAATTATAAGATGTGATAGGAAGTGAAAGTGAAAGTGAAGTTGCTCAGTCGTGTCCGACTCTTTGCGACCCTGTGGACTGTAGCCTATCAGGCTTCTATGTTCATGGGATTCTCCAGGCAAGAATACTGGAGTGGGTTACCATTTCTTTCTCCAAGGGATCTTCCCGACCCTGGGATCGAAACCAGGTCTCCCACTTTGGAGGCAGACGCTTTAACCTCTGAGCCACCAGGGAAGCCCAAGATGTGATAGAAGTGCTAGCTAATGCTACAATGCCAATCACATTACAATATATAAATGTATCGAATCAACATGTTTGTTATACACCTTTAACTTAGACAATGTTACATGTCAAATACATTTCAAGAAATAAGAAAAAAAATTAAAAAACAAAAGGGAAAAATAGGAAAGAGTAAAGGGTTAATGATTTCTGAGCAAGTCCAAAACCTTAAGACCCACTGGGACTGTGGTCTTCTAAGCAGATACGGTAGAGGATCTTCAGAGGAAAAGACCAGACATAACTTTCTTAACATAAGAGAAGCCATTTTAGGCCTAAGCCATTTTGAGGTCTAAGTGTAGCCACAGTGCTTACCCTTACAGAAGAATTGGTCTCAGTAATTAATATTTTAAGGGAAGAAAAGACGGTACAAACAGCTCTTACCAGGCCAGGGAGATAACATAACTATATGAGACAATATATCAGTTGTAAAGACTCCCAGTTCTGTTTCAAAGGTAAAGATTAGCCTGAAGAAAATTCTTGAGCACATTCTTGGCAGAATTCAAACACCCTTGAGCACTCAACCATCAGATTAACTTGAAACTAAGAAATGATGATGCTGACCCTTTCTGACCCTTGTGACTTTAATCAACTAGAGCCTGGACATTGTCAACATTTGCCTCATTTCTATGTTTAATTCTCCTTTACTTAAGCCCCTCCATAAATATGCATACATTCTTAGCTTAAAAATTCCCAAATTATGTTGTTTGGGGGAGACACTGCTTTGGGAAATATCCCTGGTGTTCTCCTTACTTGCTCCAAGTAATAAAACCTTCCTTCTCCCACTCTTTTGTTTGGTTGTGTCTTTTGGCTCAACACCCACCAAGAGAGAAACCCAGGTTTTGAGTAATAGTCCCAAACTTTCAGATACTCTGAGATGGTGATTGAAGCCACAAGTTTTGCTAGGCATGATAGGATAGTTATACAGGTAGTTTCTAAAGTTCCAGTAGAGGACTATAGATAGAGAGAGAAAGCCAGGAAACTTTGGGAAACAACTGTAAGTTAACAATGGATCACTCAAGAAAGTTCTCAGAACGTCATGGAACAAAACAGGCTTGCTTAACTATAAAGCTATAAATAAAAGCACAAGATATACCCCAGGCCATTACATGTGAGAAAAATATCACCACCTTCCTATTGATTTGAATATATACTATGATAATCTTAGTTTCAGTGAGGGACAGGAAAGTCTGGCACGCTGCAGTTCATGGGATTTTGAAGATTCAGACAAAACTTGGAAACTGAGCAATAACAAAGTTTAATTTGACCCCATAGGGTCAGACACTCTCCTGCCTGATAAGAAGAGGGGGTAGTGATGTAAGCCTGAAGTATACTCAGAGAAGGTGGTCTTTTCTCCCTTCCCTACTTTCCTTTGATTATAAAACTGTAGCCCACTTAATCCTCAGGGCAGAGCCCCCTCCACTGCCCCCTTGCATCTCCCACAAGCATCCTTTATTAGTAAATCTACTTCTTGCCTATCACTTTACCTGTCACTGAATTCTTTCTATGCTGAGACACAAAGAACCTGAGCTTCAGTAAGTCCAGACACCAAGTGAGTGATTTTAGTTAGAAGACTGTGTGTTCAAGTCCCAATCAGGATTTGTTGGGTTTTAGTCCTGGTCACATGAGTTCAAGTCCCAATCAATGTTTTAACTGGGTTTGACTTCTGACTGACTGGATTCGAGTCTCAATCTGAGCTTTGGCCAGGTTTAAGTCCCAATATGAGGTGCAGTTTCAGGTGCACATACCAGTCATGGATTGTCCTGTTCCTCTGACTCTCCCAGGCTGCAATTGCACAAGTGTCTCTACTAGTTTGGGGTTTCAGGGATTGACTTGTCTGTTTACCTGTGGATCCTCTGGATAGTATCCTAGTGAAAATTCTCTGTGATAACCCTGTCACTATAGTGATCCTCTGCTGGGGTTGTGTGCCTGGAGCCCTTTGTGATTCAATCCTTAAAATTTAGGATGAGAAAGTCACAACCCTGGGTTCTGAAAACTGCACCTCGTATAACTGAGGAACATGGAACTGGAATTTAGGGATCATAAGTCTCAATGTGAGGTGGCACTTGGCAGGGATGACTCATTTTTTGAAATGGTTCTGTCCTGCAAGCACTAGCATTCTGGACCTATGGTAGAAGGGATAGTCCAAAAGATCTCTAAAATGCCCTGGGGATCATTTTTCCATCGTCTTGAACAATAAGTCCTAGATTCTGTCTGTGTGCATGCTAGGTTGCTTCAGTTGTGTCTGACTCTTTGCAACCCTATGGACTGTAGCCAGCCAGGCTGTTCTGTCCATGGGATTCTCCAGGCAAGAATACTAGAGTGGGTTGTCACGACTGCCTCCAAGGGATCTTCCCAAGCCAGTGATCTAACCCACTTCTCTTATGTCTCCTGCATTGACAGGTGGGTTCTTTACCACTAGCATCACCTGGGAAGCCTGGATTCTGTTTAGAAAGCAAATCGATCTACATTATCTTGATGAATAGCTCCTAATTTCCATTGAAATGATCAATCTGTACCAATCTCTTCATTAAATTTGGTACACCCCTTGTGTTCTCTCTGAACAAATTTTCTTATTTCTTTCAATAGGAATAGATCCAGAATTTTCCAATTTTTAAAGTCAACTTCCTTTTTGATGAACAATTCCACCTTCTAATAGTTTATGTCTTCTCAAATTATATTATAAACATTCAAGAGAAACCAGACTCCCCTTCAACACTTTGACTAAAATTCCTTCAGTTAAATAGTCAATTTCATTGAACAGAATTTCTACCTTCCACAAGATACTAGGACATGAACAAAATTCAGCCTAGCTCTTTGCCACTTTATGACAAAGATTGCCTTTCCTCCATTTTCCAATAACATATTATTCATTTTCATCTGAAACCTCATCAGAATGCCCTTTACTATCTATTTTTATGCCAACATTTGTTTACTACCATTCAGGTATTCTCTAAGAAGACTGAAGATTTATTTATAGCTATCTTACTCTGCATGTGAGCCATCATGAGAATTGTCTTTAACAGTTCATATGGGGATGACAGAGGATGAGATGGTTAGATTGCATCACTGACTCGATGGACATGAATTTGAGAAAGCTACAGGAGTTGCTGATGGACAGGGAAGCATGGTGTGCTGCAGTCTATGGGGTCACAAAGAGTCCAACACGACTGAGTGACTGAACTGAACTGAACAGTCCATTTATGGCAATGTAGACTTTTCTTAGCACGTACAGCTAGCCCTCAGTGGGGGAACCCTCAAATGTGGAACCTGCAAAAAAATTTTTTTTTAGTCCAGAAATTTCCAAAATGCAAAACTTGAGTTTAGCATATGCCAGCAACTACTTACGTTGTATTAAGTACTATAAGTAATCTAGAGGTGATTTAAAGTATATGGGAGGATGTGCACAGTTCAGTTCAGTTCAGTCGCTCAGTCATGTCTGACTCTTTGCAAACCCATGAATTACAGCATGCTAGGCCTCTCTGTCCTTCACCAACTCCCGGAGTTCACCCAAACTCTTGTCCATCGAGTCATTGATGCCATCCAGACTTCTCATCCTGTCGTCCCCTTCTCCTCCTGCCCCTAATCCCTCCCAGCATCAGAGTCTTTTCCAATGAGTCAACTCTTTGCATGAGGTGGCCAAAGTACTGGAGTTTCAGCTTTAGCATCAGGTTATATGCAAATACCATGCCACTTGAACATTTTTGGATTTTGGTATCTGCAGGGTGTTTTGGAACCAATTCCACAGATATCAAGGATGGATGTACCTCAAAATTCTTAGAGCCTCTGCCCATCACTCAGTTTCAAAGACACTTCCACATTTTTAGGCATTTGTTATAGCAGTATCCCCACTTCTCAGCACCAATTTTCTGTCTTAGCCTGTTCAGGCTGCTATAACAAAATGACACAGACTGAGTAGCTTGTAAAAAATAGAAATTTATTTCTTATACTTCTGGAGACTGGAAGCCCAAGATCAAGGTATTATCATGGTTGCAGTCCAGTAAAAGCTGTAAACAAAAAGTGTTGCCCACCATTCCAATTCTTTAAGCATCAAGTCATTAGTGACTGCAGTTGCCCACTGACAGTATACCCTCAGGGGAATTCAGGGTGGAAGAAACAAGACTATGCATCATGTGGTTTTAGACATATGGACCCCTAAATACTTAAGATGAATATCTAGTGGAGCATTTCAATGTTCACAGATTCTTGCATCTTCCCACACATAGAAAAGAACTAAAATTATTAACTAAGGATCACAAGGACCACAGGCATCTGATCCTTGTGACTAAGAATAATACTAATCATACCAAGATGTATGCTTTGATAGACTAAGCATACCAAGATTGACTAAGCCTACCAAGATGCATGCTTGATTATGTGTATTGGTTTGGCCAAAAAGTTCCTTCTGGTTTTATACCAGCTTATGGAAAACCCAGAGGAACTTTTTGGCCAACCAAATATTTCCCAATCGCCTAGCCCAAAATTTTATATATTACTTGCTCCTACCCTACTTCTTTGAAACAGTTCCTTGGAACTATCTGAAAGACTCTCTTAGGCTACATTTTTCTGTAAGTCCCCAAATAAAACTGAAATGTACAGCTCTCATGTTGTGCTTTTCTTTTCCAGTTCACAATTTTGGAGACCATGAAGGGACTCAGAACAGGCTTTTGACATCTATCTGAACTCTACAAGAACTAACATGTCAGCATGCGCTCTTTGTACCTGCCCACCTCCTCACTGAGTCTGGACAAATTTGGGTAAGTCTATCATGGTCTTGGGTCTCCCAATTATTGGTTAATGATTCTAAGCTTTATTTGGTGATAAATAAAAGATAACTTACTCTTCAGTTGAGAGACATTGGAAAGACTTGCTCAGATAAAATACATTGAATGGTTTGGACTAGGTAGTTAGATAGGTGACTGGCTTAGTACCTTTCCTCAAGTTGACTACCTTAATAGAACTTGTTAAAATAGAAGTGAAGATAACACATGAGAGCTCACTGCTCCAAAGAAAAGGGACTCAGCTCCGCCTGGCCAGTTACAGATTTTTCAGACAACTGAGAAATTTGTGGGAGTGGCAGAAGTGTACTCATACTGTCCAACAGTCCTATAGGGAAACATATTCATTAACTTAAAATGTATCCATCCAGGGATGTACAATACAAAAGCTGGCTACTCAGTGCTTTGAGCACCCATGGTGATTTTAGACTGCTGGAGAGGGAAGCCAAGACATACAAAAAAGCTGAAATGACTCTAGAGTGAGACTTGGAGTAGTTAAGTTCACAAACAGCACAACAGGTCCCCACACAATATTATTAGCAATTTTATTTCAACAAACATTAGTATGGGAAATAGAGTTTCTCAAATAGAGAAATGAAGGATACTAGATAACCTCTGACTGGAGAAGGCAATGGCAACCCACTCCAGTACTCTTGCCTGGAAAATCCCATGGGTGGAGGAGCCTGGTAGGCTGCAGTCCATATGGGGTTGCTAAGAGTCAGACACCATGAGTGACTTCACTTTCACATTTCACTTTCATGCAGTGGAAAAGGAAATGGCAAGCCACTCCAGTGTTCTTGCCTGGAGAATCCCAGGGACGGGGGAGCCTGGTGGGTTGCCGTCTATGGGGTCGCACAGAGTCGGACATGACTGAAGTGACTTAGCAGCAGCAGTAGCAGATAACCTCTGACTAATGCCCCATCTGGGTTTATATATGAACAGAAGTTATGCTCGCAAGTACTTACTTAATTGAGACAGAGTTTATTTTCTTGGTCTCCAAAATCACTCCAGATTGTGACTGTAGCCTTGAAATTAAAAGACTCTTGTTCCTTGGAAGGAAAGCTATGACAAACCTACACAGTGTATTAAAGAGCAGAGACCACTTTGCTGGCAAAAGTCCATATATTTAAAGCTATGGTTTTTCCTATAGGCATGTATGGATGTGAGAGTTGGACCATAAAGAAAGATGAGCACCAAAGAATTGATGCTTTCCATTTGTGGTTCTGGGAAAGACTCTTGAGAGTCCCTTGAACTACAAGGAGAACAAACCAGTTAATCCTAAAGGAAATCAACCCTGAATATTCATTGGAAGGACTGATGCTGAAGCTGAAGCTCCAATACTTTGGCCATCTGATATGAAGAGCTGACTCATTGGAAAAGACCTGGTGCTGGGAAACACAGAAGGCAAAAGAAAGGAAGAAAGGGTTGGCAGAGGATGAGATGGTTAGATAGCATCACCGACTCAGTGGACATGAATTTGAGCAAACTCCAGGAAATAATGGAGGACAGAGGAGTGTGGCATGCTGCAGTCCATGGGATTTCAAAGAGTTGGACATGACTTGGTGAGAGAACGACACCAACTTACTTGAGAAGTAAAGGAAGTCCTTTCCTGAAGTGGCCAATATGGGGCTCTTTTGACAGTCCAAAACTGTCTTTTGTGTACATAGTTAGAGAAAGCCAGCAGAAGGTATGCATTCTTACCATGTCAGTCAGTCTCCTGGAAATCAGTCTGCAGGATCTGTTGGGAACAGTGTTAAGTTTTTCATCTTTTCTAAAATTAGATTAGTGGGAGAAAATATCTATAGGACCAACTCCTTGGACTCAGATATTCTTGGTTTGAAATTTGGTAGGGTACACTAGGTTTGTTGGTCGTTTTACTCACAAAATTCATCACTGTTTTTCTTTGTATCTATCTTTTGTGTTCTTTGTCATGAGGAAGAAAACCATTGGTCTAACTAGATTTTCCTTCTGTCTTGTCATATGTCCAGAGAACATGACTTGACTCAGTCTGCAAGAGGCCTTTATCATCTCAACTTTTGTTGTTTCTGCTCGTACAATAAAGATCTCTACTTTCTTAGAATAACTTTGGGAGTGAATTTTCTGCATCTTGTGAGAGTTGCATCCTTTTCACTCTCTTGTGGGACACTGTTTGTGGCCTTAGTTAAGCTGTGAAAGGGCTTATTGGTTTGAGCTACTATTAAGATCCTACTTGTCAATCACTATCCTTTGAATTGGAATGACTTTTAAGTTATTAAAATTTTAGACAGCACTCATTTTAAACAATTGTACCTATTTTAATTTGCATGCAAAACCTCAAAGTCTTCAAAATTTCAAAATAACCTCACTAAACTTCACTAAAGGATTTATTGTGGAAAGCTAATGGAAGATTAAAGATACAAAAAATACCTCAAACAAACAAACAAAAAAATAGATCCACTCTATCTTCCTTTTATCTGAGTGATTATTCTAGTTATCCTCTGTCTGATTACCTTTCCACTCTGAAAAGACTATTAAACAGTTACCTTTAGAAACAGGACCACCTGAGATGGGTCTTCTTCAGGTCAAAAGCCAAGCTGAGGGCCATAATTAAATAAAAACTTAAATTTTCTTAAGTTTTCAACAGTGGATTTCCAATATAAGAGGCCATTAGTCTGAGTAAACTTGTGAACATAGCTAATCTTCAGCATTACATAGAAATTTTTTTGGTCTTCTCCCTTAAGCTAACTGTAACCAGAGGGAGAGAAAAATATCCCAGCATAGGTGGATGGGTATGTTATTTGGGTGGTCACCTAACCCTTTGGAGAATTAAAAACTGCTGTCTGAAACTACAGACAGTATATTCTTTGACATACATCACAGCAAGATACTCTTTGACCCAGCTCATAGGGTAGTGGAAATAAAAACAAAAATAAACAAGTGGGACCTAATTAAGTTCAAAAGCCTTTGCACAGCAAAGGAAGTAATAAACAAGATGAAAATCACTTCAGTTCAGTCGCTCAGTCGTGTCCATTTGCGAACCCATGAATCGCAGCATGCCAGGCATCCCTGTCCATCACCAACTCCCGGAGTTCACTCAGACTCACGTCCATCGAGTCAGGGATGCCATCAAGCCATCTCATCCTCTGTCGTCCCCTTCTCCTCCTGCGCCCAATGCCTCCCAGCTTCAGAGTCTTTTCCAATGAGACAACTCTTCGCATGAGGTGGCCAAAGTACTGGAGTTCCCACTTTAGCATCATTCCTTCCAAAGAAATCCCAGGGCTGAGCTCCTTCAGAATGGACTGGTTGGATCTCCTTGCAGTCCAAGGGACTCTCAAGAGTCTTCTCCAACACCACAGTTTAAAAGCATCAATTCATCGGCACTCAGCCTTCTTCACAGTCCAACTCTTACATTCATACATGACCACTGGAAAAACCATAGCCTTGACTAGACAGACCTTTGTTGGCAAAGTAATGTCTCTGCTTTTCAATATGCTATCTAGGTTGGTCATAACTTTCCTTCCAAGGAGCAAGCGTCTTTTAATATCATGGCTGCAGTCACCATCTGCAGTGATTTTGGAGCCCAGAAAAATAAAGTCTAACACTGTTTCCACTGTTTCTCCATCTATTTCACATGAAGTGATGGGACCGGATGCCATGATCTTTGTCTTCTGATGTTGAGATTTAAGCCAACTTTTGCACTCTCCACTTTCACTTTCATCAAGAAGCTTTTTAGTTCCTCTTCACTTTCTGTCATAAGGGTGGTGTCATCTGCATATCTGAGGTTATTGATATTTCTCCCCCAATCTTGATTCCAGCTTGTGTTTCTTCCAGCCCAGTATTTTTCATGATGTACTCTGCATATCAGTTAAATAAGCAGGGTGACAATATACAGCATTGACGTATGCATTTTCCTATTTGGAACCGGTCTGTTGTTCCATGTCCAATTCTAACTCTTGCTTCCTGACCTGCATACAGAGTTCTCAAGAGGCAGGTCAGGTGGTCTGGTATTCCCATCACTTTCAGAATTTTCCACAGTTTATTGTGATCCACACAGTCAAAGGCTTTGGCATAGTCAATAAAGCAGAAATAGATGTTTTTCTGGAACTCTTTTGCTTTTTCCATGATCTAGTGGATGTTGGCTATTTGATCTCTGGTTCTTCTGCCTTTTCTAAAACCAGCGTGAACATCAGGAAGTTCATGGTTCACATATTGCTGAAGTCTGGCTTGGAGAATTTTGAGCATTATTTTACTAGCGTGTGAGATGAGTGCAATTGTGCGGTAGTTTGAGCATTCTTTGGCATTGCCTTTCTTTGGGATTGGAATGAAAACGGACCTTTTCCAGTCCTGTGGCCACTGCTGAGTTTTCCAAATTTGCTGGCATATTGAATGCAGCACTTTTACAGCATCGTCTTTCAGGATTTGAAATAGCTCCACTGGAATTCCATCACCTCCACTAGCTTTGTTCGTAGTGATGCTTTCTAAGGCCCACTTGATTTCACATTCCAGGATGTCTGGCTCTAGGTCAGTGATCACACCATCATGATTATCTGGTTCATAAAGATCTTTTTTGTATAGTTCTTCTGTGTATTCTTGCCATCTCTTCTTAATATCTTCTGCTTCTGTTAGGTCCATAGCATTTGTGTCCTTTATCGAGCCCATCTTTGCATGAAATATTCCCTTGGTATCTCTAATTTTCTTGAAGAGATCTCTAGTCTTTCCCATTCTGTTGTTTTCCTCTATTTCTTTGCATTGATCACTGAAGAAGGCTTTCATATCTCTTCTTGCTATTCTTTGGAACTCTGCATTCAGATGTTTATATCTTTCCTTTTCTCCTTTGCTTTTCACTTCTCTTGTTTTCACAGCTATTTGTAAGGCCTCCCCAGATATCCATTTTGCTTTTTTGCATTTCTTTTCATGGGGATGGTCTTTATCCCTGTCTCCTGATCAATGTCATGAACCTCATTCCATAGCTTACCAGGCACTCTATCTATCAGATCTAAGCCCTTAAATCTATTTCTCACTTCCACTGTGTAATCATAAGGGATTTGATTTAGGTCATACCTGAAGGGTCTAGTGGTTTTCCCTACTTTCTTCAATTTAAGTCTGAATTTGGCAATAAGGAGTTCATGATCTGAGCCACAGTCACCTCCTGGTCTTGTTTTTGCTGACTGTATAGAGCTTCTCCATTTTTGGCTGCAAAGAATATAATGAGTCTGATTTCAGTTGACCATCTGGTGATGTCCATGTGTAGAGTCTTCTCTTGTGTTGTTGGAAGAGGGTGTTTGTTATGACCAGTGCATTTTCTTGGCAAAACTCTATTAGTCTTTGCCCTGCTTCATTTCGTATTCCAAGGCCAAATTTACCTGTTACTCCAGGTGTTTCCTGACTTTCTACTTTTGCATTCCAGTCCCATATAATGAAAAGGACATCTTTTTTGGGTGTTAGTTCTAAAAGATCTTGTAGGTCTTCATAGAACCATTCAACTTCAGCTTCTTCAGCATTACTGGTTGGGGCATAGACTTGGATTACTGTGATATTGAATGGTTTGCCTTGGAAATGAACAGAGATCATTCTGTCGTTTTTGAGATTGCATCCAAGTACTGCATTTCGGACTCTTTTGTTGACCATGATGGCTACTCCATTTCTTCTGAGGGATTCCTGCCCGCAGTACTAGATATAATGGTCATCTGAGTTAAATTCACCCATTCCAGTTCATTTTAGTTTGCTGATTCCTAAAATGTTGGCATTCACTCTTACTATCTTTTGTTTGACCACTTCCAATATGCCTTGATTGATGGACCTGACATTCCTGGTTCCTATGCAATATTACTCTTTACAGCATCGGACCTTGCTTCTATCACCAGTCACATCCACAGCTGAGTACTGTTTTTCTTTGGCTCCATCCCTTCATTCTTTCTGGAGTTATTTCTCCACTGATTTCCAGTAGCATATTGGGCACCTACTGACCTGGGTAGCAAAGAATTATTCAAACTCAAATGTCAATAATGCCAAATTTGAGAAATTTTGTCTTAATCTTTATTCTCAGAAGTGGAAAAGTGTCACTTCTGCTACATTCTATTGG
Source organism: Bos mutus (assembly GCF_027580195.1). Lineage (NCBI taxonomy): Eukaryota > Metazoa > Chordata > Mammalia > Artiodactyla > Bovidae > Bos > Bos mutus. Next base: position 62,573,096 of record NC_091646.1, on the reverse strand, counting down.
TTAAATCAGCCATAGGCTAGAAGTTTAGTCACTAGAGACTTTGGCACAAAAGGGCTCTGCGTCAATGATATCAGGTACACCCAAGGATGAAGGTAAGGTGGTTTTTTTAAAACATCACAGTGAATTAATTGAATGTGTACATACTAATCAATGAAATCATTGTATTTAAATTTATGTGTCAAATTTGAGGTATTTTTGGATGAGCTTAACATTAAACTATGAATTTTAAGTTATCAGACTGCCCTTTATAATTAAAGTGGGCTTGTTCCAATCAGCTGAAGGCCTGAATTGAACAAGAAGACTGTTCTCCCCAGGAAAAAGGAAATTCTCTGACTGTCTTTATCTGCACTATTGACTTTCCTGGTTTTCCAAGCTGCTTGCCTTCACACTGGGATTGCAATGTTGACTCTTTTAGATCTTGAGCCTATCAGCTCATACTACAGATTTCGACTTGCCAGTTCCCATAATCATGTAAGTCAATTCCTTATTTCTCAGTCATTCTCTAATTATATCTATATATCTATATATTCTTTCCTACAGATTCTGTTTCTCTGGAGAACCATGACTAATTCAGAGGCACACAGCGCCCCTTTATCTTGGGTTTTCAGAAAATCTGTAGTCAAACTTATGTATCCAGACAGGAGTTTTAATGATTTGTCTCTAGAGAAACTCACTCAGCTCAAAGAGAATGACATTGGTAGATCTTGCTCACGAAAGGGCCAGACTACTACAAACCATCCCACAGTGCCATTAGTTGACAAACTCCACCTAAGCAGCTTTTTTTTAGTGTCTCATTCTTAAATATGTGTTACATATTTTAAATCACCAGAAATTTGAGAAAAGACTCTAACATTAAACGCAGATACCAAAATAAGCCAAAATAAGGAGGGAAGGACCTTGGAGGAAATATAACAACCCAAGGAAAAGAAAAAAAAAAAAAAAGAAATTGTTTTAAAATTGATACCAGAGGACAGTTCAGTCCCTCAGTCCTGTCTGACTCTTTGTCACCCTATGGACTGCAGAACGCCAGGCTTCCCTGTCCATCACCAACTCCCTGAGCTTGCTCAAACTCATGTCTATTGCGTCAGTGATGCCATCCAACCATCTCATCCTCTGTCGTCCCCTTCTCCTGCCTTCAATCTTTCCCAGCATCAGGGTCTTTTCCACAGTCTTTTACCAGAGGACAGAAAATGTTACACTAAGAAATAAGAACAGCATGATATGAACAAAGGAAAGAACAAGAAAATAAAAAAAAGAAGTACAAAATTCAATAGCCACATTGAGATATAAGGATATATCCGGAAAAGAGAGAAGCAAAATAAGGGAGAAAGGTTTTTAAAAAAATAGGAGAGGCAACATGTGGCCAGCTGCTGAAGTCCCCTCCCTGCTGTGTGGTTCCCCTTCAGAGAGTTGCCTCTCAAATCTGTATTTGTCCCATTTCTCTTCTTGCAGAGCTAGCCTGGGTTGGAAGTTCTGTTGAAAATGACCTTTGAGCACCAAAGACACTTGGGTACTTGTACTTTGTACTGTTCTGTGATGACTGGGAAATGCAGATTTCAAGAAATCTGGCTCTTCCTGTTTGAAAAGTGAACCAGACTTAAGACAAACAAATCACCAGGACAGGAGTGGCTCAGTGCTGGGGTCAGACACTCTGTCTTCTAGCTATGCTCTCCACTGGAACCACCAGCACATATCTGGCTAGTGATCTTCCACACAGATCCAACTCGCTGTTCACCATTTCTCCAGCACAGTTAGGTAACCTCCAAGATGGCAGCAGTGTCCCAGGGCCCTGCCTTCAGCATGTTATTCCATTGTGTAAAGGGAATAGTGTACTCCAAGCTTTTGACCTCATGCCCTACATAGTAAAAAGCATTTGAGTAATTTTGTTGTTCTTCCGAGGGCTGTCTTTTGTTTTTGTTTCCTTTTGATCTTATTTTGACCTTTCCTCTCTTTGTCTTTTCACGTAGACCAGATATTTGAAAGAGCAGATAATGGCTACAGGTGTAACATGCAGCTTTCTTCTACTTTGTTTGGGTGAGCTTTTATCGATGGGAAATGGAACCTTCATTTCACTAGACCGTCATGGCACCCTCGCCTTTCACCCTTCCCTCCAGTTCAATACCTGTTGTTTCTCCTTTCAAATACGTTATTGTACTAGCTCTTTCCATATGAAAGAATTCTCCTTATTTAAATAAAAAAGTAAAAAGAAAATAGGGTAATCAATTCAGAAGATCCAACATCCATGTAGTAGGAATTCTGGAAACAGAAAATGAGGAAAAAGAGAATTATGGTAGCTAATCTCTAAAAATGGCTCCCCAATGAGCCATGCCTCCTTGTATTCATGTCCTTGTTTACATTTCTAAGATTTGGGCTGATATTTTTAAAATTTCTTTTTCACTAATAAAATGTTGGGAAAATAATACATAGCTTCCCAGGTTAGGTCATTAGAAACCTTGCAACTTGTGCCTGGGTCTCTTGGAACACATATTTTGTGGGTAGCTAGCCACCTTGTAAGAAATTAGGCTACTCTGAAATCACCAAGCTGCATAGTTAAAAAAAAAAAAATAAACCATGTGAAAAACCATCCAAGCTGAATTAAAGCTAAAATTCTAGACAGGTGATTGAAGAAACCATCTTAAATATTTATCCAGTTAAGCTTTCAGTTGACTCAAACTTCAATCATTACATGCCTATAGTTACATGAGAAACCTTAAGTGAGGACTCCCTAGCTGAGTTCAATCAACTTATGTATCTGTTTTGAGTTGACTGGCACCTCTAAACATCCATTAGTACTAGCTTCCCCCAGGCCTCAATCATACCACCTTTTAGCCACCTTCAGTTCAGTTCAGTTCAGTTCAGTCGCTCAGTCGTGTCCGACTCTTTGTGACCCCATGAATCGCAGCACGCCAGGCCTCTCTGTCCATCACCAACTCCCAGAGTTCATTCAGACTCATGTCCATCGAGTCAGTGATGCCATCAAGCCATCTCATCCTCTGTCGTCCCCTTCTCCTCCTGCCCCCAATCCCTCCCAGCTTCAGAGTCTTTTCCAATGAGTCAACTCTTCGCATGAGGTGGCCAAAGTACTGGAGTTTGAGCTTTAGCATCATTCCCTCCAAAGAAATCCCAGGGCTGATCTCCTTCAGAATGGACTGGTTGGATCTCCTTGCAGTCCAAGGGACTCTCAAGAGTCTTCTCCAACACAACAGTTCAAAAGCATCAATTCTTTGGTGCTCAGCCTTCTTCACAGTCCAACTCTCACATCCATACATGACCACAGGAAAAACCATAGTCTTGACTAACCGGACCTTTGTTGGCAAAGTAATGTCTCTGCTTTTGAATATGCTATGTAGGTTGGCCATAACTTTTCTTCCAAGGAGTAAGCATCTTTTAATTTCATGGCTGTAGTCACCATCTTCAGTGATTTTGGAGCCCCCCAAAATAAAGTCTGACACTGTTTCCACTGTTTCCCCATCTATTTCCAATGAAGTGATGGGCCCAGATACCATGATCTTTGTTTTTTGAATGTTAAATTTTAAGCCAACTTTTTCACTCTCCTCTTTCACCTTCATCAAGAGGCTTTTTAATTCCTCTTCACTTTCTGTCATAAGGGTGGTGTCATAAAAAATTGTAATTATATAATTATTAATTTGATTAAAAGTATATTTAATTCCTCTGCTGGATATAAGATATATGAAGGCAAAGAAGATCCATATTTTCTTCATAAATATAACTGCCATAACCTAATTAACACATAGTAGGTACTCAAAAAATTTTTATTGACTAAATGAATTAAAGAATCTAAATTGTAACACTGGTGAATGACTTACCATTTCTCACTGAATTTCTAAGTTTATTTTTACAAAACAAACAAAAAATCTCATTGTGTGGAAGTTGCTTATAAGTTAAGCCTATTTTGAGAGATGGTATAACCTAGATCAAATCCTGGAAACCATTCTGAAGGCTGTCTTTTCACCTTGCTTATAGTTTCCTTTGTTGATCAGAAGCTTTTAAGATTAATTAGTTCCCATTTGTTTATTTTTGCTTTTATTTCCAATATTCTGGGAGGTGGGTCATAGAGGATCCTGCTGTGATGTATGTCGGAGAGTGTTTTGCCTACGTTCTTCTCCAGGAGTGTTATAGTTTCTGGTCTTACATTTAGATCTTTAATCCATTTTGAGTTTAATTTTGTGTATGGTGTTAGAAAGTGCTCTAGTTTCATTCTTTTACAAGTGGTTTACCAGTTTTCCCATCATCACTTGTTAAAGAGATTGTCTTTAATCCATTGTATATTCTTGCCTCCGTTGTCAAAGATAAGGTGTCCATATGTGCCTGGATTTATCTCTGGGCTTTCTATTTTGTTCCATTGATCTACATTTCTGTCTTTGTGCCAGTACCATACTGTCTTGATGACTGTGGCTTTGTAGTAGAGCCTGAAGTCAGGCAGGTTGACTCCTCCAGTTCCATTATTCTTTCTCAAGATAGCTTTGGCTATTCGAGGTTTTTTGTATTTCAATACAAATTGTGAAATTATTTGTTCTAGCTCTGTGAAGAATACCATTGGTAGCTTGATAGGGATTGCACTGAATCTATAAATTGCTTTGGGTAGTATACTCATTTTCACTATATTGATTCTTCCAGTACATGGTGAAAAGACAGCCTTCAGCATGGGAGAAAATAATAGAAAATGAAGCAACAGACAAACAACTAATCTCAAAAATATACAAGCAACTCCTACAGCTCAATTCCAGAAAAATAAATAACCTAATCAAAAAATGGGCCAAATAACTAAATAGACATTTCTCCAAAGAAGACATACAGATGGCTAACAAACACATGAAAAGATGCTCAACATCACTCATTATCAGAGAAATGCAAATCAAAACAACTACAAGGTACCATTTCACGCCAGTCAGAATGGCTGCAATCCAAAAGTCTACAAGCAACAAATGCTGGAGAAGGTGTGGAGAAAAGGGAACCCTCTTACACTGCTGGTGGGAATGCAAACTAGTACAGCCACTATGGAGAACAGTGTGGAGATTCCTTAAAAAACTGGAAATAGAACTGCCTTATGACCCAGCAATCCCACTGCTGGGCATACACACTGAGGAAACCAGAAGGGAAAGAGACACGTGTACCCCAATGTTCATAGCAGCACTGTTTATAATAGCCAGGACATGGAAACAACCTAGATGTCCATCAGCAGATGAATGGATAAGAAAGCTGTGGTACATATACACAATGGAGTATTACTCAGCCATTAAAAAGAATACATTTGAATCAGTTCTAATGAGGTGGATGAAACTGGAGCCTATTATACAGAGTGAAGTAAGCCAGAAAGCAAAACACCAATACAGTATACTAATGCATATATATGGAATTTAGAAAGATAGTAACAATAATCCTGTATACGAGACAGCAAAAGAGACACTAATGTATAGAACAGTCTTTTGGACTCTGTGGGAGAGGGAAAGGGTGGGATGATTTGGGAGAATGGCATTGAAATATGTATAACATCATATATGAAACGAGTCGCCAGTCCAGGTTCAATGCACGATACTGGATGCTTGGGGCTGGTGCACAGGGATGACCCAGAGGGATGGTATGGGGAGGGAGGAGGGAGGAGGGTTCAGGATGGGGAACACCTGTATACCTGTGGCAGGTTCATTTTTATATATGGCCAAACCAATACAATATTGTAAATTTAAATAAAATAAAATTAAAAAAAAATCCTGGAAACCATGGATTGCCACAAAGAAAACAAATTGATTGACCTTTGTGCTTAGTTTCCTCATATATTAAAATGAAAGTAATGATAGCACTTGCCTTGTAGGGTTGTTATATGTAAATATGTTTGCATATATATATATATGTGTGTGTGTGTGTTTGGGCTCCAAAATCACTGCAGATGGTGATTGCAGCCATGAAATTAAAAGACACTTACTCCTTGAAAGGAAAGTTATGACCAACCTAGATAGCATATTCAAAAGCAGAGACATTTCTTTGCCAACAAAGGTCATCTAGTCAAGGCTATGGTTTTTCCTGTGGTCATGTATGGATGTGAAAGTTGGACTGTGAAGAAGGCTGAGCACCAAAGAATTGATGCTTTTGAACTGTGGTGTTGGAGAAGACTATTGAGAGTACCTTGGACAACAAGGTGATCCAACCAGTCCATTCTTAAAGAGATAGTCCTGGGTGTTCTTTGGAATGACTGATGCTGAGACTGAAACTCCAATACTTTGGCCACCTCATGTGAAGAGTTGACTGACTGGAAAAGACTCTGAAGCTGGGAGGGATTGGGGGCAGGAGGAGAAGGGGACGACAGAGGATGAGATGGCTGGATGCCATCACCAGCTCGATGGACATGAGTTTGAGTGAACTCTGGAAGTTGGTGATGGACAGGGAGGCCTGGGGTGCTGCAATTCATGGAGTCGCAAAGAGTCAGACACGACTGAATGACTGAACTGACTGACTGACTCCTTGGAAGGAAAGTTATGACCAACCTAGATAGCATATTGAAAAGCAGAGATATTACTTTGTCAACAAAATTTCGTCTAGTCAAGGCTGTGGTTTTTCCAGTGGTCATGTATGGATGTGAGAGTTGGACTGTGAAGAAAGCTCAGCGTCAAAGAATTGATGCCTTTGAACTGTGATGCTGGAGAAGACTTTTCAGAGTCCCTTCGACTGCAAGGAGATCCAACCAGTCCATCCTAAAGGAGACCAGTCCTGGGTGTTCATTGGAAGGACTGATGCTGAGGCTGAAACTCCAGTACTTTGGCCACCTCATGTGAAGAGTTGACTCATTTAAAAGACCCTGATGCTGGGAGGGATTGGGGGCAGGGATAGAAGGGGAAGACAGGGGATGAGATGGCTGGATGGTATCACCGACTCAATGCGCATGAGTTTGGGTGAACTCCGAGAGTTGATGATGGACAGGGAGGCTTGGCGTACTGCAATTCATGGGGTCTCAAAGAGTCAGAGACGACTGAGTGACTGAACTGAACTGAACTGAACATATATAACATGCTTAAAAAAATGTCTGGCCCTAGTAAACACTTTTATATGTGTTAAGTGTTTGAAGAAGTTGCTTCACTCTTGGTCAGAATTCCTAATCTATGTGGAAAAAAACTCTTCAAGATACTGATACGAAAATATTTCGAAATTATTCATCTCACTCTGTGATTTCCCCTTCCTCTCTCCTTTAGAACACACACACACACACACACATTTGCCCACTGTTTGATCTGGAACCTGATTTCTATAGCCATCAGAGTCAGTGGCTATAGAAATTTATATTATTTAGTAAATTCCATCAAGCCTGGACTGCATAATACAGTTGCTAAGGATTTAAAGGCATATGTTGTCAAGTAACATACTAAATCATAATTTTGTTTTTTAAAGAATATTTAACTTTTCTGAATTTAATGTTTAATTCTTCTAAAGAAAGGAAAGCAATTTTGGTCTTCAATATGATGTACTTGATATAAATATGTACAGACAATGTTCATGGGAAAAATAACATTTAAAAAATGAGTTTATAAAATTTGTAATAAACAACCAAAGCCAACTGTAGTTATAGAGAAAATATGTGAAAGAAAATGATTGTTACTCTATATAAAGTTGGACTTTTTCCTACTTACTATTTTCCAACCTAAGGAAGTGAACATAATTTGAAAGACTATTCAGATTAGGTAAATGAATCATTATTGATAGGTAATAGTCTTAAATCAACTATTTTAAGATAAAAATAATCATTTATTGTGTGAATATCACATTAAAAAGCCTCTTCTGTGTTCTAGAAAAGTTCTTTCACACAAGTCATCTACTAACTGCATGGTTTAGATTTAACATAGTTTACACAGGAGGCTCTAAATTACAGCTGATTTGGTGGGTTTCTTCTCTGTTCCTTATATGCTAAGCAATTTGTTTCAACAATTCTGTATTTAATTATGGAAAATTGACACAATACCATCTTGAAGACACATTTTTATTTTAGGACCAAAACATTATTATTTGAGGATTTTCAACACCTGATTTTAAAGATAATGTCAAGACTTATCTGAGTGATCTTATTTGGTCATTAATCATATGTTATAATACAGTTTACGAGATTAGACTCCAGCTCCGACATGACTTTGTTCTATGCTTCCCTTTTCTTATGGAATTTTTTTATAGTATTAATAATGTTCAGCATCATTTCAGTTCAGTTCAGTTCAGTCACTCAGTCGTGTCCGACTCTTTGCGACCCCATGAATCGCAGCACGCCAGGCCTTCCTGTCCATCACCAACTCCCGGAGTTCACTCAGACTCACGTCCATCGAGTCAGTGATGCCATCCAGCCATTTCATTCTCTGTTGTCCCCTTCTACTCCTGCCCCCAATCCCTCCCAGCATCAGAGTCTTTTCCAATCAGTCAACTCTTTGCATGAGGTGGCCAAAGTACTGGAGTTTCAGCTTTAGCATCATTCCTTCCAAAGAAATCCCAGGGCTGATCTCCTTCAGAATGGACTGGTTGGATCTCCTTGCAGTCCAAGGGACTCTCAAGAGTCTTCTCCAACACAACAGTTCAAAAGCATCAATTCTTCGGTGCTCAGCCTTCTTCACAGTCCAACTCTCACATCCATACATGACCACAGGAAAAACCATAGCCTTGACTAGATGACCTTTGTTGACAAAGTAATGTCTCTGCTTTTGAATATGCTATCTAGATTGGTCATAACTTTCCTTCCAAAGAACATATTAAATATTAGAGGGAAATATTTTTAATTTAACTTTAATTGTTAACACCAAAAACTTTTTGTGTTGGGGTATAACCAATTAACAATATTGTGATAGCTTCAGGTAAACAGTGAAGGGACTCAGCCATACATATACATGTATCCATTCTCCTCAGTGGAAATATTAAAGGCAATCCTTATGCAGCAGATATGACCCTGAAGATGTGTATAGATATTCTTTTTCTCCTTGTAGACCAATAAACTGAGACATAATTTCCCATCTAATTACAATATGATTTCAAAGTTTATTCCCATTAAAATGTTTTTATTCTGAGGCATGCCCTCAAGCTTATGAATGGGGAAAAACCTTTAAGTAACAACAGAAAAGTTTAGATTAAAGCTTCAGCACTATATACTAAGAAAATCAATTATTGTGATCACTCAATAATGTATATTACCAAAAACTTGTGTTTCAAGGTGATACTTAACAAAAGATGCTTCATATTACTAAAGAAACTTCAAATGTACTTTTTGAACAACTTTTCTCTGTGGGGTTCCCTGAAGATTTTTTTATAACCTTGTTTGTTTATTTCTCCCAATCTTTAGTAAAGATTGTTCTGTTTTGTAGATTTAAAATTTATATTCACTTTCACTTACAGTCGTGGTGTGCTCTCTCTATAAATTAGCACTCCCTTACTTCATTCCTCCCTCAAACATGTTACTATTGTTCAATCTTTTAGAAGAGAAATTGTGTGGAGCAAAGTTTTGATGATAAAGGGAAAGCAGCATCCAGTTAAAACATCAAAAAGAAAATACAATACCCAAGGAAGAAAATTTACTTTGGTACCAATATTATAGTATGAAGCAATGATTCTCCTGTATGTATGTGTGATTAGTTGCTCAGTCTTGTCCAACTCTTTGTGACCCCATAGACTGTAGCCTGCCAGGCTCCTCTGTCCATGGGATTCTCCAGACAAGTATACTGGAGTGGGTTGCCATTTCCTACTGCAGGAGATCTTCCTGACTCAGGTACTGAACCTGCATCTCTTGTGTCTCCTGCATTGGCAGGCAGATTCTTTATCTCCAAATCACCTAGGAAGCTCATCCTCCTGTATGAGCACGTTATTATAGTTAAGATAATGTTGTAAGGTGAAAGTGGCTACCATTCTTCTTTATGTAGAGGGTATAATTTCACATGAAAAATTAAGATTGCTCATTACCACAGTTCTGCCAGTCACCTGGGATGAGTTTTTAAAGAGGAACCCAAGATTGTTATTTTTATTTTAACCTTGGCAATAAAGGAGATCAAGGTGCTTAAAATAGCAAATTCTGTGCTAGAAGTTGAATACATTTTTTTGTGGTTGCAGTATCTGGCTAGGAAGTGGGGATCTAGGCAAGTTACCTAGATATTTAACCAAACCAGCCCCTTTAAGTTTGTTTTGATTACTATAACATTGTTCTGAGACAGGGTAGGAAATGGTGCAGGCCCTGCCAGCCTTGGGAAAGATGTAGACTCAGAAGCCTATGCTTTGAAAGCTGGACTTCTGAATTTGTGCATTTTCTTTTTTATTCTTAATATTTGTGAAGCCAAGGAAATTAGGCAGGAAAAAAAGACATAAAGACATCCAAGTTGGAAAGAAAGAGGTATTTTAATCTCTATTTGCAGATGACATGATTTTATAAACAGAGGAAACTATAAGGAAGCCAAAAAATACCTGGTAATTCTCATATATAAGTTTAGAAAAAATGCAGATAATAGATCAACATTAAAAACTCAGTTGTATTTCTATACACTAGCAGTAAACAATACTAAATTGAAATCAAGAAAACAATTCATTATAGCTTCAAAAATGATAAAACACTTAGGAATAAATTTGATCAAGGAAGTACAAAATGTGTACATGAAGAACTATAAATACTATGGAAAGAAATTGCTCTTGGGTATAGATTCACATTTGCAAGATGAAAAACTTCTGGAGAACTATTTCATAGCACTACAAATAAACTTAGAACCACGGAACTTTAGACTTAAAAAATGAATAAGATGACAAATTTTACATTATTTTATTTTTACCTCAATAAAAATACTGTATTATTTAAAAAAGAAATTAAAGACACCTTAAATAAATGGAAAGACATCCGTGTTCATGGATTGGAAGGAAATTTTGTTAATATGGCAATGTTCCTCAAATTTATTTTCATACTATTATGATCTCTATCAAATTCCAACTGCCTTTTATTTTGTAGAAACATACGTGATGATTCTAAAACTCATAAAAATTGTAAGGGACTGGGAACAAAGTCGAAGAACATATACTTTCTAATGTCAAAACTTAATATAATGTTATAGTAGTCAAAAGCGTGGTACTGACATGATGAAAGATCATCATGGTATAAAGATCAGTGGTATAAAATTGAGAGTCCAAAAATAAATCAGTGCACTATGGTCTATTGATTTTTGAACAGTGCCAAGATCATCCAAAGGGGAAATAGTCTTTTCAAGAAATAGTGCTTGCAAATGAATTAATCCGGGATCCTACTTCACACCATACACAAAATTTAACACAAGATGTATCAAAAGCCTAAATGCAAAAGATAAAATTATAAAACTCTTTATATGGGTATACATCTTTGTGACCTGGAGTTTGGCAACTCCAGATTCTTAGATATGTCATCAATTATTTTGGTGATGAAAATACATGGGATTAGACAGTGGATAGTGATAGTGGTTGCACAACATTGTGAATATACTAAAACCATAGAATCATACATTTTGAAATGGCTGAAATGGTGAATTTTATGCTTATTTTATCTCAGTGAAAATTCTTAAAAATATTTTCATGAACATCACAATAGAAAAAACAGCATTATAATATTTCACTAACTGCAATTTTGGAGATATAACAAACTACAATCATCTTTGAAGATAATTTATTAAGATAAATCCAATAAAATGTTGTGAATACACATATTATCAGAACTTCCGTTCTGAAATAAACATTTGTATTTCTTTTAAAAATGGAATTTCAATTGCATTTTTCCCAAGTAATATTACAGTTATATTTGGGAAAGATAATTCTCTTACCATTACATGAAAATAATTCACTTTCTTTATAAAAACAACCTAGAGAACCACAAGAATTTTTGAGGAAATTCTTTTGGGATCTCTCCAATTTTTGAAATTATTACATATAGGAGTAAAATTAAAATTCAAAGATTTAACATATAAATTACAGAAAAGGGTATTCACTGACAAAGCATATTTTGAAAGCATATTTTTTCTATATATTCCACCATTATAATCACAAAGTTTATAGATAATAATTCAATGTTAGGAACTTTGTGACTAATGAACAGTATGAAGATGAAACAAAATTGAAACTAAATTGATGTTAAAGAAAAGCTGTGTCTATAAAATACTTGATAAAAATATTCATCTGTATTAACATTATAACATAGAGGTATATATTACCAAACTATGAAACCATATAAGGCAGCTTTATGCAATACTCTGAGACTCTTTTTTTCCATCTTCTTTTTTGACCTCTTCTCTTTTGATTATTTCTTTTCCAATTTCAGCTTTGCTTTCATCTTTTACATCTCCTCCATCTTCTTTTCCATTTTCTTTCTCTTTTCCTTTTTTCTTTTTTTCATCTTCCTTCTCATTTCCACCATCATCCCTTTTTCTATCTTCATCCTTTTTTCCAGCTTCTCCCTTTTTTCCATCTCTTTTATCTTTTCCATCTTCAGATTCTTTGCCATCTTCTCCTTTCCCTTTCCCATCTTCATTCTCTTTTTTATCTCTTTTTTCTTTTTCATCTTCTTCCTCTTTACCATCTTCTCCTTTCCCTTTCCTATCTTTACCCTCTTTTCCATCTCCAGTTTCTTTCTTGTCTTCTTCCTCTTTTCCATCTTCATCTTTTTTTTCATCTTCTTTCCCTTTTCCATCTTTGTCCTCCTCTACATCTTTTCCTTTCACTTCTTCCTTATTTTGATCTCCATCTCCTTTTTGATCTTCTTTTTCATCTTCTTTTCCATCTTTTGCCATTGCCTCTTTCTTTTCTTCTCCTTCTTCTTTGATATCTTCAATTTTTTCTTCTTTTATTTCCTCTATTTCTCTTTCAGGAACTGGTGCCTATAATGAACATAGAACAAAAAACAAGATTATATTTGTAAATATGGAACCAAGACAGAATTATAGCTATCTTATTAAAGAAAGTACTTTCCCTGTGGAAAAGGCCTCCTAAACAACATGTCATAAGGAAGTATTATATGAAATAGGATTAATTAAAGTATCTCTACATAATCATGCACAAATAGATATTTGGAACAATAAATTTGGAAAAACCTATTCATATAAATAATTTTCATTACAAATATGAGGAAACAGAGTAAATACAGAAAAAAATGACATATTCTCTATCAATAATTCTCAATGAGTGGTATACACATATACAAAATATATTTCTTGAAGAAATAATACATTTTATTTCTATATTGGTGATATTTAGTTTTACTTTGTAAAAAGTTAGTTGAAAAGTCTTTTACCAGATATCATAGGATCAGTTACAAAGATTTTCCCTATATGCACAGGTTTGCTTTATAGATTTGGCATTAAATCCCATTTTCATTGTTTTAATTATAATATTGAAAAATGTGATAAGATAAATATGCAAAGCAAGATATATTGGAAAAATAAACATACTGATTTGCTTTGCAATCTGAAGAGGGAAAAAGACTCATATGATCTTGAAAAGGCATTTATAAATAGCCCATGTACTGACAAAAGGAATAGAGGATCAGTCTATATTTAACAGGACAGTCATTAGATTATCAAGTCATGATCACTGGCATTGTTCTATTAATATCAGTGCTAACCCACTGCTCCCATACCCATTCCTGAAAATTCTCAAATATTAAATTCATTTTCTTTCTTTTTCTCTTATTTACCACTATACTATATGCTGTACACAGAATGTATGTGTCCCTCAAAATTCATATGATGAAACCTAATTTCCAATGTGATGGTATTTGGAGGTGAGGTCAGTGAGAGGTGATTAGGTTATGAGGGTAGAGCCCTCATGAAAGGGATTTATATCCTTATAAAAGAGGCCCCAGAGAGCTCTCTCACCCTTTCTATGGTGTCAGGACACAGCAAGAAGACTGCTATCCATAGACCACGAAGCAGGTCCTCTGTTCAGTTCAGTTCAGTTAAGTCATTCAGTCGTGTCTGACTCTTTGCGACCCCATGAACCACAGCACACCAGGCCACCCTGTCCATCACCAACTCCTGGAAGTTACCCAAAATCATGTCCATTGAATCAGTGATACCATCCAACCATTTCATCCTCTGTTGTCCCCTTCTCCTCCTGCCTTCAATCTTCCCCAGCATCAGGGTCTTTTCAAATGAGTCAGCACTTCGCATCAGGTGGCCAAAGTATTGGAGTTTCAGCTTCAACATCAGTCCTTCCAATGAACAGCCAGGACTGATCTCCTTTAGGATGGACTGGTTGGATCTCCTTGCAGTCCAAGGGACTCTGAAGAGTCTTTTCCAACACCACAGTTCAAAAGCATCAATTCTTCGGCGCTCAGCTTTCCTTATAGTCCAGCTCTCACACCCATACATGACCACTGGAAAACCTATAGCCTTGACTAGATGGACCTTTGTTGATGAAGTAACGTCTCTGCTTTTAATATGCTATCTAGGTTGGTCAAAACTTTCTTTCCAAGGAGTTAGAGTCATAATTTCATGGCTGCAGTCACCATCTACAGTGATTTTGGAGCCCCCAAAAATAAAGTCAGCCACTGTTTCTACTGTTTCCCCATCTATTTGCCATGAAGTGATGGGACTGTATGCCATGATCTTAGTTTTCTGAATGTTGAGCTTTAAGCCAACTTTTTCACTCTTCTCTTTCACTTTCATCAAGAGGCTTTTTAGTTCTTCTTCTTCACTTTCTGCAATAAGGGTGGTGTCATTGGCATATCTGAGGTTATTGATATTTCTCCCAGCAGTCTTTATTCCAGCTTGTGTTTCTTCCAGCCCAGCATTTCTCATGATGTACTCTGCATATAAGTTAAATAAGCAGGGTGACAATATACAGCCTTGACATACTCCTTTTCCTATTTGGAACCAGTCTGTTGTTCCATGTCCAGTTCTAACTCTTGCTTCCTGACCTGCATACAGATTTCTCAAGAGGCAGGTCAGGTGATCTGGTATTCCCATCTCTTTCAGAATTTTCCACAGTTTATTGTGATCCACATGTCAAAGGCTTTGGCATAGTCAATAAAGCAGAAATAGATGTTTTTCTGGAACTCTTTTGCTTTTTTGATGATCCAGCAGATGTTGGCAATTTGATCTCTGGTTCCTCTGCCTTTTCTAAAACCAGCTTGAACATTTGGAAGTTCACAGTTCACCTACTGTTGAAGCCGGGCTTGGAGAATTTTGAGCATTACTTTACTAGTGTGTGAGATGAGTGCAATTGTGCAGGTCCTCAGCAGATACCAAAAATGTTGGTACCTTGATCTTGGACTTCCCAGCCTTTAGAACTAAAGGAGAAATAAATTTCTGCTATTTATAAGCCACCCAGTCTGTGGTGTTTTGTTACAGCAGCCTGAACAGACTAAGACACTATGGAGACATACTCATTTAATGTTTCTCAGCTTTTAAACTACAAGGCAAACAAGATTTCTTTCAGTTGAACCCATTGTTAAACTTTCAAATGGACAAATTGGAATATACCTCTATAATTTTGGCCCCTCCATTTTCAGCAGTTTCGTTGTTGTATTCTTTAACAACTTCTTTATTGGTTTCAGCTATGGTTTTGGCACTTGCATCTGTGTTTTTTCCCATCATATCATTTTTGGTCTTCATTTTCTGTCCAGCAGCACACAAAAAATAAAAAGATAAATACACAATTTAATTGGTATGTTGATTAAATGGGACAATTATTTTACCAACTGTTGTAACAGTTTATGGAAAAGCTTTAAAATACTTTCAGTGCCATTATAAACTTGAAATGGCATTAAAACAAATACTGTTCCTGTTATATAAATCAAAGTTTCTCTCAGATGAAAAGTAACAAGTTAGAATGCTTACCAGTAGCTGCTGCTGCTGCTGCTAAGTCGCTTGTCCGACTCTGTAAGACCCCATAGACGGCAGCCCACCAGGCTCCCCCGTCCCTGGTATTCTCCAGGCAAGAACACTGGAGTGGGTTGCCATTTCCTTCTCCAATGCATGAAAGTGAAGAGTGAAAGTGAAGTCGCTCAGTCGTGTCCGACTCTCAGCGACCCCATGGACTGCAGCCTACCAGTCTCCTCCATTCATGGGATTTTCCAGGCAAGAGTACAGTACTCAGGGCCAATTGCCAGCATCAGGTTAAAATTTGATAAATTAATTATCTTTGATTAGAGGGGACCAGTTTATCCCTGTCATGTCTAATAATTAGCAACAGGGTTTTTGATTGCAGAGCCTCCACTGGTAATAATTATGAAAAATACTAACTTAGGGACAGCACCAATTTAAAGACATTTAAAAGAAATCACTTGGGGATATTAGTGATACAATATTTAGGGCTACACGTTTTAGAATGATTTGAATCATAATTTCTTTGCAAGAAAGCTCTTGGCCCTACGTGTGTATGTGGTAGAAAGAGCACTGGATTAAGGGGCCAGCAAACATGTTTTAAATCTGGATCTGTTTCTTGCTTGATGTGACCTTGAGCAAAAGCATAAATTTCTCTGTGTTTATTTTTTCAAACGTAAGAGAGAGCGATACCACCTACTTACCAGGATGTTGTAAGAAGCAAATGATAAAATATATGTGAAATTACTTTGGAAACTGTAAAATGCAATATAGATATATTATTATCCTTTTAACATATGAGAAACTGAGAGCCAAGGAGGGTGAAGTGTTTTTATATTATGTTTTATTCTAGCACTTTTTTTAAAAGAAGAAATAAACAGTGTTTACTATTTTAACAACTTATAAGTTGAGTATTTAATTTTATAAATAGTGACCTTGAAATGTGAAATAGAGAAAAACCAAATAGAAACTTTCTCTTCTGTTGTCATTTACTGTGATTAATAAAACTATGGCCATAGTTTTAGCAAGGTCTCTTAATCAAGGATTTTAAAGCATTTTATGAATACAACTGTAATGTAGTTTCTTCAATCACAAAATTATGAGATTAGATGATTTCTAACGTTTCTGCTAGCCTTAATGTTTCATGATGTTAAGAATTCAACCCAAAGCCAGTGCTCTATTTCAACCCAGAGGGGTGAGATGGGGAAGGAGAGGGGTTTAAGAGGGAGGGGACATATATCATATGTATTCCTATGGCTGATTCATGTTAATGTATGGCAGAAAACAACACTATATCATAATGTAATTGTCCTCCAATAAAAATAAAATTAAATTAAAGAATTCCACCTATCCTTAAAACATCAACAATGCCTCAATAAAGAATTCTAAAAAGAAATAAAATCATATTATATTCACAAACATTTACATGTAAATAAAGGTAAATATAGGGGGAAAAGTAAGCTTAATATTGAGGCTATCTCTATTTTTAATATTTTTCTAGTCACAACACCAGAACATAGAAGCCTATATAAAATCAATTGTGTGCATTTGAAAATAATGAATGTGAAAGCACTTTGCAAATTGTTCAGTATTATTAAATGTTAGTTACTATTATTATCACAAAACATTACTTTGGTTACTACAGTTTATACCTTGTGTTTTCCCAGGAATATTGGTATTGTAACTGTATGAATTCAAAAGCATGTACATTTTATGGCCCTATCCAACTAAATTTTTGTTTTGTCTCTTCCTAGGGAAAATGTTAATATACAATAGACAACCACAGAACACAAACAAATATTTCCTACTCAAAGGGCTGACATGTACCATATGGTATGATGTATAATGTAATATGGGGCTTCCCTGGTGGTTTAGTGGTAAAGTATCTACCTGCCGATGTTGGAGAGGCAGGTTTGATCCGTGGGTTGGGAAGATCCCCTGGAGAAGCAAATGGCAACCCACTCCAGTATTCTTGCCTGGTAAATCCCATGGATAGAGGAGCCTGGCGAGCTACAGCCCATGGTATTGCAAAATAGTCGGACATGACTTAGCAACCAAATCACAACAACAACAAATAATGTGATATATGACTAACTGAAAAGAAAACAAAGCAAAATGATTAACTTGTATGCCTTTCCAAAAAATTATTTCTGAAGTAAAGCAAGTTTCTCTCAATATTGCTTGCTGAATACTTACCCTTGGAGTTGATGTTCTTTTGGACTTCAAATCTGGTATAATGGGCACAGGCAACTGAAAAAAAAAAAAAAAAAAGGAAGAAGAAGAAGAAGTGCAAATCATGGGGGAAGAAAGAGAAGACATCATAATTGAAGAAAGATCACTAACTGAAATTCAACTTTGTGATTAAAATAAATGAGTGTTGTTCAAACTGAAAACTAGGACAAAAATATTTCCTTGGTGAGAAAGTTTTTCTTAAAACATCAAAAATAAATCTTGTATTAAATGACTCACATTGTCCAGGATCCTCTGAAGTCTAAAATTACATTTTACTATACAGGGCAAATTTTTATAAAGACTACTTACAGCAGACAATCTGGCTGATCTTCTCTTTGGCTATAAGTTAAAAATAATTATCAGTTAAGAGAATTATGGATACACAAAACTAGAAATATTTATATTGTGGTGAAAATATTTAGTGTAACACTATATATATGTTGTCATTAACAAGTATCGTGAGCTTGATTAGAAAGTATCATTGCACTAATAAAAATACAAGTTTTGATTTTTCCCTTCTCTGGACCCTTCATATGCTTAAGAAAAAAATCCCAAATTAAATTTCAATTGTTAGGCTAAATCATCACAATGGCTAGTAACAGTATATTTAGAAATGAAAATAAAGCCCTTTTTGGAAACTGACAAAGCAATTCTTTAGTTAAAAGGAAGAAGCTCTCTCCAGATCTTAAACACAATACCATCCCAAGTCCCAAGAAGTTTGGAGTTTTTACTACCTACTATTTATGAGAGATACCACTGGCATACCATATTGGTACTCATATGGTACAAATACACTAACAAGCGTTTAGGTTTTAGTTGCTTATGTGTCAATTTTATAGAACAAGTGAATTTTTTCAGACAGACTCTAAAACTAAAGAAACTCACCTCTTGCTTCATATCACCTTGACCTGCAGGCTATACAGAGGAGAAAACCACACAGAAATAAGGTCATTGATATAAATGTATAGATCTGAATATATTGCCTATAGATTGCAGTCTGCAATATAACAGCTTATGACTTTTTCCTGAACTTCTGCTCAAGTAGCCACCCGTTATTGCCCAGTAGCATGCTGTCTCAGTTCAGTTCAGTTCAGTCGCTCAGTTGTGTCTGACTCTTTGCGACCCCATGAATTGCAGCACGCCAGGCCTCCCTGTCCATCACCAACTCCCAGAGTTCACCCAGACGCACATCCATCGAGTCAGTGAAGCCATCCAGCCATCTCATCCTCTGTCGTCCCCTTCTCCTCCTGCCCCCAATCCCTCCCAGCATTAAAGTCTTTTCCAATGAGTCAGCTCTTCACATGAGGTGGCCAAAGTACTGGAGTTTCAGCTTCAGCATCATTCCCTCCAAAGAAATCCCAGGGCTAATCTCCTTCAGAATGGACTGGTTGGATCTCCTTGCAGTCCAAGGGACTCTCACGAGTCTTCTCCAACACCACAGTTCAAAAGCATCAATTCTTCGGCCCTCAGCCTTCTTCACAGTCCAACTCTCACATTCATACATGACCACAGGAAAAACCATAGCCTTGACTAGCCGGACCTTTGTTAGCAAAGTAATGTCTCTGCTTTTGAATATGCTATCTAGGTGCAAATGTACACCAAGATGCAAATGAATTCCCAAGACATGTTTATACAACTGATAGTCAATTTCATCCTTTTGTATAAACTGTTATCTCCTAAAAACAAACTTTAATTTTAAAATCCACCTGTTGTAGCCCGTGTTAAAGCCAAACAGGATGAGGGAGGGCGAGCAGAATGAAGGGCGGAGTTTCATGCAATTTTCCCGTCTGTTTAGCCTCATGCTTGAGATATAATTGTACTTATCTGACGCTCGCTTATCGCCTCCACGTTCTGGAGACAAGAACTACAATCCCCACAATGCTTTGCGGCGGCGGAGGGTTTACCTCTTTGTTACAACGTCAGCGCGTTTTATTGAGAAGCCGGCTGCGGATTTTAAAACTTCCCGCCACTACCTGCTACAAGGTTGCTGTCAGCTCTGTAAAATCGCAAGATTCATTGCACAAGCCTAGAAAAGCGCAGCGGCGGGAATCACAGGAAGGGGGTTGGTGATTAGAAACCATTGCTTTCTGTCCTTTTAGACTGGGAATTAGTATAACTATTGCATGAACCATACAGCCTCAGAGCACCGGGGAATTTCAGTCTTATTCCTATTTCTAAAAATAGGGAAGACAAACGAATAGAGAGGAATAATACTTAAAATCATAACGCCTTACAATAGCACAGTATTTTACAATTTTATCAAGCAACAAAACAGCTATCGATTTCACTTCTAAGGGACCCCGCTCCCCAACAAACAAACAAATCAACACCGAGTGTGATTTCTTTCTTGTCCAAGGCAGGAGTCATGATTTTTTAAGTGAGGGTTTGCAGGAGACCAGGAGGAGCCTGGTAGGCTGCAGTCCATGGGGTCGCTAACAGTCGGGCACGACTGAGCGACTTCACTTTCACTTTTCACTTTCATGCATTGGAGAAGGAAATGGCAACCCACTCCAGTATTCTTGCCTGGAGAATCCCAGGGACAGAGGAGCCTAGTGGGCTGCCATCTATGGGGTCGCAGAGAGTCAGACACGACTGAAGCGACTTAGCAGCAGCAGCAGCAGCAGCAGCCCTTGAATAGCTCCTATCAATTCTTCGTGTCTAAAGTGAGCAAATCCACGCTACCCCAAGATCAGCAATAGTTTATCTGACGCATTTCTCTTATCATTCTTCCACCTTTAGACAGTGAGCTTGAAGAGTCTCAGACCTCTCGGGCCTAAAGTTGCTATTACAGCGGTGAATTTTTACCTTCTTCAGGACAATTTGAAGTCTGCGCCGCCTGATGGCGCAGGATTACCACTGCAAAGCCATCTGGCTTGACAAGAAGTGGAGGAGGGAAAAAAAAGAAAAAGAAAACTTGAAGAACAAAGGCAAATAAATACGGGAGAAAGCCATGGCCTTCGTTCCCCAAAACAGGACGGTTCCCGGAGGAAAGCTGGAGGCTGAGGAGAAAATTAGTGCCTGAAAGTGTGGTTGGAAGAAGAGTTCTCCAATAGGGTAAGCGGAGGAAAGGGGGTGGGGTAGGAAGCGACAGCACAGCGTTATGGCTGTTTGTAATTCAGCGCGGAGACACCTCTCAAGCGATTCTTTCCCTTAAACAAAACAAGCCAAAAGTGAACTACTAGTTGCGTGAAAGACCATCCTCAACCTTATACTAACCGATATTTGCCCTTCCCTCCCCTTAGGCACCTCACAAAATCGAACTAGACGCCAAAATGCTTTTTTAAAAAGTCTGCCGATTAGGAAATATGTATTTCATTCGCTAATACCCCTTCTATCTTCCTATTTCACTTACCTTTCTTTTGGGCATTGTTGCAGCTCTCTATAGATCTTAGCAGTCAGCAGAAAAAAAAGCCGAAAGCAGTCTCTACACGACCGCTCAGAGAGCAACTGAGTTTTCAATGAACTAATTAAAGTACGACCTGTACTTGCTTCCCCCCCCGCCCCCCAAAAAAAACAAACCTCTCGTTATTGGCAACATTAAACGCACCAAGACACAACCAAGCTACGTGAATGGTTAGCAGAAGTGGGAGCCAAACTGGAGTGACAGGCTGTTAGACCAATAAGGGGAGTGACCAGCCCAGGGGGCGTGGCCCACCGACTCTCGAAGCCCTCGAAGGCTGCCTGCTCCAACTGCTGGTGGGGTAGAGGAGCACCTTGACTTAGTGGACACAAAGGTCTGAAGCATAAAGCTGGCGGGAAAGCTGGGATTGTCCTTATCGGTTCTCTTTTCTTTTTTTTCCTTTATGTAGTAATAACAGGAGAAAGTCACTACACTTGCTTTCTCCACGGTCTACAAAAGTTTCTTCCTGGAAGGAAAGTGCTTTTCAGACAGGACTGGGCCTAGGCACCAGTCTTTCCATTCTACCTTTGGCAGGAGGATATAGATGACATGAGAGGAGTACTCGTTCAGAAAGTAGAAAAGAGTGGAGCTGTTTCTCAGGTTGTGGGGACTTTGCGCCACACCAGAATTGTGGTCCTGGCAGGATCAGGGTGCCAAAACGGGGCATCTTTCACAGATGGAGAACCTCAAAACTTGGAACTGTAAGAGCAAGAGGAACCTGAAGGTGGGGACATCTGATAGATACCACTATCCCACTTGGTGAGAGTTCACCAATAATTCAATGGGACTCTGTGTGAGGTAATAACAAAGACCATCTAAAGGAAAAAGGCTGATACAATGGATTATGAATCCAAAGGTGGCATTTAATGAAGGAACTCGGGAAGATACCATACATGAAAGTGTTTAGGGCACAGAGGATAAAGCAATTAAAGCACTCACTTCTGGTGCAAATTTAAGGATGTGCCCCAGACTTAGGAGATTAGGATGAGGCCATTGAGCTGAATCATCAAGTGTAGGGTGCATATGTTCTAAGTCGTTTCAGTCATGTCCGACTCTTTCTGACCCTATGGACTGTAGCCTGCCAGGCTTCTCTGTCCATGGGATTCTTCAGGCAAGAATACTAGAGTGGATACCCATGCCCTCCTCCAGGGTATCTTCCTGACCCAGGGATGTAACATGCATTGGGAGGTGAGTTCTTTACCACTAGCACCACTTGGGAAGCCCCACAAGTGTAAGGTAGAATCTTGTTTTTATTTAAAATTGATATTTTATCATAGAATTAAAAAAAACTTTAGCTCTTTAAAGTAGTGCATTAAACATTTATCTTTATTATTGAGTTTTGGGGTGTCCCTTATAATTTGTGCCTGAGTGCCCCCTAACCTCACCCTAGTCCTAGTTATCTTTAAGTGGCTTTCTGCTTTAAAAGAGGCTTTGATTTGCTTTCCAAAGGTAGTTAGTGAGCCCTAAAGTTTGTTAGAATGGGAGTGCCGATTGGTGAATAAGGTCCTTGAAGATATATAATGGTCAAAAATGTAGGATTTTGAACCACTTTCTCAGAATGCCTTGGTTTGGTTTTTAGTAACAGCTAATTGGACTGTGAAGAAAGCTGAGCGCTGAAGAGTTGATGCTTTTGAACTGTGGTATTGGAGAAGACTCTTGAGAGTCCCTTAGACTGCAAGGAGATCCAACCAGTCCATTCTGAAGGAGATCAGTCCTGAGTGTTCTTTGGAAGGAATGATGCTAAAGCTGAAACTCCAGTACGTTGGCCACCTGATGCGAAGAGTTGACTCATTGGAAAAGACTCTGATGCTGGGAGGGATTGGGGGCAGGAGGAGAAGGGGACAACAGAGGATGAGATGGCTGGATGGTATCACTGACTCGATGGACGTGAGTTTGAGTGAACTCCAGGAGTTGGTGATGGACAGGGAGGCCTGGTGTGCTGCAATTCATGGGGTCGCAAAGAGTCGGACACGACTGAGCGACTGAACTGAACTGAACTGAACTGTACTGGGTTTAACTATGTTCCAACAACAGCTGATATCCCTATGCTGAAACGTTGATCAAAAAAGGAAATTAACCTTTTGAACAGTTACTTAAAAGAAGAAATCCATTTGTGTTCATGTGGATTAAAAGTTAGAATCATCAGTTTAAAAAAGAAATATTCATAGCTGCTATAGAATACCAAACAATCCCTTCAAACTAAAATGCAGCCTAAGAGAAGAACTTATCATTTTTACCATTGCCCATTCTTCCCCAGCACCTACAGTGTCGAATTAAACAGATCAGTTAGTAAAGACTGACTGCAGCTCAGTTTCTCTCCTCCAACCTCAATGTGTTCTGATTCAAGTAGGTAAATCAGAGAGACATTTAAATTTTTCCTTTCCCCACAGTTATTGGGATCATCCCTAGATTCTCTAGATGCCTCTTTTTTTCTTTTTCTTTTTTAAAAAAAATTTTATTTAAATTGGAGGATAATTACTTTACAATATTGCAGTGTTTTTTGGTGAAGACATTTTTGGGTGAACCTAGATATGTTTCAATCATTGTATTTACCAAAAGTTAGAATGTAACACAAAATTTGGATTCAGTATAAGGATTGCTTCATAAGGATAAGAAGAAGCATGAAAGGAGTAAAAAATGTGTCAACACTGGAACACATTCAACAAATTTGCATTTAGCATTATTTTGTGAGTTGGATTTTGTATTTATGGACTAGCCTATGAAACTCTGAGGTATGCAAAGTTGCATCACGGTTTCTGCCCTTAAAAATTTAGGATAAAGCAAGCAGATGCACATATATTTATAAATCAAAAAGTTGCTTGTATCATGTGAGTGGTACAATCTAAATTTAATAATAAAACAGAAGAAAACTATCATTTAGGACTGAGATCATTGGAGAAGTTTTTTTGTTGAGGAGGTAGTATTTGACTTGGCTCTGAACTATTTGATAAACTGTTACAGCAAATGCAGAGGCAGGAAAACTGTGTGCTTGTTTGGGGAACAGAATGCCTAGTCCAAGTGAATTGAAACAAATGATCATGAGGAATCTTGGGAGGCAAGGCTTAGTTTGAAGGCAAAGAAAAATGTGCAGGTCAGTGGACTCTAAGATTCCTCTTAAGTTTGTCAGCAATTTTTCTTTTTGGTCAATTTCCCTTTCTTCTGGTCTAACCTGTTGCATCTGTGGTTTGTATCTTATCTGATTGAAAAAATAGTCATGCATAAGAAAATTTTCTAAGGTTGAAATATTTCTCTAATTTCTGAACACCACCCTCATGTTCTTCTTTTCAATCATTAACTATGATAGTCTTTTGTAGAAACCAATCTGTCCAAGGCTTTTTTCCTTTGCTATATTATTACCTCCGATTGAAGTCCTATTCTCTTATACCTTTGCTTATCAAATGTCTATCAAGTAGTTCAGACCCAAGTAAAATTACCACTTCTTTGACAAAAGTCTTCTCCAATCTTTTCAGTCCTAAAAGATTCTACCTTCTTGTTAAACTATAGACTTTAAATTGTATCACTCATATGACTCAAGCAAGCTTTGATATTTTCCACCAACCACTATCATACAACTTCATATTGACTTAAAATTGTATATACTTATTTTTCCTTGCATAAATATTTTGTAAGCACTCTGCACTCTCTCTCTCTCTCACTATATATATATATATATATATATATATATATATCTCTCTGAAGAATTCCCTAACTTTAAAACTATTTTTCTAAAATTGAGAGATTGTTCTTTAAGTAATTTTTTTTTTTTTAGGGAAAGTTGCTCAGTCATGTCCAACTCTTCATGACCCCATGAAATTCTCCAGGCCAGAATACTGGAGTGGATAGCCTTTCCATCCAGGGAGTCTTCCCAACCCAGGGATTGAACCCAGGTCTCCTGCACTGCAGGTGGATTCTTTACTAGTTGAGTCACAAGGGAAGCCCAACAATACTGGAGTAGGTAGTCTATCCCTTTTCCAGAGGATCTTCCCGACCCAGAAATTGAACCAGAGTCTCCTGCATTGCAGGCAGATTTGTTACCAACTGAGCCATCAGGGAAGCCCTAAGTAAAATTTTTATGTTTAGATAATTGTCAAAGTAAGAATTTTATTGGCTCATTTTTAAAAATACATTTGCTTATTTCTCTTTTTAAATTAGTTATTTATGATAAGAGTGTTCTCTGTGCACTTGAGAAGAAAATGATAGATAACTAATAAAAATCTATGTAGCACAAGGAACTCTACTCAGTGCTCTGTGGTGACCTAAATGTGAAGGAAATCCAAAAACAAGGGAATATATGTATACATATAGCTGATTTACTTTGCTGTACAGCAGAAATACAGTAGGCATGCTTAATACCCAGGGGAAATTAGAGAGTCCTGTGGAGAATTGTCCAGCAATCAACCTTCATTTGTTTATTATTAATGACAATGATATATATGTTGCATTATTAAAAGTATTTATCCAAATACTTCTTTGCATTCAATGGGATCTCAAAAATACTGTTTGATTAGTAATAACTATCTTTTTCCATATTAAATTATCTTTAATTTCGGCCTCATCCATTGCTATTCTAATATGTATTATATTTCTAAAAATTGAAAAAAATTAGAATTATCGTTATGGTAGCAAATAATGAGGAGATTATGTAATTAACATTATGTAATTAAAATTTGTGTTTTACATGCATTGTCAGTTGGTATTTTCAGAGGGCAAAATAAATGGTAAATCTACAGTGAGCCAAAATACATAAATACACTTATTTTTGAGACTTCTATAAAATTGATCTGAGTAATTTGCTAAGATTTCACTTAGCAAAAGTGAAATCTTCCCATAACTTATGTTTATTCACTGTAGGCCAGAGACTAATAAAATAGTGAATTAATGAGTGATCCCTGATATGAAGGATCTGGAAAGTAGGTTTCCAATGGTAAAAGTAATGGAGCTGCTTTCTAGGGAAAATAAAGGAATATAAAACAGTTTTATGTTTTTATTGCAAAATTTATACTATTTTCAAAGTGATTATTTGAGGGAATGTTATTTTTAGGCTCTCAGACCTTAAAGCTTAAAGGAGGCTGTTGGAGATTTCTAGTTTAATCACTTTGGAATACAGATGAATAAATTCTAATCCAAGGAGTTAAATGACATGCCCAAGATCATCTATCAAATGCACAGTAGGTATGTTTGGTTGTGTACTAAAAAATGTATCTGTGGTTGTGATATTAATAATTATGTAGTTTATGCAGAAATGTTAGTAACTATGAAGTCCATGGAATTCTTCAGGCCAAAATACTGGAGTGGGTAGCCTTTCCCTTCTCTGGGGGATCTTCCCAGTCCAGGGATCAAACCCATGTCTCTCACATTGCAGGCAGATTCTTTACCAACTGAGCTACAAGGGAGCCCAAGAATACTGGAGTGGGTAGCCTATCCCTTTTCCAGTGGATCTTCCTGACCCAGGAATTGAACTGGGGTCTCCTGCATTGCAGGTGGATTCTTTACCAACTGAGCTATCAGGGAAGCCCAAACTATAACGCATATTTGATAAATAAAGATTTTGTTCAATTCCAGTTTCTTCAAAATTCAAGAAGAAACTCTGGCTATCAGCCTGCTTCAGATACCTTTCTTATGTTTATTTATGATTATCAATGGATTCTTATTTCATCTATAGTCTTTTTAAAAATATAAATCATATAATTTTATTTTTTAATAATATAACTTTTAATTTATTTTAATTGGATGATTGCTTTACAATATTGTGTTGGTTTCTGCCATACAACAATGTGAATCAGCCATAAGTATACATATATCCCCTCGCTCTTGAGCCTTCCTCCCACCCCCACCATCCCACCCCTCTAGGTCTTCACAGAGCACCAGGCTAAGTTACCTAAGTGTTATATTATATAGCAACTTCCCACTAGCTATCTGTTTTACATGTGGCAGTGTATATAGGTTAATGCTACTTTATCAATTTGTCACACTTTTTCTTTATGATCTTAAACTTGAATTCTCTAGTCAGTTTTCAGTGACCTAAAGAAAGTAGAAAAGGTAGGGGAGAGAAATTCTACTTTCACTTTTTGTTTTTTGGTCTAAGGTAATTCCAGGGAATGTGGATTTTTCACCTAGTGCTGTCACTTAAGTTGTGTCTGACTCTTTGTGACCCTTGGACCATAGCCCGCCAAGCTCCTCTGTCCATGGAATTCTCCAGGCAAGAGTACTGGAGTGAGTTGCCATGCCCTCCTCCAGTGGATCGTCCTGACCTAGGGATCAAACCCACATCTCCTGCAATGTAAGTGGATTCTTTACCCTCTGAGCCACCTGGGAAACCCTAGTTCCCTTAAATTTACTAAATTCTATCTACAGTAAGAGAGTTCCAGAAAAACATCTATTTTGGCTTTATTGACTATGCCAAAGCCTTTGACTTTGTGGATCACAAGAAACTGTGGAAAATTCTTCAAGAGATGGGAATACCAGATCACCTGACCTGCCTCTTGAGAAATCTGTATTCAGGTCAGGAAGCAAGAGTTAGAACTGGACATGGAACAACACCCTGGTGCCAAATAGGAAAAGGAATATGTCAAGGCTGTATATTGTCACCCTGTTTATTTAACTTATATGCAGAGTACATCATGAGAAACGCTGGACTGGAAGAAACACAAGCTGGAATCAAGATTGCCGGGAGAAATATCAATAACCTCAGATATGCAGATGACACCACCTTTATGGCAGAAAGTGAAGAGGAACTAAAAAGCCTCTTGATGAAAGTGAAAGTGGAGAGTGAAAGAGTTGGCTTAAAGCTCAACATTCAGAAAACGAGGATCATGGCATCCGATCCCATCACTTCATGGGAAATAGATGGGGAAACAGTGGAAACAGTACCAGACTTTATTTTTCTGGGCTCCAAAATCACTGCAGATGGTGACTGCAGCCATGAAATTAAAAGACACTTACTCCTTGGAAGAAAGTTATGTCCAACCTACATAGCATATTCAAAAGCAGAGACATCACTTTGCCAACAAAGGTCCATCTAGTCAAGGCTATGGTTTTTCCTGTGGTCATGTATGGATGTGAGAGTTGGACTGTGAAGAAGGCTGAGCGCCGAAGAATTGATGCTTTTGAACTGTGGTGTTGGAGAAGACTCTTGTGAGTCCCTTGGACTGCAAGGAGATCCAACCAGTCCATTCTGAAGGAGATCAGCCCTGGGATTTCTTTGGAAGGAATGATGCTAAAGCTGAAACTCCAATACTTTGGCCACTTCATGCGAAGAGTTGACTCATTGGAAAAGACTCTGAAGCTGGGAGGGATTGGGGGCAGGAGGAGAAGGGAACGACAGAGGATGAGATGGCTGGATGGCATCACTGACTCAATGGATGTGAGTCTGAGTGAACTCCGGGAGTTGGTGATGGACAGGGAGGCTTGGTGTGCTGCGATTCATGGGGTCACAAAGAGTCAGACACGACTGAGCGACTGAACTAAACTGATCTACTGTAAATTGTGGTTTTGGTATTCTTAATATCTACTCATTTGAAAAAAACCCTGATGCTGGGAAAGATTCAAGGCGGGAGGAGAAGGGGATGACAGAGGATGAGATGGTTGGATGGTATCACCAACTCAAAGGGCATGAGTTTGAGTAAACTCCGTGAGTTGGTGATGGACAGGGAGGCCTGGCATGCTGCAGTCCATGGGGTCTCAAAGAGTCGGACACAACTGAGCAAATGAAATGAACTGAATATCTATTTTTGCATGAAATATGAGACTTTTAAAATCTTAAAAATTTTCTGATAGTTTGGCATCAGCCTTGTCTTACAAAAACATAGATATTAATCCATAGCTTATAAACTACTAAGATGTATATTGGGACACTTCTACAAGGTGTGTGACGTCTTTAGTTTAAAACAAGTATAATTTGGCATTTTATATTTTAATTTACCTTAATGTTCCAAGCTTATTCCATCTCATTAGAAAGCTCACTAATGCTGGTTATCCTTATAAAAATAATTTATAAAAATTAATAGGAAATTCCTCGTGGCCAAGTGGTTAAGGCTAGGTGCCTCGATTTGATCCCTGGCCAGTGAACTAAAATTCCACAAGCCACACAGAGTGTTCCCCTTCTCCAAAAAAAGAATTAATAAAAAAAAAATGTTGATAAATATCCTATGCTGTCCAATTGAGATTAGAGCCTATTTTCAATAAAAGTCAGTTAAGAAAGAGTGCAAGGAAGAATAGAGAAAATAAGATCCACTGAAGAAGAATCATTAAGAAATAATCTTTAAAGAGTCATTTTGAGGAGATTATTTATACATGTCTGTGTTCTTAAATTCTAAGGACCTGGAGGAAAACATTTACTGCAAGGTTTTCCCTATTACTTATTTTTCAAGGAATCATCCTTTTTGTTTGTTTGTTTCTATCCTGTTTTTGTTCTGTTTGTTAAACAATAGCTGACATGCTTCACATATTTCCCATTTACTTAAAACCTGGGAAATTATAACTTATACTGAAGTGAGTAACCATTCAAGCAAATGGACACACTCAATTTTTATAATTTTAGTGACAATAGTATAAATCTACACTTACATGTATATTTATTATTGTAAGTAAACTAAGTATATCTTTCGAGTTTCTTCCGTTGGTTTCAGTGTTAAATTGTCTAAATGCAAATAAGAAAATATTAAAAAAATATGCCAATAGTTTATTTGTTGGATTATATTTTGCTTAGTCTCTTTCATGTATAGTATTCATTGCTGATTCAAATTAAAGGGAAAATAGAATTACTCCCTCAGTCTCCTTTTGTTTTTATGTTCTAGTTTACTTCTAAATTTATTGTAAGTGTCACTCAGCACTTGATTTCTCCTGGATAAGGCCCACACTGGAGATTTTTAGAAAGTAATACATGCTATTTTGCTTCATTAGGCATGTTTTATTCTGTGAAAAACATTATTTGTGTAGCTCTTAAAAACAAACATTATTTTGTAAGTTTATGCTAAATTTTGCCCTTTAAAGTAGCATCCTATTGTATTTAATCATCTTAATTTTATATTTAAAATATTTGTGGCAGGACAATTTCTTTAAATATTAATTTGTATATATTTTTTTCAATTCAAGAATTTAACCAAATTTTGTGTTTCTTCCCCTCAGCCAGTGACTGATGGCTATGATTTCAGAACTACACTGGCTAAGTTCTTGGAATTGTAGAACTTGTTTATCAAAGGGAAGTTGTTGCTTAGTCTCTAAGTCTTGTTCAACTCTCTTGTGACCTCATGAACTGTAGCCTGCCAGGATCCTCTGTCCATTGGATTTTCCAGACAAGAATATTGGAGTGGGTTGCCATTTCCTTCTATAGGAGATCTTCCTGATCCAGGGATCAAATCCCTGTTTCCTGTATTGCAGGCAGATTCTTTATCATTGAGCCACCTGGGAAGTCCCTTATCAAAGGGAAGAACATGTCCCAAAGAGTAGAAGAGAAAAAGAGAGCCATACTGTAGGAGACTTTGAACTTTTCTCAAGGCAGAGGCAGTGATAAGAAATGGGATAGTGAGACCAGACACTATTTGCACATAGTGTCCCAGAATGAAATGTGGCTCTGGAATGCCAAATTAGGTAGTGGAAATACTGTAAGAGGCATATTTCTGATAATAATTGGAATAGAAGTGCCTCAGAGACAGGTAGCAAACATCAGCACTGGAGAGAAGCACTACTTTATAAGCTCACCAACACAAACACATGCCCACTTCTTTTATCCTGGCCAGCACTTAGTGTCTTAAAATGTATTAATTTTCCATATCTTTAGCTATGAATGAAGAACATCTTTATATATGTTTGATGGCCATTTGTATTTTTGTGTGTGAATATTTGACCGTATCCTTTATTTTTCTATTTGATTTTTCTCTTTCATCTTTTGAACTTTTTATAGTGGTAGGTTTATTCCAAACAAAAGATTTAAGTTTTTTATGTAGTCTTATCACTTTTTCTATATAACTTATTGGCTATATTTTTAAAACTTCACCATGCCAAAATTATAAACTTATCCATTTATACTTCTGTCTAGAAATTATGTAGTTTCACTTTTTATATTTGAATATTTATTCAGTCCTCTGGACTTTACTTTTTTAAGAGTGATTGGGGATACAGTTTAGTTTTTCCCAAAATATAAGTCAGTTGTGTCAGCATAGAACTTATCATCTATAAGTGAAGAAACTGAGGTCTAGAACAATGAAGCAACTCATCTAAGATTTTTAAGTAAGTTGAGAATAGAAATCAGGTTTCCGACTTCAACTTTGGGCCTATAATTTTTCAAACAAAGTACACTGATTTATTGTCACCTCTTCTGCTTAATTAAGTACTTTCCTGGTTTGACAGTGTTGTGATTTAGTCTAACCTGGTAGAAACTAGATGAAAAACCTTCTTGATTATAAATAATTATTTGCTTGCCACCAGGAGTGTGAATTAGAAAATGATTTATTTCCTTGTATAAAGAAGATCTATACCAGGAACTTCAGGGAGAGAGACCAGCTGTGCTTTAGATTATTTCTTGGCATAAGTTGGAAAGGTAATAATCACTACACTATCATGAGAGGGATTGAGGTGGGAATGAGAGCAGGATGAGAGGGGGAACTTCTTTATATTTTTCTCTTGGGTCAGACCTTCTTGAGTCACTACTTAGAGATTATTAGTAAGATATTTCCTAGTTTTCTCTGCTGCTGCTAAGTCGCTTCATACCTGTCCGATTCTGTGCAACCCCAGAGATGGCAGCCCACCAGGCTCCGCCGTCCCTGGGATTCTCCAGGCAAGAACACTGGAGTGAGTTGCCATTTCCTTCTCCAATGCATGAAGTGAAAAGTAAAAGTGAAGTCACTCAGTCATGTCCGACTCTTCGTGACCCCATGAACTGCAGCCTACCAGGTTCCTCCGTCCACGGGATTTTCCAGGCAAGAGTACTGGAGTGGGGTGCCATCACCTTCTCCATAGTTTTCTCTAGATAAAATTAATAATGCCAGCTACTATTTATTGGAAGCTTACTATGTGCCAGGTGTTGTTTAGTCACTAAGTCATGTCCAACTTTTTTTCAACCCTATGGACTACAGCCCACCAGACTCCTCTGTTCATGGGATTTCCCAGGTGAGAGTACTAGAATGGATTGCCATTTCCTACTCTGGGGCATCTTCCAGATCCAGGGATAGAACCCCCAACTCCTGCATTGGAAGGTGGATTCTTTACCACTGAGCCACCAGGAAGAGTTTGTATATGTGTCAGGTACTATTAGGCTTTATATGAATTATCTCTGGTCCTCAGTTTACACGTGATACAGTTAGCAATTGTTGAATTGCCAGAATTCAAACTCATATAAGCTTGACTCTGGAGCCTGTTCTCTTTTATTTACATTTCAGTTCTTTCAACCTTTATTTTAATCCAGTAGTTCTGCTTTTGAATCTTAATTCAGAAATTCATCATTATAAGAAAACTCAGCATAAAAATTTTTCTAATGTAATTAATTTGATAGAGAATTAATTATGTTTGGTTTCCTGTCTTGCAGTTTTAAATTTCCAGTTCTCTTTGAGACACAGTGCTACCTTAGCCCCAACTGTGAAATAGCTGCTAGACCAATGCTTATAGAATGTAATTATCCTGACCACAGCTCTAATCCACATTCATTCATTCCACAAATATTAACTGAGTACTTCCCAGGGCCTAGCCATTGCATTAGGCACTGAGGGGCACTGAGGATACAAAGATTTTGCTCTGTCCTTAAGGAATTTCCAATCTATTATAGAGATAGGTGTGCCTACAAAAACTACAATATAATCTGAGATGTGATAATGTGCAAAATAAGGCATCAGAGTAAGAAGCAAAGGGAGGTAAAGACAATACAAGAGAGATGGTATTCTAAGTAAATAATTACTAATAATTCTACATATTTTTAATTATCTTAAACAAGTAATACTTGGTACAATACTGACATGCTAATTATTTATTTTTCATAGCACACTTAAATAAGTATTAGAATACTTGCCAATGTATTCCCCCAAATTTTCTTGTGGACTACCTGTGGTACTGTGTCCACACTTTGAGAAACATTCCTCTATTAGAAGCACTTGAATTGTTGCCAGAGGTCAGTGCAGATGCCTGGGGTTTTTATATGATTGGACGATATTCAATGAACATTGAACTATGTATTTTTCAGGCAGTGCTGAATGGGGAGTTTCTTTTTTCTTGCTTGACTAGATAGACGTGAGACTCCGCCTTGAGTATAACCAGGTAAACCCCTACAAAGTAACTTGCTGGAATTGAGGAGGACTATATAAGCGCCCAGTTAAAACAGAAAATATGATCTTTATCAGCTACTATTTTAGGCAAGCAAGGGCAGGTGTGAAATAGTTCAGTTTTCTTGCATACCTTGTGGACTAGTTAAGACTGGCAACATATGATGAACATACATATACCACATAATTTCACTGACATATGAAAAATTAAAATCATAATATTTTAACTTAATTCTGTTTTTTTGTTGTTGCTAACTCACTTCAACGTTTCAATTAAAAATTTAATTGGAGGTTAATTACTTTACAATATTGTATTGGTTTTGCCATAAAAATATTTAAATTAAAATTTTAAATATAAAAAGAGTTCTGATTTTACTAAACTGAATTTCCATTACAATTGCTTTATTACAATGAGCATGAAAATATCTGCTCATTTTCAATGAGTACCAAAATGGATGAATCTGTTGATGTTGAATCCTTGAATAAATTTATATCTGGTAAACAAAAGTTACACCAAAAAAAAAAAAAAATGTTTATGCATATTACAAAACTTTATTTCTTTTTTCTTTTTCTTTTTAAATTAATTAATTATTATTATTTTTTTAGTTTACAATATTGTATTGGTTTTGCCATACATTGACATGAATCCACCATGGATGTACATGTGTTCCCCATCTTGAACCCCCGTCCCACCTCCCTCCCCATACCATCCCTCTGGGTCATCCCAGTGCATCAGGCCCAAGCACCCTGTATCATGCATCGAACCTGGAATGGCAATTCGTTTCACATATGATATTATACGTTTCAATGCCAT
The DNA here is from genome assembly GCF_027580195.1 of Bos mutus. Taxonomy (NCBI): domain Eukaryota; kingdom Metazoa; phylum Chordata; class Mammalia; order Artiodactyla; family Bovidae; genus Bos; species Bos mutus. Next base: position 62,538,608 of record NC_091646.1, on the reverse strand, counting down.
TCTCCCAAATCATCCTGCCCTCTCCCTCTCCCACAGAGTCCAAAAGACTGTTCTATACATCTGTGTCTCTTTTGCTGTCTCGCATACAGGGTTACTGTCACCATCTTTCTAAATTCCATGTATATATATGTGTTAGTATACTGTATTGGGATGGTGGAGCCTGGTGGGCTGCCGTCTATGGGGTCGGACAGAGTCGGACATGACTGAAGCGACTTAGCAGCAGCAGCAGCAGCAGCATACTGTATTGGTGTTTTTCTTTCTGGCTTACTTCACTCTGTATAATAGGCTCCAGTTTCATCCACCCCATTAGAACTGATTCAAATGTATTCTTTTTAATGGCTGAGTAATATTCCATTGTGTATATGTACCACAGATCTCTTATCCATTCGTCTGCTGATGGACATCTAGGTTGCTTCCATGTCCTGGCTATTACAAACAGAGATGAACATTGGGGTACACGTGTCTATTTCAATTCTGGGTGCCTTGGTGTGTATGCCCAGCAGTGGGATTGCTGGGTCATATAGCAGTTCTATTTCCAGCTTTTTAAGGAATCTCCACACTGTTCTCCATAATGGCTATACTAGTTTGCATTCCCACCAACAGTGTAAGAGAATTCCCTTTTCTCCACACCTTCTCCAGCATTTATTGCTTATAAACTTTTGGATCACAGCCATTCTCACTGGCGTGAAATGGTACCGCATTGTGGTTTTGATTTGCATTTCTCTGATAATGAGTGATGTTGAGCATCTTTCATGTGTTTGTTACCCAACTGCATGTCTTCTTTGGAGAAATGTCTGTTTAGTTCTTTGGCCACTTTTTGATTGGGTTGTTTGTTTTTCTGGAATTGAGCTGCAGAAGTTGATTGCATATTTTTGAGATTAATTATTTGTCCATTACTTCGTTTGCTATTATTTTCTCCCATTCTGAAGGCTGTCTTTTCACCTTGCTTATAGTTTCCTTTGTTGTGCAGAAGGTTTTAGTTTTAATTAGGTCCCATTTGTTTATTTTTGCTTTTATTTCCAATATTCTGGGAGGTGGGTCATAGAGGATCCTGCTGTGATTTATGTGGGAGAGTGTTTTGCCTATGTTTTCCTCTAGGAGTTTTACAGTTTTTTTGTCTTACATTTAGATCTTTAATCTACTTTGAGTTTACTTTTGTGTATGGTGTTTGAAAGTTATCTAGTTTCATTCTTTTACATGTGGTTGACCAGTTTTCTCAGAACCACTTGCTGAAGAGATTGTCTTTTCTCCATTGTATATTCTTGCCTCTTTTGTCAAAGATAAGGTGTCCATAGGTGCATGGATTTATCTTTGGACTTTCTGTTTTGTTCCATTAATCTATATTTCTTTCTTTGTGCCAGTACCATACTGTCTTGATGACTGTGGCTTTGTAGTAGAGACAGGCAGGCAGGCTGATTCCTTCAGTTCCATTCTTCTTTCTCAAGATTGCTTTGGCTATTTGAGATTTTTTGTTTTTCCATGAAAATTGTGAAATTATTTGTTCTAGTTCTCTGAAAAATACTGTGGGTAGCTTGATAGGGATTGCATTGAATCTATAGATTGCTTTGGGTGGTATACTCATTTTCACTATATTGATTCTTCCAATCCATGAACACGGTATATTTCTCCATCTATTTGTGTCCTCTTTGATTTCTTTCATCAGTGTTTTATCATTTTCTATATATAGGTCTTTTGTGTCTTTAGGTAGATATATTCCTAAGTATTTTATTCTTTTTGTTGCAATGGTGAATGGAATTGTTTCCTTAATTTCTCTTTCTGTTTTCTCATTGTTAGTGTATAGGAATGCAAGGGGTTTCTGTATGTTGATTTTATATCCTGAAACTTTACTATATTCCTTGATTAGCTCTAGTAAGTTTCTGGTGGAGTCTTTAGGGTTTTTTTATGTAGAGGATCACATCATCTTGAAACAGTGAGGGTTTTACTTCTTCTTTTCCAATATGAATTCCTTTTATTTCTTTTTCTGTTCTGACTGCTGTGGCCAAAACTTTGAAAACTATGTTGAATGGTAGTGGTGAGAGTGGGCACCCTTGTCTTGTTCCTGACTTTAGGGGAAATGCTTTCAATTTTTCACCATTGAGGAAAACTTTAATATAAATGTAGCAGCTGACTAAATATTGAACTTTAGCCTTCATGCTATGCTGTATTGCCATTTCTCAATTGTGTCATTGGGCTCTTTGCTTACAATTACTAATTGCAACCAGTTTAGGACTTTCACATTGAGTTTCAACACTATCATTTGGTTTCATATTGAACTTGAATATTTCAATGAGTTTTAGGTTTAACATTTGGCTTATTTAATATTTTAAGTTTGCTATGGTCAAATTCCAAATTTCATTATTAGATTTACTGTTTTAATTAAGTATCTTTATTGAAATGTAATTCAAATACTATAAAATTCATCCAAAGTAAAGTGTACAAGTCAATGTATTTGTATATTAACAGAGTTGTGAAACTATCAACAGAATCACTTTTAGAATATTTAAATCACCTCCAAAACAGCATTTGTACACATTATCAGACACTCTCCATTCTCCCCTGATCCTCTTCCAAATTGGTCTGCATATTTAATACAATTTTTTAATTCATGTAAAAATTAAAGGGAGTCAGTATAGCTAAAGTAAAGAATAAAGTTGGAAGACTCACAGTTCCTAATTTCTAAACTTATTACAAAGCAACATTAAGACAGTGGCATGCTGTGTGCTGTGCTTAGCCTCTCAGTTGTGTCCAACTCTTTGCGACCCCATGTATCCCACCAGGTTCCTGTGTCCATGGGGATTATCCAGGCAAGAATACTGGAGTGGGCTGTCATGCCCTCCTCCAGGGGTTCTTTCCAACCCAGGAAATGAACCCAGGTCTCCCATGTTGCAGGCAGATTCTTTCCCATCAGAGCCACCAGGGAAGCCCAGAGAGCGGCATAAGGATAAACATATAGATCAATGGAATCAATTTATGAGTGCAGAAAATAACCATTATGTATGTAATTAACTGATTTTTCAACAAGCATGCAAAAAAGATCAGTAGGAAAAAAAGTTTTTTAAACAAATGGCATTAGAAAGAGTGGTTATCCACATGCAAGTGAATTAGACTTCTTCACACCATACACAAAAATTAACTCAAAATGGATCATATACAATGTGAGAGATAAAACAATAGTACTCTTAGAATAAAACATAGGAGTAAGCATTTGTGACCCTGGGTTAGGCAATGGTTTCTTAGATGTGACACACACACACATACACAAACAAACAAATAACAAAGGAAGAACAGATAAATTAGATTCATCAATATTAAAATATTTTGTACTGTGAATGGTATTATTAAGAAAGTGATTAGGCAACCCACAAAATGAGAGAAAATATTTGCAAATCATATACCTCATAAAAGACTTTTATCCAGATTATAAAAAGAACTTGTAACAGAATCAGTAATAAAAGACAAATAATTTAAAAATGAACTAATGACCTGATATGACTTAACAATTCCACTTCTAGATATATATCAAAGAAAAATAAAAACATACATCTACACAAAGTCTTGTATGTGAATATTTACAACAACATTGTACATTATCGCCAGCAAGTAGAGAAAACCCAAATGTCCACTGACTGATACATAAGTAAAATGTACTATATTCATACAATGGAATATTGCTCAGAAATAGAAAATAATGAAGTAATGATACATGCTACAATATGAATAAACCTTGAAAATAGTACAGGCCTACCTCACAGATGCTACAAGTTTAATTTCAGACTATCACAATAAACTGAATATTGCAATAAAAGGAAGTCACATGATTTTTTTTTGGTTCCCCAGTGCATATAAAAGTTAGGTTTATACTCTAGTCTTAAATGTGCAATAGCATTATGTTTAAAAAAATACTTACCATAATTTTAAAATAGTTTATTGCTAAAATATGCTAACCTTTATATAGCCTTCAGTGAATTGTAATCTTTGTGCAATAGTAATATCAAAATTTTATCACAGATCACCATAACAAATACAGTAATAATGAGAAAGTTTGAAATGTTGAGAGAAATACCAAAATGTGATACAGAAACACAAAGTGAGCAAATGCTGTAGAAAATGGTACTGATAGGCTTGCTCAATGCAGAGATGCCACAAGACTTCAATTTGTAAAAAAGAAAAAAAAAAAAAAAGCAATATCTGTGAAACACAACAAAGTGAAGCTCAATAAACCTCAAAGGTATGACTGTTTATTAAGCAGAAAAAAATCAGGAAAAAAAAGCTACAGATGGTATGATTCCTTTTATGTGAAATGTCCAGAAAAGCAAATCTATGGAGATAGCGAATGAATATATTGGTGACTCCTGGGTTTGGTAGAGGTGGAGGGAGTTTTGAGGGATGGAGAGTGACCAGTAATGAGTACAAGGTTTCCTTCTAGAGGAACAAAAATATTCTAAAATTGATTGTGATGGTTGTCACACAACCCTGTTGTACTAAAAAGTATTGAATTGTACACTTTGAATGAATGAATTATATGGTATCTTAGTGAATGATATGTGGATATAGTGAATGATATGTATCTTAAAGTTCTAAAGGTATACATGCATAGCATAGATTATTTTTTCTTCTTGAATTTTATAAATAGAGCAAAATTATCTTGATAATATCAGCAAATATTCAAGACAATGATATTTTAAATATGGGGAAAGTAAAGGAGGCTCAATGGAAATACAATTTTCACACTTCAAAGTGCTAAAATGTTGAAACCAGTGGATTATAAGTCACATATGCATATTGCATTACACAGAGTAACCTCTATGAAAACTATATAAAGTTATACACTCAGAAACACTATAAATAATTTAAGATAGAATCATCATGGCAAAACCCACCACAATATTGTAAAGTAATTAACCTCCAATTAAAATAATTTTTTTTAATATTCGAGTAATAAACAAGGGAAGAAAAGAGAAACAGGAATGATAGTGTTGGGCTGCACTCCACAGGTCTACAAGGCCTGTACTTGGCCAGATTCAAAACCAAAGAAAGAGTCAGCAACAGAGATATCAATAGTTTAATGGATAGGGGATCTTACATGTCTGAAGGAAGGTCTTGGAGTGACACCTCACCGTGTGTGGAGACCGCAGGCATGTCGTGGTGGAATTCTTTGGAGGAATTACCAGTTATAGGAAGAATTGGTGTCATATTGGCTTATCAGTTACTGGGGAAACTAGCAGAGGAGCATGTTTCTCACAGCACTTTTGGTAAGATGATCACTAGCTGGGGCCTGGAGCATATTTATAGGGAGGCCAGTAATGTGGGTAGGGTGTGGATGAAGCAAGCACTGGTTGAGCAGGGAATTACAGACAACAAGAGAACATCTTGAGTGGCTTGACCATACACAGACAGCCAGAGGTAACAAAAAGAAAACAAATAATAAAATGGCAGACTTAAGCTCTCACATATCCATGATAACAGAAAACGTAAATGGTCTGAATAAAAGACAGAGATTGGCAGAACAGGTTTTAAAAATGACCCAATTATATGCTGTTAATATGAGACTCACTTCAAATTCAATGACATGAGTTGATGGAAAGTAAAAGTGTAGGAAAAGGTATACCATGCAAAGGTTATTTTTAAAAAGCTGGAATTAGTCATTAACATCCAATAAAGTAGACCTCAGAATAAAAAATTACAAGAGACAGGAGACATTAGATAGTGACAAAAGGATAAATCCACCAGGAAGACATAATGATCCTAAATGTCTATTCATCAAACAACAGAACCTCAAAATAAATACATGAAGCAAAAACTGATAGAGTTGCGGGGAGGAGAGGCCAACCCACAGGTATAGTTGGGGATTCCAATGTGTCCCTCCTAGCACCTGATAGAACTGCTAGAAAAAAGAATCATCAAGGATATAGATCTAAACAGTACAATCCATTAACAGCATCTAATTGGTATATATTGAGCACTCCACCCAAAAACATTAGATAAAACATTTTTCCAAGCCTCTACTAAACAATCAGTATACAGACTGTATCCGGGGCCAAAAAACAAACCTTAACAAATGTAAAAGAATTGAAATGATACATTTATGTTCTCTGACCATAATGAAATTAAATTAAAAGTCAATAACAGAAAGACAACAGGAAAATTTCCAAATACTTGAAAATTAAACAATACATTACCACATAATCCATTAGTAAAAGAGAAACTCTGTTGTTTAGTCACTAAGTTGTGTCTGACTCTGCGACTCCATGGAATGCAGCACACCAGGCTTCCCTGTCCTTCACTATCTTCTGGAGTTTGCTCAAGCTCATGTCTTTGAGTCAATGATGCCATCCGACCATCTCATCCTCTGTTTCCCCTCTCTCCTTCTGCCCTCAATCTTTCCCAGCATCAGGGTCTTTTTCAACGAGTCAGCAGATGGCCAAAGTATTGGAGCTTCAGCATCAGTCCTTCCAATGAATATTCAGGGTTGATTTCCTATAGGATTGACTGGTTTGATTTCCTTGCTGTCCAAGGACTCTCAAGAGTCTTCTCTAGCACTACAGATCAAGAGCATAAATTCTCTCTAGGGAAATTAAAAATATAAATACTTAGAACTAGGTGAAAATAAAAATAAACATAAGAAAGCATAGAGAATGCAATTAAGTAATACTGAGATAAATGCATAGTACTAAATGTTTATAATAAACAAGAAGAGAGGTCTCAAATCACTAATCTAGGTTCTTTAAGAAACTAGAAAAAAAAAAGAACAAAAAACCTAAAGCATACAGAAGGAATGAAATAATAAAGATAAAAGTAAAATTAAAAATAGGAAAGCATTAAAGAAAAATCAATGAAATAAAAACCGATTTCCTAAAATATCAATAAAATTGATAAACCTCTGTCAAAAGTGTTAAATAATAGAAAAGACACAAATCACCAATATGAGGAATAAAGCAGGAAATATCACTACAGATCATTTAACTGTTAAAAGGGTGGTAGGGAAGACTGAACAACTTTGCATTCATAAATTGCACAACTTAGAAGAAATAGAACGGATTCTTGAAAACCACAAAATAAAAAACCTCAACCAAGCTGAAATAGTTCTTTCTACAAAATATTTAAAGAACAATTAATATCAATTCTACACATTTTCCCCCCAAAATTCAAAGAAGAATGGACAGTTCCCAACAAAAATATGAGGCCAGTATCCTGTTGATACCCATACAAAGACAGTGTAAGATTAAAAAGAATGACAGATAAATATATCTCATGAACTTAGATGTAAAAATCCCCAATAAAATATCAGTAAACTGAATTTAACAATGTATAAAAGAATTACACACCATGACCAAGTGTGCTTTATTCCAGATGTGCAAGACTGCTTCAACATTTGGAAATCAATTAAAGTGATCCATCATAGCAACAGTCTAAAGAAGAAATATCATTTGATCATAGCAGTGTATCCAGAAGACATATTTGGCAAAATTCAACACTTATTGATGATAAAAACTGTCAACAGTTAGTAATAGAGGGGAAATTGGCTCAACTTGAAAAAGAACATCTACAAATATTCTTGAGCTAATAGTATACTTAATGGTGAAAAACTGAATGCTTTCCCCCTAAGAATGGGAAGGGTGTCTGCTTTTATCTCTTGATATTTTACAGGAAGTTTCGTCCAGTACAATGTGGCTAAGAGATTAAAGGTACACAAATTGTAAAGAAAAGAATAAAACCACCTCTATGTGTAGATGACATAATTATTACACAGAAATTCCACTGCACTCTACAAAACAAAAAACAAAAATACTTAAACCTCAAAAGCTAATGAGTTCAGCAAGATTGGAAGATACAAGATCAACACAGAAAAATCAATTGCAATTCTATATACTAATAATGAACAGGTGGAAACCAAAATTAAAAGCACAATACTATTTATAATTGTTGCAAAGTAAATGAAATATTCAGGTATATACTCAATATGTACAGGTTCTCTATGCTTAAAACAACAAAATGATGATGAAAGAAATCAAAGGAGGCATAAATAAATGAAAAAACACAACATGTTCATGGAATGGAACATTCAATACAGTAAAGCTATCAATTCTCTCCAAATTGATCTATACATTTAATGTAATTTCCTATTAAAATTCCAAGTTTTTTTGGAGACATAGAGAACTTATTCTAGAATTAATATGGAAATGCACAAGTCCAGAATAGCTAAAACAATTTTTAAAAAGAAGAATCATTCTTGTGATTTTAAGGTTTACTATATAGCCATTAAATGTTTGCTGCTGCTGCTGCTGCTGCTAAGTCACTTCAGTCGTGTCCGACTCTGTGCGACCCCAGAGACGGCAGCCCACCAGGCTCCACCGTCCCTGGGATTCTCCAAGCAAGAAAACTGAAGTGGGTTGCCATTTCCTTCTCCAATGCATGAAAGTGAAAAGTGAAAGTGAAGTCGCTCAGTCGTGCCTGACTCCCAGCAACCCCATGGACTGCAGCCCACCAGGCTTCTCTGTCCATGGGATTTTCCAGGCAAGAGTACTGGAGTGGGGTGCCATTGCCTTCTCCAATGAAATGTTTACTATATATTAATTAAAATAGTGTGGTATTGGCAGAAGAATAGACATAAAAATAAATGCATATTGTCAACTGACTTTTGACAAGGGTACAAAATAAAATTCAATGAAGGAAGAGTAGTCTTTTCAACAAATGATACTGGAACAACTGAATATCAATAGCAAATAAAACAAAACCCAATCTTAAACTCACACCTTACTTATTTAAAACATTAACTCAGAATGGATCTTTGACTTAAATATAAAAAAAAAAAAACATAAAACTGTAAAATTTTTAGTAAAACTATAGAATATCTTCATGATCTAGGGCTCGACAAAAAGTTTTAATATTCAACACTAAAAGCATGACCCATAATAGGAAGATGTTAAAAATCATGGTTCATCAAAATTAAAATTTTTTCTCTGTGAAAGAAACTGTGAGGATGGTGAAAAGACGTGCTAGAAATGAGGAGAAAATATTTGCAAATCACTTATATAATAAAAGTCTAATATTTCTATATAAGTAACTCTCAAAACTTAACAAAGCAATAATAAAACCACAACGGATTTGTCAAGAAAAATTAGAAAGTGCACAAAAGGCATGAACATTTATTTCATCAAAGAGGATAACCAGGTGAAAAGCATAGGAAAAATGTTCAATATTATTAGCCATCAGAGAAGTTCAAATTAAATCACAAGTTGATATCAATGTATACCTACAAGAAAAGCTAAAATAAAAATAATGACACTAGCAAATTTTGGTAAGAATGTGAAGAAATTTGATTGTTTAAACCTTGTTAGTAGGAATGTAAAATGATACACTGCTTTGGAAAACAATGTAGCTCATTCTTATAAAAGTTAGTATACAATTCTTTTTTTTAAATTATTTATTTTAATTGGAGGCTAATTATTTTATAATATTATAGTGGTTTTTGCCATACACTGACATGAATCACCCATGGATATACATGTGTACCCCATCCTGAACCACCCAACACCTCCCTACCTATCCCATCCCTCAGGGTCATCCCACTGCACCAGCACCAAGCACCCTCTCTCATGCATCAATCTGGACTGGACATCTATTTCGCATATGGTAATATATATGTTTCAATGCTATTCTCTCAAATCATCCCACCCTCGCCTTCTCCCACAGAGTGCAAAAGTCTATTCTTTATCTCTGTGTCTCTTTTGCTGTTTAGCATATAGGGTCATCATCACCATTTTTCTAAATTCCATATATATATCCGTTAATACACTGTATTGGTGCTTTTCTTTCTGACTTACTTCACTCTGTATAATAGGCTCCAGTTTCATCCACCTCATTAGAACTGATTCGAATGCATTCTTTTCAATAGCTGAGTAATATTCCATTGTGTATACCTACCACAGCTTTCTCATCCATTCATCTGCCAATGGATATCTAGGTTGCTTCCATGTCCTAGCTATTGTAAACAGTGTTGTGATGAACACTGGGGTACACATGTCTCTTTCAATTCTGGTTTCCTTGGTGTGTATGCCCAGCAGTGGGATTGCTGTGTTGTATGGAAGTTGTATTACTAGTTTTTTTTTTTTTTTTTTTTTTTAAGGAATCTCCACACTGTTCTCCATAGTGGATATACTAGTTTGCATTCCCACCAAGAGAAGAAGAGGGTTCCCTTTTCTCTGCACCTTCTCCAGCATTTATTGTTTGTAGACTTTTGGATAGCAGCCATTCTGACTAGCGTAAGAGGGTACCTCATTGTGGCTTTGATTTGCATTTCTCTGATAATGAGTGATGTTAAGCATCTTTTCATGTGTTTGGTAGACATCTCTATGTCTTCTTTGGAGAAATGTCTGTTTAGTTCTTTGGCCCATTTTTTGATTGGGTCGTTTATTTCTCTGATATTAAGCTGCATGACCTGCTTGTATATTTTTGAGATTAATTCTTTGTCAGTTGCTTCATTTGCTATTATTTTCTCCCATTCTGAAGGCTGTCTTTTCACCTTGTTTATAGTTTCCTTTGTTGTGCAGAAGCTTTTAATTTTAATTAGGTCCCATTTGTTTATTTTTGCTTTTATTTCCATTACTCTGGGAGGTGGGTCATAGAGGATCATGTTGTGATTTATGTCAGAGAGAGTTTTGCCTATGTTCTCCTCTAGAAGTTTTACAGTTTCTGGTCCTATATTTAGATCTTTAGTCCACTTTGAGTTTATTTTTGTGTATGGTGTTAGAAACTGTTCTAGTTTCATTTTTTTTTTTAAAGTGGTTGACCAGTTTTCCCAGCACCACTTGATAAAGAGATTGTCATTTCTCCATGGTATATTCTTGCCTCCTTTGTCAAAAATAAAGTGTCCATAGGTGTGTGGATGTATCTCTGGGCTTTATGTTTTGTTCCATTGATCTATATTTCTGTCTTTGTGCCAGGACCATACTCTCTTGATGACTGTGGATTTGTAGTAGAGCCTGAAGTCAGGCAGGTTGATTCCTCCTGTTACATTCTTCTTCTTCGAGATTGCTTTGGCTCTTCGAGGTTTTATGTAATTCCAAACAAATTGTAAAATTATTTGTTCTAGCTCTGTGAAAAAATACCGTTGGTAGCTTGATAGGGATTGCATTGAATCTATAGATTGCTTTGAGTGGTATACTCATTTTCACTATATTGATTCTTCTGGTCCATGATCATGGTATATTTCTCCATCTATTTGTGTCCTCATTGATTTCTTTCATCAGTGTTTTATCGTTTTCTATATATAGGTATTTTGTTTCTTTAGATGAATCTATTCCTAAGTATTTTATTATTTTAATTGCAGTGGTGAATGGAATTGTTTCCTTAATTTCTTTTTCTGTTTTCTCATTGTTAGTGTATAGGAATGCAAGGGATTTCTGTGTGTTAATTTTTTATCTTGCAACTTTACTATATTCATTGCTTAGCTCTAGTAATTTTCAGGTGGAGTCTTTAGGGTTTTCTATGTAGAGGATCATGTCATCTGGAAACAGTGAGAGTTTTACTTCTTCTTTTCCCATCTGGATTCACTTTATTCCTTTTTCTGCTCTGATTGCTGTGGCTAAAACTTCCAAAACTATGTTGAATAGTGGTGGTGAGAGTGGACACCCTTGTCTTGTTCCTTGCTTTAGGGGAAATGCTTTCAGTGTTTCACCATTGAGGATAAAGTTTGCTGTGAGTTTATCATATATGGCTTTTATTATGTTGAGGTTTGTTCCTTCTATTCCTGCTTTCTCAAAGGTTTTTATCATAAATGGATGTAGAATTTTGTCAAAAGATTTATCTGCATATATTGAGATAATCATATGCATTTTATCTTTTAATTCATTAATGTGGTGTATCACATTGATTGATTTGTGAATATTGAAGAATCCATGTATCCCTGGGATAAAGCCCACTTGGTCATGATGTATGATCTTTTTAATATGTTGTTGGATTCTGTTTGCTAGAATTTTGTTGAGGATTTTTGCATCTGTGTTCATCGGTGATATTGACCTGTAGTTTTCTCTTTTTTTTTTTGTGGCATCTTTGTCTGGTTTTGGTATTAGAGTGATGGTGGCCTCATAGAATGAATTTGGAAGTTTTTCTTCCTTTGCCATTTGCTGTAAGAGTTTAAGTAGGATAGATATTAGCTCTTCTCTAAATTTTTGGTAGAATGAACCTGTGAAGCCATCTGGTCCAGGCCTTTTGTTCGTTTTAAGATTTTAAATTACAGTTTTTATTTCCATGCTTGTGATCAGTCTTTTAAGGTTTTCAACTTCTTCCTGGTTTAGTTTTGAAAGGTTATACTTTTCTAAGAATTTGTCCATTTCTTCCAAGTTTCCCAATTTATTGGCAAATAGTTGCTATTAGTAGTCTCTTATGAAAGTGGAGATTGAAAGAGTTGGCTTAAAGCTCAACATTCAGAAAATGAGGATCATGGCATCCAGTCCCATCACTTCATAGGAAATAGATGGGAAAACAGTGGAAACAGTGTCAGACTTTATTTTTGGGGGCTCCAAAATCACTGCAGATGGTGACTGCAGCCATGAAATTAAAAGACACTTACTCCTTGGAAGAAAAGTTATGACCAACCTAGACAGGGAAAGCAGAGACATTACTTTGCCAACAAAGGTCTGTCTAGTCAAGGCTATGGTTTTTCCTGTGGTCATGTATGAATGTTAGAGTTGGACTGTGAAGAAGGCTGAGAGCTGAAGAATTGATGCTTTTGAACTGTGGTGGTGGAGAACACTCTTGAGAGTGTCTTGGACTGCAAAGAGATCCAACCAGTCCATTTTGAAGGAGATCAACCCTGGGATTTCTTTAGAAGGAATGATGCTAAAGCTGAAACTCCAGTACTTTGGCCACCTCATGCGAAGTGTTGACTCATTGGAAAAGACTCTGATGCTGGGAGGGATTAGGGGTAGGAGGAGAAGGGGACGACAGAGGATGAGATGGCTGGATGGCATCACTGACTCGATAGACGTGAGTCTGAGTGAACTCCGGAAGTTGGTGATGGACAGGGAAGCCTGGCGTGCTGCGATTCATGGGGTCGCAAAGAGTTGGACACAACTGAGCGACTGAACTGAACTGAATGATCCTTTATATTTCTTTGTTAGCTCTTGTGATTTCTCCATTTTCATTTCTAATTCTCTTGATTTGATTCTTCTCCCTTTTTTTCTCGATGAGTCTGGCTAATGGTTTGTCAATTTTATTTTTCTCAAAGAACGAGTTTTTGTTTTGTTGATTTTTGCTATAGTCTCCTTTGTTTCTTTTTCATTTTATTTCTGCTATAATTTTTAGGATTTCTTTGCTTCTACTAATCCTGGGGTTCTTAATTTCTTCTTTTTCTAGTTGCTTTAGGTGTAAAGTTAGGTTGTTTATTTGGTTTTTCTCTTGTTTCTTGAGGTAAGCTAGTATTGCTATGAACCTTCCCCTTTGAACTGCTTTTACTCTATCCCATAGGTTTTGGGTTGTCATGTTTTCATTTTCATTTGTTTCTATGTGTATTTTCCTTTCTTTTTTGACTTCTTTTGTGATTTTTAGTTATTCAGAAGCATGTTGTTTAGCCTCCATATGTTCGTATTTTTAATAGTTTTTTTTTCCCCTGTAGTTGACATCTAATCTTGCTGCATTGTGATCAGAAAAGATGCTTAAAATGATTTCAATTTTTTTGAATTTACTAAGGCTAGATTTATGGTCCAGGATGTGATCTATGGTGAAGAATGTTTCATGTGCACTTGAGAAAAAAAGTGAAATTCATTATTTTGGGTTGAAATGTCCTATAGATATCATTTACATCTAACTGGTTCATTGTATCATTTAAAATTTGTGTTTCCTGGCTAATTTTCTGTTTAGTTAACCTATCCATAGGTGTGAGCAGGGTATTAAAGTCTCCCACTATTATTGTGTTACTGTTAATGTCCCCTTTCATACTTGTTAGCTTTTGCCTTACATATCGTGGTGCTCCTATGTTGGGTGCATATATATTTATAATTGTTATATCTTCTTCTTGGATTGATCCTTGATCATCATGCAGTGTTTTTCTTTGTTTCTTTTCATGGCCTTTATTTCAAAGTCTATTTTCTCTGATATGAGTGTTGCTACTCCTGCTTTCTTTCATTCTCCATTTGCATGAAATATCCACTTTCAGTCTGTATGCATCCCTTTTTTTGAAGTGGGTCTCTTGTAGACAGTATATATAGGGATCTTGTTTTTGTGTCCATTCAGCCAGTCTTTGTCTTTTGGTTGGGACATTCAACCCACTTACATTTAAGGTAATTATTGATAAGTATGATCCCATTCCAGTGTTTTGCCTGGAGAATCCCAGGGACGGGGGAGCCTAGTGGGCTGCTGTCTATGGGGTTGCACAGAGTCGGACACAACTGAAGCGACTTAGCAGCAGCAGCATGATCCCATTGCCATTTACTTTGCTGTTTGGGGTTCAAGTTTATAAACCTTTTCTGTGTTTCCTCTCTAGAGAAGATCCTTTAGCATTTGTTGAAGAGCTGGTTTGGTGGTGCTGAATTCTCTGAGCTTTTGCTTGTCTGTAAAGCTTTTTATTTCTCCTTTATATTGGAATGAGATCCTTGCTGGATATAGTAGTATGGGCTGTAGGCTTTTCTCTTTCTTCCCTTTAAGTATGTTCTGCCATTCCCTTTCGGCCTGAATAGTTTCTATTGAAAGATCAGCTGTTATCCTTATGGGAATCCCCTTATGTGTTATTTGTTGCTTTTCCCTTACTGCTTTTAATATTTTCTCTTTGTGTTTGATCTTTGCTACTTTGATTAATATGTGTCTTGGATTTATCCTGTTTGGGACTCTCTGGGCATCTTGGACTTGTGTGGCTATTTCCTTCCCCATTTATGGAAGTTTTCAAATATTATCTCCTCAAGTATGGCCTTTCTCGTGGCCTTTCTTTTTCTCTTCTTCTTCTGGGTGTTTAACGTTGTCTGGATCATGGAAAAAGCAAGAGAGTTCCAGAAAAACATCTATTTCTGCTTTATTGACTATGCCAAAGCCTTTGACTGTGTGGATCACAATAAATTGTGGAAAACTCTTCAAGAGATGGGAATACCACCTGACCTGCCTCTTGAGAAACCTATTTGCAGGTCAGGAAGCAAGAGTTAGAACTGGACGTGGAACAACACCCTGGTGCCAAATAGGAAAAGGAGTGCAAAAAAAAAAAAAAAAAAAAAAAGGAGTGCATAAAGGCTGTATATTGTCACCCTGTTTATTAAACTTATATGCAGAGTACATCATGAGAAACACTGGACTGGAAGAAACACAAGTTGGAATCAAGATTGCCGGGAGAAATATCAATAACCTCAGATATGCAGATGACACCACCCTTATGGCAGAAAGTGAAGAGGAACTAAAAAGCCTCTTGATGAAACTGAAAGAGGAGAGTGAAAAAGTTGGCTTATAGCTCAACATTCAGAAAACGAAGATCATGGCATCCAGTCCCATCACTTCATGGGAAATAGATGGGGAAACAGTGGAAACAGTGTCAGACTTTATTTTTTCTGGGCTCCAAAATCACTGCAGATGGTGACTGCAGCCATGAAATTAAAAGAGGCTTACTTCTTGGAAGGAAAGTTTTGACCAACCTAAATAGCATATTCAAAAGCAGAGACATTACTTTGCCAACAAAGGTCCGTCTAGTCAAGGCTATAGTTTTTGCAGTGGACATGTATGGATGTGAGAGTTGGACTGTGAAGAAAGCTGAGCAGCGAAGAATTGATGTTTTGAACTGTGGTGTTGGAGAAGGCTCTTGAGAGTTCCTTGAACTTTAAGGAGATCCAACCAGTCCATTCTAAAGGAGATCAGTCCTGGGTGTTCTTTGGAAGGAATGATGCTAAAGCTGAAACTCCAGTACTTTGGCCACCTCATGTGAAGAGTTGACTCATTGGAAAAGACTCTGATGCTGGGAGGGATTGGGGGCAGGAGGAAAAGGGGACGACAGAGGATGAGATGGCTGGATGGCATCACCAACTCGATGGGCATGAGTTTCAGTGAACTCTGGGAGTTGGTGATGGACAGGGAGGCCTGGCGTGCTGCAATTAATGGGGTCGCCAAGAGTCGGACACAACTGAATGACTGAACTGAACTGAACTGAACTGAACATTTTCCCCCAGGTTGTCCTCATTTCTTTTAATTCTTTTTTCCTCTCTGCTTAATTTATTTGCACCATTCCATCTTCCACCTCATATATCCTATCTTCTGTCTCGGCTATTCTACTGTTGCTTCCCTCCAGAGTGCTTTTGATCTCACTCGTTTTATTATTCATTATTGATTCACTCTTTTTTATTTTTCTAGGTCCTTGTTAGCCATTTCTTGCATCTTCTCAACCCTTGTCTCTAGTCTATTTATCTGTAACTCCATTTTGTTTTCAACATTTTGGATCATCTTTACTATCATTATTCTGAATTCTTTTTCAGGTAGACTCCCTATCTCCTCCTCTTTTGTTTGGTTTAGTGTGCATTTATCATGTTTCTTTACCTGCTGAATATGTACCTGACTTTTCATTTTGTTTAGATTTGTGTGTTTGGGGTGGCCTTTCGGTAGGTGGAAGTGTGCAGTTCCTCTTTATTGTGGAGGTTGCTCCCTGTGGGTGGGGTTGAGTGAGTGACTTGTCAAGGTTTCCTGGTTAGGGAAGCTTGAGTCTGTGTCCTGTGGGTGGAGCTGGGTCTCTTCTCTCTGTAGTGCAGTGAAGGGTCCAGTAGTGAGTTCTGGGCTGTCTATGGATTTGGTGTGAGTTTAGGCAACCTGTATTTTAATGCTAATAGCTGTATTACTGCATTGCTGCAGAATTAGCATGGTATGTCTTGCTCTGGAACTTGTTGAATCTTGGGTGGAGCTTGGTTTCAGTGTAGATATGGAGGCTTTTGGATGAGCTCTTGTTGGTTAATGTTCCCTGGAGTCAGGAGTTTTCTGGTATTCTCAAGTTTTGGACTTTAACCCCCTACCTCTGGCATTCAGTCTTTTTCTTATAGTGGCCTCCAGACTTCTCCACCCATACAGCACAGATGATAAAACATATAGGTTATTGGTGAAAAGCTTCTCCACAGTGAGGGACACCCAGAGAGGTTTAGAGAATTACATGAATAAAAGAAGAAGGAGGAGGGATACAGAGGTGACCAGGAGGAGAAGAGGGAGAATCAAAAGGGGAGAGACCAATCTAGCCTGTAATCAGTTCCCTAAGTTTTCTCCACAGCCCAGAAGAGTTAGAGAGATTCACAGAGTTAAGTAGAGAAGAGAAGGGTTATGGGGGAGATAGAGGTGACCTGGGGGAGAAAAGGGAGAGTCAAAAGGGGAGAGAGCAATCAAGCTGGTAATCACACCCGTAAGTAAAAATGGGTACTTAAGATTAGATTATTATTTTTTTTTTGAAGATTAGATTCTTAAAGGTACAAAATTGATAACAAATACCAAAAAGCAAAGATTAAAAATCTAGAGTAAAGGTTAGATTCTCAAAAATACAATCTTAAAAATACAAAACAAAATCAATCTCAAAATCATTATATATATATATGAAATTTGCTTTAAAAATAGGGTCTCTCTTTTTTTTTTTTTTTTTTTGTAATGCTGCTGCTGCTGCTGCTGCTAAGTCACTTCAGTCGTGTTGGACTCTGTGCAACCCCATAGACGGCAGCCTACCAGGCTCCACCACCCGGTAATAGTAGGTTATACAAATGAAAATTAAAGAAGTAATAAAGAACTTTAAAAAATTTAAAAAATGATAATAGTAAAAAAATATATCTATTAATTTCTCTGGAGCTGTTGATGGTAGTGTGGGGTCAGTTAGGTTTCAGATAGTTCCTTGTTCCAGCTAATACTTCTTCTCAAGGTCTATAGGCCCCTTCCAATGCTTAGTCAATGTTAACTACAGGGTTTTAATCTGCTGCATCTGTCACTTCCAGAGCAGTTTCCTCTTTGTTTATTTTGGCTTACTCTGTTTGCAAGTCTCTTCAGTGTCTAATTTCTTCCCTGACACAAGGGGCCAAAAGTGATCAGTTATTTAGGCTCACTTGCTCAGTTATGTTGTGTAAAGGGAGGAACCTTGGAAACTAGTATCACTGGCATGTGTGGGGAGTGTTCGCAGAGTACAGACCACACTGGGTTTTCCCCAACTTACGGTGGTGTTGATTTCCAGGTCTACACTGCTCAGGCTCCAGGTTGCTCTGCAGGGGAGCTGTCCAAAGCAGGCCCTGCATTTTGTGCACTTCCCAGGTCTAAGCTACTCCAGTTCAGGTTCTCAGGTACTCCACAAAGGCACAGACATGGTTGGGCATGTGTTTTGTGCCCTTCCCAGGTTCAAGCAGCTCAGGCTACCAGGTTCTTTGCAAGTGCACTGTCCCAGGTGGGCTGTGCATCTTAATCACCTCCCTGGTCCCAGGTGCTTTGTTTCCCAGATGCGCCATGAGAGCACCATCTCAAGTGTGCCATGTGTCTCTCTGCTCTGGGGAGCTGATCTCAGACTGTGACCCTCCTGGCAAGTGTCAACCATCCAGGATCCCAGGAAGACTTGGTTAGCAACTGGGAGCCTGCTCACAGTTTGATGGAGGATGCCGTGTCTGGGGCCAAGATTGCCCCTTTCCTTCTGGCTCTAGCTGTCACTAGCCTGCCTCTCTGCCTCTGGTCGGGGGAGGGGCTGGTCTGCAGCTGGCTAGCTCTCCTTTGGTGTTCACTTAATCCTTTGTTCTGTGAGCAGTCCAGGTTGCACTTTAGGTTAGAGCTCTTTTGGGGAAAGTTCTCTCTCTCTCTTTTTATTTCTCTCTCTGGCTATCCCATAGTTTAGGTTGCTATCTCATGTTAGCTCCCTCAGATTGTCCTCAGGGCAATCAGGCCCAGTCCTTACCCTAAGCGTGCAACCTGTGCCTTCCTGTCCAGCCCCCACTCACTGGTGGTGGAAGCAAGTGTCTGGGCTACTTCCCCACTGGCAATTGTGGTTAGGTACGTATTCTGTGTGTGTGTGTGTGTGTGTTTCCCTCCTGGTTATGTTGCCCTCTGAGATTCCAAAACTCCCCACAGACCCACCAGTGAGAGAGTGTCCTACTGTTTGGAAACTTCTCCTTCACTACTGCCTCACCAGGATGGATCTCTGTCCCTAACTCTTTTGTCTCTCTTTTTGTCTGTTAAATTTTGTTCTACCTCCTTTCAAAGAGAATGTGCTGCCTTTCTGGGTACCTGGTGTCCTCTATCAGCATTAGAAGTTGTTTTGTGGAAGTTGCTCAGCATTCAGATGATCTTTTGATGAATTTGTGGTGGAGAAAGTGGTCTCCCCATCCTATTCCTCCACCATCTTAGGACCGCCCCAGTATACAATTCTTGTCTGGAAAATTCCATGGACAGAAGAGCCTGGTGGGCTACAGCCCATGAGATTGCCAAGAGTCAGACACAAGTGAACAATTGAGCACAAACAATATACATGCAGTTAACCTGAAACTCAGCAATTGCACTCCAAGACATTTGTCCCTGAAAAATTAAAACTAATTTTAACCTGTAAATGTGTGCAGAAATGTTAATAGTAGCTTTATTCATAATAGCCCAAACCAATAAAAACCTAGATGTCCATTGTTATAGTTAAAACTGTGGAACAGCTATATCAGGGAATACGATGCAAAAATGTAAAGGAAGTATTGCTAAGTGCAACAATCTGAATGAATCTCTAGAGAATTAATATGAGTGAAAAAGTCAACACCCAGTTATATACTTTATGAATCCTTTTATATAACAGTATTGAAATGAAAATATTTTAGAAATAAAGAACTGATTAGTGATTTCAGGGATTAAAGACAGAGTAATGGATAGGAAGGAGGTGGAATATGGTTGTAAATACACAGCACTTTGGATCCTTGTGGTAATTGTTCTGTATGTAAACTTAGTCAAGGATACATAAACCTACACATGTGATAAAACTGCATATAACAACCTACATGACCATCAACAGATGAATGGATAAAAAAGTTGTGGTACATATATATAATGGAAAGTTACTCAACCATAAAAAAGGAACAAATTTGAGTCAGTTCTAGTGAGACAGATGAATCTAGAGCCTGTTATACATAGTGAAGTAAGTCAGAAAGAGCAATACACATATATGGAATCTAGAAAGATGGTACTGATGAACCTGTTTGCAGGGTGGGAATAGAGTCCCAGACATAGAGAACAGACTTGTGGACACAGTGGGGGAAAGAGGGGGTGGGACGAATTGAGAGAGTAGCATCAAAACATGTACATTACCATATGTAAATAGCTAGCTAATGGGAAGGTGCTGCATAACGTAATCTGGTACTCTGTGACAACCTAGAGGGGTGGGATGGAGTAGGGCGTGGGAAGGAGGTTCAGGAGGGCAGGGACATATGTATACTTTTGGCTGATTCATGTTGATGTATGTCAGAAACCAACACAACACTGTGAAGCAATTATCATCCAATTAAAAATAAATTTTAAAAACCTGCATATAACTTAATAAATATACAAATTTGTTGTTCTTTTTCAATTGCTTAGTCATGTCTGACTCTTTGTGACCCCATTGACTACAGCACACCAGGCTTCCCTGTCCTTCACCATCTCCTGGAGTTTGCTCAAGCTCATGTCCATTGAGCCATGATGCCATCTAACCATCTCATCTTATGTCTCCCCTTCTCCTCCAGCCCTCAGTCTTTCCCAGAATCAGGGTCTTTTCCAATGAGTCAGCTCTTCACATCAGGTGGTCAAAGTATTGGAGCTTCAGCTTCAGCGTCGGTCCTTCCAAAAAATATTCAGGGCTGATTTCCTTTCTGATTCACTGATTTGATCTACTTGCAGTCCAAGGGACTATCAAGAGTCTTCTCCAGCACCACAGTTTGAAAGTATCGATTCTCTGCTGCTCAGCCGTTTTTATGGTCCAACTCTCACAACCGTACATGACTACTGGAAAAACCATAGCTTGAATACACATGCACCAATAAGTGCATGAAATGTGAATAAAATCAGTGGATTGTATCATGTCAATATTTTGGTTGTGCTATTGTAATATACTTTTGAAAGATGTCATTGGGGGAAACTGAGTTTCTTACAACTCCATAAGAATCTATAATTATCTCAATAAAATTTTCAATTAAAGAAACAGATAGTGGATTATAATTTGCTGACCCCTCCTAGAAAGAATATATAATGCCATTTTTCCAGAAAGTAAATGGTCATGGTAGTTTTTGAATGACTGATACCCTTCTGCAATAAATTTGCCTCCAATATAGTTTTGGAAGCAGACATTTGTATAATGTGGATGTGTTCTATATCAGGGTAGCCTAGAGTGTAGCCAGAAGTAAACAGGACTAACATATCAGCAACAGGGAGCATCATGCTGACTTATTTGTTATTTAAGCACAATGATTGAGGCCTCAGCTCAAAGTTTATAGCAGAATTAAAACCCCCAATTCTGGTGGGCTCTTCTAGCTAGAGTTATTCCTCCTGTGAAACACAAGGTTTGCTTATTCAGCTTCCTCCAGTATTATAACTTTCTCAGGATAGACCTCTGATTGTCACATTTACATTAATCTCCTATCCCCTTTCCTTGCTTTATTTATTTCCATAGAACTTATTATTTTCTAATATACTATTAATTTGCTTACTTATTTTATTTTCCATCTTCCATTCTAAAATGTAAGCCTCATAGGGCAAAGATTTTTTTCCGATTTTTTTCACCACTGTATACCAAGTGACTATCTCAGAGTAAGTCCTTAAGAATTACTTATCAATAAGTGAACAAATAGGGTATCTTCCCTGAATTTGTTCAGAGAAAACTTCATAGTAAATTGATTTGTTGTTGGACACTTTGGTTGTCAGTGTTATTGATAAAGTCAGCACACCTGAAAAACTTGTCATCTTCAGTGTTGTCAGTATCAAAGATGAAGCTTATAATTCAGGGTGCTCCTGATGATAGCTCAGTTATGAACCTAGCTCAATTGAGCTCAAGTGTAAACACTGGTCAATTAATCCCATGTAATTGCATACCCTAAAAGTTATAATGGGTAATGGGTTTCTCCTAGCAGCAGACACATTTTTCACGTGCCCATTAAGTCTGATGGAAGCTGGGAGTGAGTCTGGGCCTGCTGGACCATGTTTGAGTTCCTCAATGCCCTGAAATTTGTCATTATGTGACTCTATGGGCAGGTTATTATATAGGCAGCTAAGATTCCCTTGACTTAAGATAAAACTATAGGGAGGAAACTAGCTGATTTTTGTCATTGGATAACTGCAGTATTTCTTGTGGGTGGGCCAGGTGCACACACAGAGTGGCTGACTTTTCTGTAACAAGATACCTCATGCTGGTGTGTTTACTCAGTCATGGCTGTTGCTAGACTGAACCAGGATGTCTAGGAGGTAGGTCTAAGTATCCAAGTAGCCTTTTAGCTATATACACAAGTCCAAGCTACCAGCCTTGCCTATCTAAATTAGTTGTTCAAATAAAAGTGTGGAAAGCTTTTCTTGGAATGACATGTTTATGGCAACATCATTCCATAGCAATCCTTTCCAGCAACTGGAACCCTTGCATAGTGTCTATCTAGTGCTTTTAAAGTATTGGCTTCTCCTCATGAGCAGGAAGTTACATACCATTCAGAGTTCTAATACTAATCCAAAATAGGTCTGGCAGAGGAAGTGAATTTTCTGAAGGTGCAGAATGACCCATTTTTATCTCTTCTGTCAGCAGGCTATCTAAAATGTTCTGCTTTGCTTAGAAGTATGAGGACAGAGTGTCCATGGAGTTATGTAAGGAATTTCATCAATTGACCCAGATTGAAACTACTGTTCTTTAAAGGTACTAAATGCCTGAACAATTATGCAGATGTGGTGCCCTTGTACGTAGGACTAAGACCTTTGATTATAGAGCCAATTGTTTTATAATAGTTTTCTTCCAAAAGATTAATGAGAGAACTTCAGGATTGCTGCCAGTTCATCTATGTCTATATGTGTAGGTGCTTCTGGAGAATTGGGTTTCATAATATGATGGTCATCTCTTACACTTGAAGCCGTGGAGAATCCAGAGGGGCTTGGTGATAGGGTAATTGAAGGTGACCTGAGCTAGAGGAAAAACTCGAATAGTAATCAAAGTAGTAAATAAAAATTCTAGGGTAATTTTGCTCTCTTGGTTACTATTTAACTCACCTGTGAAATTCTATCATTTTAAAAATAGTTTAAAAATAAATATATAATAAAGGCACTGCTCTTAATATATGAATTAAAAGTAGTACTTTTCCTTTGCTTTAAAATATATCCCCACACAGTATTTTCCTGTGGCTTAGAGGGTAAAGCATCCGCCTGCAATGCAGGATCAGATCAGATCAGATCAGTCACTCAGTCGTGTCCGACTCTTTGCGACCCCATGAGTCGCAGCACGCCAGGCCTCCCTGTCCATCACCAACTCCCAGAGTTCACTCAGACTCACGTCCATCAAGTCAGTGATGCCACCCAGCCATCTCATCCTCTGTCGTACCCTTCTCCTCTTGCCCCCAAACCCTCCCAGCATCAGAGTATTTTCCAATGAGTCAACTCTTCGCATGAGGTGGCCAAAGTACTGGAGTTTCAGCTTTAGCATCATTCCTTTCAAAGAAATCCCAGGGCTGATCTCCTTCAGAATGGACTGGTTGGACCTCCTTGCAGTCCAAGGGACTCTCAAGAGTCTTCTCCAACACCACAGTTCAAAAGCATCAATTCTTCGGTGCTCAGCCTTCTTCACAGTCCAACTCTCACATCCATACATGACCACAGGAAAAACCATAGCCTTGACTAGACAAACCTTTGTTGGCAAAGTAATGTCTCTGCTTTTGAATATGCTATCTAGGTTGGTCATAACTTTCCTTCCAAGGAGTATTAATTCATATCTAATGAGTTATTTTGGTTGATGGCTATAAATTTTCCATGGTGAATGATCACTTGAGGTTAAGTGGCCATATCATCCAGCTTTACATGAAAATATGACATGGATGTTTTGTACTTGGATTGCCACCAGAACAGTGCCTAGTGTGTCAGAGATGAGCTGCACTTTGATTGGTCTGATTATTCCAAGTTATAATGATGGAACCCTTGGACACAGGATAATAGGTGCCTTTAGAGATATTTCTCTAAATAAAAAGAAGTCTTCCAGTAGCCATATGGAGAAGCCACTTTTAAGAGTTCTGGTCAGCAGACTCTGCGGAGCCCCCAGTCAATAGCCAAGATCAACTGCTAGATATGTAAATTAATGCGCCTTCAAATGGTTTTATCCTCCAGTCTTTGAGTATTCCAACTGAGGTCTTAAACATTTTTTAACAAAAGCATGACATTCTTGTTCTGTCCTTTCCAAATCCCAAATCCCTAGGAGTCAGTGAGAATAATAAAATGTTGTTTTGTGTCTCCAAGGTTTAGAAATTCTCCAGGCCAGAATACTGGGGTGGGTAGCTGTTACCTTCTCCAAGGGATCTTCCCAACCGAGGAAATGAACCCAGGTCTCCCACGTTACAGGCGGATTGTTTACCAGCTGAGCCACCAGGGAAGCCCCAGCAGGAGTTAACTATTAATATAATAAAAGTTGACACCTGAAAGTGGAGTGCTGCTGTAACAAAAAATAAACAAAAACATGTGGCATTGGCTTTAGGATAAAACAGCAAATGGAAGATAAAAATTTCTTGGAGAGAGTAGTAGAAAAATCATAAAGGGCTCTAAGGGGATTACTGGTAAAGATATAAAGCATAAGTTGATGTAAAAGGAGCTCTTCTTATGTATTTATATTAGCATAAAGTCAGTAATGCTCTTCTAAGGTAACATGGAAAATAGGAAATATATTGAATACCTAACAAACTTGATGACCTATCCATATATAGAGTTATACAGGCAAAATGTTCAAAGTGCCTTCTGCCTTTTTCCCTGAATATAAAACATGTGGAAGGAAAGATGTGAGCTAAATAATTAACTTTTATTATGAAGAATGCAAGACAGTGAATTTGAGAACAATACTGAGTCGTGTCCGACTCTTTGCAACTCCATGAATCACAGCATGCCAGGCCTCCCTGTCCATCACCAACTCCCGGAGTTCACTCAGACTCATGTCCATCGAGTCAGTGATGCCATCCAGCCATCTCATCCTTTGTCGTCCCCTTCTCTTCTTGCCCCCAAACCCTCCCAGCATCAGAGTCTTTTCCAATGAGTAAACTCTTCGCATGAGGTGGCCAAAGTACTGGAGTTTCAGCTTTAGCATCATTCCTTCCAAAGAAATCCCAGGGCTGATCTCTTTAGAATGGACTGGTTGGATCTCCTTGTAGTCCAAGGGA
The DNA here is from genome assembly GCF_027580195.1 of Bos mutus. Lineage (NCBI taxonomy): Eukaryota > Metazoa > Chordata > Mammalia > Artiodactyla > Bovidae > Bos > Bos mutus. The sequence goes on along the minus strand of NC_091646.1, from coordinate 62,513,313 downwards.
TTCTCAAGAGTCTTCTCCAACACCACAGTTCAAAAGCATCAGTTCTTCGGCACTCAGACTTTTCACAGTCCAAATCTCACATCCATACATGACCACAGGAAAAAACATAGCCTTGACTAGATGGACCTTAGTTGGCAAAGTAATGTCTCTGCTTTTGAATATGCTATCGAGGTTGGTCAAAACTTTCTTTCCAAGGGGTAAGTGTCTTTAATTTCATGGCTGCAGTCATAATCTGCAGTGACTTTGGAGCCCAGAAAAATAAAGTCTGACACTGTTTCTACTGTTTCCCCATCTATTTCCCCTGAAGTGGTGGGACCGGATGCCATGATCTTCATTTTCTTAATGTTGAGCTTTAAGCCAACTTTTTCACTCTCCACTTTCAACTACATCAAGAGGCTTTTTAGTTCCTCTTCACTCTCTGCCATAAGGGTGGTGTCATCTGCATATCTGAGGTTATTGATATTTCTCCTGGCAATCTTGATTCCAGCTTGTGTTTCTTCCAGTCCAGCATTTCTCATGATGTACTCTGCATATAAGTTAAATAAGCAGGGTGACAATATACAGCCTTGACGTACTCCTTTTCCTATTTGGAACCAGTCTGTTGTTCCATGTCCAGTTCTAACTGTTGTTTCCTGACCTGCATACAGATTTCTCAAGAGGCAGGTCAGGTGGTCTGGTATTCCCATCTCTTGAAGGATTTTCCACAGTTGATTGTGATCCACACAGTCAAAGGCTTTGGCATAGTCAATAAAGCAGAAATAGATGTTTTTCTGAAACTCTCTTGCTTTTTCTATGATCCAGCGGATGTTGGCAATTTGATCTCTTGTTCCTCTGCCTTTTCTAAAACCAGCTTGAACATCAGGAAGTTCACGGTTCACTTATTGCTGAAGCCTGACTTGGAGAATTTTGAGCATTACTTTACTAGCGTGTGAGATGAGTGCAATTGTGTGGTAGTTTGAGCATTCTTTGGCATTGCCTTTCTTTGGGATTGGAATGAAAACTGACCTTTTCCAGTCCTGTGGCCACTGCTGAGTTTTCCAAATTTGCTGGCATATTGAGTGCAGCACTTTCACAGCATCATCTTTCAGGATTTGGAATAGCTCAACTGGAATTCTATCACCTCCACTAACTTTGTTCCTAGTGATGCTTTCTAAGGCCAACTTGACTTCACATTCCAGGATGTCTGGCTCTAGGTCAGTGATCACACCATCGTGATTATCTGGGTCATAAAGATCTTTTTTGTGCAGTTCTTCTGTGTATTCTTGCCATCTCTTCTTAACATCTTCTGCTCCTGTTAGGTCCATAACATTTCTGTCCTTTATCAAGCCCATCTTTGCATGAAATGTTCCTTTGGTATCATTGATTTTCTTGAAAAGATCTCTAGTCTTTCCTACTCTGTTGATTTCCTCTATTTCTTTGCATTGATCACTGAGGAAGGCTTTCTTATCTCTTCTTGCTATTCTTTGGAACTCTGCATTCAGATGTTTATATCTTTCCTTTTCTCCTTTGCTTTTCACTTCTCTTCTTTTCACAGCTATTTGTAAGGCCTCCCCAGACAGCCATTTTGCTTTTTTGCATTTCTTTTCCATGGGCATGGTCTTGATCCCTGTCTCCTGTACAATGTCACGAACCTCTCTCCATAGCTCATCAGGCACTCTATCTATCAGATCTAGGCCCTTAAATCTATTTCTCACTTCCACTGTATAATCATAAGGGATTTGATTTAGGTCATACCTGAATGGTCTAGTGGTTTTCCCTACTTTCTTCAATTTAATTCTGGATTTGGCAATAAGGAGTTCATGGTCTGAGCCACAGTCAGCTCCTGGTCTTGTTTTTGTTGACTGTATAGAGCTTCTCCATCTTTGGCTGCAAAGAATATAATCAATCTGATTTTGGTGTTGACCATCTGGTGATGTCCATGTATAGAGTCTTCTCTTGTGTTGTTGGAAGAGGGTGTTTGTTATGACCAGTGTATTTTCTTGGCAAAACTCTATTAGTATTTGCCCTGCTTCATTCCGTACTCCAAGGCCAAATTTTCCTGTTACTCCAGGTGTTTCTTGACTTCCTACTTCTGCATTCCATTCCCCTATAATGAAAAGGACATCTTTTTTGGGTGTTAGTTCTAAAAAGTCTTGTAGGTCTTCATAGAACCGTTCAACTTCAGCTTCTTCAGCCTTACTGGTTGGGGCATAGACTTGGATTACTGTGATATTGAATGGTTTGCCTTGGAAACAAACCGAGATCATTCTGTCGTTTTTGAGATTAAGTACTGCATTTCGGACTCTTTTGTTGACCATGATGCCCACTCCATTTCTTCTGAGGGATTCCTGCCCGCAGTAGATAAAATGGTCATCTGAGTTAAATTCACCCATTCCAGTCCATTTCAGTTCGCTGATTCCTAGAATGTCGACATTCACTCTTGCCATCTCTTGTTTGACCACTTCCAATTTGCCTTGATTCATGGACCTGACATTCCAGGTTCCTATGCAATATTGCTCTTTGCAGCATTGGACCTTGCTTCTATCACCAGTCACATCCACAGTTGGGTATTCGTTTTGCTTTGGCCCCATCCCTTCATTCTTTCTGGAATTATTTCTCCACTGATCTCCAGTAGCATATTGGGCACCTACTGACCTGGGGAGTTTGTCTTTCAGTATCCTATCATTTTGCCTTTTCATACTGTTCATGGAGTTCTCAAGGCAAGAATACTGAAGTGGTTTGCCATTTCCTTCTCCAGTGCACCACATTCTGTCAGATCTCTCCACCATGACCCGCCCATCTTGGGTTGCCCCACAGGCATGGCTTAGTTTCATTGAGTTAGACAAGGCTGTGGTCTTAGTATGATTAGACTGACTAGTTTTCTTTGAGTATGGTTTCAGTGTGTCTGCCCTCTGATGCCCTCTTGCAGCACCTACCATCTTTCTTGGGTTTCTGTTACCTTGGGCATCGGGTATCTCCTCACGGCTGCTCCAGCAAAGCGCAGCCAATGCTCCTTACCTTGGACGAGGGGTATCTCCTCACCACGCCCTTCCTGACCTTCAACGTGGGATAGCTCCTCTAGGCTCTCCTGTGCCCGCCCAGCCACGGCGTGGGGTTGCTCCTCCCAGCCACCGCCCCTGGCCTCGGGCTTAGGTGGGTGGGGTATCTCCTCCTGGCCACCGCCCCTGACTTCGGACATGGGATAACTCCTCTAGTTGCCGCCCCTGACCTCGAACACAGGGTATCTCCTCTTGTCCGCCCCCCTGACCTGAACGTGGGGTAGCTCCTTTCGTTCGTTCCTGCCCCGTTGCAGTCTGGCACTCTCGGCCACTGCCCCTGACCTCGGACGTGGGGTAACTCCTCTTGGCCACCGCCCTTCGGGCATGGGGTCCTCCTGGCTTCTGCCCCTGACCTCGGACCTGGGGTAGCTCCTCTCGGCCGCGCTTTAGCGTGCAAATCGCAGCCGCCTGCGCTTTAGCGCACCCGTTGCAGCTGCAGAACAAAACAAAGTCTTTTGGACTCCATAAGGAAACAGGCTGAGAAAGCTACTCGACTGCAGACATGAGTTTTGTTTTGTTTTTTTTTAATGAAACAAGGAAAGATAGCTCAGAGGATTGAACTAAGCAACCAGAGGGTAGAATGAGAAGTGATAGAGAGAAACCTCCAAGCAGTATGACAAAAGAAGGAACTGGTAACATGTTCACATACAGATTTCAGAGTTGCTAAGGACTGGTGATTACTACATTCTTTTCATTTCTCCCTTCTTTCATTTCCTTCAGAGTGTCTATTATGATTACACTAGGCTTGACCTACAATTTTATGTTGTGTATGTGGAGTTTATAACTTGTAAATTTAGTATGCATATTTTCATTTCAAGAGATACTCAAGGAACTATACCTCCCCAAAAAACAAAATCTGAGGATCTTCACCTATACTTGGACCTGATTTAGAAAACAAAATCTTATAGTTAAATTTCTTTCATAATGGGATTAGATTTGAAGGAGAGGATTGTATATTTTGCATGTGGGAAAGATGTTATTTGCTATAACCAGTGGGCAAATTGTGGCAGGTTGTATTTTCCAAAATTGACTCAATATGGCATATACTGAAACTGTTTCAGATTGGGACTTGAACTCACAAGGCCATGACTCAAACCTGGCCAAAGCCCTGTCTGAGACTTGAACCCACATGGCTGGGACTTGAACCCAGCCAAAACCCAGTTTGGGAGTCAAACTTATATGGCTGGAACTCAAACCCAGCCAAAACTCATGGTCCTTAAACTGAGATCACAGATCTGATTTCAGGACCTAATGAAGTTCAGATTCTTGATGCCTCATAACAGAAAGAATTCACTGAGAGACAAAGTGATAGGTAAGAAGTGGATTTTATTTAGAGAGGAACACACTCTGCAGATAAAGTGTGAGCCATCACAGAGGGAACATGTGGGCTAGAAATGTGGTGTGATTAGCTTTTATGCACTGGGTAATTTCGTAGGCTAATGAGTAGGAAGATTATTTCAACCATTTTGGGAAAGGGATGGGAATTTCCAGGATTTGGGCTACTGCCCACATTTTGGTCTTTGATGATTGGCCTTGGAACTGTCTTGGTGCCTCTGGGTTTGTCATTTAGTTTGCTGATGTGTTACAATGAGCTTATACTGAAGATCTAGGTCTAGTCAAAGTCAACTTCTCTGCCATCTTGGACCTATTTTATTCTAATCAGTTTATGTTGTGTCCTTGGTTTTTTTCAAAGGTTATACCCTGCCCCCTTCCTTCCTGTTTCAATACTACAGGCCCTTCTTAAAATGTGACTTTGACATTTCTTCCACCAAAAGCTGAGGGTCTATGTTTCCTCCCATTCAACCTGAGCAGGCTTGTAACTGTAGCATAAGTGATGCTATGTGACTTGTCACTTCAAGGCTAGAATATTAAAGGTGATAGAGCTTCAACTTGGGACACTTGCTCGTGGAACCCAACCACTATGTAGTGATGAAACCTAAGCCAATATACAGAAAGGTCGTTCATTCTGGCAGGCAACCCCAGGTAAGATCAGAGCACACAGTTAATGTCAATTGCCAAACATGGAAGCGGATGAGGCTTCAGATGGTGTTAGCCCTCAGCCTTTGACTTTTCTCAGCTGAGGACCCAGACACTATGGAGAAAAGACAACCCATCCTTGATGTATCTTTTGCAAATTCCTAACTAACAGAATCTGTGTGCATAATACATAAGTTGTTGCATATCATTAAATTTGGGTGGTGCGTTACACAGCAACAGGACTGGAAGAGAACCAATCAATAGCCAGTACTCTTTATTCCTTAAACTGGTTCTAGCCAGGCAGGTAGAATGTTCTACCAGAAAGTTGTGTCTAAGAAACTTCATCTCTAGACTTTTGAAATGTGTTTTAAAAATTTTAGTCTGGAAATAGTACAACTATGAAAAGCTAATTACTACTTGGATTAGGAGTTTGTTAGAGATATATTTCAGAGAAGGCAATGGCACCCCACTCCGGTACTCTGGCCTGGAAAATCCCATGGATGGAGGAGCCTGGTGGGCTGCAGTCCATGGGGTCGCTAAGAGTCAGACACGACTGAGAGACTTCACTTTCACTTTTCACTTTCATGCATTGGAGAAGGAAATGGCAACCCACTCCAGTGTTCTTGCCTGGAGAATCCCAGGGACAGGGGAGCCTGGTGGGCTGCCATCTATGGGGTCGCATAGAGTCGGACATGACTGAAGCGACTTAGCAGCAGCAGCAGAGATATATGATGTATTTGTGGACTGTATCAAATATATCAAACAAGTCACACTTCTTCAATCTTTCTACACTCCTAACACACCTGAGGGATGAATCCCTTTCTTATAAGTAACGATGTCCCATCAAAGCAGTGACTTTTAGATGTAAGTGTAGGAAGTATTGGAGAAGGAAATGGCAACCCACTCCAGTGTTCTTGCCTGGAGAATCCCAGGGACAGGGGAGCCTGGTGGGCTGCCATCTATGGGGTCACACAGAGTCGAACATGACTGAAGTGACGCAGTGGCAGCAGTAAGAAGTATGTATCATAATATACAAGAGGTAAGAAGAAGGGATGTGTAGTTTTAAAAAGCCTCTGACCCCTAAAGATTCTTATAAGTTCTCCTTTTGAGATTCGATTATTTGTACCCTAATATCCCTGTGAGATCTGAGACAGGTTTCCATCTCTTAGAAGTCAGGGACATTCTGGCTGGCAAAGGAAATTATTAGGAACTGAAATTAGTTCACAAGTGTCCTTGGGTTTCCACGTAAGGCTCTGAAGATTCATATTTGTTTAAAAGATCCATATGTGTTTAAAAATTGTCCTTTGGCTGGTATAAAATTTCAGAGCTACAGATAGTGTTTCCATACAACGAATGCTATTTTAAAGTGAAGCAGAAAACCCGTCATTAAGTGTTACTGGGCTCTATCAGTGGGTCCTCTCCCCCTATGATAACAAGGTTATTTCAAAAGTTATAACATTTTATCATCAAATTTTAGTTCAGTGAATTTATTATATGGTCTAACTCATATCAATTTGTTGCCTGATGGGAGTCAAACTCAGTCCAAGATAACAAGAGTAAAGACACTGAAACAGAAAGACAATTGTTTGAGTTGATTTCTCTTCCCTGGCATTTTCAAACAGGGCCCATTACTTTACCCTTACTCCCAATACTGTGTAGCTGTGTTGTCCCATATTTGTTATATTTTGTCAATCGAGGAACTGAGATTTCTTTGTCCATTTATCTTAACCTGGTTCTATAATGTTATTTATTTCATTATGAATGTGTCTCATTCTTTTTAATGTGACATTCTTTCTCCTTCCTTTTGTGCAAGGTTGATGTCTCTATAATTTGCAGACCACTCTGTTATTTATTTCACTGTTCAAATCAAACAACACATTTGTAGGAAAACTAAAGTCACATGAAACACTGAACAAAGATGCTGGAGTAGGGAAAGGGAAAGACTGGGGGGCATCTGGATTTCCTCTTAATACTAGAAGTGGTGATTTAAGTTCTCAGATAAACAAAGGTTTTAAAGAAGGAGAGACATCCAGAATCCCTGTTTCATTAAAAAGAGACATTATACAATAAGCTCCCTTAAGGTATGGAGTTTTTTCACTTTTTTTATTGATGTATCCAAGTGCTTTCATTAGCTCCTGGCATATAATAGGTGCTTAATATAAGGAGCAGTGGCTACACTTTGCTAGAGCAGCTGTGAAGAGATACCCCATGTCCAAGGTAAGAGAAACCCAAGTAAGATGGTAGGTGTTGTGAGAGGCATCAGAGGGCAGACACACAAACCATAATCACAGAAAACTAGTCAATCTAATCACACAGACCACAGACTTGCCTAACTCAATGAAACTAAGCCATGCTGTGTGGAGCCACCCAAGATGGGCACATCATGGTGGAGAGGTCTGACAGAATGTGGTCCACCAGAGAAGGGAATGGCAAACTACTTCAGTATTCTTGCCTTGAGAACTCCATGAACAGTATGAAAAGGCAAAATGATAGGATACTGAAAGAGGAACTCCCCAGGTCAGTAGGTGCCCAATATGCTACTGGAGATCAGTGGAGAAATAACTCCAGAAGGAATGAAGGGATGGAGCCAAAGCAAAAACAATACCCAGCTGTGGATGTGACTGGTGATAGAAGCAAGGTCCAATGCTGCAAAGAGCAATATTGCATAGGAACCTGGAATGTTACGTCCATCAGTCAAGGCAAATTTGAAGTGGTCAAACAGGAGATGGCAAGAGTGAATGTCAACATTCTACGAATCAGTGAACTAAAATGGACTGGAATGGGTGAATTTAACGCAAATGACCATTATATCTACTACTGTGGGCAGGAATCCCTTAGAAGAAATGGAGTAGCCATCATGGTCAACAAAATAATCCGAAATGCAGTACTTGGATGCAGTCTCAAAAACGACAGAATGATCTCTGTTCATTTCCAAGGCAAACCATTCAATATCACGGTAATCCAAGACTATGCCCCAAATGGTAAAGCTGAAGAAGCTGAAGTTAAACGGTTCTATGAAGACCTACAAGACCTTTTAGAACTAACACCCAAAAAAGATGTCCTTTTCATTACAGGGGAATGGAATGAAGAAGTAGGAAGTCAAGAAAAACCTGGAGTAACAGGCAACTTTGGCCTTGGAATATGAAATGGAGCAGGGCAAAGGCTAATAGAGTTTTGCCAAGAGAACACGCTTGTCATAGCAAATACCCTCTTCCAACAACACAAGAGAAGACTCTATACATGGACATCACCAGATGGTCAGCACCAAAATCAGATTGATTATATTCTTTGCAGCCAAAGATAGAGAAGCTCTATACAGTCCAAAAAAAAAACAAGGCCAGGAGCTGACTGTGGCTCAGATCATGAACTCCTTATTGCCAAATTCAGACTTATATTGAAGAAAGTAGGGAAAACCACTAGACCATTCAGGTATGACCTAAATCAAATTCCTTATGATTATACAGTGGAACTGAGAAATAGATTTTAAGGGACAAGATCTGATAGAGTACCTGATGAACTATGGACTGAGGATAATGATATTGTACAGGATACAGGGATAAAGACCATCCCCATTGGAAGGTAATCAAAAAAGCAAAATGGCTGTCTGAGGAGGCCTTACAAATAGCTGTGAAAAGAAGAGAAGCGAAAAGCAAAGGAAAAGAGGAAAGATACAAGCATCTGAATACAGAGTTCCAAAAGATAGCAAGGAGAGATAAGAAAGCATTCCTCAGCAATCAATGCAAAGAAATAGAGGAAATCAACAGAATGGGAAAGACTAGAGATCTCTTCAAGAATTTGAGAGATCCATGGGAATATTTCATGCAAAGATGGGCTCAATACAGGACAGAAATGGTATGGATCTAACAGAAGCAGAAGATATTAAGAAGAGGTGGCAAGAATACACAGAAGAACTGTACAAAAAGATCTTCACGACCCAGATAATCACGATAGTGTGATCACTCACCTAGAGCCAGACATCCTGGAATGTGAAGTCAAGTGGGCCTTAGAAAGCATCACTACGAACAAAGCTAGTGGAGGTGATGGAATTCCAGTGGAGCTATTTCAAATCCTGAAAGATGATGCTGTGAAAGTGCTGCACTCAATATGCCAGCAAATTTGGAAAACTCAGCAGTGGCCACAGGGCTGGAAAAGGTCAGTTTTCATTCCAATCCCAAAGAAAGGCAATGCCAAAGAATGCTCAAACTACCGCACAATTGCACTCATCTCACACGCTAGTAAAGTAATGCTCAAAATTCTACAAGCCAGGCTTCAGCAATACATCAACCATGAACTTCCAGATGTTCAAGCTTGTTTTAGAAAAGGCAGAGGAACCAGAGATCAAATTGCCAAAATCCGCTGGATCATGGTAAAAGCAAGAGAGTTCCAGAAAAACATCTATTTCTGCTTTATTGACTATGCCAAATCCTTTGACTCTGGATCACAATAAACTGTGGAAAATTCTGAAAGAGATGGGGATACCAGAACACCTGATCTGCCTCTAGAGAAACCTATATGCAGGTCAGGAAGCAACAGTTGGAACTGGACATGGAACAACAGACTGGTTTCCAAATAGGAAAAGGAGTGCATCAAGGCTGTATATTGTCACCCTGCTTATTTAACTTATATGCAGAGTACATCATGAGAAATGCTGGGTTGGAAGAAGCACAAGCTGGAATCAAGATTGCTGGGGGAAATGTCAGTAACCTCAGATATGCAGGTGACACCACCCTTATGGCAGAAAGTGAAGAGGAACTCAAAAGCTTCTTGATGAAAGTGAAAGAGGAGATTGAAAAAGTCGGCTTAAAGCTCAACATTTACAAAACTAATACCATGGAGTCTGGTCTCATCACTTCATGGGAAATAGATGGTGAAACAGTGGAAACAGTGTCAGACTTTATTTTGGGGGGCTCCAAAATCACTGCAGATGGTGACTGTAGCCATGAAATTAAAAGAAGCTTACTCCTTGTAAGGAAAGCTATGACCAACCTATATAGCGTATTCAAAAGCAGAGACATTACTTTGCCAACAAAGGTCCGTGTAGTCAAGGCTATGGTTTTCCCAGTAATCATGTATGGATGTGAGAGTTGGACTGTGAAGAAAGCTGAGCACCGAAGAATTAGTGCTTTTGAAGTGCAGTGTTGGAGAAGGCTCTTAAGAGTCCCTTGGACTGCAAGGAGATCCAACCAGTCCATTCTAAAGGAGATCAGTCCTGGGTGTTCTTTTGAAGGAATGATGCTAAAGCTAAAACTCCAATACTGTGGCTACCTCATGCGAAAAGTTGACTCATTGGAAAAGACTCTGATGCTAGGAGGGATTGGGGGCAGGAGGAGAAGGAGACGACAGTGGATGAGATGGCTGGATGGCATCACTGACTAAAGAGTTTGGATGAACTCCGGGCATTGGTGATGGACAAGAAGGCCTGGCGTGCTGCAGTTCATGGGGTCGCAAAGAGTCGGACTTGACTGAGCGACTGAACTGAACTGATAGATATTTATTGAATGATTAAATGCGACTCCCCTTCTGTCTAGGAAGCAGCCTGATAGATTGGAAAGATCACTGTCTCTGAATTGATCCTGTATCTAACATTGAATGTTGGATTTACCTAAGAATTCAGTTAGAGACTACTTTCTCTTCTAAATCTATATTTTTTTCTTTAGCTGTTATCATCTACTCCTGTGACTTCAATTACCACCTATAAGCTGATGATGCCCACATTTCTATTTCTATCTCTTCCAACTTGACATCTCTGCCTCACTGACCCACAGACCTCTGAAACTCATTATATTTAAACTTGCACTCATTATTTTTCCCCCATATAAGCTATTGAAATGAGTTGAATCAATCCTGCAGTGGTGCACATGGCATTGATTGAGTCCAATTTTAGTCTTTAATACATTCCAGCATGTTATTTTCAGCAGCAGACTGATGGTACATCCTTAAGAATATTCTCCTTACTTATCTTACATGCACCAGCTCACCAGAATTAGAGAGAAATAGAAAAATAAACAACTCTCAATTGCTCTTCCTTCTGCCTATTATCCTAGAAAATTTCAAGTTTAAGAAGAGTTTAAAAAAAAAAAAGACGAGTTAATTTTGAGTTTGAGATCTATTCAAGCACTGAGACATAGAATAAGAAGTTGAGAAGAAAGACCAGGAATAGAACCATAGTATAGTCTCCATGTGAATTAAAGTGTATGTAAAAGGAATAGATCATTGTAACTTTGAATGACACAGGAAATGTTAGATCAAATATTAGGGTCAGTACAGGATTTCTTAACATTAGTATCAGCACTACTGACACCTTGGGCCAAATAATTCTGTGCTGGGTGGGTAAATCAGAGAGCTCCTCCCTGTGTATGCTTACTGGAACCCCTGGCCTCTATTTATTAGACAACAGTAACACCGTCCCCACAATTTTAACAACCAAAAATTTCTTCAGACATTGCTAAATGTCCCCTGAGTGACAAAATTTTCCCCCAGTTGATAGCCATTGATCTAGAAGAATTGATGATCTGAGAAATATTTTGAATCTGCATGGGTTATCACACAATTACTATAACTAAATACAAGATTACAATATGGCTTGTTGGGAAGCCAGTAAATTACTCTGTTATATTTGTGAAACATAAACCATAGAATTTCAATAATTAATAAAAGGAAATATCTTTATCAGTTTAAAAGACTACTTCAGAGAAAAGCGAGTTTCCGACACCTCTCAGCACCTAACGGAAAGGAAGTTGATTACATGAACTAAAAAGAAATATTGTGATTCTAAATGACAGCACTGCCTTTATCAGGTACTGGAAGAACATAGACACTGGCTATTTAAAGAATCAAGCCACTATAGAATAAATTTGAAAAAATCTCTGCACTTAGACGCTCAGTCATTTCCGATTCTTTGCAACTCCATGGACTGTAACCTGTCAGGCTCCTCTGTCCATGGGAATTCTCCAGGCAAGAATACTAGGGTGTGTTGCCATGTCCTTCTCCAGAGGATCTTCCCAACCCAGGGATCGAATCCAGGTCTCCTGCATTGCAGGAGAAGCCGATCTGAGCCACCAGAGAAGCCCAGGTATTAATTCTATGATAATTCTATTCAAGAAGGACCCAGGAAAAGAAGAATCTCAGAGAATTTCAGGCAAGGGCTCATATATCCCTGCCCTTAGTCCAGCTTCATGAGCAACAAGATCCCAAATGGTCATTCTTGAATCATTGGTGGCACTAATATCTAAGATACCATATCATTCCTTGATCTTCATTGTTTCCAATCTCTTGCTTATTTTCAAGGAGGGATTCAATGACACTTTCAGATTAGATGTTACTGGGTGTAAATACATATTGGTTTTCCTACATTAAAATCTAAAGGTTTCAATCTATGCTTACAAGATTTGCAAAACAAGACACGCCATCTCATGTACTCAACTTAAGGGAAATGGAAACTATTTATCCCCCATTAGGCCTTTTTGGAATTCCCAGAGTACCTGGTAGTCTGTTTTCGCAAACATGTCTGAAAACTTGTTCTTGCCTCCAGAGAGTATCTATAGTCCCTGTCAGCTATGTTGTCCTTGTTGTTGTTGTTCAGTTGCTCAGTCATGTCCAAATCTTTGCAACCCCATGGACTGCAGTGTGCCTGACTGCCCTATCTTTCACTATCTCCTGGAGTTTTCTCAAACTCATGTCCACTTGGCTGATGAGGCCATCCAGCCATCTCATCCTCTGTTGTCCCTTTCTCCTACTGCTCTCAATCTTTCCAGCAACAGGGTCCTACATAAATATTTTCTGACTCAATTTATGGGGTAGAGGATAGATACAGAGGATGATGAGCTAAGAGAAAAGGCCTCTTCAAATAAAAGTCCTTTCTGTGATAATGGCTATATCCACAACCGTATATGCATACATATGCAACATATATAATAAAAGTTTCACACTAGAATTATTTTTCTAAGTGACACGTATTGTTTTATTTTTCTTTTTACTCCCTCCTGTTCTACTTCATATTATAAAAAAAGTTGCTTGTAACTGGATGACTTGATTTCACTACTTAATGGGTTATGATCTGCAGACTGAAAACTATTCTTTTAAGGTGACTAGATTTACTAAGAAGAAAACTGAAAGGCAAAGGAGAAAAGGAAAGATATATCCGTCTGACTGCAGACTTCCAAAGAATAGCAAGGAGAGATAAGAAGCCTTCCTAAATGACCAATGCAAAGAAACAGGAAAACAACAGAATGGAAAAGACTAGAGATCTCTTCATGAAAATTAGAGATACCAAGGGAACATTTCGTGCAAAGATGGGCATAATAAAGGACAGCAATGATAAGGACCTAACAGAAGCAGAAGATATTAAGAAGAGGTGGCAGTAATGCAAAGAAGACCTATAATAAAAGGTCTTCAGTTCAGTTCAGTCACTCAGTCATGTCCGACTCTTTGCAACCCCATGGACTGTAGCATGCCAGGATTCCCTATCCAACACCAACTCCTGGAGCTTACTCAAACTCATGTCTATCAAGTCAGTGATACCATCCAATCATCTCATCCTCTGTCATCCCCTTCTCCTCCCACCTTCAATCTTTCCCAGCATTGGGTTCTTTTCGCATGAGTCAGTTCTTTGCATCAGGTGGCCAGAGTATTGGAGTTTCAGCTTCAGCATCAGTCCTTCCAATGAATATTCAGGACTGATTTCCTTTAGGATTGACTTGTTGGATCTCCTTGCAATCCAAGGGACTCTCAAGAGCTTTCTCCAACACCATAGTTCAAAAGCATTAATTCTTTGGTGCTCAGATTTTTTTATAGTCCAACTCTCACATCTATACATGCTACTGAAAAAAATATAACTTGGACTAGGCATACATTTGTCAGCAATGTCTCTGCTTTTTAATATGATGTCTAGGTTGCTCACAGCTTTTCTGCCAAGAAGCAAGTGTCTTTTAATTTCATGGCTTCCAGTTGAGCTATTTCAAATCCAAAACGGTCTTAATGACCCAGAAAAGCACCATGGAGTGATCACTCATCTAGAGTGATCACTCATCTAGACATCTTAGAGTGTGAAGTCAAGTGGGCCTTAGGAAGCATCACTATGAACAAAACTAGTGGAGCTGATGGAATTCTAGCTGAACTATTTAAAATACTAAAAGGTGGTGCTATTTTATTTTTTTATTTTATTTTTTAACTTTACAATATTGTATTGGTTTTGCCATATATCAAAATGAATCCACCACAGGTATACATGTGTTCCCTATCCCGAACCCTCCTCCCTCCCCATACCATCCCTCTGGGTCTTCCCAGTGCACCAGCCCCAAGCATCCAGTATCGTGCATCGAACCTGGACTGGTGACTCTTTTCATATATGATATTATACATGTTTCAATGTCATTCTCCCAAATCATCCCTCCCTCTCCCTCTCCCACAGAGTCCAAAAGACTGTTCTATACATTAGTGTCTCTTTGCTGTCTCGTATACAGGGTTATTGTTACCATCTTTCTAAATTCCATATATATGCGTTAGTATACTGTATTGGTGTTTTTCTTTCTGGCTTACTTCACTCTGTGTAATAGGCTCCAGTTTCATCCACCTCATTAGAACTGATTCAAATGTATTCTTTTTAATGGCTGAGTAATACTCCATTGTGTATATGTACCATAGCTTTCTTATCCATTCATCTGCTGATGGATATCTAGGTTGCTATTAAAGTGCTGCACTCAATATGCCAACAAATTTGGAAACCTCAGCAGTGGCCACAGGAATGGAAAAGGTCAGTTTTCAATTCAATCCCAAAGAGGGACAGTGCCAAAGAATGTTCAAACTGCCACACAGTTTCACTCATTTCACATGCTAGCAAAGTAGTGCTCAAAATCCTTCAAGCTAGGCTTCAACAGTACCTGAGAAAAGAACTTCCAGATGTTCAAGCTGGATTTCAAAAAGGCAGAGGAAACAGAGATAAAATTACCAGCATCCATTGGATCATAGAAAAAGCAAGAGAATTTCGGAAAAGCATCTAATTCTGCTTCATTGACTACACTAAAGCCTTTGACTGCGTGGATCACAACAAACTGGAAAATTCTTAAAAGAGATGGGAATACCAAACCACATGACCTGCTTCCTGAGAAATCTGTATGCAGGTCAAGAAGCAACAGTTTGAATCAGATATGAAACAATGGACTGATTCCAAATTGGGAAAGGAGTACATCAAGGCTGTATATTGTCACCCTGCTTATTTAAATTATATGCAGAGTACATCATGTGAGATGTCAGCTTGGAAAAAGCACAAGTTAGAATCAAGATTGCTGGGAGAAATATCAATAACCCCAGATATGCAGATGACACCACCTTTATGGCAGAAAGGGAAGAGGAACTAAAAAGCCTATTGATGAAGGTGGAAGAGGAGAGTGAAAAAGGTGGCATAAAACTCAACATTCAAAAAAATTAAGATCATGATATATGGTCCCCTCACTTCATGGCAAATGGATGGGAAAACAATGGAAACAGTGAAAGACGTAATTTTCTTGGGCTCTAAAATCATGCAGATGGTGACTGCAGCCATGAAATTGAAAAAGACAATTGTTTTGTGGAAGAAAAGCTATGACACTCCTGGACAGTGTTTTAAAAAGCAGAGGTATTATTTTATCTACAAAGGTCCGTATAGGCAATGCTATGGATTTTCCAGTAGTCATGCATGGATGTGAGTGTTGAACTATAAAGAAGTGTGAGCACTGAAGGATTGATGCTTTTGAACTGTGGTGTTGGAGAAGACCCTTAAGAGTCCTTTGGACAGCTAGGAGAACAAACTCAGTTCAGTTCAGTCGCTCAGTCGTGTCCGACTCTTTGTGAACCCATGAATTGCAGCACGCCAGGCCTCCCTGTCCATCACCAACTGCCAGAGTTCACTCAAACTCATGTCCATCAAGTCAGTGATGCCATCCAGCCATCTCATCCTCTGTCATCCCTTCTCCTCCTGCCCCCAATCCCTCCCAGCATCAGAGTCTTTTGCAATGAGTCAGCTCTTCGCATGAGGTGGCCAAAGTACTGGAGTTTCAGCTTCAGCATCATTCCCTCCAGAGAAATCCCAGGGCTGATCTCCTTCAGAATGGACTGGTTGGATCTCCTTGCAGTCCAAGGGACTCTCAAGAGTCTTCTCCAACACCACAGTTCAAAAGCATCAATTCTTCGGCGCTCAGCCTTCTTCCCAGTCCAACTCTCACATCCATACATGACCACAGGAAAAACCATAGCCTCAACTAGACGGACCTTTGTCAGCAAAGTAATGTCTCTGCTTTTGAATATGCTATCTAGGTTGGTCATAACTTTCCGTCCAAGGAGTAAGTGTCTTTTAGTTTCATGGCTACAGTCACCATCTGCAGTGATTTTGGAGCCCAAAAAAATAAAGTCTGACACTGTTTCCACTGTTTCCCCATCTATTTCCCATGAAGTGATGGGACCAGTTGCCATGATCTTCGTTTTCTGAATGTTGAGCTTTAAGCCAACTCTTTCACTCTTCTCTTTCACTTTCATCAAGAGGCTTTTTAGTTCCTCTTCACTTTCTGCCATAAGGGTGGTGTCATCTGCATATCTGAGGTTATTGATATGTCTCCCGGCAATCTTGATTCCAGCTTTTGTTTCTTCCAGTCCAGCGTTTCTCATGATGTACTCTGCATATAAGTTAAATAAGCAGGGTGACAATATACAGCCTTGACATACTCCTTTTCCTATTTGGAACCAGTCTGTTGTTCCATGTCCAGTTCTAACTCTTGCTTCCTGACCTGCATACAGATTTCTCACGAGGTAGGTCAGGTGGTCTGGTATTCCCATTTCTTGAAGAATTTTCCAAAGTTTCTTGTGATCCACACAGTCAAAGGCTTTGGCATAGTCAATAAAGCAGAAATAGATGTTTTTCTGGAACTTTCTTGCTTTTTCCATGATCCAGCGGATGTTGGCAATTTGATCTTTCGTTCCTCTGCCTTTTCTAAATCCAGCTTGTACATCAGGAAGTTCACGGTTCACGTATTGATGAAGCCTGGCTTGGAGAATTTTGAGCATTACTTTACTACCATGTGAGATGAGTGCAATTGTGCCGTAGTTTGAGCATTCTTTGGCATTGCCTTTCTTTGGGATTGTAATGAAAACTGACTTTTGTAGTTCTTTGGCCTCTGCTGAGTTTTCCAAATTTGCTGGCATATTGAGTCCAGCACTTTCACAGCATCATCTTTCAGGATTTGAAATAGCTCCACTGGAATTCCATCACCTCCACTAGCTTTGTTCGTAGTGATGCTTTCTAAGGTCCACTTGACTTCACATTTCAGGATGTCTGGCTCTAGGTGAGTGATCACACCATCGTGATTATCTGGGTCGTGAAGATCTTTTTTGTGCAGTTCGTCTGTGTATTCTTGCCATCTCTTCTTAATATCTTCTGCTTCTGTTAGGTCCATACCATTTCTGTCCTTTTTCAAGCCCATCTTTGCATGAAATGTTCCCTTGATATCTCTGATTTTGTTGAAGAGATCTCTAGTCTTTCTCATTCTGTTTGTTTTCCTCTATTTCTTTGCATTGATCACTGAGGAAGGCTTTCTTATCTCTTCTTGCTATTCTTTGGAACTCTGCGTTCAGATGCTTATATCTTTCCTGATCAAAGTAGTTAATCCTAATGGAAATAAATCCTGAATATTCATTGGAGGGACTGATGCTGAAGCTGAAGCTCCAATACTTTGGCCACCTGATGCAAAGAACTGACTGACTGGAAAAGACCCTGATTCTGGGAAAGATTGAAGGCAGGAGGAGAAGGAAATGACAGAGGATGAGATGGTTGGATGGCATCACAGACTCAATGGATATGAGTTTGAGCAAGCTCTGGGAGATAGTGAAGGGCAGCGAAGCCTGGCGTGCTGCAGGCCATAGTGTTTTAAAGAGTCAGACATGACACAGTGACAAAACAATACGAAGATTTACTTTAAGAATCATATAATTTGAAAGTAGTCAGTCAGGCATTGATATTATGCCCAGTTTTGCACTGGTATTTTCAAGAAAAATAGAAACACATGGGATTTTTTTGCACATTTAATTTTTCTAAGTGGATATCAGCGAAGATTAGTGAGGGCATTAGCAAGGACTGTGGTTATTAAGAGAAGGAAATGGCAACCCACTCCAGTGTTCTTGCTTGGAGAATCCCATGGATGAAGAAGCCTCATAGGCTGCAGTCCATGGGGTCGCACAGAGTTGGACACGACTGAAGCGACTTAGCAGCAGCAGCGGCAGTGGTTATTAAAAGAGAAAAACCTTAGAACTAATTTTGAACTGAATTTTGTGTTGTTTTGTTATCAATGGTGACTGAAGACAATATTTCCCATATAAAACTTCTGTATACTAGAAAAGATGTCCAAATTTGATAGTCTATCTGGAAACAATCCATAATGGCAAGCCATAGTGTTAATGGAAAAACATAAAAAAATAAAAAAAAGAAAGATGTCTTGTTTTTAAAACCAGATAGCAGAACTTGTAGGAAATAGACTCCTGGAAGCCAATTCTTTTAATCATGATGCCTAAAATTAAAAGGCTGTAATAATGGCTATTTAGATTTTATGGAAGACATGCTTCTCTCTATACAAGCTATTATGCAAAGTAGCCAGGTGATGGGCACACAAAAATTCGGAAGCAGCCCATTATGACTCTCTGGAGATTCACAACCTAAAGTATTTGAGTACTTTGCTGAAAATGCTAGGAGTTGGGGTGTTGTGGTGGAGCACAAATGGTTAAGAGCCAGACATGTCATTCTTAGCAGTTGGGTAGAAAGACTCTAAGAAAAACACCATATTTTTTACCCTTCATTTTTGCATATTTAGCAGGTATTCTGACTGTCCACAAGTGTCTAACTTGGAATGGGTGTTGAGACCAGAAATTAGGTTAAGACTGACCTACCATGTAGCTAGATAAAGTGAGAAACAATAGGAAATTCCCAGATGAAGCCTTAGTGTGGCTGATAGCAGTGAAAGCAATGCTGAATTATGGTACCAGGGACTCCAAGATGATAATGAGTACTGTTGTAGACTTTGGTCCCTCCCTGTCCAGTATAAAATGGATGACAGGTGAATATTTACTCTATCTAATGAGATTAAAGTTTGAGGCCACTATCTGTATAAAAAGTGCTGGCAGAAAACAAGGTGCATCTAATACAGGGGGAGTCTACAAATATGATCAGTTGCCCACAGGTGAATAGGAAATGATAATTTTCTTCAATCTGTGAGTCCAGTGCTTGGGAACTAAGACAAGAATATGAAATATCTGTCCTTTGCCTAGGAAAAATTCACATTTGATTGTGTTTAATTTCCATGAGAAACAAGAGAAGCTAAGGTAGAGTGAGCCACAAAATTAGGTTGGAGTGATTGCCATTATAAACAAGGGAATCTGCTTACCTATAACCACAGGTTTCCAATGAACAGTGGTGAACAGTGGTTTATGAACATGTGGCTCCTCCAGAGAGGTCTCAGCAAGTTTCAGAAGGCATAAATTACCCAGGGGCCTACTTCTGTAAGGTGGAAGGCATCAGAGACAGAAAAGAAAATGCTAATCTTGAAAAAGAGTATGAATTCACATCAGAGGTAATTTGGAATCTGCATTATAGCCCAGCTTTATACAATCATCTTTGTGAGTGTGTGTGTGTGTGTGTGTGTGCCTGTGCACCAGGAGAGGATATCACAAAGTTCAGTGTTGTACAGTATGTGATAATCTGAGCCTGTGAGCTAAGCTTAGAGTATTAAAGAATTGATTATTTTACCATCATTGCAAGAATTTATTCCTGAGATATAGATGGTAGCATATACTACAAAATTTTTGCCAGAAACAGAAAGTTGCATGGGGTCTCAATATATACCCAAGTTTTGTTCCATTTAGGGTTTTGACATGTTTGGACGTACTTAGTGGACCAGTTGAAAAGCAGTTCTAGGAACCAAGCTATCAGAGGGACCAAAGAACCTCTTGGAAGATAAAATAATTCACTCACAGGAAAGAAAAAAGTTACCAAACTCAAGATGAGTTCAAAGACAATAGTTCAGCCCCATTAGAAAAAGTGATTACAGTTATAGCAGAGGTGTATATCACTCAGATGGATTAGTCACCGACCCAGCTCACTCAAAGGGACTCATATTTTTGAGTCCTAGAGGGATACCAAACAAAAAAAGAGTGAAAAGTGTAATGAGCTATTTCACCTCATCACACAACATTACGTAACTGTTTTACCTTGACTATACTGTATACATGACACATTAAGTGTTTATTCCTTACTTTGAACTTTCAGGACCAACAGTGTTAGAAACCTGAGGTAAGAGATGGCATCCTCAGTTCATATATCCCTCTCAGGCAAGGGCAGTTAATATGATCAGTCTTACCATAAAAATGTCCAAGAATATCATTAGCAGCAAGACCCTTCAATAGTTACAAGTAAAGTAATGAGTGGTGCCTTCAATCCATGGCAGTGGATTCCATAGCTCTTGGGGGACATAGACAAGGACAGGAGACATTACTACAGCAAGAAGAGGAAGAAATGAAAGGCACCAAGTAGCAGCCAAGAGGACTGGTTCACATGGCATCTGCGAAATGTCCTAAGGACTCTCGAATCTAATTGTGATGCACCGGGCCCTTGAGAAGGGAGAAGTAGAGCAGGTATTAGACTTATTTTTAAAACAAATTAGCCCAGATTTATAGAAATACTATTTGATGATTGCTAAAATAACTCTATTTTACATTCATGATGATGTGACCCAGGAAACAAAAGTTATATATGGTTATGTTACTATTCTAGTTAGAAAATAAATATATAACAGAAAAAGAGCTGACTATATTAATAAAATGAGGAAAAATCAGGCAAAATCATTGTAGCTATTAATGTTAATGGCCTAATTTATAAAACTAGAAGTGGATGTTCTAGGGGCATAAGGAGTAAAATCAATAATCCCTTAGAAAAAGCAAGATGGTGAAGTAGTAGGAAAATATAGACTTCATCTCTCTCCACAAACACATCAAGAATACAGACAGAACAATTTTCACAGAGCACCAGTTGAACATTAACAGAAGACCTCGAACATCAGAAAGGACAAGAAATATTCCTGCATAACCAGGTAGGAGAAAAGAAGGGAAAAAGAAGATGAGAGGAAGCAGGATAGGACCCACACCTCTGGGGTGGGAGCAGCTGAAGGAGCAGAGAGATTCCCATATCCAGGGAAATTCTCTCACCAATGGGAAATTAGTTGGGACAGAAGAAAAGCACCTGGAGCTGTCAGAGGAAAGCAAAAGGGCTATTTTGGGGCAGGAAGGACAGAGTGAGACCTACACAGATGACCTGGGCCACAATCCTGTGTGTTTCAGCCTGGAACATGTGTCTGCCTGTGTGCACCGGACCTGGGTGCTGGATCATGAGCAAACCAAGGGAGAGGACTGCTACTGGCTGTGAGGAGAAAGCCTGAGGGGATTGGAGTGAGGGAATATGCAACAGGACATGCTCATGGAGGAAACTCAAGCTGCCATAGAAGCAAGGTGCCTTAGTTGAGTGATGCACAGGGATAGAGCCACCATTGCTGCCTCTCTCCCCACTTTCTGGCCCCTTCCCCACCCCAGGCACAAGGAACAGGCTTTACCAGGCCTGGTCCTCACACACCTGCTGTCAGCCATTAGGAGGGCCCCCTGCTGGAGCTGCCCATCTTGTGACAGTGGCTAGGAGCTAGGAAAGGCTCCCACCAGGGTCAGATCTCTCAATCTGTGTCACCACCAGGGCCTAGTCTTTTTAGGCTGCTGACCCCTTGTGTACCTGTCCCTGCCAGGGCTCCTGTGACTCCAGCAACTGTGCCACCTCCTCACTCTGTCCTCACTTGGGCAGACCCGAGTGCTCTAGGGCGCTTCAGGAGCAGACACCTATGGGTGGCCCACATGCAGAGGTGAGGTTAAAACCATAGTTGAATCCCAGGGGCCATGCAACTAAAGAAGAAAAGCTACCAACCTTACTTGCAGCTATAGAAACTGCATATTGACACCCCCATGACCAACTTTTTGCAACCCCATGGACTGTAGCCTCCATGGACTCCCAGGCTCCTCTGTCCATGAAATTCTCCAGGCAAGAATACTGTGGTGGGTTGTCATGCCCTCCTCAAGTGACCCAGAAGACATAGTGGTGGAAATCTCTGCTGTGGAACAGAAAAAAAAAAAAGAAAAGAAAATAAATGAGAATAATCCCAGAGACCTTTGGGACAACAGTAAACACCTCAACATTTGAACTATAAGGGCCCCAGAAGAAGAAGACAGAAGGAAAGGCCTGAGAAAATATTTGATGACATCATTTTGAAAACTTTACTAACATAGGAAAGGAAAAAAAAAAAATCATTCAAGTCTGAGAAGTGCAGAGAGTCTGTGCAGAGAGTCCCATAAAAGATAAACCCAGGAGGAACATGCTGAGATATATATTAATTAAATTAATAAAAATTAAATACAAAGGAAAAATTAAAAGCAACAAGAAAACAGCAACAAAAAACATACAAGAGAAACCCCATAAGGTTTAGCTGACTTTTCAGCAAAAACTCTGCAGGCCAGAAGAGAGTGGCAGGATACATTTAAAGAGGTGAAAGAAAAACTTTCAACCAAGAATACTCTAACCAGCAATACTCTTATTCAGATTCAACAGAGAAATCAAAAGCTTTATAAACATGCAAAAGCTGAGAGTTTAGCACCACCAAACCAGCTTTATAACAATTGCTAAAGGAACTTTTCCAGGCAAAGAACACAGCCTTGATTCATGGAACAAACATTCCAAGTTCCTATGCAATATTGCTCTTTACAGCATCAGACTTTATTTCTATCGCCAGTCACATCCACAGCTTGGTGATGTTTTTGCTTTGGCTCTGTCTTTTCATTCTTTCTGGAGTTATTTCTCCACCGATATCTAGTAGCATATTGGGCACCTACTGACCTGGGGAGCTCATCTTTCAATGTCCTATCTTTTTGCCTTTTCATACTGTTCATGGGGTTTTCAAAGCAAGAATACTGAAGTGGTTTGCCATTCCCTTCTCCAGGGGACCACAGTTTGTCAGAACTCTCCACCATGACATGCACATGGCTCATAGTTTCACTGAGTTAGACAAGGCTGTGTTCCATGTGATCAGATTGGTTAGTTTTCTGTGATTATGGTTTTCAGTGTGTCTGCCCTCTGATGGAGAAGGATAAGAGGCTTATGGGAGCTTCCTGATGGGAGAGACTGACTGAGGAGAAACTAGGTCTTGTTCTGATAGGTGGGGCCATGTTCAGTAAAACTTTAACACAATTTTCTGTTGACGGGCGGGGCTATGTTCCCTGTCTGTTATTTACCTGAGGCCGAACTATGGTGGGGGTAATGAAGATAATGGTGACTCCTTCAAAAGGTCCCATGGATGCACGCTACACTCAGTGCCCCCAACCCTGCAGCATGCCACACCGCCTCTACTGGAGCCTCTTGGACACTCATGGGCAAGTCTGGGTCAGTCTCTTGTGGGGTCACTACTTCTTTCTCCTGGGTCCTGGTGCACACATGGTTTTGTCTGTACACCCCAAAAGTCTTTTTCCCCAGTCCTGTGTAAGTTTTGGCAGTCCTATGCTGGGGTTAATGGAGACCTCCTCCAAGAGGTCTTATGCCATATCCAGGTCTACTGCACCCAGAACCTCTGTCCCTGTGGCAGTCCACTGCTGACCTGTACCTACACAGGAGACACTCAAACACAGCTCTGTCTCATTCTCTGTGGGGTTTCTGGGACCTGGTGCACACAAGGTATGTTTCAGCCCTCTAAGCATCTCTGGTGGGAATGGGGTTGATTCTAAATGAGATTTCGCCCCTCCTACCATCTTGCTGGGGCTTCTCCTTTGCCCTTGGACATGGTATATCTCCTCTAAGTCAATACAATGGCACTCAGCCACCACTTCAGCACCTACCATCTTGCTGGGGATTCTCTGCCCTTGGACGTGGGGTATCTCTTTGCTACCACTTCAGTGCCATCAGCCACCACTCCAGTGCCTGCCGTCTTGAAGAAAGTAGGGAAAACCACTAGACCATTCAAGTATGACCTAAATCAAATCCCTACAATTATACAGTGGAAGTGAGAAATAGATTAAAGATCTGATAGACAGAGTGCCTGAAGCAATATGGATGGAGGTTCGTGACACTGTACAGGAGGCAGTGATCAAAACCTTCCTGAAGAAAAAGAAGTGCGAACAGGCAAAATGGCTGTCTGAGGAGGCCTTACAAACAGCTGTGAAAAGAAGAGAAGTGAAAAGCAAGGGAGAAAAGGAAAGATGTACCCATTTGAATGCAGGGATCCAAAGAATAGCAAGGATAAGAAAGCTTTACTGAGTGATCAATGGAAAGAAATAGAGGAAAATAATAGAATGGGAAAGCCTAAAGATCACTTCAAGAAAATTAGAGATACCATGGGAACATTTCATGAAAGATAGGCTCGATAAAAGACAGAGATAGTATGGACCTAACAGAAGCAGAAGATATTAAGAAGAGGTGGCAAGAATACACAGAAGAACTGAACAAAAAAGATCTTCATGACCCAGATAATCAGGGTGGTGTGATTACTCACCTAGAGCCAGACATCCTGGAATGTGAAGTCAAGTGGGCCTTAGAAAGCATCACTAGGAACAAAGCTCGAGGTGGTGATGGAATTCTAGTTGATCTACTTCAAATCTAAAAGATCATGCTGTGAAAATGTTGCACTCAATATGCTAGCAAATTTGGAAAACTCAGCAGTGGCCACAGGACTGGAAAAGGTGTTTTCATTCCAATCCCAAAGAAAGGCAATATCAAAGAATGCTCATACTACCATACAATTGCACTCATTTCACATGCAAGTAAAGTAATGCTCAAAATTCTCCAAGCCAGGCTTCAGCAGTACATGAACCATGAAATTCCAGATGTTAAAGCTGGATTTAGGAAAGGCAGAGGAACCAGAGTTCAAATTGACAACATCCATTGGATCATCAAAAAAGCAAGAGAGTTCCAGGAAAACATCTACTTCTGCTTTATTGAGGAGAAGGCAATGGGAACCGACTCCAGCACTCTTGCCTGGAAAATGCTATGGACAAAGGAGCCTGGTAAGCTGCAGTCCATGGGATCGTAAGAGTTAGGCATGACTGAGTGACTGAACTGAACTGAACTGAACTAAGCTGAACTTATAGAGGGTAGGAAGTGTGGCATATGTGGGGAGGGGATAAGAATGGGACTTTTCAATATAAACCTTTGTTTATTGCTATATTTTTTAACCATTTGAGTATATTACATATTCAAAGCAATATAAATAAATAACATTTTAAAGAAGACATTATCTCCTCGGGAAGCCTTCCTCATTTTAAACAAGATTTAGTCTTTTCCTTTGCTGTGTTCCCACACTATTTTTTAAATTAATTAATTTATTTTAATTGGAGGCTAATTACTTTACAATATTGCAGTGGTTTTTGCCATACTTTGACATGAATCAGCCATGGGAGTACATGTGTTCCCCATCCTGAAAACCCTTCCACTTCCGTCCCCATCCCATCCCTCAGGGTTGTCCGAGTGCACCGGCCCTGAGTGCCCTGTCTCAGGCATCGAACCTGAACTGGCAATCTATTTCACATATGCTAATATACATGTTTCAATGCTATTCTCTCAAATTACCCCACCCTCGCCTTCTCCCACACAGTCCAAAAGTCTGTTCTTTATATCTGTGCCTCTTTCACTGTCTCACATATAGGGTCATCATTACCATCTTTCTAAATTCCATATATATGTGTTAATATACTGTATTGGTGTTTTTCTTTCTGGCTTACTTCACTCTGTATAATAGGCTCCAGTTTCATCCACCTCATTAGAACTGATTCAAATGCATTCTTTTTAATAGCTGAGTAATACTCCATTGTGTAAATGTACCACAGCTTTCTTATCCATTCATCTGCCGATGGACATCTAGGTTGCTTCCATGGACAGGCTATTGTAAACATTACTGTGATGAACATTGGGGTACATGTGTCTCTTTCAATTCTGGTTTCCTCAGTGTGTATGCCCAGCAGGGGGATTGCTGGGTAGTATGACAGTTCTATTTCCAGTTTTTTTTTTTAAGGAATCTCCACACTGTTCCCCATAGTGGCTGTTGCATTCCCACCAGCAGTGTAAGAGGGTTCCCTTTTCTCCACACCCTCTCCAGCTTTTATTGCTTGTAGACATTTGGATAGCAGCCATTCTGACTGGCATGAGATGGTACTTCATTGTGATTTCGATTTGCATTTCTCTGATAATGAGCAATGCTGAGCATCTTTTCATGTGTTTTTAGCCATCTGTATATCTTCTTTGGAGAAAAGTCTGTTTAGTTCTTTGGCCCATTTTTTGATTGGGTCGTTTATTTTTCTGGAATTGAGCTGCAGGAGTTGATTGTATGTTTTTGAGATTAATTCTTTGTCAGTTGCTTCGTTTGCTATTATTTTCTCTCATTCTGAAGGCTGTCTTTTCACCTTGCTTATAGTTTCCTTTGTTGTGCAAAAGCTTTTAATTAGGTTCCATGTGTTTATTTTTACTTTTATTTCCATTACTCTGGGAGGTGGGTCATAGAGGATCCTGCTGTGGTTTATGTTGGAGAGTGTTTTTTCCTGTTTTCCTCTAGGAATTTTATAGTTTCTTGTCTTACATTTAGATCTTTAATATACATTGAGTTTATTTTTGTGTATGGTGTTAGAAAGTGTTCCAGTTTCATTCTTCTACAAGTGGTTGACCAGTTTTCCCAGCATCACTTGTTAAAGAGATTGTCTTTTCTCCATTGTATATTCTTGCCTCCTTTGTCAAAGATAAAGTGTCCATAGGTGCATGGATTTATCTCTGGGCTTTCTGTTTTGTTCCATTGACCTATATTTCTGTCTTTGTGTCAGTACCATACTGCCTTGATGACTGTAGCTTTGTAGTATAGTCTTAAGTAAGCCAGGTTGATTCCTCCAGTTCC
Source organism: Bos mutus (assembly GCF_027580195.1). NCBI lineage: Eukaryota > Metazoa > Chordata > Mammalia > Artiodactyla > Bovidae > Bos > Bos mutus. Next base: position 62,486,330 of record NC_091646.1, on the reverse strand, counting down.
ATTCTTCTTCCTCAAGATTGTTTTGGCTATTCAAGGTTTTTTTATTTCCAAACAAATTATGAAATTATTTGTTCTAGTTCTGTGAAAAATACCGTGGGTAGCTTGATACGGATTGCATTGAATATATAGATTGTTTTGGGTGGTATACTCTTTCTCACTATATTGATTCTTCTGGTCTGTGATCATGGTATATTTCTCCATCTATTTGTGTAATTTTTTATTTCTTTCATCAGTGTTTTATCATTTTCTATATATAGGTCTTTTGTTTCTTTAGGTAGATTTAGTCCTAAGTATTTTATGCTTTTCGTTGCAATGGTGAATCGACTTTTCCCCTTAATTTCTCTTTCTGTTTTCTCATTGTTAGTGTATAGGAATGCAAGGGATTTCTGTGTGTTAATTTTATATCCTGCAACTATATTCATTGCTTAGCTATAGTTATTTTCTGGTGGAGTCTTTAGGGTTTTCTATGTAGAGGATCTTGTCATCTGTAAACAGTGAGAGTTTTACTTCTTCTTTTCCTATCTGGATTCCTATTATTCCTTTTTCTTCTCTGATTACTGTGGCTAAAATTTCCAAAATATGTTGAATAGTAGTGGTAAGAGTGGACACCCTTGTCTTGTTCCTGACTTTAGGGGAAATGCTTTCAATTTTTCACCATTGAAGATAATGTTTGCTGTGGGTTTATCACATATGGCTTTTATTATGTTGAGGTATGTTCCTTCTATGCCTGCTTTTTGGAGGGTTTTTATCATAAATGAATGTTGAATTTTGTCAAAGGGTTTCTCAGCATCTATTGAAATAATCATGTTTTTTTATGTTTCAATTTGTTAATGTGGTGTATCACATTGATTGATTTAGTAATAGTGAAGAACCCGTGCATCCCTGTGATAAAGCCCACTTCATCATGGTGTATGATTGCTTTAATATGTTAACTTTATACCTAAAGCAATTAGAAAAAGAAGAAATGAAGAACCCCAGGGTTAGTAGAAGGAAATAAATCATAAAAATTAGGGCAGAAAAAAATGAAAAAGAAACAATGGAGACTATAACAAAAATCAACAAAACTAAAAGCTGGTTCTTTGGGAAGATTATTAAAATAGACAAACCATTATCCAGACTCATCAAGGAAAAAAAACGGAGAAGAATCAAATCAACAGGTTAGAAATGAAATTGGAGAAATTCCAACAGACAAGACAGAAATGCAAAGGATCATGAGAGACTACTATCAGCAACTATATGACAATAAGTTGGACAACTTGGAATAAATGGATGAATTCTTAGAAAAGTATAACCTTCCAAAACTGAACCAGGAAGAAATATAAAATCTTAAATGTGAATGTGGTGTATTACATTGATTGTGTATTGATGGTGTATCACAAACGCTTCACAAGCACAGAAATCGAAACTTTAATTTAAAATCTTCCAACAAACAAAAGCCCATGACCAGATGGCTTCACAGGTGAATTCTACAAAAAATTTAGAGAAGAGCTAACACCTATCCTACTCAAACTCTTCCAAAAAAATTGCAGAGGAAGCTAAACTGTCAAACTCATTCTATGAGGCCACCATTCACCCTAATACCAAAACCAGACAAAGATGCCAGCAAAAAAAAAAAAAAAATTACAGGCCAATATCGCTGATGAACTTGGATGTAAAAATCTTCAACAAAATTCTAGCAAAGAGAACCCACATTATTTATACGCAATTTTTTATAACACTTCACAGTTAGTACCATAATTTTTATTTTTAGTTAATTCTGCAAAGGTATGAACTTAAGTGTAGAAATCTTTTGTTAATGCATCTTTGTCTCTTTCATGATGTTCACAGTGCCTGACTAGTGATAGCTGCCCAATAAATTGTCTTTTGGATTAATATAACCTTTTCAACTACATCTGTCTTAATGAATTTTTTCATATAGCATCTTGCTTTTGATTTTCATTGTATTTGTCACTCTCTTGTAGTAGAATTATTTATTTAGATGTGTTTGTCTTTATAAGATTGTGAATACCTGGAGTTATAGTAGATTTTAAATTGGATTGATGAACTGAGAGACTTTTAAAAATTAAAATTTTTTAGAAAAATTCTTAAGTTAACAAATGATACCAATACTATCACAATACTTAGTGATATCTAAGATGACCATTCTCCAATAATAGAGTCTCAGTAGTGAAAATAAAAATCTAAACTTTAAAAAAATCTTTGTTCATGGAAGAGCAAAAGGAGAGAGGAGAAGGATAGTCCAATAAGAATTACTTAAAAAATATTTGTTCATTACATTGATGTCTTTATCTCTGGAGACCTCAGACGTCCTAAAGCCCTTTATTCAAGCATATGAAGAAATCTTTTAAGCTGTTTCTAGAACTCCTTTTGGTTTGGATCCCATAATATCAATGATTAATTAAAAAATTCATTCATTGTATTTATTCATTCAGACTTTAAGGAAGAACAACACTATGTAGAACAATACTAATAAATTGGGATTAAAATTCCAAGAATGACAGAGATATTACCATAGAGCACATAAATTACTTGAATGCATGAAAATCCCTTGGCCTAGCTGAAATGTACTTTTTAAAAAATGCATTCATTCAGCAAATATTCTTTGAACATCTACCATGCTAGACACTATGAAGTATTACAATAGAGATAAAATATGATCTTTGTCCTCAGGAGGGCAGTATGGCATAGTGGTTAAAAACACTATAGTGTTAAACACATAGTGGTTAAACCTATAATTTTTTATAATAATTGAAGTATTGCTTCTCTCTTTACTAGTTACATGGCCTTGATCATAAACACTATGCTTAGTTTCCTGTCAAATAGGGACAATAGTAGCTATTTCACAGGATTTTTATAAAGGTTTAAGTGAAATAATGGACATATAGTGCTTTACACAGAGCTTAGCATATAATAACAACTCCAAAAGTGTTTTTCAGTCTTATCACCTAAAATAGAAGCATTCTTTTCTGTAGTCAACCTTTTCAAAATATTAGATTCATCTTCTTTATTATAGTTTATGACTCCATTCCAAATACAGATAGACTTGGTATTCTACATGGTACTCTTATCCTAATTCTTGCACTCTAAGAGGCATGAGGGAACAATTTCTTAGAATAGTGACAACAAGGGCTTGGCTTGGTACTTTTTTTTTTTTTAAAGCAATTTTGCTTCTATTTTTCAACAGTGAGATTGGCATGTGAATTTTTTGTAATGTACTAATTAAGCTTTGGAATGACAAAGATGGCCTTGAAGTGACTGGAAATATCCTCTCTCCTATCATCTGGAGAAATATTAATAAAATTGGCATTTGAAAAATTCCTTAAATTACTGTGGAATTTGTCAATGAAATCATTTGGACCTAAAGTTTACTTTGTGGGAAGTTTTGTAATTACATATGTAAATTTCTTAATTGTTTTTAGTCCATTCTGTGTACATTTTAGTATGTGGTGTTTTCTCAGAATTTGACCATCTCATGTCATTTGCTGACATTGAATTATTCATAATGTTCTCAAAATTTATTGGACATGTTGTGATGTCTTTTTTTTTTTTTTTTTGCATTTCTGAGATAGGTAGGGTATTGTGGGTTCTCTCATTCATTCTCTCTTTCTCTCTCTCTTTCTTATTTCAGTCTAACAGTTTAAGAAATATTTAGCTTTTATAAAACAACCAACTTTTGGCCTCGCTGACTCTTGTCTATTTTATGTTTCAGCATTTTCCGCTCTTATCTTTATTATATCCTTCCTTTTTCTTCTTTTCTCTGGGTTTAATTTCATATGCTTTCTTGAGATGGGTGCTTAGATCACAGACATTCAACTTTCTTCTTCTTAGCTATACATTCCCTTCTAAACATGGCTTTAGCTGCACATTGAAAATATGTTGTATTTTCATTATCACTCAGTTCAAAATTTTCTAATTTCAATGGTGGATTTTGTTTAGGAGCATATTGCTTAGTTTCTTCAAATATAAGAGGATTTGTTTATGTTTCTTTTTGTTATTGATTTCTGCTTCTGCTGCTGCTAAGTCACTTCAGTCGTGTCCGACTCTGTGTGACCCCATGAATCACAGCCCGCCAGGCCTCCCTGTCCATCACCAACTCCCGGAGTTCACTCAGACTCACGTCCATCGAGTTGGTGATGCCATCCAGCCATCTCATCCTCTGTCGTCCCCTTCTCCTCCTGCCCCCAATCCCTTCCAGCATCAGAGTCTTTTTCAATGAGTCGACTCTTCACATGAGGTGGCCAAAGTACTGGAGTTTCAGCTTTAGCATCATTCCTTCCAAAGAACACCCAGGGCTGATTTCCTTTAGAATGGACTGGTTGGATCTCCCTGCAGTCCAAGGGACTCTCAAGAGTCTTCTCCAACACCAGAGCTCAAAAGCATCAATTCTTCGGTGCTCAGCTTTCTTCACAGTCCAACTCTCACATCCATACATGACCACTGGAAAAACCAAAGCCTTGACTAGACAGACCTTTGTTGGCAAAGTAATATCTCTACTTTTTAATGTGCTACCTGGGTCAGTCATAACTTTCTTTCCAAGGAGTAAGCGTCTTTTAATGTCATGGCTGCAATCACCATCTGCAGTGATTTTGGAGCCCCCAAAATAGTCTGGCACTGTTTATACTGTTTCCCCATCTATTTCCCATGAAGTGATGGGACCGGATACCATGATCTTCTTTTCTGAATGTTGAGCTTTAAGCCAACTTTTTCACTCTCCACTTTCACTTTCATCAAGAGGCTTTTTAGTTCCTCTATACTTTCTGCCATAAGGGTGGTGTCATCTGTATATCTGAGTTTATTGATGGTACAATATATGTAAATTTTTGTAATACCACATGTGCACTTGGAAAGAACATATATTCTGCAGCAGTTGGGTACAATGTTTTATTTGCTATTAGGTCAAGTTTCTAGATTATATTTTTCAAATCATTTATGTCTTTATACTGATTTGGTCTACTTTATCAATTATGGCAAGAAGTCTATGAAAATATTCCACTATAACTAAGGATTTGTCCATTTCTCCTTATAATTTTTGTTTTGAATAATTTTAGTGCTATGAGACTAGGTACATACAAATTTAAAATAGTTCTATCTTCATTGGTAAATTAAGGCTTATCATGAAATATCTTTTTAACTCTAGCAAATTTTTCCTGAAAGCCTACTTTGCCTGACGTTAATATAGCTATGCCAACTTTCTTGTGGCAGCTTTTGCATCGTATATTTTTCCATCTTTATTCTCAGTCTTCTGGGATTTTTTAACTTAATTTCTGTATCTTGTAACTTTATTCATATAGGAAGAATACAGTTGAGTTTTATACTTATCTAGTCAAATAGTTTTTTATCATTTAATTAGATCATTTACTCTACCTATAATGTATTTAATATTTGTTATATGTATATGTGTGTGTGTGTGTTTAATCGTTCAGTCATGTCCAATGCTTTGCAACCCCATGGACTATAGCCCTACAGGTTTCTCTGTCCATGGGGATTATCCAGGGAAGAATACTGGAATGGGTTGCTATGCCCTCCTCCAGGGGATCTTCCCAACTCAGGGATCAAACCCAGATCTCACACATTGCAGACAGATTCTTTACCATAGGAGCCACCAGGGAAGCCCGTGAATACTGGAGTGGGTAGCCTATCTCTTCTGCAGGGGATCTTCCTGACCCAGGAATTGAACCAGGGTATCCTGCATTGCAGGCAGATTCTTTACCAACTGAGCTACCAGGGAACCCCACATATGTATGTGTATATATACAAATTTTTTACATACATAGCTTAAATCACTCCTAGCTGTGCCACCTGTTTCTGTCCTGTTTTTCTCTCCAGTCTTTCCTTCTTTTAAATTGATTTTAGTTATTCAGTTTTAATCCTCTATTAGCTTGTTACGCTTGTGTGCTGTACTAATTAGCTTCAGGTGTATCCAACTCTGTGTGACCTTATGGACTGTAGACTGTCAGGATACTCTGTCCATGGGATTCTCCAGGCAAGAATACTGGAGGGGGTTGCCACGTCCTTCTCCAGGGGATCTTTATGACCCAGGGACAGAACCCACATCTCTTACGTTTCTTAAATTGGAAGGCAAGTTCTTTACCACTAGTGCCACCAGTGAAGCCCTTGTTAAACTTATTATAATATATTCTGTTACTTTTATTGCCTATCCTAGAGATTACCACAGTGTCCTTGGCTTATCTATCTATATAAAACACCTTTCTGGATAATATAACTACCTTTGAATCTTTGAACTACATTTATCCAATTTATATTCAAATTTTCTCACATTTTTAAGTTCTTCAAATATTTTAAACTTTACAAATATGTTAAACTCCATAGTCATTATTCATTGCAGATCTATTCAGATACTTACGAATCTCCATGGCTAGTCATTCCGTGCTGCATGTCTCAGCTTCCATGCACAATGTTTTTATGTTTCCTGAAATACATCCATTAGTATTTCATTTAGTATGGGACTCTTGGTGAAAAATTCTGTTTTGTTTATCTGAATATATATTTCAAAATATTTATGTTGACTGTGGCTTCTATGTTTGTAGTGCATTCTTTCAGCACATTGGAGATATATTTCCACTGCCTTTGGTCTCTCTCTCTCTCTTTTTTCCCCGTGATAAGCAGTCAGCAATAGATACTATTGTTGTTTTCTCAATGATAATATGTCTCTTTATTCTTTGGTTACTTTTATGATTTTCTCTTTGTCTTTGGTTTTCAGTTGAATCTTTTCCCTTTTAAACAGGATTGTTTTTGAGTGCTAGACATTATAGATGAAAAAAGTGTAGTAATAATGAGGCTCTCAATGATATTGTCTTATCCCCAAGAGGAGTTACTTCTGCTTTTGGAGGAATTTCAGATTACCTTAACATAATCGAGGTCCCTTTAGGGTCCAGTCAAGCTTTGTTTCCCTATTTCTGTTGTATAACTCTTTGAAGAAGTAATGACTTCTGAGTTAAGATCATGAAAGGTAATATAGATTCTGCCTTATTTTCTGGAGCTCTGAGTTGCACTTTAAGAAGATTCACTCCCTGAAGGTGTCATGTCATGAAAAAACATTATCAAATGTTGAAACCACATGGAAATACTATAGTCAACATTTGCAGCTGAGCTTAAGTTTTGACTCATCTCAACATAGGCAGTGGATACATTAATAGAGAAATCTCTAGATAATTTCAGCCTCCAACCAATAAGTGACTCTCACCCGTCAAGACTTCCCAACTGAGGTCTAAGATACAGTAGAAAAGAGGCAAATAGTAATTTTTATGCCCTGGATGAATTCCTGAGTCGTGGAAACTTTGAGCATGATAAAACTGTTGTTTCATATTTTGGAGTTGTTTATTACACAACAATAGTAAAAGAATGAGTGTTTTGGAGGTTTCAGTGCAATGAGAAAATGAAAATAAATTTTTTAAAGTAGAAGATTGAAATCTTTAATCCAGTTTTCTGCCGATGAAGGACTAATGCTGAACCTGAAGCTCCAATACTTTGGCCACTGATGCGAAGAGCCAACTCATTGGAAAAGACCCTGATGCTGGAAAAGATTGAAGGCAGGAGGAGAAGGGGATAATAGAAGATGAGATGGACATGAGTTTGAGCAAGCTCTGGGAGATGATGAAGGATAGGTAAGCCTGGTGTGCTGCAGTCTATGGAGCTGCTGAGTCAGACACGACTGAGTGACTAAGTAATGGCAACATATAAGATTGGAAAGAAAAAAGAGATGTCATTTTTCCTGGTGATATAACTGTGTAAATAGAAAATACAGATAATTATTAATGTTACCTTTTGAGTTTAACAAAGTTTCTGTATACAAAGCCAGTATATAAAAATCTGTTGTGTTTTTATATTGCAGTTACAAACATTCTAACTTTTTAAAAGGAAATAGAAAGGACCACAAACAGGACACAGTGAAGAAGAACAAAGTAGCAGAACTTGCAGTACAAGTTTTCAAGATATTAAAATTGATAGTAATTTGGATACTGTGGTATTGGCACAAGATAGACAAATAGACAAGTGGAACAGAGTAAAGATACCAGAAAGAGACCCATGCGTGTATGAACACTTGATCTTTGACAAAAGTGGCATTGTGAAGCAGTGGAAAAAATGTTTTTCTCAGTTTCTAGTGCTAGAATAATTTGATACCTATTTGGAAAAAAATTTAAATTAGATCTATATCTCAAACCTTACCTGAAAATTAATTCCAGGTGGATTGTGGCTCTAAAAGTAAAAAAAAAAAAAAAAAAAAAGTTAATAAAGCCTTTATAAATGAATAGCAGAACATATTCATGCCCTCAGGGTTTGAAAAGACTTTTTGAAATTAATGACATAAAGCCAGTTAACTAGAAAGGAAAATATTGATATATTTAAATAACTCAAATTTAAGAGACATTGTTTGTAAAATGACACTGTTAAATCAGGCTGGAAGACATTATTCATAACATAGATAAGGGACACAAGGCTGTTAGTTGAGACAGAGACAAAGGAAACACAAATTTTAAAAAAGGGCAAAAGTTTTGAACAGATACTACACAAAATAAAGTATCACAATGGTGCCAAATATATGAAAAGGGACATGACTTCTTATTCTTAGTAATTAGGAAAATGCACAATTAAATAAACATTCCCCACTAATATGGCTAAAAGAGAAATAGAAGGTTCAGAATGAGAACCCCATACTACTCTACATGATGCTAGTCATATCATACTTGGAGCATGATATTCAATTCTGGGGACCATGCTATGCAGAAAAAAAAGAAGTTGAGAAACTAAAGCATATTTAGAGGAGAGACCTCTAGAAATCTATCATAGCATATGAAGAATGGTTAGAAAAAGGGTAAATATTAACTTGGAGAGGAGAAGTCCTTCTGTTACAAAGCAGTTCACAAGAATAGAGATAAGTTTATAACTGGAAGTTATTTGTATCAGAGAGACATAAAAGGAAACGATTCTCATGTCAACCTCATTAATTTTTTTCTAGAGTTTGATCTGATCCAAAAATTTAAGCAGGAATGCCTCAGGAATTGTGAGTTCACTGTGACAGGAGGTATTTACAAGCAATGCCTAGGCAACCATTTGATGGGGTTATTAATATAGGGTGTGGAGGGAGCTAGGGGTTTATACTGACTTCGGAGGTCCTTTTCAGATTTGTAATTCCAAAAATCTTGGTTTGTTTGTGTGTGTGTGTGAGAGAGAGAGAGAGAAAGAGAGTGAGAGGGAGAAAGAGAGAGAGAGGGAGAAAGAAAGAGAGAGAGAATGGGGCCTCAGAGCAGATCTCGCTTTGGAAGAAATAATATCTGGGAAATCACCCTGCACCATAACCTCATTGCTGTTCCTTGTTCAGTTGTGTCTGACTCTTTGTGACCCCATGGACTGCAGTAAGCCAGGCATCCCTGTCCTTCACAATCTCCTTGAGTTTGCTCACACTCATGTCCATTGAGTCAATGATGCCATCCAACCATCTCATCCTCCGTCATCCCCTTCCCCTCCTGCCCTGAATCTTTCCCAGCATCAGGGTCTTTTCCAGTCAGTTGACTCTTCACATCAGGTGGAGCTTCAGCATTAGTCCTTCCAATGAATATTCAGGGTTTATTTACTTTAGGATTGACTAGTTTGATCTCCTTGCATTACATTTCTTCTAATGATAAATGAGTTATCTTCAAGGTTGACTCACTACTCTTCTGGAATCAGAGATAATAATGAAGAATGAGGGGCCAGTGGCACTTACTGCAGGTATCAAGAGATTTTAGAAACAGTTATTTCTTTTTTGTGAAGTCCCATTGTGATCTGAGACATTTTTTTGTAAATGCTCAGGGACAACTATTCTAGCCCTCTGCTGGAATTCTGTACAGTGCTGATAAAGTTGTGTCTTGTTTTTCCAAGCACAGAACATTTTTTTCCCATGGATATGTGGCGCCCTCTAGCGGCTATAATAGACATAATGTCTGGTGAAATAAGAATTCTAGACCCAACCGAGACAAATTCTGGCTCCAATTCTAAAGTTGTGTCCTCTAGTTTCATTCTTTTACAAGTGGTTGACCAGTTTTCCAAGCACCACTTGTTAAAGAGATTGTTTTTTCTCCATTGTATATTCTTGCCTCCTTTGTCAAAGATAAGGTGTCCATAGGTGCGTGGATTTATCTCTGGGCTTTCTATTCTGTTCCATTGATTTATATTTCTGTCTTTGTGCAAGTACCGTACTGTCTTGATGACTGTGGCTTTGTAGTAGAGCCTGAAGTCAGGCAGGTTGATTACTCCAGTTCCATTCTTCTTTCTCAAGATTGCTTTGGCTAGTCGAGGTTTCTTGTATTTCCATACAAATTGTGAAATTATTTTTTCTAGCTCTGTGAAAAATACTGTTGGTAGCTTGACAGGGATTTTATTGAATCTATAGATTGCTTTGGGTAGTATACTCATTTTCACTCTACTGAATCTTCCGATCCATGAACACGGTATATTTCTCCAACTATTTGTGTCCTCTTTGATTTCTTTCACCAGTGTTTTATAGTTTTCTATATATAGGTCTTTTGTTTCTTTAGGTAGATATATTCCTAAGTATTTAATTCTTTTCATTGCAATGGTGAATGGAATTGTTTCCTTAATTTCTTTCTATTTTCTCATTATTAGTGTATAGGAATGCAAGGGATTTCTGTGTGTTGATTTTATATCCTGTCACTTTACTCTATTCATTGATTAGCTCTAGTAATTTTCTGGTGGAGTCTTTAGTGTTTTCTATGTAGAGGATCATGTCATCTGCAAACAGTGAGAATTTTATTTCTTCTTTTCCAATTTATATTCCTTTTACTTATTTTTCTGCTCTGATTGCTGTGGCCAAAACTTCCAAAACTATGTTGAACAGTAATGGTGAAAGTGGGCACCCTGGTCTTGTTCCTGATTTTAGCATAAATGCTTTCAATTTTTCACCACTGAGAATAATGTTTGCTGTGGGTTTGTCATATATAGCTTTTATTATGTTGAGGTATGTTCCTTCTATGACTGCTTTCTGGAGGGTTTTTACCATAAATCATTGTTGAATTTTGTAAAAGGCTTTCTCTGCATCTACTGACATAATCATATGGCTTTTATTTTTCAATTTGTTAATGTGGTGTATTACATTTATTGATTTGTGGATATTGAAGAATCCTTTCATCCCTGGAACACTTTCTAATACCATACACAAAAATTAACTCAAAATGGATTAAAGATCTAAATGTAAGACCAGAAACTATAAAATTCCTAGAGGAGAACATAGGCAAAATACTATCTGACATAAATCACAGCAGAATCCTCTATGACCCACCTCCCAGAATATTGGAAATAAAAGCAAAAATAAACAAATGGGACCTAATTAAAATTAAAAGCTTCTGCACAACAAAGGAAACTATAAGCAAGGTGAAAAGACAACCTTCAGAATGGGAGAAAATAATAGCAAATGAAGCAACTGACAAATAATTAATCTCAAAAATATACAAGCAACTCCTGCAGCTCAATTCCAGAAAAATAAACGACCCAATCAAAAAATGGGCTAAAGACCTAAACAGACATTTCTCCAAAGAAGACATACAGATGGCTAACAAACACATGGAAAGATGCTCAACATCACTCATTCTCAGAGAACTGCAAATCAAAACCACAATGAGGTACCATTTCACGCCAGCCAGAATGACTGCTATCCAAACATCTATAAGCAGTAAATGCTGGAGGGGGTGTGGATAAAAGGGAACCCTCTTACACTGTTGGTGGGAATGCAAACTAGTATAGCCACTATGGAGAACAGTGCAGAGATTCCTTAAAAAGCTGGAAATAGAACTGCCATACGACCCAGCAATCCCCTCCTGGGCATACACACCGAGGAAACCATAATTGAAAGAGACACATGTACCCCAATGTTCATTGCAGCACTCTTTATAAAGGCCAGGACATTGAAGCAACCTAGATGTCCATCAGCAGACAAATGAATAAGAAAGCTGTGGTACATATATACAATGGAGTGTTACTCAGCCATTAAAAAGAATACATTTGAATCAGTTCTAATGAGGTGGATGAAACTGGAGCCTATTATACAGAGTGAAGTAAGCCAGAAAGAAAAATACCAATACAATATACTAACACATACATATGGAATTTAGAAAGATGGTACTGATAACCCTTTATTGGAGACAGCAAAAGAGACACGGATGTATAAAACAGTCTTTTGGACTCTGTGGGAGAGGGTGAGGGTGGGATGATTTGGGAGAATGGCAGTGAAACAAGTATAATATCATATGTGAAACGAATCACCAGTCCAGGTTCAATGCATGATACAGGATGCTCGGGGCTGGTGCACTGGGATGACCCAGAGGGATGGTATAGGGAGGGAGGTGGGAGGGGGTTCAGGATGGGGAACACGTGTACACCCGTGGTGGATTCATGTTGATATATGGCAAAACCAATACAATATTGTAATTAGCCTCCAACTAAAATAAATACATTTATATTTAAAAATTAAAAAAAAATAAAGTTGTGTCCTTATGTGCTCCAGTATTCATTGCAGCACTATTTACAACAGCTAGGACATGGAAGCAACCTAAACGTCCATCAGCAAATGAATGGATAAGGAAGCTGTGGTACATATACACAATTGTCCATTACTCAGCTATAAAAAGGAACGTACTTGAGTCAGTTCTAATAAGGAGCATGAAACTGGAGCCCATTATACACAGTGAAGTAAGTCAGAGAGAAAGAGAAATACTGTACATTTAGTTAGTTCAGTTCAGTTTCTCAATCGTGTCCGACTCTTTGCGACCCCATGAATCGCAGCACGCCAGGCCTCCCTGTCCATCACCAACTCCCAGAGTTCACTCAGACTCACGTCCATCAAGTCAGTGATGCCACCCAGCCATCTCATCCTCTGTCGTCCCCTTCTCCTCCTGTCCCAATCCCTCCCAGCATCAGAGTCTTTTCCAACGAGTCAACCCTTTGCATGAGGTGGCCAAAGTACTGGAGTTTCAGCTTCAGCATCAGTCCTTCCAAAGAACACCCAGGGCTGATCTCCTTTAGAATGGACTGGTTGGATCTCCCTGCAGTCCAAGGGACTCTCAAGAGTCTTCTTCAACATCACACTTCAAAAGCATCAATTCTTTGGCACTCAGATTTCTTCACAGTCCAACTCTCACATCCATACATGACCACTGGAAAAACAATAGCCTTGACTAAATGGACCTTTGTTGGCAAAGTAATGTCTCTGCCTTTCAATATTCTATTTAGGTTGGTCATAACTTTCCTTCCAAGGAGTAAGCATCTTTTAATTTCATGTTTGCAATCACCATATGCACTGATTTTGGAGTCCCAAAAAATAAAGTCTGACACTGTTTCCCCATCTATTTCCCATGAAGTGATAGGACCAGATGCCATGATCTTTGTTTTCTGAATGTTGAGCTTTAAGCCAACTTTTTCACTCTCCTCTTTCACTTTCATCAAGAGGCTTTTTAGTTCCCCTTCAGTTTCTGCCATAAGGGTGGTAGCATCTGCATATATGAGGTTATTGATATTTCTCCCAGCAATCTTGATTCCAGCTTGTGCTTCTTCCAGCCCAGAGTTTCTCATTATGTACTCTGCATATAAGTTAAATAAGCAGGGTGACAATATACAGCCTTGACATACTCCTTTTCCTTTTGGAACCACTTTGCTGTTCCATGTCCAGTTCTAACTCTTGCTTCCTGACCTGCATACAGATTTCTCAAGAGGCAGGTCAGATGGTCTGGTATTCCCATCTCTTTCAGAATTTTCCACAGTTTACTGTGATCCACACAGTCAAAGGCTTTGGCATAGTCAATAAAGCAGAAATAGATGTTTTTCTGGAACTCTCTTGATTTTTTGATGATCCAGCGGATGCTGGCTATTTGATCTCTCGTTCCTCTGCCTTTCATAAAACCAACTTGAACATCTGGAAGTTCACGGTTCATCTACTGCTGAAGCATGGCTTGAAGAATTTTGAGCAATATTTTACTAGCTTATGAGATGAGTGCAATTGTGCGGTAGTTGGAACATTCTTTGGCATTGCCTTTCTTTGGGATTGGAATGAAAACTGACCTTTTCCAGCCCTGTGGCCACTGCTGAGTTTTCCAAATTTGCTGGCATATTGAGCACAGCACTTTCACAGCATCATCTTTCAGGATTTGAAGTAGCTCAACTGGAATTCCATCACCTCCACTAGCTTTGTTCATAGTGATGCTTTCTAAGGCCCACTTGACTTCACATTCCAGGATGTCTGGCTCTAGGTGAGTGATCACACCATCATGATTATCTGGGTCGTGAAGATCTTTTTGTACAGTTCTTCTGTGTATTCTTGCCACCTCTTCTTAATATCTTCTGCTTCTGTTAGGTCCATACCATCTCTGTCCTTTATCGAGCCCATCTTTGCATGAAATGTTCCCATGGTATCTTTAATTTTCTTGAAGAGATCTCTAGTCTTTCCCATTCTGTTTGTTTTCCTCTATTTCTTTGCATTGATCGCTGAAGAAGGCTTTCTTATCTCTTCTTGCTATTCTTTGGAACTCTGCATTCAGATGCTTATATCTTTCCTTTTCTCCTTTGCTTTTTGCTTCTCTTCTTTTCACAGCTATTTATAATGCCTCTCCAGACAGCCATACTGTACATTAACACATATAATATAGTGCAGGGTATTCTCTAGTTGCAATGCACAAGGACTACTCTGCAGTTGTGGTGCGCAGGCTTCTTATTGTGGTGACTTCTCTTGTTGCGGAGCATGGTCTCTAGAGCACAGGCTCAGTAGTTGTGGTGCACAGGCTTAGTTGTTCTGTAGCATGAGAGATCTTCTTAGATCAGCACTGAACTTGTGTCTCCTGCACTGGCAGGAGGATTCTTTACCACTGAGCCACCAAGGAAACCGCCAGAGAGGCCCTTTTTCTGCCAAGTTCTGACAAAATTGCAAAATACACATCGTCGTTTTTTTGAGCACTACCTCTTATGGTGATTTGTTGAGCAGTAAAAGTAACTGTAACACAAATCAATGTTCTGTTTCTGAAATCTGTGCAAGGGGTGGCAAAAAGAAATCTGTCAGGTCAATACTTTGAAACTGGAAGATTGTTTTGTCATTGAAGCAGCCTACATCCCAAATTGTTCTCGATCCACGGGAAAAGAAGGAATTTTACTCAGGTACTCTGATCTGGGAAGATTTCCTACTTGAGTGCACTCTGTTACCTAGTCTCTTCTCTCAGCATTCCATCTTACAAGTGACCCTGTTTCCTTTACCTTAGGGATTTAGAAAAATGGTACTGATAATCTTACATGCAGGGCAGCAAAGGAGACACAGATATAAAGAACAAATTTTTGGACTCAGTGGGAAAGGCGAGGATGGGATGATTTGAGGGAATAGCATTGAAGCATGTGCGTTACCATACATAAAATAGATGACCAGGGAAAATTCAATACATGAAGCAGGGTACCCACAGCCACTGCTCTGGGACAACCCAGAGGGATAGGGTGGGGAGGGAGGTGAGGGGGGGTTTCAGGATGGGGAGACACGTGTATACCCGTGGCTGATTCATGTCAATGTATGGCAGAAAACTACAAAAATATTGTGAAGTAATTATCCTCCAATTTAAATTAAAAAAAAAAAACAACAAAGTTGTGTCCTGCTGATGCCCATAACCATGTAGTGATTGAGACAGACTTAGAAATCCTAAACACAACAATCTGTTATTAACTTATCATATTTCCACTGAAGATATTGCCCTTGCTGCTAACATTTGGAAAGAACACAGTCCTTAAAAGTGCAGGTGTTTTTTTTTTTTTTTTATGTTTGCTTTTTTTTGGATTTAGATATTTTTGTATTAATGTGTTGTCTGTTAATAGAAGAAAATGTTATAGTCCTAGTCTCTCATCTGCCAGAGCAGGCAGAAAGATGGTGACCAGGGCATCACTAAATAACATTGTTCGTGAGCCCACCTAACAATCAGTGCTCTTTGAATACCATCAAGAGCCCAGGCACTCTTATTTTGGAACCGTTGCTCCACAGTGTATCAAGTTATAAAATTTCATATGTACCTCCTACCTAAAAATAAATACTAAACAAATAAGATTTTGACTGTTTTAAATTTAAAATTATTCACACCAAGCAATTGGTTAAATTACACTAAACAGTTATTTCTCTGAAACCATTATACATACTTGGGAATTCTGCTGATGTAGGAACAAAATCTAATCTCCAAATTATTTTCAAATGAAATGAAATTTTTATGAATACTAAATTTAATATTTAAAGAAGTCAACATGGTAATATTTTGCAGCTATTTCATGAAACATTTCCTAACTCTGATTTTCTAGTCTTCTTTCTGTATTATAGGGTAAATAATAATTTTACCTTCTCAAATGCTATATGTATAACCAATTCACTTTGCTGTACACTTGAAACTAACATAACATTGTAAATAAATATATGAATAAATAAAGCACAACATAACATTGTAAATCAACTATACCCCAAAACAAATTTCTTAAAAATAAATTAATGAAATTAAATGTTAGAAGACACAACAAAATCTTAAAAACATCGAAGACCTAGACAAGAAAGTGATGAACTATCAGAGTAAGAAAAGGGGAGAATTAAATTCAAAGAGCTCAGTGATGCATTAGCACTGCTTTTGCGCAGGGAGGGCATTTGCTGAATAAGATAATGAAGTTTCGAGACAGATAGACTTTCTCTTTTGGCATGGGGAATGAAGATAAATCATCTGGAGACTCCTGGCCCTGAGTAGGGTGTGAGAGCATAAGTAGTATCCACTTGAGAAAAGGAAAAGAAAGCTGTCCTTAAGAAGTAAGTGTAGTTAAATCATAGAAGAGGGCAACAGAGGATGAAATGGTTGGACGACACCACTGGCTCAATGGATATGAGTCTGAGCAAACTTGAGGAGATAGTGAAAGATAAGGAAGTCTGGTGTGCTGCAGTCCATGGGGTCGCAAAGAGTCAGAAACAACTTAGTGACTGAACAACAACAAAAAGCAAAGAAAGAACATTCAGAGAAAAGGTTTTAGATGTGCGAGTTTTCTCATCATAAAGCAGAACCTCCAGTGAATACACCAGAAAGGTTTGGGAAGAGGAAAGCATGGGGACTGAAACCTGAAGTAGAATTTCCAAATGAGAGACATTTTTTAGTTCTTATCCTATATTATATGCATGACCCATATCTACCAGAATTTATTCGACCCCTGTTTGGAACCCTTGCATGTGACAGATACCCTTAATTCCATAGCTTTCATATTCTGTCTGTTCACAAATGCCCATGTCATACACCCAATTCTACCACTCACTATGTACACTATGTACAGCTCACTGAAACTGCCCTATAACCTCTAACTCAGCAGTTGGCCCAAAAATTCAGGACAGGGAATCAAAATGTTTATTTTTGAGTAGTGTTATACTCATTCTGATGCCACTACCAGTATGACAGCCTGGTGTATCAAAGGAGCTATGGGACAGGGAAGTATTTGTAGGAACTTACCTGCCCTCTCCAGGGCTTCCCTTGTGGCTAAGCTGGTAAATAATCCGGCTGCAATACGGGAGACCTGGGTTCAGTCCCTGGGTTGGGAAGATCCTCTGGAGAAGGGAAAGGCTACCTACTCCAGTATTCTGTCCTGGAGAATTCTATGGACTATATGGGGTTGCAAAGAGTTAGATACGACTGAGCAACTTTCATTTTCACCTGCCCCCTCAGAAAATTTCCAAACATTAAGGACTTATATCAAGAAAATCAGAGAGAAAAGAAGAAAGTAAAACCTGCTAAGAACTGTTCTTAGACTCCATTCTTTACAACGATGGTATAAGGCCTCTGCTTACACCCTCTTCCACCCCAACCAAATTCTTGTGATTAGGAAAACATCAGATAGTTCTTCAATAAAACCAACATTCTCTACCACTTTAGATCAGAGCAACATTGAGCCCAAATTATAACAATAGACTGGAGTAACTATTCAGTTTGCCAGCAATTCCATCTCTAGGAACTCATTTGAAAAAGGAGTACTAGAGATGTGGGCACAGATTTGTTGATAAATGTATACTTCAGCCTTAATTACTTAGAATAATTGAAAACAAGCAATATGTTCAGTAATACAAAACTGTTTAAAGCTATTTTGTTATATCTATGGAATGGAATCATGTAAAGCCATTAAAAATCATGTAGAATAATATTTTCTGACATGTGCTAGGTTTAAAATATATGTTCTCAGTGATAAAAATCTATTTACAAAATAGCATATATCTTGTAGTAAGTTTGAAAAATATATTCTCTCTATCTTCCTCCTCACCATTTTCCTCAACTCTTTATGCCCACCCTCATCTGTCTATCTCTGACTAGGTCTAGAAGGGTTACACCACCATATTGAAAATAATTATCTCCAGAAACTGGGTTTGTGGGTCATTTTTTTTCAAAGTTTGTTGTTTTCTGCACATAGCGTACATTCATTTTATAACTTTTAAAAATATTATTGCATTTAATAATTTCCTATGGCAATTCATCACAAACACTATGTGAAAACTCGAGTTCATTATTGCTTTAATCAGATCTTAAATTTTCCAGTTCAAGCCACTGCACAATTGCACTCATTTCACATGCTAGCAAGGTAATGCTCAAAATCCTTCAAGCTACATTCCAACAGTATGAGAACTGAGAACCTCCAGCTGTACAAGGTGGATTTAGAAGGCAGAGGAACTGGAGATCAAATTGCCAACATCCATTGGATCATAGAAAAAGAATTCCAGAAAAACATCTACTTCTGCCTCACTGACTATTCTAAAGCCTTTGACTGTGTGGATTACAACAAACTGTGGAAAATTCTTAAAGAGATGGGAATACCAGACCACCTTTCCTGCCTCCTTCAAAATCTGCATGCAGGTCAAGAAGTAACAGTGAGAACCGAGTATTTAATGTCAGACTGCTTTCAAATTGGTAAAGAGTACATCAAGGCTGTATGTAGTCACTTTGCTTATTTAACTTATATGCAGAATACATCATGCGAAATGCCAGACTGGAAAAAGCACAAGCTAGAATCAAGATTTCTGGGAGAAATATCAATAACCTCAGATATGAAGATGAAACCACCCTTATAGCAGAAAGGGAAGAATAATTAAAGGGCCTCATGATTAAGGTGAAAGAGAAGAGGGAAAAAGCTGGCTTAAAATTCAACATTCAAAAATAGAAAATCATGGCATCTGGTCCCATCACTTCATAGCAAATAAATGGAGAAACAATGAAAACAGTGACAGATTTTATTTTCTTGAGCTCCAAAATCATTGCAGATGGTGACTGCAGCCATTAAATTAAAAGATGTCTAGTCCTTGGAAGAAAATCTATGAAAAACCTGGACAGCATATTAAAAAGCAGAGACATTACTTTGACAGCAGAGGTCTGTATAGTCAAAGCTGTGGTTTTCCCAGTACTTATGTATGAATGTGAGTGTTGAACCATAAAGAAGGCTGAGCACCGAAGAATTGATGCTTTTGAACTGTGCTGTTGGAAAAGACACTTTTGTGTCCCTTTGACTGCAAGGAGATCACACTAGTCAATTCTAAAGGAAATTTGAATATTTATTGGAAAAATTGCTGAAGCTGAAGCTCCAATACTTTGACCACCCGATGTGAAGAGCCGACTCATTAGGAAAGACCCTGATGCTGGGAAAGATTGTAGGCAGGAGGAAAAGGAGATAACAGAAGATGAGATGGTTGCATGGCATCAATGGGCATGAGTTTGAGCAAACTTCGGGAGATGGTGAATGACAGGGAGGCCTGATGTGATGCAGTCCATGGGATCACAGGGGTCAGAAACGACAGAGTGACTGGACTGAACAGACAAACGAACCTTTCCAGTCAAATTACATGAACAGATGGTTTGGGACTGCTCTATGAAGGATTTAAGAAATCTGTGTGCAGATCATGAAGCAACGGTTAGAACTGGACATGGAACAACAGACTGGTTCCAAATCGGGAAAGGAATACGTCAAGGCTGTATATTGTCACCCTGCTTATTTAACTTAATTGCAGAGTGCATCATGAAAAACGTTGGGCTGGATGAAGCACAAGCTGGAATCAGGATTGCTGGGCGAAATATCAATAACATCAGATATGTAGATGATACCACCCTTATTGCAGGAAGCGAAGAAGAGATAAAGAGCTTCTTGATGAAAGTGAAAGAGGAGAGTGAAAAAGCTGGCTTAAAACACAACAATCAGGAAACTAACATCATGGTTTCTGGTCTCATCACTACATGGCAAATAGATGGGGAAACAATGGAAACAGTGACACACTTTATTTTTTATTTTTGGAGGGGGGTGCTCCAAAATCACTGCAGATGGTGAATGCAGGCATGAAGTTAAAAGACACCTGCTCCTTGAAAGAAAAGTTATGATTAGCCTGCTGCTAAGTCACTTCAGTTGTGTTCGACTCTGTGCGACCCCATAGATGGCAGCCCACCAGGCCCCCTCGTCCCTGGGATTCTCCAGGCAAGAATACTGGAGTGGGTTGCCATTTCCTTCTCCAATGCATGAAAGTGAAAAGTGAAAGTGAGTCGCTCAGTCGTGTTCGACTCTTTTCAACCCCATGGACTGTAGCCTACCAGGCTCCCCCGTCCATAGGATTTTCCAGGCAAGAGTACTGGAGTGGGGTGCCATTGCCTTCTCACAGGTTATTAAAAAGCAGAGACATTACTTTGCTAACAAAGGTCTGTCTAGTCAAACCTATGGTTTTTCCAGTAGTCATGTATGGATGGGAGAGTTGGACTATAAGGAAGGCTGAGCGCTGAAGAATTGATGCTTTTGAACTGTGGTGTTGGAGAAGACTCTTGAGAGTCCCTCGGACAGCAAGAAGATCCAACTAGTTAATCCTAAAAGAAATCAGTCCTGAATATTCATTAGAAGGACTGATGCTGAAGCTGAAACTCCAATACTTTGGCCACCTGATGCAAAGAACTGACTCATTTGAAAAGACCCTGATGCTGGGAAAGACTGAAGGAGGGAGGAGAAAGGGAGATAGATGATGAGATGGTTGCATGGCATCACCAACTCAATGGACATGAGTTTGAGTAAACTCTGGGAGTTGGTGATGGACAGGGAGTCCTGGTATGCTGCAGTCTATGGGGTCACAAAGAGTCAGACACGACTGAGTGACTGAACTGACTGAACTGAAAATGAAGCAAAAATGATCATTCTAGAATATGCAGTCAAGAGATGGTTGAATATAGTAATGATCAGTTCAGTTCAGTAACTCAGTCATGTCCGAAACTTTGTAACCCCATGAACTGCAGCATGCCAGGCCTCCCTGCCCATCACCAACTCCCAGAGTTACCAAACTCATGTCCATTGAGTCAGTGATGCCATCCAACCATCTCATCCTCTGTCGTCCCCTTATCCTCCTGCCCTCAATCTTTCCAAGCATCAGGGTCTTTTGAAACGAGTTAGCCCTTTGCATCAGGTGGCCAAAGTATTGGAGTTTCAGCTTCAACATCAGTCTTTCCAATGAACACCCAGGACTGATTACTTGGGTGGACTGGTTGGATCTCCTTTCAGTCCAATGGACTCACAAGAGTCCCCATCACACCAACACCACAGTTCAAAGCATCAATTCTTGGGCGCTCAGTTTTCTTTATAGTCCAACTCTCACAACCATACATGACTATTGGAAAAACCATAGCCTTGACCAGATGGACGTTTGTTGACAAAGTAATGTCTCTGCTTTTGAATATGCTATCTAGGTTGGTCATAACTTTTCTTCCAAGGAGTAAGTGTCTTTTAATTTCTTGGCTGCAGTGATTTTGGAGCCCAGAAAAATAAAGTCTGACACTGTTTCTACTGTTTCCCCATCTATTTTCCATGAAGTGATTGGACCAGATGCCATGACCTTCGTTTTCTGAATGTTGAGCTTTAAGCCAACTTTTTCACTTTCCTCTTTCACTTTCATCAAGAGGCTTTTTAGTTCTTCTTCACTTTCAGCCATAAGGGTGGTGTCATCTGCATATCTGAAGTTATTGATATTTCTCCTGGCAATCTTGATTCCAGCTTGTGCTTCTTCCAGCCCAGAGTTTCTCATGATGTACTTTGCATATAAGTTAAATAAGCAGGGTGACAATATATGGCGCTGATGTACTCCTTTTCATATTTGGAACCAGTCTGTTGGTCCATGTCCAGTTCTAACTGTTGTTTCCTGACCTGGATACAGGATTCTCAAAAGGCAGGTCAGATGGTCTGGTATTCCCATCTCTTTCAGAATTTTCCACAGTTTCTTGTGATCCACACAGCCAAAGGCTTTGGCATGGTCAATAAAGCAGAAGTAGATGTTTTTCTGGAAATCTCTTGCTTTTTCCATGATCCATTGGATGTTGGCAATTTGATCTCTGGTTCCTCTGCCTTTTCTAAAACAAGCTTGAACGTTTACAAGCTCACAGCTCATGTATTGCTGAAGCTTGGCTTGGAGAACTTTGAGCATTACTTTACTAGCTTGTGAGATGAGTGGAACTGTGGGGTAGTTTGAGCATTCTTTGGCATTGCCTTTCTTTGGGATTGGAATGAAAACTGACCTTTTCCAGTCCTGTGACCACTGCTGAGCTTTCCAAATTTGCTGGCATATTGAGTGCAATACTTTCACAGCATCATCTTTTAGTATTTGAAATAGCTCAACTGGAATTCCATCACCTCCACTAGCTTTGTTCATAGTGATGCTTTCTAAGGCTACTTGACTTCACATTCCAGGATGTCTGGCTCTAGGTGAGTGATGACACCATCGTGATTATCTGGGTCATGAAGATCTTTTTGTACAATTATTCTGTGTATTGTTGCCATCTCTTCTTAATATCTTCTGTTTCTGTTAGATCCATAACTTTTCTGTCCTTTATTGAGTCCATCTTTGCATGAAATATTCCCTTGTTATCTCTTATTTTCTTGAAGAGGTCTCTAGTCTTTCCCATTCTATTGTTTTCCTCTATTTCTTTGCATTGATTGTTGAGACAAGCTTTCTTATCTCTCCTTGGTATTCTTTAGAACTCTGCATTCAAATGGGTATATCTTTCCTTTTCTCCTTTGCTTCTTGCTTCTCTTCTTGTCACAGCTATTTGTAAGGCCTCCTCAAACAGCCATTTTGCTTTTTTGCATTCCTTTTTCTTGCGGATGGTCTTGATCCCTGTCTCCTGTACAATATCATGAACCCCCATCCATAGTTCTTCAGACACTTTGTCTATCTGATCTAGTCCCTTAAATCTATTTCTCACTTCCACTGTATAATCAGAAGGAATTTGATTTAGGTCATATGAATTGTCTTGTGGTTTTCCCCACTTTCTTCAGTTTATGTCTGAAATTGGCAATAAGGAGTTCATGATCTGAACCACAGTCAGCTCCCTTGTTTTTACTGTATAGAGTATAGACTGTATAGACTGTATATAGCTTCTCCATCATTTGCTGTAAATAATATAATCAATCTGATTTCAGTGTTGACCATCTGGTGATGTCCATGTGTACAGTCTTCTCTTGTGTTTCTGGAAGAGGGTGTTTGTTATGACCAGTGCATTCTCTTGGCAAAACTCTATTAGCTTTTGCCCTGCTCAGTCTGTACCCCAAGGCCAAGTTTGCCTGTTACTCCAGGTGTTTCTTGACCTCCTACTTTTGCATTCCAGTCCCCTATAATGAAAAGGACATCTTTTTTGAGTGTTAGTTATAAAAGGTCTTGCGGATATTCATAGAACTGTTCAACTTCAGCTTCTTCAGCATTTCTTGTTGGGGCATAGACTTTGATTACCGTGATACTGAATGGTTTGACTTGGAAATGAACAGAGATCATCATTCTGTCATTTTTGAGATTGCATCCAAGTATTGCATTTTAGACTCTTTTGTTGACTATGATGGCTTCTCCATTTCTTCTAAGTGATTCCTGCCTGCAGTAGTAGATATAATGGTCATTTGAGTTAAATTCACCCATTCCAGTCCATTTTAGTTAGTCGATTCCTAGAATGTCGACATTCACTCTTGCCATCTCCTGTTTGACCACTTCCAATTTGCCTTGATTCATGGACCTAATGTTCCAGGTTCTTATGCAGTATTGCTCTTTACAGCATCGGATCCTGCTTCTATCACCAGTCCCATCCACAACTGGGTGTTGTTTTTGCTTTGGCTCCTACCCTTCTTCATTCTTTCTTGAGTTATTTCTCCACTGATCTCCAGTAGCATATTGGGCACCTACCGACCTGGGGAGTTCACCTTTTGGTGTCCTATCTTTTTGCCTTTTCATACTGTTTATGGGGTTTTCAAGGCAAGAATACTGAAATGGTTTGCCATTCCCTTCTCCAGTGGACCACATTCTGTCAGACCTATCCACCATGACCTGTATGTCTTGGGTGGCCCCACATGGCATGGCTTAGTTTCATTGTATCTTAGTAAGGATCAAGTATAATATAATCTATAATATTATTCTAGGATAAAATCACTGGTTACCCTGTTTCCCCACATATACCAAGTACTGTTAATAAGGACCTGCAGATTTTTTCTATATACCAATTTATTGGGAAAGTTTTCACTTAAGTTAATATGTCTGTATTTAAAAGAAATTAAATACTAGCAATTGTCTTCCCATTTCTCAAAGTTCCTGATAAGACTAACTGGACTTGGTAATACTGCCTACCACTCAGTCCTCTGGAGTTACTAATTTTGTCATATGGGTATGTAGAATCATTAGAAGAGTTTTTCTTTCTTTTTTTTTAATTAATTAATTTTTTAAATTTTTTCTTTCTTTCCACTTTTTTTCATCAATTCAAAATAGATTATAGGTTCAAATAGAATATATGTTGACCACTAAGAGTTGAGGGGTTGATTATGTTATTATATTGCAAATTATGTCCATCATGCCAAATCAAAACTTGAAGGAAGATTTTCCTGTCCTGTGGGTGGGAAGCACAGTCACAGTCACCCTGATGTTAACCATGATGAGGGAGGCTAGGTCACTGTTACTTACTTCAGCCTGATCATGTGTATAAAGATTTTTATTTGTATTTATTAAAGATCAGAGTGGGACAGATGGAGAGCTCAGAAAAGACAGACTATGTGGGGGAAAGGTGAAGAAAGGGACAAGAAGAGCAAAGGCATGGAGATAGGAGAAGGCAATGGCACCCCACTCCAGTACTCTTGCCTGGAAAATCCCATGGACGGAGGAGCCTGGTAGGCTGCAGTCCATGGGGTTGCTAAGAGTCAGACATGACTGAGCGACTTCACTTTCACTCTTCACTTTCATGCATTGAAGAAGAAAATGGCAACCCACTCCAGTGTTCTTGCCTGGAGAATCTCAGGGACGGGGGAGCCTGATGGGCTGCCATCTATAGGGTTGCACAGAGTCGGACACGACTGAAGCGACTTAGCAGCAGTAGCAGCATGGTCACTGTAGTGGGGATTAAACAATGATTATTCAAGGAAGTTGGTTTGGGGAGCAATGGATGAGACTGTGTGGATTTTGTAGGGCCAGTTTATGGTGGGAGCTCCTTAGAAACAAACACACTTCATGTTTGTTTTGATAGTCAGTGGAAACCTGTCTTAAGTATTTCAGGCCACACTGTTCTTAGTGACACATGAAAATTATGTTTTAGGAAGGGAAATAGCTAACAGTTATTGAGTACTTTCCCTGTTCCACACAATGTATTAAAAATGATATATAAGAAGGTAACCTTTGGAGTTGGTTGAAGTCTGACCTTAACTCTGGAATTTATTAGGTAAATGACTTTAGGAAAATTACCCATTTTCCTGAGTTTCCCTGAGTCTTTATCTGAAAAACTGAAGTGATTATATCTACCTCTCAAGGTTGTTGCACGAATCACATAGATTGGAGAAGGGAGAATCTATTAGGATGCTATTACAATTATTGAACCTAGGGAAATATGATAAAGCATTAGAATGTAGAGGGAGGACAAAGTAAAGAAGTAGGACAGGTGACTGTCTCCACTCTCATTCCTGTTGCAAGTTCCTTATATCTGTTCATTTGACATAATCTGGGAAGTATAATTATTGTAGTGGGAGATCCTTAGAAACACACTTTACGTTTGTTTTGATAGTCAATGGAAACCACTCTGGGCATTATCAATTGTTTGCTCATTTCCCTAGAGCTACAAATAACCTTTTGCTCTCTCTGTTCACCATTTCCACATCTCCTGAAAGGTATGATCCAAATTCCCTTTCCATAACCAGTTACAAAGCAAACAAAACAAAAATCATTCACTTTCTTATACTGTATTTTCAATTTCTTCCTCCATTCTTGAGTTTGCCAGTCAATCAGGCTTCCTGAGAATTCTCACGGAAGCAGGATTCCCTAATTTAACAAAAAGCGAAACTCAAAAAGAAAACCAATCCTGCTGTTTCTGGACTTGTGGCAACCTGATACTTTTCCTAAGCCACAGCACTCAGTCCTTCAGGGTCCAATTCCTACCACCAGCTAACACCAAAACTACCACTACAAAATAGCAGTCTTAAAATGCACAAGGCTTTGAGAACTTGGGCTTTCTTACTAATGTCTGGTTTCAACGTAGAACTTCCTCTTTCAAAGGAGAATTTCTCTTTCAAAGAAAATATCTTATTTGTATACATTTCTGAGCAGGAAGGCACAGAACTTTGAGTCTCCGTGAGGAAAGGTCCTTCATTGCAATCAAATTTAACTCAACGCTCCTTCCTTTTTCTTTCTCCTTTCCTTATTTTCCCGGATTCAACAGATCTCGCGGTGCTATTCGAGATTCCCCCCCCCCCAAAAAAAAATGATGCAAACGAGCCTGTGCCTTCTGGACTTTGGGGCTGGGATTGCAGCGGTCGAAGAGTGAAAGCAGCCAAGGGCGGGGCTCTGGCAAGTTCCCCTTCCACCTTCCCCCACCCTTCTTTTCCAAACTCTGTACGGCCCTTAGCTTGATTCCAGACTTTGCTGCAGCTGCTCTCCAGCCGTTTGCAGGATTCAAAGAACTACAGAAGCTGTTCCAAAGATGGTGATCCGTGTGTATATTGCATCTTCCTCTGGCTCCATGGCGGTAAGGAAGGTGGAAAGCCCACCTTTGTTATTTTTCTACACATCAGTCTCCTGCTGCCCCAGAACCCTTGAATTGCTGCCCCAGAACCCTTGAATTGCATAAGTTAGTCTGGCAGCTTCTTCTTCGGTAGACACAGGCACTTCCCACCCAACCCCCCGTCTTCCCTTTTCTGCTCTTTGTTGCATCGATTTCATTTTTCCATGGAGTTTAGCTTTCTTTGTCTTACGATGTTAGGGCCACATTTCTTCTTTGAAGGAAAACGAAAGCTTGGGAGTTTTGGGAGATGGTGGTATTGAGTTTTTAGGGTTAGGTGAATAAATCAAGTCACATACTGGTAAGAATGGGACATTTCACATATGTGTTCTAAGTATGGAGGCAAGGGACAGGGGTGCACATCTGTAAGGGATGTAAAACATGGTCTTACTGATGATGGTGAAGTGGAGGCCTACTAAGGCACTGTGATTATATTTCACAGAGACCCCTATAATCAAAGAGTAATATTTTGCCAATGTGTAAGAGACAGTTATTTAACTTTGGCCTAAAGAGTCTGTTAGAACTAGGCAGAATGGGAGACATCAGGAATAATGATAAACTTTTTTTTTTTTTAAACAATGTGATAAGGGATCTGTTTTTTTCTTCCATATCTTACCTTATTTTGACTTTTTCTTTTCTTTCAAAAAACATTACTTCGAACAGTTTCTAACTGCTTCAAATATATTGAGAACTGGAAAGGGAACTAAAAAGTGGCTTTCTTGTGTAGGTGCAGACCCCAGTGACCACTTCTTCAATTGATAGGACATCCCCCTCTCATTCATGTGCTCTTAATTTAGAACAACAATTTTCAACAGTTTTGGGGAGCAATAGGCTGGCTAAACTAGGGGAAAGCTGAGTGTATATGCATGGTAAATAAAAGTGTCTCTTTCACAATTCGCAAAAAGCAGATTTTTTTGCTTTTTGGGCTCAGGATGTGGGTTTGGGATGCAGAATGTATGAACCCCCTCTCTCTTCTGAGCTTTAGGGCAGCAGCAACAAAAAAAAAATTCCATGTTTTTTGTTGTTATGTATTTTTGTTTTGTTTATCCCCAAGAGGATTTGGAATAGAACTGAAAGTTGTGCGAAATCACAAGAACTTTGAACCTTCAATTTGTCTGGCAACTGTATGTGGCTGTATTTAGACAGTTTTGAAATAGAACACTTAAGCTTACATTTTGGAGTAAGTTTAGGTTGAAAACAAAAAGAAAACTTCTTATATTCTTTTTGAACTTCATTTTATGAGCTTCTTGCCTTATTATTTTCCATATATATTAATTATGATATTTGAAATAATGTTTGAGCTGCTCAGAGTCTCAAGTCCAATACAATAATTGTAAAATTTAGAAGATCAGCTTAATACCTTTAGTTAAATCCCAAATTAGGTTGAACAGATCAGGAAGTTAGTTTTGATGATTTTATTGGATAACATGCAGTTTCAATACTGCTTATTTATTCTTTGCTTTGTTGCTCTTCTACACCTTCCTAAAAAGCAGATTCAACAAGAAACTCCTTTCAGAATTTCTGTTTAAGTAGAAACAACTATTCCTCTTTCTTTGTTTAGACTTTAGCTTCTTAGGGCCTTAAAATTTACTACTATCTCCTACTATATCCTTTACCAGATTCCATTGTTGAAGACTATACAAATAAGAAATATTTATGCTTTTTGTGTTTTGTTCCAAATATTTTTCTTATGGGTAATTATAGATTTGTCTGTTGTTGCAGTAATTATAGTTCTTGTAAACCTATTATCAAAATTCTACTGCATCTTGCCAAAATAAATTTTTGTTCTATTATAATCTAATAGTACTTTTAAATAATATTAAAACAGTGTAAAATTAGTAAGCTTCAGAAGAGTTATTTTATAACATACATGGGGACTCTTCAGTTTGCAATACTAAGGTCTTTCCTTTAAGAATGCTGTCGTGTTGTATTTTAACATATGATTTAGAAAATTTGAGGCAAATATCCTAACAGGAACTCAGCAATAATTACACAAAGTGAGATGCTTCTATAAGTGACTAAGTATAGTTCTCTGAAGAGCGTTTAAAGGAAAGCTTTTGGTTTTGGATTGTGAAGTCTTTGTTTTCTTACTCCTGTTAGTGATTTTAATAAAATTACCAACACTAGATGTTTTATCAAACAAGGGAGGATCTATGATTATTACAACTTAGTGTGACCTTAACTCAAGAGTACCTATCCTTCACAGTCCAATTAAAACAAGTTTTCAAACTTGTATTCAACTCTGCCCCAATTACAAAGGTGTAGCACTTGCTTCTCAAAAGTTTAGAAATGAAAGTGAGTATGTTGCTTTTTATACCATTATAAAATGGTATAAAATTCCTTGATAATAGCCATAATAGTGATAGTAAGTAGGGACACTTAAGTGTGTCAGATACTATCTCATTTTTTCTTATCCTATGATTGTCTCTACTTTTAGGGTAAGGAAATATAGGTTCAGAGAGGTTAAACAACTTTCTCAAGGTCATACAATTAGTAAGCCACAGAGTTTGAATCCAGTACAAGCTGTTTGAATCCAAATGATATATGTTTAAAGAAATACATCCTCCCAGTGATGCATGACAGCTAGGAGACATGCAGATATAAATGTGAACAGAAGGGAGTAAGTCCTGTAAGTGGAATTGCTTTGGCATATACAATCAGGGGGATAGAAAAATGAGGATCTAGTATAGAGGAGGGATAGTATGTCTAAAGGTAAATGTCAATAAGTGTGCTAAATTCACTTAAGGCCAGGGATATAGAGAAGATGCACATTTGGAATTGGTCTCATATAGGAGAAGGATAAAATTCAGGTCTTAATACTGTTTTTTAATTTTTTTAGGTACAAACCATTTAATAAGAATGCAACTCCCAAGTTGTCTGTCTATAGGAAGTGATTTCTGCTTTTTCAGAACTGCTCATGCATGTTTTGACTTACTGTAACATAACAGTATACGCCATGCCATTTTTTTCCCTTGAAATTGTAATGTACTATAAATTTGCATTTAATGGAAGAGGAATAGTAAGCATAGAGCCTATAATAAACTTAGTGAATTTCAATAACTTAACAAAAATCAACCTTGGCCTTTGATCAGGATCTCTAGAGTGATAATAGCATGGAGAATTATAACTGACTTAGAGGTTTCTTCCCATACTTTTCCTCAGGTCCATAATTATCTCCATCTCAGGGTCTCTATGAATTTTAGATGTACTTAGTATAGAAATTTTAAGATTGAGTAGATAGATTGTGATAAATTTTTGAGGGTATTATTTATGGACTAACTTTTGTAAAATGATCTCTTTTGTTTTACTGTTAAAACAAACTAGTTGTAGCTTAGATTGTCCATATAGTAAATGAAATCTACATAATTTTCCTTTGTGGCATTATTCTGTGTATGAGTTATAAAAGCTAGTGATTGCCAAAACATTAGTCACTAGTCAGTATTTTCTTCATTTGGATAATATGGACATAAAACAACAAGCCACAGTTCTTCATCTGTATGATTCTCAAGTATTCTCAATAATAATTGCATTATGTGAAAGAGTATTTGCTGCTCTTTTTTTCATGGAAAGGCATTTTAAATATAACAGTGTGTGTATTTCAATCCTAAACTTCCAGTTTACCCCCCACCACACAAACTTCCTCACTGTAACTATAAGTTCATTCTCTAAGTCTGTTTTATATTTTGTGAATAAGTTCATTTGTATCATTTGTTTTAAGATCCCATGTATCAGTGATGATATTTATCTTTCTCTGTCTGACTTCACTTAGTAGAATCTCCAAGTCCATCCATATTGCTGCAAATGGCATTGTTTCATTATTTTTAATGGCTGAGTGATATTTAATCATATATATTTACCACATCTTCTTTATCCATTCATCTTTTGATGGATATTTAGGTTTCCTCCATTTCTTGGCTATTGTAAACAGTGCTGCAAAGAACACTGGGGTGCATGTATCCTTTTGAGCTATGGTTTTCTCTGGATATATGCCCAAGAGTAGGATTGCTGTATTGTATAGTGGCTCTATTTTTAGTTTTTTAAGGAATAGCTGTGCTGTTCTCCATACTGACTGTATCAATTTACATTCCCACCACCAGTGTAGGAGGATTCCCTTCTCTCCACAGCCTCTCCAGCATTTATTATTTGTAGACTTATAAATCATGGCCATTCTGACGGGTGTGAGGTGATACCTCATTATAGTTTTGATTTGCATTTCACTGCAGATGGTGATTGCAGCCATGAAATTAAAAGACACTTACTCCTTGGAAGGAAAGTTATGACCAACCTAGATAGCATATTAAAAAGCAGAGACATTACTTTGCCAACAAAGGTCCATCTAGTCAAGGCTATGGTTTTTCCAGTAGTCATGTATTGATGTGACAGTTGGACTGTGAAGAAAGCTGAGCACCGAAGAATTGATGCTTTTAAACTGTGGTGTTGGAGAAGACTCTTGCGAGTCCCTTGGACTGCAAGGAGATCCAAGTAGTCCATTCTAAAGGAGATCAGTCCTGGGTGTTCCCTGGAAGGACTGATGCTAAAGCTGAAACTCCAGTACTTTGGCCACCTCATGCAAAGAGTTGACTCATTGGAAAAGACTCTGATTCTGGGATGAATTGGGGGCAGGAGGAGAAGGGGACGATAGAGGATGAGATGGCTGGATGGCATCACCGACTTGATGGGCATGAGTTTCAGTGAACTCCGGGAGTTGGTAATGGACAGGGAGTGCTGCAGTTCATGGGGTCACAAAGAGTAGGACATGACTGAGCAACTGAACTGAACTGAACTGAACTGAGTAGTTAGTGATGTTGAGTATCTTTTCATGTGACTCTTGGCCATCTGTATGTCTTCTTTGGAGAAATGTCTCTTTAGGTCTTCTGCCCATTTTTGATTGGGTTGTTTGTTTTTTTGATACTGAGCTGCATGAACTGTTTGTACATTCTGGAGACTAATCCCTTGTCAGTTGCATTGTTTGCAAATATTTTCTACCATTCTGAAGGTTGTCTTTTCATTTTGTTTATGGTTTACTTTGCTGTGAAAATCTTAATTAGGTCCCACCTGTTTATTTTTGTTTTTATTTCCATTACTCTGGAAGATAGATCAAAAAATGATCTTGCTGTGATTTGTCAAAGAGTGTTCTGCCTATGTTTTCCTCTAAGAATTTTATAGTATCTGGTCTTATATTTGGGTCTTTAATTCATTTTGAGTTTATTTTTGTTTATGGTATTAAAGAATGTTCTAATTTCATTTTTTTTTAACATGTAGCTGTTCAGTTTTCCTAGCACTATTTATTGAAGCAACCATCTTTTCTCCATTTTATAGTCTTGTCTTCTTTGTCACAGAAACATTGGACATAGGTGCATGAGTTTATTTCTGGGCTTTCTATTTTGTTCCATTGATGTACATTTCTGTTTTATGCCAGTACTGTAATGCTCTGATGACTGTAGCTTTCTAGTATATCCTAAAGTTAGGAAACCTGATTCTCCAGCTCTGTTGTCTTTTTCAAGATTTTTTTTTCCTAATTTATTTATTTATTTATTTTTTTGTGGATCTTCTGTCTCTTCATACAAGTTTTAAGATTTTCTGTTCTAGTTCTGTGAAAAATGTCATTCATATTTTGATAGGGATTGCATTGAATCTGTAGATCACCTTGGGTACTGTAGTCATTTTGAAAATATGATCCTTCCAGTAAAAAACATGATATATCTTTCCATCTTTCTGTGTTGTCTTCAATTTCTTTCATCTTATAATTTTCTAAGAACAGGTCTTTTGTCTCCTTAGGTAGGTATCAATTCAGTTCAGTCACTCAGTTGTATTAGTATATTCCTGGTATATTGTTCTTTTGATGCAACGGTAAATAGGATTGTTTGTTTAATTTCTCTTTCTGATCTTTCATTGTTAGTGTATAGAAATGCAACATATTTCTGTGTATTAATTTTGTATCCTGCAACTTTACTGAATTCATTCATCAGCTCTAGTAGTTTTCTGGTAACATCTTTAGGATTTTATACATATAGTATCATGTCATATTCAAGAAGTGACAGCTTTATTTCTGCTCTTCTAATTTGGATTCCTTTTATTTCTTTTTTCTTCTCTGATAACCATGGGTAGGACTTCCAAAACTCTGTTGAATAAAAATGACAAGAGTGGGCATCCTTGTCTTGTTTTTGATCTTAGAGGAAATGCTTTCAGCTTTTCACTATTGAGTAGTATGGTAGCTGTGGATTTGTCATTTATTGCCACTGCTTTTTGTATTTATAAATAGAATGTTAATTTGAAATATGCTGTGGTCTTTATCATAGCTGCCAAGATTTGTTTGAATGCTGTGTAAAGATATTCATAAGCTATTTAGAAGAGCAAAATTAGAAATTTCATGAGATGGCCATTTGGGCATGCTTTTTGGACGCCCTGAACCGTGGGAGATGGCAGCTCTCATGAGGCAAATGCAGGAACAATCTAAAAACTGGTGCCTTTAGATTGATGTCCTATATTTAGTGGCTGATTTCCTTAATGTCACAGCAGCAATGGCAAAACCTTTGGAATAATTTTGCCCAATTTAAAGAGGCTTGGGAGACACACTTACCAATGATCATGACTCTTGGGTTTTTGAAATTCAAATGGTTGTAGGAAAGAATGCATTGCAGAAGTTTAGTAAGAGTTTCATAATATGGTAGGAGAAAAGGATAAAATAAATTTATTTTTAGCTCAAAGACTATTCTGTCAGAGAAAGGGCTTTGATTAATAAACCTTAAGGTCAACCCTCCCCCCAGCGGCTCAGTGGTAAAGAATCCACCTGCAATGCAGGAGATGCAGGAGACATGGGTTTGATCCCTGGGTCAGGAGAGATCCCCTGGAGGAGGGCATGGTAGCCCACTCCATTAGTCTTGCCTGAAAAATCCCATGGAGAGAGGAGCTTGTCAAGCTACAGTCCATGAGGTCTTTAAGGGTCAGACAGACTAAAGTGACTGAGCATAGCATGACACCCCCTGGGTTGTGCTGGAAAAGAAAAATAAATTGAAGCCCTAGACATAGTCAAGTCAAATGTTCTAATTTTCTGTAGTTAATCTTTAAATTATTTCCCAAAATATATATTGTGCTGTGAAACATATTTTACAGGAATATTTTCTGCTTTAGGTGAATTATCAAGGGTAAATGTGTTTCGTTTCCTACTGATAAATTTAAACAGATTGAGAATCTGTTGATGACTATATGACCATCTGTTTGCATTCTGTTCTGTTGTACTTTGCAGCATACCAGGAACCCTTCTAAACCCAGTATTTAATTACTTCCTCCAATGCAGACCAAGATTAAACAAACATAAATTTAGAAAGAGGATGCAGCTCAGTTATGTTGACTATTTTTATTATTACGAGAGCAAAGCTGACTTTTCACACTTGGCCAATAGAGAATAATTCTAAGCAAAGGGGTTGTTTTCTGGCTCAGTGCCTCACATTTTAGCTTTATTGGTTTGTTGGAAGTGTTTCCAATTGCCAGAACATCAGTCAAAAGTTAAATATAAGTTTAAAAATATCACCACAAATTTATAAACTGTGTGTTTAAAAGTTTTCAGTAGTGCTGCTAGAT
Source organism: Bos mutus (assembly GCF_027580195.1). Taxonomy (NCBI): domain Eukaryota; kingdom Metazoa; phylum Chordata; class Mammalia; order Artiodactyla; family Bovidae; genus Bos; species Bos mutus. The sequence continues at coordinate 62,451,693 of NC_091646.1, read as the reverse complement.
TTTTGTTTCATTACTTTTCATTAACCTGGCTAATCAGGATTGGACTCTAGTAATGGTAAAGCCTAACATTTGTTTATGCATTGTGTATGTCAGGCACAGTGCCAAGTCTTTTACATACTTCATTTCAATTAGTTGAATCCTTGTGATAACGTTGGGAAGTAAGAACTAGTATTAGATCTATTTCATGTGACTGAAGGGGATGTTGCTAAGACCCAGAAACTAGGTACATTGCTCAAGGTCAAAGAGTTACAAATGGTAGAACTAGGATTAGAACTCAGGTTGTTCTGACTAAGCATTCCTAAGCATTGTGTTATTTGTACTCTCTCTTACTGGATAGATACTGAACAGAAATTATGTCAATAGTACATTAAAATCTTTCCATGTGATTGGGAACATATAACTGCCATTTAATAAATATAAGATGCCTGAAAAGAAGGAAAAAGACTGGATGATGCCTAACTAGGCAAATGTGTCATCTATAATCTGCATATGAGAGTTAGGTGTGAGTGGGGAAGATAGGTTAGTAGCAACATTTTCATATATAATTTAGTTCTTTTTTTTTTCCTTGAATAAAATTGCTTAACCAAGGACATATTTTTAAAATAGCATTTGTGACATGTATTGAATTTTTATGACTTTGATTCTTTTTAACATAATTAAAATGTGGCTTGTAATAATTCTATAAGTATAAATTAATCAAGAAAGCAGTACTTCTGTGACTTGTAAACTCTGGTTCTGAACTCTAGTCTTTGAGTTCTGTCCCTTTGGCTTAGTCCTTTCTGGAAATGAGACCCTGTCACAGAGTTGGAGTACAGCCCAACATTTTTGCTGAGGGGATTTCCAGCAGTGACTCAAGACAAAAAGAACTTCACCTTTTTAAAACCGGAGAATAGTCTTCTTAGTTGAGCTACAACATGAGAAAACTTTGTTTGTTTTACTACCACTCAGCCAATTGTTTCACCATAAGTGTAGCATATTTCTCAACACTGAAATTATAACAGTCTCTATATATTGAATAGTGGCTTCATTATTTAAGAAATCATTCTATCCAGTGTGATTTAGAAGGAAGATGAGCATAAACAAGTACTTAATATGTTACAAATATGATAAAGCATCTCATTTTTAATTTTAATTTATCATGTAAGTAATTTATCAGCTTTAGTTGATAATAGTAAGAACTATCACTCATTGGGCACTTAAAATATGCCAGGCATAGTGGTAAGAACTTTCAATGCATTGTGTCATTTAATTCTTATGGCAATTCAGTGGAGTCAGTACTCCCATTATGCTCATTTTTTTTCTTCCTTTTTCCCCTTTTTTTACTGAGATATAGTTGATTTACAATATTATATATATATCAGGTATACAACTAGTGATTCACATTTTTTAAAAGTTGTTCTCCATTTATATTTAATACAAAATATTGTATATATTCCTTGTGCTGTACAATATAAACTTGTAGCTTATATATTTTATATGTAGTAGTAGTTGGTACCTCTTAATCCTCTATTATTATGACTCTTTTAAGAAGAGGAAACAGACTGAGAGAGCTAGCAATGTTAGAGAACCAGCAAACACCCTTCAGATCTGTCTGATTCCAGAGCTCATAATCTTAATGCTTATGTTACTCTACCTAATGATTGTTATTTATTAATTATCTGGTATGAATGTAGCTCTGAAATTAGTTTAAAAGTCATTGTAAAATTGCTTTTCTTCTGAACTTGGAAAATCACAAAAAGTACTTCTTAATTAATTGGTCTATAGCAGTACCAAGAATAATTCTAGTTGCCTGTTCATGTAAAGAACTTAGAATTCTTTAGAGTAGAAATTTAAAGTCATAAAAGCTTATGTGTGTATGATTAGTTAGAAAGCAGAACATGTACTTTTATCCCAATATAAGAAAGTTACCTTGTGTAAGACAGTCTAACTAAAAGTAGATTAAAACATATTGTTTTGGGGGGGGAGGAGCTAAGATGGCGGAGGAGTAGGACGGGGAGAACACTTTCTCCCCCACAAATTCATCAAAAGAACATTTAAATGCCAAGTAAATTCCACAAAACAACTTCTGAAAGCTGGCAGAGGACATGAGGCACCCAGAAAAGCAACCCAAGTCTTCGAAAGGAGGTAGGGAAAAATATAAAAGACAAAAAAAGGGACAAAAGAGGGAGGGACGGAGTTCCGTCCCAGAGGCTTTTTAGTTCCTCTTCACTTTCTGCCATAAGGGTGGTGTCATTTGCATATCTGAGGTTATTGATATTTCTCCCAGCAATCTTGATTCCAGCTTGTGCTTCTTGCACCCCAGCGTTTCTCATGATGTACTCTGCATATAAGTTAAATAAGCAGGGTGACAATATACAGCCTTGACGTACTACTTTTCCTATTTGGAATCAGTCTGTTGTTCCATGTCCAGTTCTAACTGTTGCTTCCTGACCTGAATACAAATTTCTCAAGAGGCAGATCAGGTGGTCTGGTATTCCCATCTCTTTCAGAATTTTCCACAGTTTATTGTGATCCACACAGTCAAAGGCTTTGACATAGTCAATAAAGCAGAAATAGATGTTTTCTGGAACTCTCTTGCTTTTTCGATGATCCAGTACACTCTTAAGATCATGCCGTAAAAGAATATTCCCATATATTGGTTATTTTGTGAGACTTGTGATTTATTGAATTTATGCTAATCTCAAAAGAACATCAGAGTAAAAATATTCATGAAAAAATAAACATATTAAAGTGAATAATTCCTAAAGTCCAATTATTGGGCATTGTTCATTTATAAAGGTTTATGGTGTTATTAATGGAAAAATATGGCATGGCTAATGTAAGACAGTTGCTCATAGTAGACTCTTATGATCCTTGGTATTTCTGTGGAGTCAGTTGTAACTTTATTCATTTCTAATTTTATTAATTTGCGTCATCTCTCTCTCTCTCTCTCTTTTTTTTTTTTTCCTTGATGAGTCTGGCTAAAGATTTATCAATTTTGTTTATCTTTCCAAAGAACTAGCTTTTAGTTTCATTGATCTTTGGAACTGTTTTCTTCATCTCTATTTCATTTATTTCTGCTCTGATCTTTATGATTTCTTTCCTTGTACTAACTTAGGGTTTCGTTTGTTCTTCTTTCTCTAGTTGTTTTAGGTGTAAGTTAAGTTATTTGAGATTTCTCTTGTTTCTTTTAAAAATATATATATTTTATAATTGCTTTACAATATTGTTTTAGTTTCTGCCATACATAAAGATGAATCAGCCGTAGGTATATATATGGCCCCTCCCTCTTGGACCTCCCTTTCACCTCCCACCCCATCCCACTCCTCTGGTTTGTTACAGAGCCCTGGTTTGAGTTCCGTGAGTCATACAGTAAATTACCATTGGCTATCTATTTTACATATGCTAGTGCATATGTTCCCATGTTACTGTCTGAATTTGTCCCACCCTCTCTTTCTTCCCCCACCCCCATGACTATAAGTCTTTTCTCTATATCTGTGTCTCCAGTGCTGCCCTACAAATAGGTTCATCAGTACTATCTATCTCTATTCCACATATACACGTAAATTTATGATATTTGTTTTCCTCTTTCTGACTTACTTCACTCTGTATAATAGGCTCTAGGTTCATCCACTTTATTGGAACTGACTCAAATATGTTCCCTTTTATGGCTGAGGGGCATATATTCCATTGTATATATATACTACAGCACCTTTACCCATTCATCTGTTGATGGACTTCTAAGTTGCTTCATGTCCTAACTATTGTAAATAGTGCTGCAGTGAACATTGGGATACATGTGCCTTTTTCAATTTTGATTTCCTCAGGGTATATGCCTAGTAGGAGGATTGCTGGGTCATTTGGTAGTTTTACTCTTAGTTTTTTTTTAATCGAATCTCCATTCTGTCTTCTATAGTAGCTATATCAGTTCACATTCCCACCAACAATGCAAGAGGTTCCCTTTTCTCCACACCCTCTAGCATTTACTTTTTGTTTATTTTTTCATGATGGCATTCTGACCAGTGTGTACTGATATCTTATTATAGTTTTCATTTGCATTTATCTAATGATGAGTGATCTTGAGCATCTTTTCATGTGTTTATTAACCATCTCTACGTCTTCTTAGGTCTATTGCCCACTTTTTGATTGGGTTCTTTGTTTTTCTGGTATTGAGTTGTAAGAGTGGCTTTTATATTTTGGAAATAAATACTTTGTCAGTTGTTTCATTTGCTTTTATTTTCTCACATTCTGAGAGTTGTCTTTTCACCTTGTTTATACTTTTCTTTGCTGTACAAGAGCTTTTCAGTTTAATTAGGTCCCACTTGTTTATTTTTATCTTTATTTCCATTATTCTCAGAGGTGGGTCATAAAGAATCTTGCTGTGATTTATGTCATACAGTGTTCCACCTTTGTTTTCCTCTACCAGTTTTATAGTTTTTGGTCTTACATTTAGGTCTCTAATCCATTTTGAGTTTGTCTTTGTATATATTGTTAGGAAGTGTTCTAATTTCACTCTTTTGCACATAGCTGTCCAGTTTTCCCGGTGCCACTTACTGAAGAGATTGTCTTTTCCCTATTGTATATTCTTGCCTCCTTTGTCATATAGGTGCCCACAGGTGTGTGGATAGAAATCTCTGGGCTTTCTATCTTGTTCCGTTGGTCTATATTTCTGTTTTTGTCCCAGTATCGTACTGTCTTGATAATTGTAGCTTTGTAGTAATTGAAGCTTTCCAGCTTCCTGAAATCACGAAGGTGGATTCTTTCAGCTCCATTCTTCTTTCTCCAGATTGTTTGGGTATTTGGGGTCTTTTGTGTTTCCATTTGAATTGTGAGAATTTTTGTTCTAGTTCTGTGAAAAATGTCATTGGTTATTTGAAAGGCATTGTCTTGAATCTGTAGTTTATATTTGGTAGTAGTCATTTTCACAATATTAATTCTTCCAACCCAGAAACATGGATTATCTCTCCAACGATTTATGTTGTCTTTGATTTCTTTCATGAGTGTTTTATAGATTTCTGTATACAACTCTTTTGTGTCCTTAGGTAGGTTAATTCCTAGGTATTTTATTCTTTTAGTTGAAATGGTATTGATTCCTTAATTTCTCTTTATGATTTCTTTTGTTAATATATAAGAATGGAAGTGATTTCTGTGTATTTATTTTGTATACTGTGACTTTACTAAATTAACTGATTAGCTCTAAATTCTCTGATAGTATCATTAGGGTTTTCTATGTATTGTTTCATGTTGTCTGCAAACAACTGAGAGTTTTATTTCTTCTTTTCCAGTCTAGAATCCTTTTCATTACTTTTTCTTCTCTGATTGCCATGGCTAGCCCCTCCAAAACTATGTTGAATAATAGTAGGAAGAGTGGGTGCCTTTATCTTCTTCCTGATTTTAGAGGGAATGCTTTCACTTTTTCACCATTAAGAAAAATGTTTGCTCTGGGTTTGTTATATAGGGCCTTTATTATGTTGAGGTAGGTTCCTTCTGTGGCAATTTTTTGAGAAGTTTTCATCATAAATGGGTGCTGAATTTTGTCAAAATCTTTTTCTGCATCTGTTGAGATGATCATATGGTTTTTATCTTTCAATTTGTTAATATGGTGTATCACATTGATTCAGTTCAGTCACTCAGTCATGTCCAACTCTTTGAGACTCCATGGATTGCAGCACGCCAGGCTTCCCTGTCCATCACCAACTCCCAGAGTCAACTCAAATTCACGTCCCTCATGTCAGTGATGCCATCTAACCATCTCATCCTCTGTCATCCCCTTCTCCTTCTGCCTTCCATCTTTCCCAGTATCAGGGTCTTTTCCAATGAGTTGGTTTTTTGCACCAGATGGCCAAAGTATTGGAGTTTCAGCTTCAGCATCAGTCCTTCCAATGAATATTCAGGACTGATATCTTTTAGGATTGACTAGTTGAATTTTCTTGCAGTCCAAGGGACTCTGAAGAGTCTTCTCCAACACTACAGTTTAAATACATCAATTCTTTGGCACTCAGCTTTCTTTATAGTCCAACTCTCACATCCATATATGACTACTGGAAAAACCATAGCTTTGACTAGATGGACCTTTGTTGGTAAAGTAATGTTTCTGCTTTTTAATATGCTGTCTAGGTTGGTCATAGCTTTTCTTCCAAGGAAACATTGATTGATTTGTGTATATTGCAGAATCCTTTTATCCCAGGGATAAACTTGACTTCATCATGAAATATGGTATTTTTAATGTGCTGTGGGATTTTGTTGGCTAGAATTTTGTTGAGGATTATTGTATATGTATTCATCAGAGATATTGGCTTGTAATTTTCCTTTTTGTGTGATGTCTTTGGTTTTGGTATCAGGGTGACAGTGGCCTTGTAGACTGAGTTTGGAAATGTTTCTTCATCTGCAATTTTTTGAAAGAGTTTCAGAAGAATAGGCATTAGCTCTTCTCTAAAATTCAGCTGTGAAGCCATCTGGCCCTGGGCTTTCGTATTTTGGGAGATTTTTTAATTACAATTTTTATTCCATTGCTTGTATTTGACTTGTTCATGATTTCTATTTCTTCCTGGTTCAGTCGGAAGGTTGAATTTTTCTAGGAATCTGTCCATTTCTTCCAGGTTGTCCATTTTGCATTTAGTTGCTCATGATAGTCTTTTATGATTCTTTGTATTTCTGCATTGTCTGTTGTAACCTCTCCATTTTCATTTCTTTTTTTCTTTTTTTGTTCATTTGATTCTTCTCCCATTTTTTCTTGATGAGTCTGGCTAATGGTTTGTCAATTTTATCTTCTCAAAGAATCCGCTTTTAGTTTTATTAATCTTTACTATTATTTCCTTCATTTCTTTTTCATTTATTATTGATCTGATCTTCATGATTTCTTGCGTTTTTTTTGTTTGTTTGTTTTGTTTTTCAGTTGTTTTAAATGTAAAGGTAGGTTGCCTATTCAATGTTTTTCTTGTTTCTTGAGGTAGGATTGTCTTGCTATAAATGTCTCTCTTAGAACTGCTTTTGCTGCATCCTAAAGGTTTTGGGTCATTGTGTTTTTGTTGTCATTTGTTTCTAGGAATGTTTTCCAATTCCCTTTTTATTTCTTCAGCATCCTGTTTTGCCGGGGACCAGCTCCGGCTGATCCAGGGTATTCGAAGGAGAGACGGCGTAGGCGAAGATCAGGAGACAATTGCTTAATTAAATGTTAATTAAGGATATAAAGAGTAATAGAATGAGGATAGCTCAGTGAGGAAATTTAGTGGAGAAAAGCGGTTGAAATAAGGATAGCTCAGTAGGAAAATTCAGTGAAGAAAAGAGACTGAATAAAATTCCAAAGCAGGGAATTAATGTCACCTACGAAGGCCGCAGGCGTCCTCCCGTTCTCCCAAAGGAGAGGAGACACTAAGGCCTCCCCGGTCGGATCTTAGAAGCCCAGGCAAAATTAGTAGGCTTGACAAGCTTCCCTGCCTCAGAGGAAAAATTCAGCCAGAAGGTGAAAGAAAGAACGACATGGGGACACCAAATTCCGGTGAACAAAAAGAGATACTTTATTTTCCAAAGCAGTTTTATACCTTAAGTTGTGCATAGAGGATAATGGGGGAAGGGGTAGAGGCATGCAAAGACAGCAGTTCCTGATCCTTAGCCAAGTCAGGCTTTCAAACTTACAATATGCAAAAGTTTAGGTGATTTACATCATCTTCTGGCCAGGAAGCCTGTTAACATTTTAAGAAACTTATTTTTCTCTAAAGGTGATTATTCTAAAGTCAGGCGCCAGCCTCCAAAAAGCATTGGAGAAAGTTGCATTCCTATAGGGCAAAGGTGAGGTGGGCTCAATCAAGAAAAGAATTAACTCAAGGGTCCAAGATTACAAACATTGAGGCAACTGCTTACATTTCTATACACCCATTATATCAATCAATACACCGCCAAGGACACAGTAGGTAAGGGATATGGAGACTTAGCAGCAAACATTGGCCCAACAAGTGAAAAACCCTTCACCAATACAATTTCTAATCAATCTTTTAACTACTCAAAGAAATCTGTGTTTAGACAGTTTAGAACATCTCCTGCCTCTCACAGTTGGGAGGCTCTGAACAATCACATGTTGCTGGAAAAAACCTATTCAGGCAGGCTAGAGGACTTCCAAAGGAGTTTGTAGGTTGAAACACTGTCACGCCCAAGAATTATTAACTGGAGCTGTAAGCTAACTCTTTTTTCAGAGAGAGGTAGTGGGGGACAGCCCCCCGTAAAGTCAGAGGTGTAGGTGACAGCACAAAGCAGAAAGTAGGCAGACTCTGGTTTTGGGGGTAGATTGCTCGAGAATTTCCAGGGAAACTCCTGAGGCTTGATCCCGCCTTTGCGTATGCCAAGCCTCCTTTCTCATGATCTTTGCCAGAGGCGGAGCTCGCTCCCCGCACTGTTTGTTATTTAGAAACATATTATTTAATCTCCATGTGACTGTTTTTAAGAGATTCCCCCCACCCCTGTAATTGATACCTAGTCTCAGCATCATGGTCAGAAAAGATGCTTGAGATGATTTCAATTTTCTTAAATTTACTGAGGCTTAATTTGTGGCCCAAAATGTGGTCTGTCTTGGAGAATGTTCCATGTACACTAGTAAAGAAAGTGTATTCATCTGCATTTTGATGGAATGTCATGAAGATATCAATTAAATCCTTCTATACATCTGTGTCTCTTTTGCTGTCTCACATACAGGGTTGTCGTTACCATCTTTCTAAATTCCATATATATGCGTTAGTATTGGTTACTGTATTGGTGTTTTTCTTTTTGGCTTACTTAACTCTGTATAATAGGCTCCAGTTTCATCCGCCTCAAGAATGGCATTAAAACATGTTCAATATCATATAAGAAACAAATCACCAGTCCAGGTTCGATGCAGGATACAGGAATCTTGGGGCTGGTGCACTGGGATGACCCAGAGACATGGTATGGGGAGGGAGGTGGGAAGGGGGTTCAGGATGGGGAACACGTGTACACCTGTGGTGGATGCATGTTGATGTATGGCAAAACCAATACAATATTGTAAAGTAAATAATAATAATAAAATAAAGAAAAATTAAATCCATCTGCTCTAATGTGTAATTTAAGGCTTATGTTTCCTTATTAATTTTGTTTTTATGATCTGTCCATTGGTGTAAATGAGGTGTTAAAATTCCCTAATATTATTGTGTTGCTGTCAATTTTCCCTTTTATGTCTGTTAATTTTTGCTTTATGTATTGAGGTGCTTGTATGTAGGATACACAATTACAATTGTTATGTCTTCTTCTTGGATCTCTTGATCATTATGTACCATCTGTCTTTGTTTCTTACAATATTCTTTATTTTAAGATCTACTTTGTCTGATATGAGAATTTCCACTCTGGCTTCTTTTTGATTTCCATTTGGATGGAATTTCTTTTTTCATCCTTTTACTTTCAGTCTTTATGTGTCTCTAGGTCTGAAGTGGGTCTCTTGTAGACAGCATATATGAGTCTTGTTTTTGTATCCATTCAACCAGTCTGTGTCTTTTAGTAAGACTGTTTAATCCATTTACATTTAAAGTAATTATACACACACACACACACACACACACACACATATTGGCATCTTCTTAATTATTTTGTTTTTGTTTTGTAGGTCTTTTCCTTCTCTTGTCCCTTTCACATTCATTGCAAAGCTCATTTGTTGTTGCTAAATACTCTTAATTTTTGCTTGTCTGTAAAGCTTTTGATTTCTCCATCGATTTTGAATAAGATCCCTGGCGAGTAGTCTTGTCTGTAGATATTCCCCTTTCAGTACATTAAATATATCCTGCCATTCCCTACTGGCCTGCAGAGTTTCTGCTGAAAGATCAGCTGTTAAGCATATGAGGTTTCTCCTGTATGTTATTTGTTGCTTTTCCCTTGCTGCGTTTGATATTCTCTCTTTGTATTTAATCTTTTTACTTTTATTAACATGTGTCTCAGCATGTTTCTCCTTAGGTTTATCCTGTATGGGATGCTCTGTGCTTCTTGGCCTTGATTAACTCTTTTCTTTCCCATGTTGGGGAATTTTTCAAATATAATCCCTTCAAAAATTTCTCAGACCCTTTCTTTTTCTCTTCTTCTTCTGGGATCTCTATATTTCAAATATTGGTGTGTTTAGTATTGTTCCATAGATCTCTGAGACTATCTTCAATTCTTTTCATTCATTTTCCTTTATTTGCTCTTCAGCAATTATTTCCACCATTCTATCTTCCAGCTCACTTATCTGTTCTTCTGCATCAGTTATTCTGCTATTGATTCCTTCTAGAGTATTTTTAATTTTTAGTAATTGTGTTGTTTGTCTCTATTCATTCTTCCTTTTTTCTATATTCTTGTTAAACGTCTTAATTGATTCTTATATTTCCTCCATTCTATTTTCAAAGTTTTGGACCATTTTTTACTATCATTATCCTGAATTATTTTTCACATAGTTTGCTTCTTTCCTCTTCTTCATAAAATCTTGTGAATTTCTACCTTGTTTAATTTTTCTTTTATGTAATATTTGTTTAATATTTCTCTGTCTTTTCATTTTTTTCCAACTAACTGTGTTTGAGATCTTCTTTTTCTAGGCTTTATGGTCATATGGCTTCATCCTTTCAGTTTCTGCTCTCAGTGGGTAAAGTTGGTCCAGTGGTTTGTGTAGGCTTCTTGTTGGGAGTGATTTGTGCCTGCATTCTGGTGGGAGGAGGTACGTTATTATTATTATTTCTCTCTGTTGGGCAGTTTCTGTCAGGTGGTTGGTTTTGGTGTGTTTGTTAGTATACTGTCTGCTGATGATTATGTTTATGTTTTTGTTTTGCTTGTTGTTTGGGTGAGGTGTCCTGTACTGGATGCTGCTGGCAGTTGGTGATGCCAGGTCGTGTATATAGGTGGAGACCTTTGTGGGAGTTCTCACTAATTAGTACTCCCTGGGGTTAGAAGTTCTCTGGAAGTCTAGGGTCCTGAACTCAGTACTCCCACTTCAAATGTTCAGGTCATATCTCTTTCTGGGGACTGAGATTCCACAAATTGTTATAGAATTAAAGTGGATTAAACAGACACACAACAGATATAAACAAAATAAGAAGAAGCAAAAGATGAACTGAAGCAAATGGTAAATTTAAAATCAAATACTAACAAAAACAGTGGAATACACTAGCACACACGCTGTGGTGCACTTAGTTTCTCAGTCATGTCTGATGCTTTGTGACCCCATGGCATGTAGCCTTCCAGGCTCCTTTGTCCATAGGGATTCTTCAGGCCAGAATACTGGGGTGGGTAGCCTTTCCCTTCTTTAGGGTATCTTCCCAAACCAGGGAGCAAACTGAAGTCTCCCACATTATAGGTGGATTCTTTACCTTCTGAGCCACCAAGGAAGCCCAAGAATACAGGAGTGGGTAGCCTATCCCTTCTCCAGGGATCTTTCCTGACCCAGGAATTAAACCAGAGTCTCCTGCATTATAGGCGGATTCTGTGCCAGCTGACACACACATACACACAAACAAACAAAACCAAACATTCCAAAGAAAAAAAAGTACAAGAATGTGACTTGAGAAGCAAAGGAAACCAAAAATTATATCAACCAATTAAAAACAGAACTAACTAAAATGCAAACGAGGAAACAAAAGTGGAGTGCCAACTGAGGAATTAAGCAAAGAAAACAAACTAACATGTTGAAAAAGATAAATAGAAGAAAAGAAAAGTAAAACAATCTAGAAAAGCAAAGTTAAATAGAAGTGTATAAAAAGATTTATATATATTAAATAATAACTATAGTAGGAAAAGAATAACAAGAAAAACAATCAAAAAACAAAACAAAGGAAAAACCCCACAGAACTGCAAAAGGCCAACATAGAGGTAGCAGTATATAAAGGGAGTAAAAAGATTGTTTAAAAAAAAAAAAATTCCAAAAGGTTAAATAGTTAATACTAATAATGAAATTAACAACCTCAGCAACAGATGAAAAGAAATAGAATAATAATAATTGTGCAGAGCCAACTACAGAACAAATAAAAAAATAATGATAATATATGTTTTTTTTCAGATTTCAGGTGTCAACATCGTTTCCCTCATTGTGAGTCACAGTCCATCTTTGCCTCCCTAGGATGCCCTCCAATACTGGGCTGGTCTCCTGACCTGCTATGGTGACAGCTCAGACTCTAATATGGCCCTTCTCCTGCATACTGTTGCCTCCAATGTCCACAGCTGCCAGAGCTAGTGTGTTTTCTTTTGTGGGAGCTCTCATTGTCCTTTTATATATTCTATAGACACAGAGTCTGCTTAGTTTCTCATGTGGATTTAACCTGTAGCTTGTACAACTGGTGAGAAGGTTTTCAATCCTCTTCCTCAGCTACACTGCCCCTGGGGTTCAATTGTGGTTTTATTTCCACCTCTGCATGTGGATCGTCCACAGGAGTTTGCTCTTGAAGCTGCCCTGGAGGACTTGGTCTGCCCTGATGAGGACTGCATGTGGAAGTGGTGCAGCTGCTTAGATCACAGGGACCCTGGTAATACCAGATATACAGGAGATATGGTGTTCTTAGGGTTTTTTCCCTAACCTCTGGCAAGTCTCGCCCAGTGAAGATTGAGCATGGAAGTGATGCATTTGCTTCTATTGCAGGGACCCTGGGTGGCACCAAGTGTGTAGGGATGCTGGCCGTCTCAGCCAGAGAAGCTATGGTGCTATTACAGTCTTTTTCTAGCCTCTGGCAGTTGGCATTCAAAAGGCCTTTGTGGCTGGTCCTTTTCTGTTACCTGGCCTGTCAGGCACTTAAAGGGCCCACCTGGCTCAGGTCCTTCTCTGTTGCTTGGAGCATCAGGAAATTAATGCCCCCCGCCACCCCCGGCTTGGGAACTTCTCTATTGCTTGGCATGTTAAACACTTGAAGGGCCACCCTCTCTGGGGTCTTTCTCTATTGGTCAGTGCTGGCATGTGGGGTGATAGAGGCTACAGTAATGGTTCCACACCCTGTGCATGATTCAGCATTATTGCCTTATGTCTATGGCTGTTCTGATTTCTTCCAACTCATTCCCTACCATGATCTCCTCCCTCATGTCCCCTAGGGCCTTCTTCCCAAAGTCAACAGCAGACCTCGCCCTGGGATTGCTCTCCAATTCCTATGCTTGAGCTCCCAGCCCCCGCACATTCTAGGGTATTTACATCCCTGTCCAGGGTTCATAGAGCTGTGGTTAGGATAGTCTGTGTGGTTCTCATTCCATTCAGACTGTCACAGATCAGCTGATGCACTTTCCAGCAGCTTCAAATGCTTCTCCAGGTTCCCAGACAATTGCCCCAATGTGGGAATCTGACCCCTGCTTCAATTTCCCCGCCCCCTGGGTGCAGGTCGAGTCCTGACTAGCTCACTCTCCTCTTTTCCATATACTTCCTTTGTCCTACTGAATTTTTCGTGGATTTATATATTTCTTTCAAGTGGTCAGGGACTGCTGCCCACTCGCAGCTGGTATTCTGAGATCTTCTGTGTCTGAAGATGTATTCCTAATGCATCTGTGGAGAGACATGTACTCCACATCCACCTACTCTTCCACCATCTTGTCCTCTCTCCTTTTCTTGTTTTGTGAGGTAAGATTGTAGTGCTATAAACTTCCCTCTTAGAAGTGCTTTTTGTAGATTACCATGTCCATAGATTGGAAGAACCAACACTGTTAAAATGACTATACTACCCAAGGCAACCTACAGAGACAATGAAGTCCATATCAAATTACCAATGCCATTTTTCATAGAACTAGAACAAAACACCTAAAAATTTGTATGGAGACACAAATGAACTGGTATAGCCAAAGCAATCTTGAGAAAGAAAACAGAGCTGGAGGAACCAGGCTCCCTGACTTCACACTATACTGCAGATCTACAGTCATCAAAACAATGTGGTACTGGAAAAAAAAAAAAAAGAAAAAAGAAATATAGATCAATGGAACAGGACAGAAAACTCAGAAATAAGCCCATGTACCTATGATCAATTCATCTATGATAAAGAAGGCATGACTATACAATGTTGGAAAGAGTGTCTTTAACAAATGGTGCTTGGAAAACTGGACAACTACATGTAAAAAAAAAAAAAGAGAGAGAGATTAGATTATCATTTAATTCCATACACAAAAATAAGCTTGAAATAGATTAAAGACCTCAATATGAGCCCGGACACTGTAAAACTCCTAGAGGAAAACATAGGCAGAACACTCTGTGACATGAATCACAGCAATAAATTTTTCAATCCATTTCTCAGAATAATGGAAATAAAAAACAAACAAATGGGAGCTACTTAATCTCAAAAGCTTTTGCACAGCAAAAGAAACAATAAACAATACAAAAAGACAACCCACAGATTGGGAGAGAATATTTACAAATGATGTGAGTGACCAATAAAGGATTGGTCTCCAAAATTTACAGACATCTTATGATGCTTAACAGCATCAAAACAAACAACCTACCTAAAAAATGGGCAGAAGACCTAAATAGACATTTCTCCAAAGAAGACCTCCAGATGGCCTGTAGGCACATGGAAAGATGTTCAACATTGCTAATTATTAGAGAAATGCAAATCAAAATTACAATGGGCTATCACTTCACAGCAGGCAGAATGGCTATCAGAAAATCTACAATAAATGCTGGAAAGGGTGTGGAGAGAAGGGGACCCTTTTATTTTGTTGGTGGGAATGTAAATTGGTATAGCCACTCTGAAGAACAGTATGGAAATTCCTTAAAAACCTAAAAATAGAGCTACCATATGAAACTGCAATCCCACTCTTGAGCATATATCTGGAAAATAACATGATACAAACAGATAAATGCACCCCCAGTGTTCATTGCAACACTGTTTACAGTAACCATGACGTGGTAGCAACCTAAATGTCCATAGACAGAGAAACGGATAAAGAAGATGTGGTGCATCCAGTTCAGTTCAGTTGCTCAGTCGTGTCCAACTCTTTGCGACCCCATGAATTGCAGCACGCCAGGCCTCCCTGTCCATCACCAACTCCCGGAGTTCACTCAAACTCACACCCATCGAGTCGGTGATGCCATCCAGCCATCTCATCCTCTGCCGTCCCCTTCTGCCCCTGCCCCCAATCCCTCCCAGCATCAGAGTCTTTTCCAATGAGTCAACTCTTTGCATGAGGTGGCCAAAGTATTGGAGTTTCAGCTTTAGCATCAGTCGTTCCAATGAACACCCAGGACTGATCTCCTTTAGGATGAACTGGTTGGACTTCCTTGCAGTCCAAGGAACTCTCAAGAGTTTTCTCCAACACCACAGTTCAAAAGCATCAATTCTTTGGTGCTCAGCCTTCTTCACAGTCCAACTCTCACATCCATACATGACCACTGGGAAAACCATAGCCTTGACTAGACGGACCTTGGTTGGCAAAGTAGTATCTCTGCTTTTGAATATGCTATCTAGGTTGGTCATAACTTTCCTTCCAAGGAGTAAGCGTCTTTTAATTTCATGACTGCAATCACCATCTGCAGTGATTTTGGAGCCCTCCAAAAATAAAGTCTGACACTGTTTCCACTGTTTCCCCATCTATTTCCCATGAAGTGATGGGACCAGATGCCATAATCTTCGTTTTCTGAATGTTGAGCTTTAAGCCAACTTTTTCACTCTCCTCTTTCACTTTCATCAAGAGGCTTTTTAGTTCTTCTTCACTTTCTGCCATAAGGGTGGTGTCATCTGCATATATCAGCTTATTGGTATTTTTTCCAACAATCTTGATTCCAGCTTGTGCTTCTTGCACCCCAGCATTTCTCATGATGTACTCTGTGTATAAGTTAAATAAGCAGGGTGAAAATATACAATGGAATATTATTCAGCCACTAAAAAGAATGAAATGCCATTTGCAGCAACTTGGATGGACCTGGAGATTCTCCTACTGAGTGAAGTAAGTGAGACAGAGAAGGAGAAATATCATATGACATCCCTTATACGTGGAATCTAAAAAGGAATGATATAGGGTTATTGTTATCATCTTTCTAAATTCCATATATATGCGTTAGTGGGGAGCACATGTATACCTGTGGCGGATTCATTTTGATATTTGGCAAAACTAGTGCAATTATGTAAAGTTTAAAAATAAAATAAAATTAAAAAAAAAGGAATGATATAAATGAACTTACAAAACATAAACACACTCATAGACTTTAAGAACGAGACTATGGTTCCTTGGGGGAACGATGGGGGAAGGGATAATTAGGGAGTTTGGTTTGGACATGTACAGGCTGGTATATGTAGAATAGATAACCACCAGGGACCTACTGTATAACTCATGGAACTATACTCAATATTTTTTAACCCCCTGGATGGAAGGGGAGTTTGGGGTAAAATGGATACATGTATATGTGTGGCTGGGTCCCTTCTCTGTTCCCCTTTAACTATAGCAACATTGTTTGTTAATTGGCTATACCCCAATACAAAATAAGCAGGTTTTTAATAAATAAATAAATTAATTAAAAAAGAGTAAGAAAACGCAATGATCCTAGTTGGACTGTTAGCCAAAATGTGGGTCATTACCAATTGCATTGTGGTGCTTCCCTGGTGGCTCAGATGGTAAAGAATTCACTGTAGTGCAGGAGACCCAGGTTCAATTCCTGGGTCAGGAAGATCCCCTGGATAAGAAAATGGCAACCCACTCTAGTATTCTTGCCTGGAGAATCCCATGGACAGAGGAGCCTGGTGGGCTATGGTCCATGGGGTTACAAAGAGTTGGACATGACTGAGCGACTAACACACCAACTGTATTGTAAATAAAATCAAGCCATAGAAATAAGTACCTTACCTAAGTATGACAGTAATTTAGTTTTTATTTTGAAAAAAAAAAAAAAAGATATTTCTTTTTAAAATTAGGCCTTTGTCACATTTTTAGGCACCTGCATTCGGCCCACGGTTCTTGTGGATATTCTTTAGTAAAACTTATGTATTTATAAGGAGAAGGCAATGGCGACCCACTCCAGTACTCTTGCCTGGAAAGTCCCATGGATGGAGCAGCCTGGTAGGCTGCAGTCCATGGGGTGGCAAAGAGTCAGACACGACTGAGCGACTTCACTTTCACTTTTCACTTTCATGATTGGAGAAGGAAATGGCAACCCACTCCAGTGTTCTTGCCTGGAGAATCCCAGGGACAGGGGAGGCTGGTGGGCTGCCATCTATGGGTTCGCACAGAGTCAGACACAACTGAAGCGAGTTAGCAGCAGCAGCAGCAACATGTATCTATAAACAGCTGAACTTTTGCTTCTATCAAGTTTCTTCTCCATAATGAATGAGGTTATGATGACAATATTAATCTTGAGAAATAGGAGGGCATGACTTAGGAATCTTAGCATCCATTTGGTAATTATATATTTCTGAGAACTACAGGATAAATCCCAGCTGACTTAAATTGACACTCTATGTTTTACTGAAAGAAGAATTATTGTCTCAACTGTTTCTCCCTCTGCAGTCCATTCCACTGAAGATCATCATATTAACCTTCTTAAATATATTTTAGTCTTCTCCAGAAGATACCCTCAACCTAGGTTGCATGAGTGTTTGCTAAGTAACTCAGTCGTATCCGACTCTTTGCAATCCTATGGACTGTAACCTGTCAGGCTCCTGTCCATGGGATTCTTCAGGCAAGAATACTGAAGTGGTTTGCCATGCCCTCCTCCAGGGAATCTTCACGACCCAGGGATTGAACTTGCATGTCTTGTCTCCTGCATTGCAGACGGATTCTTTATCACTAGCAGCACCTGGAAAACCCTCAACCTAGGTTAGGTGTTTCATAATCTAGTAGCACCTTGTGCATACTTTTATATAATTGCATATTTTATTATAATTTTCTGTTTTTATCTGTCTTTCTCACTAGACTGTGAACTCCTTGGACTTGGGGTCTTTGTTTTGTGCACCCCTATTGTGTTCTCAGGCTGCTGAACAGTGCCCAGTCCCCAGAACTATATAATGAATACATGCTTATGGACTTAGAGCAGGCATGAGTGAATGTATGCATGAAAATATCTCTTGATTTATCCCAAACAATATCTTTGAAATCATGGATTTAATGTTCTAATTGTCTATTTTTCTATTATACATTAGCATAAACACATACAGTTAAAGAAACATCTTTAATCATGTACTTAAAGTCATCTTATGTGTCATCAATGGAAAGCTCTGCACTAGAGGCACAGTTTGGTCTAGACACTATTTACTACTTCCTGCATGTGCCAGGTTTATAGCCTCACCTCTGTGCCTTTAGTCCCAGTATTTCCTCCACCTGAGTTATCCTTTTCCTATTCCACAGGCCTTGGTCATACCCATCTACCCATCTTACCCTAGTGAAGTCTTTTCTGGCTACTTAAAGTAAGGCAGTTCTCTCTATCACTAAACTCCTTTAACATTTACTGTCTATTTATTTCATAAGGGATGGTC
Source organism: Bos mutus (assembly GCF_027580195.1). Classification (NCBI taxonomy): domain Eukaryota; kingdom Metazoa; phylum Chordata; class Mammalia; order Artiodactyla; family Bovidae; genus Bos; species Bos mutus. The sequence goes on along the minus strand of NC_091646.1, from coordinate 62,433,331 downwards.
ATCATATTGTTAGTTATATTCTAGGTACTTCATTAAACCCTCTGAGGATAGAGACTCTATCATGTATGTCTTCAATCCTTAGCCCAGAAGATATATTTTGTAAATGTTTGTTGATCAATTACTTTTCTTAGTGATGTTGTTGCCTCAATAAAACAAGCAACATTAGTGTAAGATTTTATGTGGAAGGAATTGTATCTATCGGTGAAATCTAATTTGAGATCTGTAGAATTTTTTAGATGAACTAGACTTAGCCCAGTCTGTCCAACAGTTTATTCACTACAAACATCTTTTTTTTTCTTAACAGCCTTTTACATATTGACCTTCTCCATTGATGCGTCTATTAATTCTTCAAATAGATTGTTTCATTGTCAGAAAACTCTGTTAATGTATACTAATAACTACTAATACTAACTCCTAAGTTAGTAAATACAGCTTCTAGAAGATTTCCAAATCCTAATTTCTGGAACCTGTGAATGCTGCTTTATATGGGAAGAGGGACCTTGCCTCCAAGATTTGGTTAAGGATCTTAAGATGGAGAGATTATCCTGGCTTATCTAGGTGGGCACTAAATGCACTAGGTTGGTACAAAAGTAATTGTGGTTTTAGACTGTGAATTTAAGATTGTCATAACTAGGCTCAAACACATCTTTATTAATCAAAATAGAAACCATTACAATTAACACATTTTTGCTAATGAGATATAAGTTTGTTTATTCCTATAGCATAAAAATCTGTGCTTCAGGATTCCACAAACTCTTAGAAAGCATTTTCTGCCTCCTGATGGTTGTGGAAGCAGTTTTCTTGTGAAAAGTTTTTGAGATGCTTGAAGAAGTGGTAGTTGTTTGGCAAGAAGTCAGGTGAATATGGCAGATGAGGTAAAACTTAATAGCCCAATTTGTTCAACTTTTGAAGCATTGGTTGTATGATGTGCAGTCAGGTATTGTCATGGAAAAAATTGGGCCCATTCTGTTGACCAATGCTGGCTGCAGGTGTTGCAAATTTTGGTGTTATCAATTTTCTGATCATACTTCTTAGATGTAATATGATAGTTCAGACAGCTGTAATGGATCAGATCAGCAACAGACCACCAAATAGTGACCATGACCTTTTTTGGTGCAAGTTTGACTTTGGGAAGTGCTTTGGAGCTTCTTGGTCCAACCGCTGAGCTGGTTGTCACTGGTTATTGTATAGAATCCACTTTTTGTTGCATGTCACAATCAGATCAAGAAACAGTTCATTGTTTTTGGATAGAATGAGAGAAGACAATACTTCAAAATGATGATTTTTTTTTTGGATTTGCAGTCAGCTTGTGAGGCACTCACTTATCTAACTTTCTTACCTTTCCAATTTACTTCCATTGCTGAACAACCATAGAATAGTCGACATTGAGTTCTTTAGCATCTTCTCATGTAGTTGCAAGAGGATCAGCTTCAATAATCCTCTCAATTGCTTATTGTCAACTTCCAATTGCTGGCCACTGCTCTCCTCATCTTTAAAGCTTTTTTCGTCCGTCTCCTTTGCAAAATTTCCTGAATCACCACTGCACTGTACATTCATTAGAAGTTCCTGGGTCAAAGGCATTGTTGATGTTGTGAGTTGTGTCTGCTGTTTTACAACCTATTTTGAACTCAAATGAAACAATTACTCAAATTTGCTTTTAGTCTAATATCATTTTTATAGCCTAAAATAAATATAAAATAAACAGCAGGCAATAAGTTGTTAGCAAAAAATCATAAAACAGGAAATGTGCATAAATTGATGTATACCATAACCACAGTTAATAATGTATTCTAATATCAAATGGCAAAGTTCAGCAATGCAAAGCCGGAATTACTTTTCCGTCAACCTAATAATTGCAAGGGTCTTTATAAGAGGATAGCAGAGAAGGATTCAATGCCTAAAGAGGAAGTAGGAGATTTAATGATGGAAATAGGTTGGGAGTGAAGCAAGGAAGAGGTCATGAGTCAAGAAATGCAGGTGGCCTCTAGAAACTACAAGAGGCAAGGAAAATAGAATACCTCTAGAGCCCTCAGAAGGAACCAGTACTGACACCATCTTGATTTTAGTTCCATGAAACTAATTTCAAACTCTGACCTCAAGAACTATAAGTGAATAAATCTGTGTTGTTTTAAGCCACTAAATTTGTGGTAATTTGTTATCCATGACAATAAGAAATTAATCGAATTTCCAGCACTGCCATTGATAAGTCATATATTCTTGGCCAAGTCACTTACCGAGTTTGTTTCTCTTATGTAAAGTTGGGTTTAACATTGCCTTTATTACAGATCATTCATGCCTGTTGTGAGGAAATTTATAAATTTGTTCCTTAAATGAATGTTTTGGACTTCTTTAAAATTAATTTTTATTTAAGTATAGTTACCTTACAGTAAAAACTATCACAACATTGCTTTGGACCTTTTATATAAGAGATACCATCATGAAAAGTGGAGAGACAAAGACCAACTTGGAGTATTTGGTTGTTAGATTCCCTACACCGGTTAAAAACATGGTGCAAATTTTTAGATATTACATTGATTTTATTTTTATTTTTTTAGCATAATGTAATAATAATAAAAGATATTACATTGATTTTAAAGTACCACATTTCATTTTGATCTGAAGGAAATTGCCAGAGCTATTGCTAAAGCAGTCAATTAGTATCTCATTTAAGAGTTCTGTTTTACTTTTCTTCTTAAAAGCAAGCAAAATGTTCTCTTCTGTACATTTCCCACCACCAAATTCCCTTACTCTGCTGGTCTATTTCAGAACAGAGAGCTTGTCTTATTGCTTGCAAAACCCTTGGGACTCGAATCTATGTGGATAATGTACAAAAATTCTTGAACAAGCCATCAGATGAGACTGTTGACAAGTTCCTAGCTTGAAGGAAATCAGTTGTCTAATGTTTTCACTTTTGCTTTAGAGATGAGTTATGTTTCATTTGCTGTCTTGATAAGTCTCTAAAAGCCACACTGATTTCATTTGCTTTTTAAGCAAATAGAGGCTTGACAGTACAGTGGTAAAATTCCTAAAACTTTCTGTAAGTTTAAAGTGGTGATAGCATTTTTGACACTACTATTATCAGCATAATATCCCTGAGTGCTTTCATCCCTATAAGGTGTGGTCCAAAGTGACTCTTGACACATGAAGAAAAGCTTGTGGATTCCTGTATTTGTACTTTTGCCAGATGGGTTGAAAGTCTGATTTTTCTCACTTGCCTTAATATCAAAAGTATACTAGGAGTCTTCTGTGGTTACTTTCCTCCAAATCAGATTATGGGTTCCTTGAAGTTACTCATTAGTTCACACTAGGTTGAAGAGTTTGTACTTCTAACATCAACAGTTTCATTCATGTAAACTGAGTAGAGAATGCTTTTATTTAGAGTGGCCACTAGAACATATACTTCTTTATATAACACTATTCAGATAAAGCAAAGGGTTACTCTTCCAACTAGTTCCTAGAGGAGGTAGAGATTCAGAGAATTGCACATCCCTTACCCTACCTTGATCCTCTGATTGTTAAAAACTTCTTGGAATGACAACATGGCAGGGTAGAAAGTGTCCTTAGAAATTAGCAATTTAAAATTCCTTTTTTTATATATATGTGTGCATGTATGCTAAATTCCTTCAGTCGTGTCTGACTCTGTGTAACTGTATGTATTGTAGCCTGCCAGGCTACTCTGTCCATGGGATTCACATATATATATGAAGAACTGCAACTCAGCTCAGAGACTAGATTCCAGGTCACCTAACTACCAGATAAACGCTCTTTAGAACAATATGTTGATATGTTGAAGTAAGGCAAATATGTTCACTAGTCAGTGGTCTGGTGGTTCTTTAGGAAGAGAAGCCAGAAAAACCATGTTGAATTGCCCTTGGAAATTTTTCATGTAGAAATAGATTTAAATATTATTTTAGTAGAAGCCTGTGAACACAAGTATTATTCACTCGATCTTTTAGGAAAGCAGTTTTCTGCCAACAAGAATGATACATTTCATCAGATATATATCTAAAAAGATAGACTTGCAGATGAGGCTCTATTTGTAAATTTGGAGTCAAGCTAATACTTATCACTGACTCCTTTTATCATTTTGAAACAGCTATGAAGCGTAGTGTCATTAGCCTTTTCTTTTTAATGAGGAGAGTTGAATTTCACTTTGTATATATTGTTAGCCTTTGAAGGTATCAGTATCCATCTTTTGTCATTTTTATAACAGGAAAATAGGTTATAGTTTTGGACATTTCCTTTTATTAATCTTTTCTATCTGAACCTAAGGATCTAAAAATAGTAGTAAATTGTACTAAAGGATTCTGTCCTCTATTAGAGAGCAGTCAACTTGTGACTATAGCAGATTATAAAGGGAACTCCTATTAATAACTCTTACCAAGTGCTAGCAGTTGTCAGTTCAACTTAATTGCTATGTGTAAAATGGTGTTTCGTTGTTGGTTTTTGTGATGAACTAGTTAAATTTTTGCTGAAAAGTTAAATATTGTTTTTGTTTAGTTGCTAAGTCATGTCCAACTCTCTGCAACCACATGGACTGTAGCCCACCAGGCTCCTCTGTCCATGGGGTTTGCCAGGCAAGAATACTGGAGTGGGCTGCCATTTCCTTCTCCAAAGTTAAGTATAGGTAAGTTCAAAAGAGAATATCCAGTTGTGCAAAATTCAAGTGTTAGCAGTTTTTTAAATGACTTTTCATTTAAATTTTAGAATAACATTATGGTATTTTATATATATTTATATGTGTGTGTGTGTGTGTGTGTGTATAATGTATATCTTGGGAGGGGAGAAGGGCTAGAGATTTAATTCAGTCACCAATGGCCAATGATTTAATCAACCATGAATACATAAAATCTCCATAAAAACTCCTAAATGACAAGGTTTCACAACCTTATTAGCTTCCATAGGTTATAGCAGTAATATCTCTATGATAAACTTTCAGAGCATTATGCTATATGGAACTCAGTTAGATAAAGACAAATGCCAAGCTATTAGAAGGACCCCAGTTGTAAAAATGGCAGCTTTGAGTATAAGATTGTGGTAGCAATATTCTCTGGGCATGAGCAAATGAAATTAAATGAGAGAATGCATGTGGTACTTAGCATAGTACTGGGCACGAGTTCAGTTCAGTTCAGTAACTCAGTCCTGTCCAACTCCTAGTGACTCCATGGACTGCTTCTCTGTCCATCTGCTTCCCTGTCCACTTTCCTGTCCATCACCAACTCCAGGAATTGCTCAAACTCATGTCCATTGAGTCAATGATGCCATCCAACCATTTCACCCTTTGTCATCCACTTCTCCTTCTGCCTTCAATCTTTCCCAGTATCAGGGTCTTTTCCAGTGAGTCAGTTCTTCACATCAGGTAGCCAAAGTATTGGAGTTTCAGCTTCAACATCATTCCTTCCAATGAATACTCAAGAATGATATCCTTTAGGATTGACTGGTTGACCTACTTGCTGTCCAAGGGACTCTCAAGAGTCTTCTCCAACACCGCAGTTCAAAAGCATCAGTTCTTCGACGCTCAGCTTTCTTTATGGTCCAACTTTCACATCCATACATGACTATGGGAGAAACCATAGCTTTGACTAGATAGACCTTTGTCGACAAAGTAGTAGGTGCTAAATATATATGTATGTTCAAATATCTCTATGTGGTTAAAAATGATTGTTTTTGTTTAGTTGCTAAATTGTATCTGACTCTTTTACAACCCCATGGGCTGTAGCCCACCAGGATCCTCTGTCCTTGGGATTTCCCATGCAAAAATACTGGAGTGGATTGCCATTTCCTTCTCCATATGATCTTCTCGACCCAGGGATTGAACATGTGACGCCTGCTTGTAAAATAATGACCCAATATTTTATTCTTCTTTAGACAATCAGAGTAAAATCCTCAATAAGCCTGTGAACAAGAATCTGAGTCTATATTTGTCTGACTCATCTCATTTACCTTCTCACTATTCTGGCCCTGGCAGATCATGTCTTTACTTAAAATTTTGGTACTTTGTTCATTATATAATTTTGCATTGATTTTTATTTTAAAAATGTGTTTAAAATGTTATTTATCTTGATTATTGAGCTTTTTTGGGCCCCTTAAATTTTCACTTGAGATGAGCATCTCACTTCCTTCAAGCCTGTCCAGTCTTACTTGAAACAACTGGAGAATGTCATATAACAATAGAGATATGTGAGGAGCCTCCCTGGTGGCTCAGTGGTAAAGAATCCGCCTGCCAGTGCAGGGGACACTGGTTCTGTTCCTGGTCCAGGAAGGTCACACATGCCAAGGAACAACTATTCTGTAGGCCACAACTGTTGAGTCTGTGCTCTAGAGTCCAACAGCCACAACTACTGAACCCACATGCCTTAGAGCTCATGGTCCACAACAAGAGAAGCCTCTGCAGTGAGAAGCCCTTGCACTGCAACTAGAGAAAATGCCCACACAGCAAGGAAGACCCAGAACAACCAAAAATTAAAAAAAAAATAAATAAACAATGGAGACTCTTGGTAGTGGGATTCAGCTTTTTCAGAGTATAACTATGGAAATCCACCACAACATTAGTTGAATATTTGGTATCCATTGATTTAAAAAATAAATAATAACAAAAATACCATGAATTTGGTAGCACTTTGAAATGAATTTGTATTTTAATTTATAAAACAGTATCTATACATACTAGAAAAAAGTTGTACACTTCAAAACATTTTCTTGGTCTCTAGAAATTGCCTTGTATACTTAGAGATTTGTAGGGTCTTTGCAATAACTATTCTTCCCTTTCACTCTCCCTCCACACAGTGATCTCTGGATCACAGATCAGAAACTACTGCTATAAGAATTCAGATTAAAGAGAAATCAATGTGCCTAAAATATATTCTAGGGAAGGTAAAGCTTGAGTCTGAAGAATGAGTAGGAGGAAAAAAGGACATGAGTATGGAAAGACTTCCTATTTATTGAGTGCCTTTGAGGATTCAGGCTCAAAGCCAAGAACTTTACATTCATCTTCTCATTTAGCCCTATGTCTCTAAGAAACAGGTGTATTATGCCCATTTCACATAGAGGAAAACTTAATCTCAAAGTGCTTGAATAACTAGGCCTAGGTCATACAGGCAGTAAATTTGCTGAGCTAGTTTCTGTACACAAGATTTTACATTATCATTAATCTAAAAAGAAGGGCAGATGTCAGATACTGTTATTGCTGGTAAAGAAAGGGTGAATTTAAACTGGTAAACCTGAAGTCCATAGAAATTATAGCAATTGTTTGCTTTTGTACTTTCTCAGTTGGCAGGCCCATATTAATTACCTCTGTTTTTGAACATCCTGTTGAAAAAGCTTGCATTGTTCTAGTTTGTCATTCAACAGATTATTTAATCTTTTGTTGACTTTACTATTGATGTTTAACTCTGCTGCCTGGGCTCATTCTGTGGTCCAGAATAGTCTGTTTTCCACAGGTGATCTGCAGAAGGATACAAAAACACCAGTGGTCTTGGGATTGACTCTTTCTAAATTCCTCAAATTGCATGTGAAGAAGTAGTTTCTCATTACAAATCAGTTTAGTTCAGTCGTTCAATCGTGTCCCACCCTTTGCAACCCTGTGAAGTGTGACATGCCAGGCCTCCCTGTCCATCACCAACTCCCAGAGCCTCCCCAAACTCATTGAGTTGGTGATGCCATCCACCCATCTCATCCTCTGTCATCCACTTCTCCTTCTGCCCTCAATCCTTCCCAGCATCAGGGCCTTTTCAAATGACTCTGCTCTTTGCATCAGGTGGCCAAAGTATTGGAATTTCAGCTTCAACATCAGTCCTTCCAAAGAAAACCCAGGATGATCTCCTTTAGGAGGAAATGGTTGGATCTCCTTTTGGTCCAAGGGACTCTCAAGAGTCTTCTCCAACAACACAGTTCAGAAGCATCAATTCTTCGGCTCTCAGCTTTCTTTATAGTTCAACTCTCACATCCGTACATGACTACTGGAAAAACCATAGCCTTGACTAGACGGACTTTTCTTGGCAATGTCTCTGCTTTTTAATATGCTGTCGAGGTTGTTCATAACTTTCCTTCCAAGGAGTAAGCGTCTTTTAATTTCATGGCTGCAATCACCATCTGCAGTGATTTTGGAGCCCAAAAAGACAAAGTCAGCTACTGCTTCCACTGTTTCCCCATCTATTTGCCATGAAGTGATGGGACCAGATGCCATGATCTTAGATTTCTGAATGTTGAGCTTTAAGCCAACATTTTCACTCTCTTCTTTCACTTTCATCAAGAGGCTTTTTAGTTCCTCTTCACTTTCTGCCATAAGGGTGGTGTCATCTGCATATCTGAGGTTATTGATATTTCTCCTGGCAATCTTGATTCCAGCTTGTGCTTCCTCCAGCCCAGCGTTTCTCATAATGAGTTAAATAAGCAGGGTGACAATATACAACCTTGACATACTCCTTTTCCTATTTGAAAGCAGTCTGTTGTTCCATGTCCAGTTCTAACTGTTGCTTCCTGATCTGCATACAAGTTTCTCAAGAGGCAGGTCAGGTGGTCTGCTATTCTCATCTCTTTCAGAATTTTCCACAGTTTATTGTGATCCACACAAAGGCTTTGGCATAGTCAATAAAGCAGAAATATATGTTTTTCTGGAACTCTCTTGCTTTTTTGATGATCCAGCAGGTGTTGGCAATTTGACCTCTGGTTCCTCTGCCTTTTTAAAAACCAGCTTGAACAAATAGATTCCACCAAAGTAGAAATACCTTAACTTGCTAACTAGCTAAAAATAATAAACATGCATTATAAAATCAATTCTGCATTTTGTATAAGGAAATGGTTTTCCTCACTTTCTCTTTAGTTGTCTTTGATTAATTTTACAAAGTGCATTTATGGATAGTTCAGTGTAACTTTTTTTTTTTTTTTTTTAAGACTTCTATTGGGGGCGGTCCTAAGATGGCAGAGGAATAGGATGGGGAGACCATTTTCTCCCCCACAAATTCATTGAAAGAACATTTGAATGCTGAGCAAATTCCATAAAACAACTTCTGAACGCTGATAGAGGACACCAGACACCCAGAAAGGCAGCCCCTTGTCTTTGAAAGGAGGTAGGACAAAATATAAAAGATAAAAAGAGAGACAAAAGAGTTACAGATGGAGACCTGCCCTGGGAAGGGAGTCTTAAAAGAGGAGAAGTTTCCAAACACCACGAAACCCTCTCACCAGAGGGTCTGTGGGGAATTTTGGAATCTCAGAGGGCTACAAAACTGGGAGGAAAAATAAATAAATAAAACCTACAGATGACGTGCCTAATGGCAACTCCCAGCAGTGAAGTAGCCCAGACACTCGCATCTGCTACCAGCAAGCGGGGGCTGAACAGGGAGGTGTGGGCTGCATTGCTTAGGGTAAGGACTGGGCCTGAATGCCCTGAGGGCAATCTGAGTGAGCTAACATGAGATAGCAACCCAAACTCTGGGATAGTCAGAGAGAGAGAGAGAGAGATCTATGCCATGAAAAGCCCTAAACTAAGGCACTGCCAGTTGGCTCAGAGAACAAAGGACTGAGAGAATACCAGAGGAGAGCTAGCTGGCCATGGACTGACCCATTCTCTGCTGGAGGCAGGCGGGCAGCAGCCAGAGCTGAAAAGGGACAATCTCGGCCCCAGAGACGGCATCCTCTACCAAACTGCAAGCAAGCTCCCAGTTGTTAACCAAGACTTTCTGGGATTCTGGATGGTTGACATCTGCCAAGAGGGTTGAAGCCAGAAATCAGCTCCCCAGAAGAGACACACAGCACACCTGAGGTGGCGTACTTGCTGTACACCCAGGAAACTGAGCGGCTGGGATGGGGAGGCAATAAGACACACCCTCCACCTGGGGAGAGTGTGCTAGTCAGGCACCTGGTCGCCTGAGCTGCTCGGACCTAGGAAGGGGACAAAACGCATGCCCAACCAAGTCTGCACCTTTGTGGAGTACATGAGAACCTGAACCTGAGTGGCTTAGACCTGGGAAGTGCACACAACCCAGGGCCCACCTCAGACAGTTCCCCTACAGAGCAACCTGGAGCCTGAGCAGTGTAGACTAGGAAGGCACACACGCTGTGAGCAGGGGAAAACCCAATGTGGCTGAGACACTGAGTATTCCCCACACACGCCAGTTATATTTGTTTGCAGTGTTCCTCCCTCCCCACACCACAACTGAACAAATGAGCCTAAATAAGTAACCACCTTAGCCGCCTTGTGTCAGGGCAGTAATTACACACTGAAGAGACCTGCAAACAGGAGAAGCCAAAATAAACAGAGGGAATTGCTTTGGAAGTGACAGGTGCAATGGATTAAAACCCTGTAGTTAGCACCGACTACATTGGAAGGGGCCTATACATATTGAGAAGTATAAGCTGGAACAAGGAACTATCTGAAACTGAACTGACACAACACTACCCTCAACAGCTCCAGAGAAATTCCTAGATATATTTTTTACAATTATCAATTTTAAATTTAAAAAAATTTTTTTTTTTTTTTTTTTACATTTAAGTTCCCTGTTACTCTTTTTAATTTTCGTTTTTATAACCTACTATTACTTTGGGGGAAATGACCCTATTTTTAAGCAAACTTCATATATATTTCTTATAATTTTTTGTGATTTTTTTTTTTAATATTGTATTTTTGAGTGTCTAACCTCTGCTCTAGATTTTTAATCTTTGCTTTTTGGTATTTGTTATCAATTTTGTACCTTTAAGAATCCAATCTTCAGTACTCATTTTTACTTAAGAGTGTGATTATTGGCTTGATTACTCTCTCCCCCTTTTGACTCTCCTTTTTCTCCACCAGGTTGCCTCTATTTCCTCCCTCCCCTTTCTCTTCTCTACCCAATTCTGTGAATCTCTTTGTGTGTTACTGGCTATGGAGAACACTTAGGGAACTGATTACTGGCTAGATCTGTCTCTCTCCTTTTGATTCCCCCTTTTCTCCTTCTGGCCACCTCTATCTCCTTCCTCCCTCTTCTCTTCTCTATGTAAGTCCATGAACCTGTCTGAGTGTTCCAGACTGTGGAGAGCACATAGGGAATTGATTACTGGCTAGATTCCTCTCTCCCTTTTGATTCCCCCTCTTCTCCTCCTGGTCACCTCTATCTCCCTCCTCCTCCTCCTCTTCTACATGTAACTCTGTGAAACTCTGTGGATGTCCCTCACTGTGGAGAATCTTTTCACCATTAACCTAGATGTTTTATCATCAGTGTTGTATGGATGGAGAAGTCTTGAGGCTACTGTAGGAAAAAGACTGAAAGCCAGAGGCAGGAGGCTTACGTCCAAAACCTGAGAACACCAGAGAATTCATGTCTCCAGGGAACATTAATGGATAAGAGCTCATCCAAAAGTCTTCATACCTACACTGAAAACAAGCACCACTCAAGAGCTAACAAGTTCCAGAGCAACACATACCACGCAAATTCTCCAGCAATGCAGAAACATAGCCCTGTTGCCCAATATACAGGTTGCCCAAAGTCACAAAACACCCATAGACATCTCAAAACTCACTACTGGACGCTTCATTGCACTACAAAGAGAAGAAATCCAGCTACACCCACCAGAACACCAATGCAAGCTTTCCTAACCAGGAAAGTTTGATAAGCCACTCATCCAACTGCACTCACAGGAAGGAGCCTCCACAATAAAGAGGAACCACAAACTGCCAGAATACAGAAGGGCCACCCCAAACACAGCAATCTCAACAAGATGAAAAGACAGATAAATACTCAGCAGGCAATGGAACATGATAAATGCCCACCAATCCAAATAAAAGAGGAGGAGATAGGGAGTCTACCTGAAAAAGAATTCAGAATAATAATAGTAAAAATGATCCAAAATCTTGAAAACAAAATGGAGTTACAGATAAATATCCTGGAGACAAGGATTGAGAAGATGCAAGAAATGTTTAAGAAGGCCTAGAAGAAATAGAAAAGAGTCAATCAGTAACGAATAATGCAATAAATGAGATCAAAAATACTTTGGAGGGAACCAACAATAAAATAACGGAGGCAGAAGACAAGATAAGTGAGGTAGAAGATAGAATGGTAGAAATAAATGAAACAGAGAGGAAAAAAGAAAAAAAATAATTAAAAGAAATGACAACCTCAGAGACATCTGGGACAATGTTAAATGATCCAAAATTCGAATCATAGGAGTACCAGAAGAAGAAGACAAAAAGGAAGGCCATGAGAAAATACTTGAGGAGATAATAGTTGACTGCTACTGCTGCTGCTAAGTCGCTTCAGTCGTGTCCGACTCTGTGCGGCCCCATAGACGGCAGCCCACCAGGCTCCCCCATCCCTGGGACTCTCCAGGCAAAAACAATGGAGTGGGTTGCCATTTCCTTCTCCAATGCATGAAAGTGAAAAGTGAAAGTGAAGTCACTCAGTCGTGTCTGACTCTTAGCGACCCCATGGACTGTAGCCCACCAGGCTCCTCCATCCATGGGACTTTCTAGGCAAGAGTACTGGAGTGGGGGTGCCATTGCCTTCTCCGGATAATAGTTGAAAATTTCCCTAAAATGGAGAAGGAAATAGTCATCCACGTCCAGGAAACCCAGAGTGTCCCAAACAGGATAAACCCAAGGCGAAACACCCCAAGACATATATTAATGAAATTAACAAAGATCAAACATAAAGAACAAATATAAAAAGCAGCAAGGGAAAAGCAACAAATAACACATAAGGGTATTCCCATATGGATAACAGCTGATCTTTCAATAGAAACTCTTCAGGCCAGAAGGGGATGGCAGGATATACTTAAAGTAATGAAAGAGAAAAACCTACAACCCAGATTATTGTACCTAGCAAGGATGTCTTTTAAATATGAAGGATAAATCAAAACCTTTACAGACAATCAAAAGCTGAGAGAATTCAGCACCACCAAACCAGCTCTTCAACAAATGCTAAGGGATCTTCTCTAGACAGGAAACACAGAAAGGGTGTATAAACTAGAACCTAAAATAACAAAGTAAATAGAGACGGGATCATACTTATCAATAATTACCTTAAATGTAAATTGTTTGAATGCCCCAACCAAAAGACAAAGACTGGCTGAATGGATACAAAAACAAGACCCCTATATATGCTGTCTACAAGAGAACCATCTCAAAACAAGGGACACATACAGACTGAAAGTGAAGGGCTGAAAAAATACGTTTCATGCAAATGGAGACCAAAAGAAAGCGGGAGTAGCAATACTCATATCAGAGAAAATAGACTTTAAAATAAAGGCTGTGAAAAGAGACAAAAAAGTACACTACATAATGATCAAAGGATCAATCCAAGAAGAAGATATAACAATTATAAATATATATGCACCCAGTATAGGAGCACCACAATATGTAAGGCAAATGCTAACAAGTATGAAAGGAGACATTAACAGTAACACAATAATAGTGGGAAACTTTAATACCCCACTCACACCTATGGATAGATCAAGTAAAGAGAAAATGAACAAGCAAGCACAAACTTTAAATGATACAATGGACCAGTTAGACGTAATTGATATCTATAGGACATTTCACCCCAAAACAATGAATTTCACCTTTCTCTTAAGTGCACACGGAACCTTCTCCAGGATAGATCACATCCTGGGACATAAACCTAGCCTTGGTAAATTCAAAAAAAGTTGAAATCACTCCAAGCATCTTTTCTGATCACCTGCAGTAAGATTAGATGTCAATTACAGGGAAAAGCTACTAAAAATTCCAAAATATGGAGGTTGAACAACACACTTCTGAATAACCAACAAATCACAGAAGAAATCAAAATATGCATAGAGGAGAATTAAAATGAAAGTACAACAACCCAAAACCTATGGGACACTGTAAAAGTAGTACTAAGGGGAAGGTTCATAGCAATACAGGCCTACTTCAAGAAACAAGAAAAAAGTCTAATAAATAACCTAACTCTACACCTAAAGGAACTAGAAAAGGAAGAAATGAAGAACCCCAGGGTTAGTAGAAGGAAAGGAATCTTAACAATTAGGGCAGAAATAAATGCAAAAGAAACAAAATAGACCATAGCAAAAATCAATAAGCTAAAAGCTGGTTTTTTGAGAAGATAAACAAAATTGAGAAACCACTAGCCAGACTCATCAAGAAACAAAAGGAGAAGAATCAAATCAGCAAAATTGGAAATGAAAATGGAGAAATCATGACAGACATCACAGAAATACAAAGGATCATAAGAGACTACTATCAGCAATTATATGCCAAACAATGAACAACTTGGAAGAAATGGACAAATTCTTAGAAAATTATAACTTTCCAAAACCGAACCAGTAAGAAATAGAAAATCTTGACAGACCCATTACAAGCATGGAAATTAAAACTGTAATCATAAATTTTATAATGAACAAAGCTCAGAACTAGATGGCTTCACAGCTGAATTCTACCAAAAATTTAAAGAGGAGCCAACACCTATCCCACTCAAACTCTTCTAGTAAATGGTAAACTTCCAAACTCATTCTATGAGGCCACCATCACCCTAATACAAAAACCAGACACAGATGCCACACACACAAAAAAGAAAACTAAAGGCCAGTATCACTAACGAATATAGATGCAAAAATCCTTAACAAAATTCTAGCAAACAGAATCCAACAACATATTAGAAAGATCACACATCATGACCAAGTGGGCTTTATCCCAGGGATGCAAGGATTCTTTAATATCTGCAAATCAATCAATGTAATACACCATATTAACAAATTGAAAGATAAAAACCATATGATTATCTCAATAGATGCAGAGAAAGCCTTTGACAAAATTCAACATCCATTTATGATAAAACCCTCCAGAAAGCAGGAGTAGAAGGAACATACCTCAACATAATAAAAGCTATATATGACAAACTCACAGCAAACATTATCCTCAATGGTGAATAATTGAAAGTATTTCCCCCAAAGTAAGGAACAAGACAAGGGTGCCCACTCTCACCACTCCTATTCCACATAGTTTTGGAAGTTTTGGCCACAGCAATCAGAGCAGAAAAAGAAATAAAAGGAATCCAAATTGGAAAAGAAGATGTAAAACTCTCACTGTTTGCAGATGACATGATCCTCTACATAGAAAACCCTGAAGACTCCACCAGAAAATTACTAGAGCTAATCAATGAATATAGTAAAGTTGCAGAATATAAAATTAACACACAGAAATCACTTGCATCTCTATACACTAACAATAAGAAAACAGAAAGAGAAATTCAGAAAACAACTCGTTCATCATTGCAATGAAAAGAATAAAATACTTAGGAAGAGATTCACCTAAAGAAACAAAAGACCTGTATACAAAAAAACATAAACACTGATGAAAGAAATCGAAGAGGACACAAATAGATGGAGAAATATACCATGTTCATGGATTGGAAGAATCAATATAGTGAAAATGAGTATACCACCCAAAGCAATCTATAGAATCAATGCAGTTACTATCAAGCTACCAACGGTATTTTTCACAGAGCTAGAACAAATAATTTCACAATTTGTATGGAAATACAAAAAACCTCGAATAGCCAAAGCAATCTTGAGAAAGAAGAATGGAACTGGAGGAATCGACCTGGCTGACTTCAGGGTCTACTACAAAGCCACAATCATCAAGACAGTATGGTACTGGCACAAAGGCAGAAATATAGATTAATGGAACAAAATAGAAAGCCCAGATATAAATCCACGCACCTATGGACACCTTATCTTTGACAAAGGAGGCAAGACTATACAATGGAGAAAAGACAATCTCTTTAACAAGTGGCGCTGGGAAAACCGGTCAACAATTTATAAAAGAATGAAACTAGAACACTTTGTAACACCATACACAAAAATAAACACAAAATGGATTAAAGATCTAAATGTAAGACCAGAAAATATAAAACTTCTAGAGCAAAACATAGCAAAACACTCTATGACATAAATCACAGCAGGATCCTCTATGACCCACCTCCCAGAGTAATGGAAATATAAGCAAATATAAACAAAGGACCTAATTAAACTTAAAAGCTTTTGCACAACAAAGGAAACTATAACCAAGGTGAAAAGACAGCCTCCAGAATGGGATAAGGTCATCGCAAACGAAGCAACGGACAAAGAATAATCTCAAAATATACAAGCAACACCTGCAAATCAATTCCAGAAAAATAAACGACCCAATCAAAAAATGTACCAAAGAACTAAACAGAAATTTCTTTGAAGAAGACATACAGATTACTAACAAACACACGAAAAGGTCCTCAACATCACTCATTATCAAAGAAATGCAAATCAAAACCACAATGAGGTACCATATCATGCCTGTCAGAATGGCTGCAATCCAAATGTGTACAAGCAATAAATGCTGGAGAGGATGTGTTGGTGGAAATGCAAACTAGTACAGCCACTATGAAGAACAGTGTGGAGATTGCTAAAAAAAACAAACAAAAAAAAAACAAAAAAAAAAAACTGGAAATAGAACTGCAATATGACCGAGCAATCTAACTGCTGGTCATACAAACCAAGGAAACCAGAACTGAAGGAGACACGGGTACCTCAATGTTCATTGCAACACTCTTTATAATAGCAAGGATATAGAAGCTGCCTAGATGTTGATCAGCACACAAATTGATAAGACTGCTGGTTCACTTCAGTTCAGTTCAGTCCCTCAATCGTGTCCAACAATTTCTGACCCCCAAAACTGCAGCACGCCAGGCCCCCTGTCCGTCACCAACTCCCAGAGTTCACCCAAACTCTTGTCCATCGAGTCTGTGATGCCATCCAGCCATCTCATCCTCTGTCGTCGCCTTCTCCTCATGCCCCCATATCTCCCAGCATCAGAGTCTTTTCCAATGAGTCAACTCTTCGCATGAGGTGGCCAAAGTACTGGAGTTTCAGCTTCAGCATCAGTCCTTCCAAAGAACACCTAGGACTGATATCCTTTAGAATGGACTGGTTGGATTTCTTTGCAGTCCAAGGGACTCTCAAGACTCTTCCCCAACACCACAGTTGAAAAGCATCAATTCTTTGGCACTCAGCTTTCTTCACAGTCCAATTTCCACATCCATACATGGCCACTGGAAAAACCATAGCCTTGACTAGACAGAACTTTGTTGGCAAAGTAATGTCTCTGCTTTTCAATATGCTATCTAATTTTGTCACAACTTTCCTTCCAAGGAGTAAGGGTCTTTTAATTTCATGGCTGCAATCACCATCTGCAGTGACTATGGAGCCCTCAAAAATTAAGTCTGACACTGATTTTACTGTTTCCCATCTATTTCCCATGAAGTGATGGGACCAGATGCCTTGATCTTCCTTTTCTGAATGTTCAGCTTTAAGCCAACTTTTTCACTCTCCACTTTCTCTTTCATCAAGAGGCTTTTTAGTTCCTCTTCACTTTCTGCCAAAAGGGTGGTATCATCTGCATATCTGAGGTTATTGATATTTCTCCCGGCAATCTTCATTCCAGCTTGTGTTTCTTCCAGTGCAGCATTTCTCATGATGTACTCTGCATATAAGTTAAATAAGCAAGGTGACAGTATACAGCCTTGACGAACTCATTTTCCTATTTGGAACCAGTCTGTTGTTTCATGTCCAGTTCTAACTGTTGCTTCCTGACATGCATATAGGTTTCTCAAGAGGCAGGTCAGGTGGTCTGGTATTCCCATCTCTTTCAGAATTTTCCACAGTTTATTGTGATCCACACAGTCAAAGGCTTTGACATAGTCAAAAAAAGCAGAAATAGATATTTTTCTGGAACTCTCTTGCTTTTTCCATGATCCAGCAGATGTTGACAATTTGATCTCTGATTCCTCTGCCTTTTCTAAAACCAGCTTGAACATCAGGAATTTCACGGTTAACATATTGCTGAAGCCTGGCTTGGAGAATTTGAGCATTACTTTACTAGTATGTTAGATGAGTGCAATTGTGTGGTAGTTTGAGCACTCTTTGGCATTGCCTTTCTTTGGGATTGGAATGAAAACTGATCTTTTCCAGTCCTGTGGCCATTGCTGAGTTCTCCAAATTTGCTGGCATATTGTCTGCAGTGCTTTCACAGCATCATCTTGCAGGATTTGAAGTAGCTCAACTGGAATTCCATCACCTTCACTAGCTTTGTTCGTAGTGATGCTTTCTAAAGCCCATTTGACTTCACATTCCAGGATATCTGGCTCTAGGTGAGTGATCACACTATCGTGATTATCTGGGTCATGAAGATCTTTTCTGTACAGTTCTTCTGTGTATTCTTGCCATCTCTTCTTAATATCTTCTACTTCTGTTAGGTCCATACCATTTTTGTCCTTTATCGAGCCTATCTTTGCATGAACTATTCCCTTGGTATCTCTAATTTTCTTGAAGTGATCTCTAGTCTTTCTCATTCTGTTGTTTTCCTCTATTTCTTTGCATTGATCGCTGAGGAAGGCTTTCCTATCTCTCCTTGGTATTCTTTGGAACTCTGCATTCTGTTGCTTATATCTTTCCTTTTCTCCTTTGCTTTTAACTTCTCTTATTTTCACAGCTATTTGTAAGGCCTCCCCAGACAGCCATTTTGCTTTTTTTCATTTCTTTTCCATGGAAATGGTCTTGTTCACTGTTTCCTGTTCAATGTCACGAACCTCCGTCCATATTTCTTCAGGCACTCTATCTATCAGATCTAGTCCTTTAAATATATCTCTTACTTCCACTGTATAATCATATGGAATTTGATTTAGGCCAGACCTGAATGGTCTAGTGGTTTTCCCTACTTTCTTCAATTTAAGTGTGAATTGGCAATAAGTAGTTCATGATCTGAGCCACAGTCATCTCTAGGTCTTGTTTTTGCTGACTGTATAGAGCCTGTCCATCTTTGGCTGCAAAGAATATAATCAATCTGATTTCGGTGTTGCCCAACTGGTGATGTCCATGTGTAGATCGTTCAAGGTCAGGAGGGGCTGCTGTGAGGAGATTCCCCTCGTCCATGGTAAGGAGCAGCATCTGCACTTTGCTGGAGCAGCCATGAAGAGATACCTCACGTCCAAGGTAAGAGACACCCAACTATATGGTAGGTGTTACAAGAGGCATCAGAGGGCACACACACAAAGCATAATCACAGAAAACTAGTCAGTCTAATCACACGGACCACAGCCTTGTCTAACTCAGTGAAACTAAGCCATGCCATGTGGGACCACCCAAGACGGGCAGGTCATGGTTGAGCAGTTTGACAGAATGTGGTCCACTGGAGAAGAGAATGGCAAACTGCTTCAATATTCTTGCCTTGAGAACCCCATGAACAGTATGCAAAGGCAAAATGATAGGATACTAAAAGAGGAACTCCCCAGGTCAGTAGGTGCCCAATATGCTACTGGAGATCAGTGGAGAAATAACTCCAGAAAAATGAAGGGATGGAGCCAAAGCAAAAACAATACCCAGTTGTGGATGTGACTGGTGATAGAAGCAAGGTCTGATGCTCTAAATAGCAGTATTGCATAGGAACCTGGAATGTTAGGTCCATGAATCAAGGCAAATTGGAAGTAGTCAAACAGGAGATGGCAAGAGTGAACATCGACATTCTAGGAATCAGTGAACTAAAATGGACTGGAATTGGTGAATTTAACTCACATGACCATTATATCTACTACTGTGGGCAGGGATCCCTTAGAAGAATTGGAGTAGCCATCATGTCAACAAAGGAGTCCGAAATGCTGTACTTGGATGCAATCTCATAAACGACAGAATGATCTCTGTTCGTTTCCAAGGCAAACCATTCAATATCACAGTAATCCAAGTCTATGCTCCAGTAATGCTGAGAAAGCTGAAGTTGAACAGTTCTATGAAGACCTACAAGACCTTTTAGAACTAACATCCAAAAAAAATGTCCTTTTCATTATAGGGGACTGGAGTGCAAATGTAGGAAGTCAAGAAACACCTGGTGTAACAGGCAAATTTGTCCTTGGTATACGGAATGAAGCAGGGCAAAGCCTAATAGAGCTTTGCCAAGAGAACACACTGGTCATAGCAAACACCCTCTTCCAACAACACAAGAGAAGACTCTACACATGGGCATCACCAGATGGTCAATGCTGTGTTTCATATACCCAACAAAATATTAGTCAGCCATTAAAAAGAATACAGTTGAATCAGTTCTAATGAGGTGGATGAAACTGGAGCCTATTTTCCAGAGTTCAGTAAGTCAGAAAAAAAAAAACACCAATACAGTATACTAACACATATACATGGGATTTAGAATGATGGTAATGATAACCTTATATGTGAGTCAGCAAAAGAGACGGATATGTATAGAACAGTCTTTTGGACTCTGTGGGAGAAGGTGAGGGTGGGATGATTTGAGAGAACAGCACTGTAACAGACATATTATCATATGTGAAACACATCGCCAATCCAGGTTTGATGCATGAGACAGTGTTTTTTGGGCTGGTACACTGGGATGAACCAGAGGGATGGGATGCGGAGGGACGTGGGAGGAGGGTTCAGGATGTTGAACAGAGGTACAGCCATGGCTGATTCATGTCAATGGATGGCAAAAACCACTACAATACTGTAATTAGCCTCCAATTGAATACATTTAACAAATAGGGGAAAAAAAAGATTTCAATTATTCTTTTCTTCCAATGTTGTTCAGATTGTTTTATATCCAAAGATAGCCAGTAGATGTGATTGCTGATTATATTAAGATTTATATTAGGACAAAATGTTCTCCATCGAAGTTTTTTTCCTGCCTGTGACATGGAAGAACTTTTCTTCTGTGAGAGTATGCATGATATTTAACATAGGAATAGGTCTTACGGAAATTTCATTTTTTTTAGATGAGACTTAACTGGAATTATTCATGTTTTTACTCCCCAAACCTGTCTCTGTCTAAAATTATTAAAACTTTCTGGATCTTGAGGCACACAAATAGTTGGTCATGACTGCAAAGGTTGGTAGTAGGGCCTTACCAGGCCTGTTTTAATAACAGGAATGATTTTAATTCTGGACTTTGGACTTTAAAATTTTTGTGTCCATGTACGATTCATGCCAGTAGTTACTGCAGATGTTTTTGAGCTGACAAGTAGTGATGAAACATCTGGGTTTCCATGGGCTACAAAATTCATATGCCATGTAGTGGTTTAAATCACCAAGGTTTAAACCTTGGAGGTTGTCTTGAGTAGGTTACTTAACATTTTCCTTTCAGAGACTCTGTTTTTTTTTGTTTTGTTTTGTTTTGTTTTTCTCAAACAAATATAATGCTATCAACCTTACAGATCTCTTTTGAAGATTAAGAGCAAATGTGATATGCTTCATACTCTGCCTAGTATGCAATGGACACTTGATAAAACATAAGAGGTGACAATGACAAAGATGATGATGTTTAACTTTAATGAAGTAAACATATAAATATGAGCTTACTTAAGGTTTTGGGATCTAGTATGCCTGGCGGAGTCTTCCCTGGTGGCTCAGAGGTTAAAGCGTCTGCCTGGAATGCGGGAGACCCGGGTTTCATTCCTGGGTCGGGAAGATCCCCCGGAGAAAGAAATGACAACCCACTCCAGTATTCTTGCCTGGAGAATTCCATGGACTGAGGAACTTGGTAGGCTACAGTCCATGGAGTTGCAAAGAGTCGGACACGACTGAGTGACTTCACTACTATGCCTGGCAGAGACCACTACCAAACTGTCTCAGTAAGGTAGTTGTCCTTATCCTTTGGGAAGTTTAAAGGAGTTTCTAATTTTAAAAACTCTTCCTTTGGAAAAATGGGGCAAAAGGGACAGAGGTTAGGAAAGAGGTTAGGGAATTTATCTTTTTAATGCTTCAGCTTACTCAGTAGTTGGGTATCTCTGAAAGGATGATGTAGAAATAGGGACAGAAATAAATAGTGCCCCAAACAAATTGAGCAACACTAGTTCACTAATTCTTATGTATGACTGACTTACACACTGCCCTCTTGCACCTAGAAGGGTGTTTTTAATGCAGATGCTTTTTAATGTTTTTTTTTTTTTTTAATAATGTTTTTTAATTCCTTGGCCCAGGTCTAGAACTCCTGAATTATATTCCAAATCACATTAAGGTTTGAAAATCCACTAGTACAGATAAACCAGGTTGATGTGGGTTCAGATCTCTGTTTTGTCACCAATTAACTGTATTTATGGCTTCCATCCTTCTCAAGTGTCACTGCCATCTCTACTCTTAGCTCCCTCTTCCCCTTCTTTTCTCCTTGTTATTGTATAACCTACCCAACCACACAAACTCATTAAGACAGTTGTGTACTATTAATAGTTATCTTTTTCCCTGAGATCACTGAGATGTTATCATTTTACCTCTACTTACTGAACTTGTACAGTTTTCTAGCTGAACAACTATTTTTGTCTGTTTACTTCTCATTCTCAATCATTGGTCCTGACATGGCTGCCAGTTTTCCTGTCCAGTTTCTATGTTGTTTGAGTTACTATCCTGACCAGTCTGATGCTGAGTGTTTGTTACTTTTCTATTAGTCAACCCAATTTGCAGGCTTTATAGTCAACATAACTGAAGGGCACAGACTCAGATGTAAAGACCCTATCATCACTCAATACTTACTTAGACCCCAGTGCTGATAATATCCCATAGCTTATTCTGTAGAAAAGACTACATCTATGTGGTATGGGAGAAATGGATTAGGAATTTGCATTTGAGCTAGATCTCAGAAAATAAGCAATGTTTTCATTATCAGAGAAAAGGAAAGATCATTCCTGAGAGAGGCAAGAGCAAAATATGACTAGGGGACTGGTGAGCAACTCAGTGTTAGGTGTTCAATAAACATTTCATTGTTTCTCAAAGTGTAGTATGGGCATCACCTGCTTCAGAAAACTCACAAGATGCTGTTCAGAATTTCATTTGTGGATGTTGTTAGTATGTTGGATTAGGATCTTTGCAAATATGGCTCAAGAAACTGCTGTATTTTTAACAATAAGTACAGCATCAAAAACATCAAGTAGCTATGTACAACTAAAACTATGGGGCAAAGAACTAGAGAACATAAAGCCAGGTATTTTTTAAAGTGATACATTACATAATTTGAAGAATTAATATGCTAACTTTCTAAAAGAGGTGAAAGTGTTTGAAATTAGTCTTGGTCCATGTAACCAATCAACATATTATAATGCTTAGGATTTAGGAGAAACAGAAAGAAACTGATCTGAAGTCCAGTAAGTGTGTGTGTGTGTGTGTGTGTGTGTGTGTGTGTGTGTAAAAGAGAGATAGAGGAGGGAGGCAAGAGAGAAAGAGAGTAAATAGGATAGTACTGCAAAGAATTACTCATATGGCCTTAAAGTACAAGGGAAACTTCAATAAAAAATCAGACACAACTTGGAGACTTTGAGACCATGCAGATTAGATAGTTAAACAAAAGTCAAATGATTTTATTGAATCATATACTTATTTTATTATGTTTATAAAGTTCTTTCACGTATATTTGGAATAATACTCATAATCCAAAAATGTAAGCACTCATGTCACTCTACTGGGCATTAGGAAGTAGAGGCCTAGAAATTTAAACTTGCTTATGATTACATATCTAGTAGGTAGGATAGACAAATTATTAACCAAGTTTTCTGACTCAAAGGCCAGTATCATTGCCAATACAACAATATTGCCGCTCTCACTTCTGGAGATAATAATAACAACTAATAACAATGACTAACATTGATTGAATCCTGTGTGTCAGACATTGTTTAAAACATTTTATATATATTAACTCATTTTGGTCCTCTTTTTTATTGAGTACTTTTTTCTGTCAAAGATTGGTTTCCCATCCTGACTTCTAAAATCCTTATATCAAGTGTATGTGCCTTTCCTATACAGATCCTTACAATGTATGAAGCAGATTGAAGTAAAAAGGAAAAAAAAAAAAAGAGGAGGGGAGAAAAACCAAGAAAAAGGTGTGGTGGAAGGACACATAAATTTCAGGACTGGACAAGTCAGGATTTTTTGAACATCAAGCGATCTCTGCCAATCAGTTGTGAGACAGTAGATAAGTTATAGATCCGTTCCGTTCAGTTCAGTCGCTCAGTCGTGTCCGACTCTTTGCGACCCCATGAATTGCAGCACGCCAGGCCTCCCTGTCCATCACCAACTCCCGAAGTTCACTCAGACTCATGTCCATCGAGTCAGTGTTGCCATCCAGCCATCTCATCCTCTGTCGTCCCCTTCTCCTCCTGCCCCCAATCCCTCCTAGCATCAGAGTCTTTTCCAATGAGCCAACTCTTCGCATGAGGTGGCCAAAGTACTGGAGTTTCAGCTTCAGCCTCATTCCTTCCAAAGAACACCCAGGGCTGATCTCCTTCAGAATGGACTGGTTGGATCTCCCTGCTGTCCAAGGGACTCTCAAGAGTCTTCTCCAACATCACACTTCAAAAGCATCAATTCTTTGGCGCTTAGCCTTCTTCACAGTCCAACTCTCACATCCATACATGACCACAGGAAAAACCATAGCCTTGACTAGACGGACCTTTGTTGGCAAAGTAATGTCTCTGCTTTTCAATATGCTATCTAGGTTGGTCATAACTTTCCTTCCAAGGAGTAAGCGTCTTTTAATTTCATGGCTGCAATCACAATCTGCAGTGATTTTGGAGCCCCCAAAAATAAAGTCTGACACTGTTTCCACTGTTTCCCCATCTATTTTCCATGAAGTGACGGGACTGAATGACATGATCTTCCTTTTCTGAATGTTCGGCTTTAAGCCAACTTTTTCACTCTCCACTTTCACTTTCATCAAGAGGCTTTTTAGTTCCTCTTCACTTTCTGCCAAAAGGGTGGTATCATCTGCATATCTGAGGTTATTGATATTTCTCCTGACAATCTTCATTCCAGCTTGTGTTTTTTCCAGTCCAGCGTTTCTCATGATGTACTCTGCATATAAGTTAAATAAGCAGGGTAACAATATACAGCCTTGATGTACTCCTTTTCCTATTTGGAACCAGTATGTTGTTCCATGTCCAGTTTTAACTGTTGCTTCCTGACCTGCATACAAATTTCTCAAGAGGCAGATCAGGTGGTCTGGTATTCCCATCTCTTTCAGAATTTTCCACATTTTATCGTGATCCACACAGTGAAAGGCTTTGGCATAGTCAATAAGGCAGAAATAGATGTTTTTCTGGAACTCTATTGCTTTTTCCATGATCCAGCGGATATTGGCAATTTGATCTCTGGTTCCTCTGCCTTTTCTAAAACCAGCTTGAACACCTAGAAGATCACGGTTCACATATTGCTGAAGCCTGGCTTGGAGAATTTTGAGCATTACTTTACTAGCGTGTGAGATGTGTGCAATTGTGCGGTAGTGTGAGCATTCTTTGGCATTACTTTTCTTTGGGATTGGAATAAAAACTGACCTTTTCCAGCCCTGTGGCCACTGCTGAGTTTTCCAAATTTGCTGGCATATTGAGTACAGCACTTTCACAGCATCATCTTTCAGGATTTGAAATAGCTCCATTGGAATTCCATCACCTCCACTAGCTTTGTTCGTAGTGATGCTTTTTAAGGCCCACTTAACTTCACATTCCAGGATGTCTGGCTCTGGGTCAGTGATCACATGGTTATGAAGATAGATAAGTAATAAGGCAGCACTTAATTTTAAAATGTTGATCAACATGAGAATCTTAACTGAGCTTCATCTTTTATGAGCCTTGAGATGTTATGCCTATATGCAGCACATAATTTCATGCCTGTAGCCCAAAGATGTATTTTATATCTTTGAATTGTTTACCTTCTCAAAAGAAGCAAAGAGCAAAAACCAGTTGTATGTATATAGTAATCATTGAACTTTAGCCAGTTCTAGAGATGTCTTCTAGTGGCTTATACATCAAGCATTTGCTTAACAGCTTAGAGGACATTTTAGGAGTTAGGGAGAGGAAATTAAAACCCTGGGATACTAGCAAGGCATTTTTAATTTATTTTATTTTATTTTTGGCTGTGCTGGGTCTTTATTGCTGCATGGGCTTTTGCTGGTTGTGGCAAGTGAGGGCTACTCTCTAGTTGCTTGTGCGGTGGCATTGGCATCTCACTGCAGTGGCTTCTTTTGTGGAGCACAGGCTCTAAGCATACAGACTCAGTAGTTGTGGCACATGGGCTTAGTTGCTCCATGGCATGTGGGATTTTCCCAGACCAGGGATCGAACCCATGTCCCCTGTGTTGGCAGGTAGATTCTTAACCACTGGACGACTGGGGAATCCCTTAACAAGGCATTTTTACGTATTTCTTTCCTTTTCCTGCCACTTTTCTGGCTGAGTTTTTAGGCCTGAAAGTTCATATATTGTATTTTTTTTTTCAGTTCCTTTTCTTCTTACTTAGAATTGGACCAAAACAGACTTTGATTAAAATATGAGAATACTGCTAGTAACTGATTTTACAATGGTTACAGTGCCAATAGCATAAATCCAGTTAGTATTCTCAGGACAGGAGAACCACCGCAGTGATTCACTATCTTTTAAATAAGGTCTTGAAAAATTATTTATTGAAGACCATCAGTGTATAATGCACTCTGTTTGGTATACAAATATATATTAGATATATGACCAGCCCTTGAAGGGATTATAATCTAGTAGGGGTAACAAGATTTATATGTTAATGTGGTTTTTTTTTTTTTTCAGAAATTTTTTTTTCCTGCTTTCACATGATAAAAGCTCTATAAAGACAGAAGCACTTATATCAAGTTAACTGTGTGAGTAGAAAGCAAAAGAAAAGCACAGTGAATTAATTTACCAATTCTTCATTCCTTATTGTGAATAATCATATTTATAATAACCTAAAACCTCTTCACTTGCAAAGATAGCATTTACTGAATATATTTTCTTGTTTGGCTGTACCAAAGTAGGTTTTTACAAAATTCAGATAGCGGTATCTGTTATCATTATCATAGATTGTTTATTTCCCCAAAATAGAAGTCTTCTAGCTCAATTTATTTAAAAATTAACTCTCATCTTTTTTCCCTGCCAGTGCTCTCACCATTCTTACCTTCTTAGATATACTGCCACCCTGATATATAATATGCATACATATAAAAGATCTTCTGTCACAATATCGTGTGTTTGCCAGTCTTCCCATGTTATTATCAGGATCATTTTTTAATTAAATAAGATAATTTGTCTTCAAAAGCCTAGTCCATTAATTAGCACATAATTAGTTCCCTTTCACTTGTCCCTTTTATGTCCTGGAAGTCACTTTTCATACTGATTTTTTGATAAATGATAGAATTTATCAAGTAATCACTGTCTGAAATTATTTTGTTTATTAATTTGTTTTCCTATTATTCAATTATAAGCTGTTTCCTGTCATTAAATTATAAACTTTGTGGGAGCAAAACCTTCCTTTTCAGTCCTGTTTATTGCTCTTTCTCTGAAGCCTAAAACAAGTGCCAGGAATCTACTAGACTCAGCTCAATAAGCACTTGTTAGGTGAGTGATTGATTAAGTGAATCTTACTCCTTAAACTTTCCCAACAAATCCATCAGTGAAACCTATCAGTTTTTCTTTTAATGATATCTCTTAGATTCTCCTCTGCATTTTTACAGCTCACACATTCCAATTGACCCTGAATGCTTTAAACCTAAGCAATAATTTCTTACCTGTAGTCTGTTTTCAACCAATCCTGCATACTGCTGCTTTTCTGATTTTTCCTTAAACACTATTTCCTTCACCTCATTTCATGGCTTAACCTTCTCCAAATGCTTCTTGGTTCAAATGTAAGTAATGGATGTGAAAGCTTAAAGTGCTATATGAGGGTTGTCCTTCTGTTGATTATTGGATTGTAAGATTTACCAGCAATTATTTCCACCATGTCTCTTTCATTGTTGTTTCTTTTCTAAAACACCTATGGACCTTATACTTTATTCAACCTGATATGCTGATGGAAGCTCTGCAGCCTCCTCCAAAAGACTTGACACATACACTTTTTCGAGGATTCACAGATCCTAAGATCTACGTTAAGAATCCATTTCATAATTTTAATCTCACAATTAAACATTCCATTAAATAACATCTTGTATTGCTGTAAAGTTTCACATGCCTATGATCTCCTTTCTTAGGTAGAATTTTTGTCTTCTCTTGTAGTCCCCAGAGAATGTATGTAATAAAATGCTGGGCCTAGAAAAAGCACTTCATAAATACTTGCTGACTTGACATACAGACCCATATCCATTTATTTCCATGAAAAAGCTAATAATAATTCAGCCAAAGGATTGAGAGAAACCAGTAAGTAACTATGAAATAGTAGTTAAGAAGTAGTTAAGAAGTAGTTAAGACTTTCTACAAAAGTAGAAAGTCAAGAAACACCTGGAGTAACAGGCAAATTTGGCCTTGGAATATCTGTGAACTGAAATATTAATCATAAAACTAATCCTACAGGGTAGCAGAAGGGAATGTGGGGAGGAGTCAGTGAACTGTTCTGATTGTCTTGGTGATTATATGACTATGCATTTGTCAAAATCCATAGATATGTATACCAAGAGAGTGAACTTCACAGTGTATAATTTAAAATACATTTAAAATACTTTTAATATAGTAGAGGTTTTTGTTTTTGTTTTGGCTATGCAGCTTGTGGGATCTTAGTCTCCCCCAACCAGGTCAGTAGGTGCCCAATATGCTACTGGAGAACAGTGGAGAAAAAAACTCCAGAAAGAATGAAGGGATGAAGCCAAAGCAAAAAAATGCCCAGCTGTGGATATGACTGGTGATAGAAGCAAGGTCTGATGCTGTAAAGAGCAATATTGCATAGGAACCTGGAATGTCAGGTCCATGAATCAAGGTAAATTGGAAGTGGTCAAACAGGAGATGGCAAGAGTGAACATCGACATTATAGGAATCAGTGAACTAAAATGGACTGGAATGGGTGAATTTAACTCAGATGACCATTAAATCTACTACTATGGGCAGGAATCCCTCATAACAAATGGAGTAGCCATCATGGTCAACAAAAGAGTCCAAAATGCAGTACTTGGATGCAATCTCATAAACGACAAAATGATCTCTGTTCGTTTCCAATGCAATACATTCAGTATCAAAGGAATCCAAATCTATGCCCCAGCCAGCAACGCTGAAGAAGCTGAAGTTGAACGGTTCTATGAAGACCTACAAGACCTGTTAGAACTAACACTCCAAAAAGAGGTCTTTTTCATTATAGGGGACTGGAATACAAAAGTAGAAAGTCAAGAAACACCTGGAGTAACAGGCAAATTTGGCCTTGGAATACGGAATGAGCAGGGCAAAGGCTATTAGAGTTTTGCCAAGAGAACGCACTGGTCATAGCAAACACCCTCTTCCAACAACACAATAGAAGACTCTACACATGGACATCACCAGATGGTCAACACCGAAATCAGATTGATTATATTCTTTGCAGCCAAAGATGGAGAAGCTCTATACAGTCAGCAAAAACAAGACCGGGAGCTGACTGTGACTCAGATCATGAGCTCCTTATTGCCAAATCCAGAATTAAATTGAAGAAAGTAGGGGAAACCACTAGACCATTCAGGTATGACCTAAATCAAATGTGTTATGATTATACAGTGGAAGTGAGAAACAGATTTAAGGGCCTAGATCTGATAGATAGAGTGCCTGATGAACTATGGACTGAAGTTCGTGACATTGTACAGGAGACAGGGATCAAGACCATCACCATGGAAAAGAAATGCAAAAAAGCAAAATGGCTGTCTGGGGAGGCCTTACAAGTAGCTGTGAAAAGAAGAGAAGTGAAAAGCAAAGGAGAAAAGGAAAGATATAAGCATCTGAATGCAGAGTTCCAAAGAATAGCAAGAAGAGATAAGAAAGCCTTCCTCAGGGATCAATGCAAAGAAACAGAGGGAAACAACAGAATGGGAAAGCCTAGAGATGTCTTCCAGAAAATTAGAGATACCAAGGGAACATTTCATGCAAAGATGGTCTTGATAAAGGACAGAAATGGTATGGACCTAACAGAAGCAGAAGATATTAAGAAGAGGTGGCAAGAATACACAGAAGAACTGTACAAAAAAAGATCTTCATGACCCGATAACCATGATGGTATGATCACTGACCTAGAGCCAGACATCCTGGAATGTGAAGTCAAGTGGGCCTTAGAAAGCATCACTACGAACAAAGCTAGTGGAGGGGATGGAATTCCAGTGGAGTATTTCAAATCCTGAAAGATGATGCTGTGAAAGTGCTGTGCTCAATATGCCAGCAAATTTGGAAAACTCAGCAGTGGCCACAGGACTGGAAAAGGTCAGTTTTTATTCCAATCCTAAGAAAGGCAATGCCAAAGAATGCTCAAACTACCACACAATTGCACTCATCTCACACGCTAGTAAAGTAATGCTCAAAATTCTCCAAGCCAGGCTTCAGCAATATGTGAACCGTGATCTTCTAGGTGTTCAAGCTGGTTTTAGAAAAGGCAGAGGAACCAGAGATCAAATTGCCAACATCCGCTGGATCATGGAAAAAGCAAGAGAGTTCCAGAAAAACATCTATTTCTGCTTTGTTGACTATGCCAAAGCCTTTGAATGTGTGGATCACAATAAACTGTGGAAAATTCTGAAAGAGGTTGGAATAGCAGACCACGTGACCTGCCTCTTGAGAAATTTGTATGCAGGTCAGGAAGCAACAGTTAGAACTGGACATGGAACAACAGACTGGTTCCAAATAGGAAAAGGATTATGTCAAGGCTGTATATTGTCACCCTGCTTATTTAACTAATATTCAGAGTACATCATGAGAATCGCTGGGCTGCAAGAAGCACAAGCTGGAATGAAGATTGCTGGGAGAAATATCAATAACCTCAGATATGCAGATGATACCACCCTTTTGGCAGAAAGTGAAGAGTAACTAAAAAGCTTCTTGATGAAAGTGAAAGTGGAGAGTGAAAAAGTTGGCTTAAAGCTGAACATTCAGAAAACGAAGATCATGGCAACTGGTCCCATCACTTCATGGGAAAGAGATGGGGAAACAGTGGAAACAGTGTCAGACTTTGGTTTTTTTTTTTTTGGCTCCAAAATCACTGCAGATGATGACTACAGCCATGAAATTAAAAGACGTTTACTCCTTGGAAGGAAAGCTATCACCAACCTAGATAGCACATTAAAAAGCAGAGACATTACTTTGTCAACAAAGGTCCGTCTAGTAAGGCTATGGTTTTTCCAGTGGTCATGTATGGATGTGAGAGTTGGACTGTGAAGAAGGCTGAGCACCAAAGAATTGATGCTTTTGAACTGTGGTATTGGAGAAGACTCTTGCGAGTCCCTTAACCAGTCCATTCTGAAGATCAGCCCTGGGATTTCTTTGGAAGGAATGATGCTAAAGCTGAAACTTCAGTACTTTAGCCACCTCATGCAAAGAGTTGACTCATTGGAAAAGACTCTGATGCTGGGAGGGATTAAGGGCAGGAGGAGAAGGGGACAACAGAGGATGAGATGGCTGGATGCCATCACACACTCGATGGACGTGAGTTTGAGTGAACTCCGGGAGTTGGTGATGGACAGGGAGGCCTGGCGTGCTGCAATTCATGGGGTCGCAAAGAGTCGGACATTACTGAGCGACTGAACTGAACTGAACTGAACTGAGATAGAATGATGGACAAGATACATAAAATTTCAACCTTTAGAGACAATTTACCATATAGCAGTCAGTGTTAGGTGAATATTGTTTCTTTTGTGTGTAATGTTCTGTGCAATAGTTCTGGGAGGTGAGTATTATTACTCTCCACTACAGGAATTTAAGAGTCAGAGATTAATCAACTTGCTCCATCACACAGATAATAAGTGGAGGATCTGAGATCCAAATCCAAGTCATTTGGGTTATGTATGAATTTTCTATGTTGTTTAAGAAATTACTGTGAATATAGTAACTTAGTACACATTTATTATATCACAGTGCCTAAAAGTCAGGACTCCAGGTGTACCTTAGATAGGTCCTAAAAGGCTACATCAAGGTATCAACCAAGAAAGGTTTCTCATCTGGAGACTCCACTGTAAAAGAATCCATCTTCAAACTCATGTGGTGGTTGTTGTTCAGTTGCTCATTCTGTCTGACTCTTTGCAAATCCATGGAATACAGCATGCCAGGCTTCCTTGCCCTTAACCATCTTCTGGAGTTTGCTCAAACTCATGTCCATTGAGTTGGTGATGCCATCCAACCATCTTATCCTCTATTGTCCCTTTCTCCTCATGCCTTCAATCTTTCCCAGCATCAGGGTCTTTTTCAGTGAGTCAGCTCGTTGCATCAGGTGGCCAAACTATTGGAGCTTCAGCTTCAACATCAGTCCCTTCAATGAATATTCAGGACTGATTTCCTTTAGAATTGACAGGTTTGATCTCCTTGCTATTCAAGGGACTTTCAACAGACTTTTCCAGCACCATAGTTCGAAGGCATCAGTTCTTTGGTGCTAAGCCTTTTTATTGTCCAACTCTCACATCTATACATGACTACTGAAAAAACCATAGCTTTGACTATACAAACCATTGTAGGCGAAGTAATGTCTCTGCTTTTTAATATGCTGTCTAGGTTTGTCATAGCTTTTCTTCCAAGGAGCAAATGTCTTTTATTTTCATGGCTGCAGTCACTGTCCATAGTGATTTTGGAGCCCCCCAAAATAAAGTATTTTATTGTTTCCATTGTTTTCCCATCTATTTGCCATGAAATGATGGGACCATATGCCATGATCTTAGTTTTTTGCGTGTTGAATTTTAAGCCAGCTTTTTCACTCTCCTTATTTCACCTTCATCAAGAGCCACTTTAGTTGCTTTTTGCTTTCTGCCATACAGGTGGTTTCATCTGCATATCTGAGGTTATTGATATTTCTTCCAGCAATCTTAATTGTAGCTTATGCTTCATCCAACCCGGAATTTCATATGATATACTCTGCGTGTATGTTAAATAAGCAGGGTGACAATATACAGCCTTGACCTACTCTTCCCCTATTTGGAACCAATCTGTTGCTCCATGCCCAGTTCTAACTTTTGCTTCTTGACCTGCGTACAGGTTTCAAAGCAGGCAGGTAAGGTGCTCTGTTATTCCCATCTCTTTAAAATTTTTCCACAGTTTGTTGTGATCTATACAGTTAAAGGCTTTAGTGTAGTCAATGAAGCAGAAGTAGATGTTTTTCTGGAATTCTCTAGCTTTTTCTATGATCCATTGGATGTTCGCAATTTGATCCCTGGTTCCTCTGCCTTTTCTAAATCTAGCTTGTACATCTGGAAGTTCTCGGTCCACATAAAAGTGAAGCCTAGCTTTGATAATTTTGAGCATTCCTTTGCTAACATGTGAAATGAGTGCTACTGTGCAGTAGTTTGAACATTATTTGGCATTTCACTTCTTTGGGATTGGAATGATAACTGACCTTTTCCAGTCCTGTGGCCACTGCTGAGTTTTCCAAATTTGCTGGCATATTGAGTGCAGCACTTTCACAGCATCATCTTTCAGGATTTGAAATAGCTCAACTGGAATTCCATGACCTCCACTAGCTTTGTTCGTAGTGATGCTTCCTAAGGCCCGCTTGACTTCACATTCCAGGATGTCTGGCTCTAGATGAGTCATCCCACCATTGTGGTTATCTAGGTCATGAAGATCTTTTTTGTACAGTTCTTCTGGGTATTCTTGCCACCTCTTCTTAATATCTTCTGCTTCTGTTAGATCCATACAATTTCTGTCTTTTATTGTGCCCATGTTTGCGTGAATTATTTCCTTGGTATCTCTAATTTTCTTGAAGAGATCTCTAGTCTTTTCTATTCTATTGTTTTCCTCTATTTCTTTGCATTTTTTACTCATAAAGGCTTTCTGATCTCTCCTTGCTAGTATCTGGAAGTCTTCAGTCAGATGGGTAAATCTTTCCTTTTCTCCTTTGCCTTTTGGTGCTCTTCTTTTCTTAGCAATTTGCAAAGCCTCCTCAGACAGCTACTTTGCCTTTTTGCATTTATTTTTCTTTGGGATGGTTTTGATCACCACTCCCTGTACAGTTTTCCTAACTTCCATCCATAGTTCTTCAGGCACTCTGTTAATCAGATCTAATCCTTTGAATCCACTTGTCACTTCCACTGTGTAATTATAAAGGATTTGATTTGAATCATGCCTGAATGGCCTAGTGGTTTTCTGTATGTTCTTCAATTTAAATCTGTGTTAGTTGGTAAAATTTATTTCCTTGAAGATATAGTACTCAGGACAGCTTCTTCGTAGCCAACAAAGGAGAGAGAAACTCTTCTGAGTCAGCTAGAAAAATAAAGCCCTGTGTAGCAGTGTTATAACATCATCATTAGAGTGATGTCCCATCAACTTTGGCATATTATATTGACTGGAAGCAAGTAACATTGCCTGCCCACACTATAGAGGAAGGAATTCTGTAAAGAAGTAAATACCAGGAGGTGAGGATCATGGGGGCCGTAAGTTCCATAGACAATTGTCTTTCCACTATGTTGTGTTGATTCTACTATGAGTTCAGTATACATGAATGGATTTTTTTGAAATATTAAAAAAAATATTGTAAAGCTGTGTTACACCACTGGAAAAGTTTAGTAGGGGGAATTCCCATAATCTCATAATTCCAGCACAGTTTAATTAGTCACATGAGCAGGGAGATACAGACTCACTCCTGATCTAAGTGGTCATAACAATTATGTTTGGATCACTGTCTAGATTTTAAAATACATATATAGTTCTCTTTTTCACAGTTGGAATCATAGTAAAAACATAATTCTCTAGATTTCTTTTACTTTTTACATCATAACTATTTTTCCTTGCTGCTACATAATTGCTGCTGGTCAGTTTTAATGTGTTCATAGCAGTCTTTCAAGTGATTACACCACTGATTGCTTAACCAGGTATGAATAATTGGATATGCAGGTAACTTTCAATTCTCTGCCGTTAAAAACAAACCAATAAATTACTACAACAATAAAAACACATCAAAACAATGCATAATCTCATCGGGCACACAATTCTACTGTCTTTTTGGATTATTTACTTGTTTTAATATAAATTTATTTATTTTAATTGGAGGCTAATTACTTTACAATATTTTATTGGTT
Source organism: Bos mutus (assembly GCF_027580195.1). Taxonomy (NCBI): domain Eukaryota; kingdom Metazoa; phylum Chordata; class Mammalia; order Artiodactyla; family Bovidae; genus Bos; species Bos mutus. The sequence goes on along the minus strand of NC_091646.1, from coordinate 62,398,386 downwards.
TTGCCATACATCAACATGAATCTGCCACAGGTGTACACGTGTTCTCCATCCTGATCCCCCTCCCACCTCCCTCCCCATACCATCCGTCTGAGTCAGCGCAGTGTACCAGCCCCGAGCATCCTGTATCATGCATTGAACCTGGACTGGTGATTCATTTCACATATGATATTATACATGTTCAATGCCATTCTCCAAAGTCATCCCACTCTCGCCCTCTCCCACAGTCCATAAGACTGTTGTATACATCTGTGTCTGTATACATCTTGCATACAGGGTTATTGTTACCATCTTTCTAAATTCCATATATATGCGTTAGTATACTGTATTGGTGTTTTTCTTTCTGGCTTACTTCACTCTGTATAATAGGCTCGAGTTTCATCCGCCTCATTAGAACTGATTCAAATGTATTCTTTTTAATGGCAGAATAATACTCCACTGTGTATATGTACCACAAATCTCTTATCCATTCATCTGCTGATGGCCATCTAGGTTGCTTCCATGTCCTGTCTATTATAAACAGTGCTGTGATGAACATTGGGGTACACGTGTCTCTTTCAATTCTGGTTTCCTTGGTGTGTATGCCCAGCAGTGGTATTGCTGGGTCATAAGGCAGTTCTATTTCCAGTTTTTTAAGGAATCTCCACACTGTTCTCCATAATGGCTGAATTAGTCTGCATTCCCACCAACAGTGTAAGAGGGTTCCCTTTTCTCCACACCCTCTTCAGCATTTATTGCTTGTAGACTTTTGGAGGAGAAGCAATGGGACCCCACTCCAGTACTTTTGCCTGGAAAATCCATGGATGGAGGGGCCTGGTAGGCTGCAGTCCATGGGGTCGCTAAGAGCTGGACACGACTGAGCGACATCACTTTCACTTTCATGCATTGGAGAAGGAAATGAAAACACACTCCGGTGTTCTTGCCTGGAGAATCCCAGAAACGGGGGAACCTGGTGGGCTGCCGTTTACGGGGTCGCACAGAGTTGGCCACGACTGAAGCGACTTAGCAGCAGCAGCAGCAGCAGCAGCAGCAGACTTTTGGATAGCAGCCATTCTGACTGGCGTGAAACAGTATCTCATTGTGATTTTGATTAGCATTTCTCTGAGAATGAGTGATGTTGAGGATCTTTTCATGTGTTTGTTAGCCATCTATAAGTCTTCTTTGGAGAAATGTCTGTTTAGTTCTTTGGCCTATTTTTTGATTGGGTCGTTTATTTTTCAGGAATTGAGCTGCAGGAGTTGCTTGTGTATTTTTGAGACTAATTCTTTGTCAGTTGCTTCATTTGCTATTATTTTCTCCCATTCTGAAGGCTGCCTTTTCACCTTGCTTATAGTTTCCTTTGTTGTGCAGAAACTTTTATTTTTAATTAGGTCCCATTTGTTTAATTTTGCTTTCATTTCCAATATTCTGGGAGGTGGATCATAGAGGATCCTGCTGTGATTTATGTCGGAGAGTGTTTTGCCTATGTTCTCCTCTAGTTGTTGTATAGTTTCCGGTCTTATATTTAGATCTTTAATCCATTTTGAGTTTATTTTTGTGTATGGTGTTAGGAAGTGTTCTAGTTTCATTCTTTTACAAGTGGTTGACCAGTTTTCCCAGCACCACTTGTTAAAGAGATTGTCTTTAATCCATTGTATATTCTTGCCTCCTTTGTCAAAGATAAGGTGTCCATAGGTGCGTGGATTTATCTCTGGGCTTTCTATTTTGTTCCATTGATCTATATTTCTGTGTTTGTGCAAGTACCATACTGTCTTGGTGACTGTGGCTTTGTAGTAGAGCCTGAAGTCAGGCAGGCTGATTCCTCCAGTTCCATTCTTCTTTCTCAAGATTGCTTTGGCTATTCGAGATTTTTTTGTATTTACATACAAATTGTGAAATTATTTGTTCTAGCTCTGTGAAAAATACTGTTGGTAGCTTGATAGGGATTGCATTGAATCTATACATTGCTTTGGATAGTATACTCATTTTCACTATATTGATTTTACTGATCCATGAACACGGTATATTTCTCCATCTATGAGTGCCCTCTTTGATTTCTTTCACCAGTGTTTTATAGTTTTCCCTATATATAGGTTTTTTGTTTCTTTAGGTAGATATACTCCTAAGTATTTTATTATTTTCATTGCAATGGTGAATGGAATTGTTTCTTTAATTTCTCTTTCTATTGTCTCGTTATTAGTGTATAGGAGTGCAAGGGATTTCTGTGTGTTGATTTTATATCCTGCAACTTTACTATATTCATTGATTAGGCCTAGTAATTTTCTGGTGGAAACTTTAAGGTTTTCTATGTAGAGGATCATGTCATCTGCAAACAGTGAGAGTTTTATTTCTTCTTTTCTAATATGGATTCCTTTTATTTCTTTTTCTGCTGTGATTGCTGTGGCCAAAACTTCCAAAACTATGTTGAATAGTAGTTGTGAGAGTGGGCACCCGTGTCTTGTTCCTGACTTTAGGGGAAATGCTTTCAATTTTTCACCATTGAGGATAATGTTTGCTGTGGGCTTGTTATATACAGCTTTTATTATGTTGAGGTATGTTCCTTCTATGACTGCTTTCTGGAGAGTTTTTATCATAAATGGATGTTGAATTTTGTAAAAGGCTTTCTCTGCATCTGTTGATATAATCATATGGCTTTTATTTTTCAATTTGTTAATATGTATTACATTGATTGATTTGTGGATATTGAAGAATCCTTGCATTCCTGGCATAAAGTCCATTTGGTCATGATGTATGATCCTTCTAATATGTTGTTGGATTCGGATTGCTAGAATTTTGCTAATGATTTTTGGATGTATGTTCATCAGTGATATTGGCCTATAGTTTTCTTTTCTTTCTTTCTTTCTTTTTTTTTGTGGCATCTTTGTCAGGTTTTGGTATTAGGGTGATGGTGGCCTCATAGAATGAGTTTGGAAGTTTACCCTCCTCTGCAATTTTCTGGAAGAGTTTGAGTAGGATTGGTGTTAGCTCTTCTCTAAATTTTTGGTAGAATTCACCTGTGAAGCTGTCTGGACCTGGGCGTTTTTTTAACTCGAAGATTTCTGATTACAGTTTCAATTTCCATGCTTCTGATGGGTCTGTTAAAAGTTTCTATTTCTTCCTGGTCCAGTTTTGGAAAGTTGTACCTTTTTAAGAATTTGTCCATTTCTTCCAAGTTGTCCATTTTATTGACATATAATTGCTGATAGTAATCTCTTATGACCCTTTGTATTTCTATGTTGTCTGTTGTGATTTCTCCATTTTCATTTCTGATTTTATTGATTTGATTTTTCTCCCTTTGTTTCTTGATGAGTATGGCTAATGGTTTGTAAATTTTATTTCTTCTCACAAAGAATCAACTTTTGGGTTTATTGATTTTTGATATGGTCTCTTTGGGGACGACAGAGGATGACATGGCTGGATGGCATCACCGACTCGATGGATGTGAGTCTGAGTGAACTCCGGGAGCTGGTGATGGACAAGGAGACCTGGCGTGTGGTGATTCATGGGGTCACAAAGAGTCGGACACGACTGAGCTACTGAACTGAACTGAACTGAACTTTTGTTTCTTTGGCATTTATTTCTGCCCTAATTTTTAAGATTTGTTTCCTTCTACTAACCCTGGGGTTCTTCATTTTGTCCTTTTCTAGTTGCTTTAGGTGTAGAGTTAGGTTACTTATTTGACATTTTTCTTCTTTCTTGAGGTATGCCTGTATTGCTATGAACCTTCCTTTTCAGTTCAGTCGCTCAGTCGTGTCTGATTCTTTGCGACCTCATGAATTGCAGCACGCCAGGCCTCCCTGTCCATCACCAACACTCAGAGTTCACTCAAACTCATGCCCATTGAGTCGGTGATGCCATCCAGCCATCTCATTCACTGTCATCCCCTTCTCCTCCTGCCCACAAGCATCAGAGTCTTTTCCAATGAGTCAACTCTTCAGATGAGGTGGCCAAAGTACTGATGTTTCAGCTTAACATCATTCCTTCCAAAGAAATCCCAGGGCTGATCTCCTTCAGAATGGACTGGTTGGATCTCCTTGCAGTCCAAGGGACTCTCAAGAGTCTTCTCCAATACCACACTTCAAAAGCATCAATTCTTCGGAGCTCAGCCTTCTTCACAGTCCAACTCTCACATCCATACATGACCACAGGAAAAATCACAGCCTTGACTAGAAGGACCTTTGTTGGCAGAGTAATCTCTCTGCTTTTGAATATGCTATCTAGGTTGGTCATAACTTTCCTTCCGAGGAGTAAGGGTCTTTTAATTTCATGGCTGCAGTCACCATCTGTAGTGATTTTGGAGCCCCCAAAAATAAAGTCCGACACTGTTTCTGCTGTTTCCCCATCTATTTCCCATGATGTGATGGGGCCAGATGCCATGATCTTCGTTTTCTGAATGATCAGGTTTAAGCCAACTTTTTCACTCTCCACTTTCACTTTCATCAAGACGCTTTTTAGATCCTCTTTAATTTCTGCCATAAGGGTGGTTTCATCTGCATATCTGAGGTTATTGATATTTCTCCTGACAATCTTGATTCCAGCTTGTGCTTCTTCCAGCCCAGCGTTTCTCATGATGTACTCTGCATATAAGTTAAATAAGCAGGGTGACAATATACGGCCTTGACGTACTCCTTTTCCTATTTGAAATCAGTTTGTTGTTCCATGTCCAGTTCTAACTCTTGCTTCCTGACCTGCATACAAATTTCTCAAGAGGCAGGTCACGTGGTCTGGTATTCCCATCTCTTTTGGAATTTTCCACAGTTTATTGTGATCCATACAGTCAAAGGCTTTGGCATAGTCAATAAAGCAGAAATAGATGTTTTTCTGGAACTCTCTTGCTTTTTCCATGATCCAGCGGATGTTGGCAATTTGATCTCTGGTTCCTCTGCCTTTTCTAAAACCATCTTGAACATCAGGACGTTCACGATTCACGTATTGTTGAAGCCTGGCTTGGAGAATTTTGAGCATTATTTTACTAGCATGTGAGATGAGTGCATTTGTGCAGTAGTTTGTGCATTCTTTGGCTTTGCCTTTCTTTGGGATTGGAATAAAAACTGACCTTTTCCAGTCCTGTGGCCACTGCTGAGTTTTCCAAATTTGCTGGCATATTGAGCACAGCACTTTCACAGCATCATCTTTCAGGATTTGAAATAGCCCCACTGGAATGCCATCCCTTCTACTAGGTTTGTTCGTAGTGATGCTTTTTAAGGCCCACTTGACTTCACATTCCAGGATGTCTGGCTCTAGGTCAGTGATCATACCATCGTGATTATCTGGGTCATGAATCTCTTTTTTGTACAGTTCTTCTGTGTATTCTTGCCACCTCTTCTTAATATCTTCTGCTTCTGTTATAGGTCCATACCATTTCTGTCCTTTATCAAGACCATCTTTGCATGAAATGTTCCCTTGGTATCTCTAATTTTCTGGAAGACATCTCTAGGCTTTCCCATTCTGTTGTTTCCCTCTGTTTCTTTGCATTGATCACTGAGGAAGGCTTTCTTATCTCTTCTTGCTATTCTTTGGAACTCTGCATTCAGATGCTTATATCTTTCCTTTTCTCCTTTGCTTTTCACTTCTCTTCTTTTTCACAGCTATTTGTAAGGCCTCCCCAGACAGCCATTTTGCTTTTTTGCATTTCTTTTCCATGGGGATGGTCTTGATCCCTGTCTCCTGTACAATATCATGAACCTTAGTCCATAGTTCATCAGGCACTCTATCTATCAGATCTAGGCCCTTAAATCTGTTTCTCACTTCCACTGTATAATCATAAGGCATTTGATTTAGATCATACCTGAACGGTCTAGTGTTTTCCCCTACTTTCTTCAATTTAAATCTGGATTTGGCAATAAGGAGCTCATGATCTGAGTCACAGTCAGCTCCCGGTCTTGTTTTTGCTGACTGTATAGAGCTTCTCCATCTTTGGCTGCAAAGAATATAATCAATCTGATTTCAGTGTTGACCATCTGGTGATGTCCATGTGTAGAGTCTTCTATTGTGTTGTTGGAAGAGGGTGTTTGCTATGACCAGTGCGTTCTCTTGGCAAAACTCTAATAGCCTTTGCCCTGCTCATTCCGTATTCCAAGGCCAAGTTTGCCTGTTACTCTAGGTATTTCTTGACTTCCTACTTTTGTATTCCAGTCCCCTATAATGAAAATGACATCTTTTTTGGGTGTTAGTTCTAACAGGTCTTGTAGGTCTTCATACAACCATTCAACTTCAGCTTCTTCAGCGTTACTGGTTGGGGCACAGACTTGGATTCCTTTGATATTGAATGTTTGCCTTGGAAATCTACAGAGATCATTCTGTCGTTTATGAGATTGCATCCAAGTAGTGCATTTTGGATTCTTTTGTTGACCATGATGGCTACTCCATTTGTTATGAGGGATTCCTGCCCGCAGTAGTAGATTTAATGGCCATCTGAGTTAAATTCACCCATTCCAGTCCATTTTAGTTTGCTGATTCCTAGAATGTCGACATTCACTCTTGCCATCTCTTGTTTGACCACTTCCAATTTGCCTTGATTCATGGACCTGACATTCCAGGTTCCTTTGCAATATTGCTCTTTACAGCATCGGACCTTGCTTCTATTACCAGTCATAATCACAGCTGGGTATTGTTTTTGCTTTGGCTCCATCCCTTCATTCTTTCTGGAGTTATTTCTCCACTGATCTCCAGTAGCATATTGGGCACCTACTGACCTGGGCAGTTCCTCTTTCAGTATCCTATCATTTTGCCTTTTCATACTGTTCATGGGGTTCTCAAGGCAAGAATACTGAAGTGGTTTGCCATTCATTCCCTTCTCCTATGGACCACATTCTGTCAGATCTCTCCACCATGACCCGCCCATCTTTGGGTTGGCCCATGGGCATGGCTTAGTTTCTTTGATTTAGAGAAGGCTGCGGTCCTAGTGTGATTAGATTGACTAGTTTTCTGTGTGTGGGGTTTCAGTGTGTCTGACCTCTGATGCCCTCTTGCAACACCTACCATCTTACTTGGGTTTCTCTTACCTTGGGCGTGGGGTATCTCTTCACTGCTGCTCCAGCAAAGTGCAGCCACTGCTCCTTACCTTGGATGAGGTGTATCTCCTCACTGCTGCCCTTCCTGACCTTCAATGTGGGATAGCTCCTCTAGGCCCTTTTGCACCCACACAGCCACTGCTCCTTGCACGTGGGGTTGGTCCTCCTGGCCGCTGCCCCTGGCCTCGGGCATGGGTTTGCTCGTCCCAGCCGCCACCCCTGGCCTCGGGTGTGGGGTACCTCCTCCCGGCCGCCGCCCCTGACCTCGGACGTGGGGTAGCTCCACCCGGCCAATGCCCCGATCTCAGACGTGGGTAGCTCTTCTCGGCTGTTCCTGTGCCGTTGCAGCCTGGCACGCTCGGCCACTTCCGCTGACCTCGCACATGGGGTAACTCCTCTTGGCTGCCACCCTTTGGGCATGGGGTCCTTCCAGCTTCTGCCCCTGACCTCGGACGTGGGGTAGCTCCTCTCGGTGGTGCTTAGTGTCCCAGTTGCAGCCGCCCACGCTTCGTGTGCCAGTCGCAGCTGCCTGCGCTTAGTGTGCCCCTCACGGCCACCCGCGCTTATGCTTTTACAGTGTCCCACAGGTTTTAGATTGTTGTGTTTTCATTTTCTTTCATTTGTATGCATATTTTGATTCTTTTTAATTTCTTTTTTGATTTGTTGGTTATTCAGCAGTGTGTTGTTCAGCCTGCATATATTGGAATTTTTAATTGTTTGTTTTTTTTCCTGTAATTGAGATCTAATCTTACTGCATTGTGGTCAGAAAAGATGCTTGGAATGATTTCAATTTTTTTAAATTTACCAGGGCTAGACTTATGGCCCAGGATGTTATCTATCCTGGAGAGGGTTCCGTGTGTGGTTGAGAAAAAAGCTGAAATTCATTGTTTTGGAGTGAACTGTCCTATAGATATCAATTAGGTCTAACTGGTCTATTGTATCATTTAAGGTTTGTGTTTCCTTGTTAATTTTCTGTTTAGTTGATCTATCCATAGTTGTGAGTGGGGTGTTAAAGTCTCCCACTATTATTGTGTTATTGTTAATTTCCCCTTTCAGACACGTTAGCATTTGTCTTACATATTGCGGTGCTCCTATGTTGGTTGCATATATATTTATAATTATTATATATTCTTCTTGGATTGATCCTTTGATCATTATGTAGTGTCCTTCTTTGTCTCCTTTCACAGTCTTTGTTTTAAAGTTTATTTTATCTGAGTATTGCTACTCCTGCTTTCTTTTCATCTCTATTTGTGTGGAAAATATTTTTCCAGCCCTTCACTTTCAGTCTGTATATGTTCCTTGTTTTGAGGTGGGTCTCTTGTAGACAACATATATAGGGGTCTTGTTTTTGTATCCATTCAGCCAGTCTTTGTCTTTTGGTTGGGGCATTCAACCCATTTATGTTTAAGGTAATTGTTGATAAGTATGATCCCATTGCCATTTACTTTATTGTTTTGGGTTGGAGTTTATACACCCTTTTTGTGTTTCCTGTCTAGAGAAATTCCTTTAGCATTTGTTGGAGAGCTGGTTTGGTGGTGCTGAATTCTCTCAGCTTTTGCTTGTCTGTAAAGCTTTTTATTTCTCCTTCATATTTGAATGAGATCCTAGCCGCCTACAGTAATCTGGGCTGTAGGTTATTTTTTTTCATCACTTCAAGTATGTCCTGCCATTCCTCCTGACCTGAAGAGTTTCTATTGAAAGCTCAGTTGTTATCCTTATGGGAATCCCCTTATGTGTTATTTGTTGTTTTTCCCTTGCTGCTTTTAATATTTGTTCTTTGTGTTTGATCTTTGTTAATTTGATTAATATGTGTCTTGGGGTGTTTCGCCTTGGGTTTATCCTGTTTGGGACTCTCTGGATTTCTTGGACTTGGGTGATTATTTCCTTCCCCATTTTAGGGAAGTTTTCAAGTATTATCTCCTCAAGTATTTTCTCATGGTCTTTCTTTTTGTCTTCGTCTTCTGGGACTCCTATAATTCAAATGTTGGGGCATTTAACATTGTCCCAGAGGTCTCTGAGATTGACCTCATTTCTTTTATTTCGTTTTTCTTTTTTCCTCTCTGATTCATGAATTTATACCATTCTATCTTCTACTTCACTAATCCTATCTTCTGCCTCCATTATTCTACTATTTGTTCCCTCCAAGGTGTTTTTTTATATCATTTATTGCATTATTCATTATATATTGACTCTTTTTTATTTCTTCTAGGTCTTTGTTAAACCTTTCTTGCATCTTCTCAATTCTTGTCTCCAAGCTATTTATCTGTGATTCCATTTTGTTTTCAAGATTTTGGATCATTTTCACTATCATTATTCAGAATTCTTTATCAGGTAGATTCCCTATATCTTCCTCTTTTGTTTGGTTTGGTGGGCCTTTATCCTTTTCCTTTATCTGCTGGGTATTCCTCTGTCTCTCGATCTTGTTTATATTGTTGTGTTTGGGGTGGCCTTTATGTATTCTGGCAGTTTGTGGTTCCTCTTTATTGTGGAGTTTCCTTGCTGTGCATGGGGTTGTATGGGTGGCTTATCGAAGTTTCCTGGTTAGGGAAGCTTTTGTTGGTGTTCTGGTGGGTGGAGCTGGACTTCTTCTCTCTGGAGTGTAATGAAGTGTCCAATAATGATTTATGAGATATCAGTGGTTTTGGAGTGACTTTCGGCAGCCTGTATATTGAAGCTCAGGGCTATGTTCCTGTGTTGCTGGAGAATTTTCATTGTATGTCTTGCTCTGGAACTTGTTGGCTCTTGGGTGGTGCTTGGTTTCAGTGTAGGTATGGAATCATTTGATGAGCTCCTGTCGATTAATGTTCCCTTGAGTCAGGATTTATCTGGTGTCCCCACGATTTTGACTTAAGCCTCCTGCTTCTGGTTTTTGGTCTTATTTTTATAGTAGCCTCAAGACTTCTCCATCTGTACAGTACTGTTGATAAACCATCTAGGTTAAAGATGAAAAGTTTCTCCACATTGAGAGACACACAGAGAGGTTCACAGACTTTCATGGAGAAGAGAAAAGGGAGGAGGGAGATAGAGGTGACCAGGATGAGATGAGGTGGAATCAAAAGAGGAGAGAGCAAGCTAGTGAGTAATCACTTCCTTATGTGCACTCCACAGTCTGGACCGATCAGAGGTGTTCATGGAGTTATACAGAGAAGAGAAGAGGGAGGAAGGAGACAGAGGTGGCCAGGAAGATAAAGAGGGGAATGAAAAGGAGAGAGACAGATCCAGCCAGTAATCAGTTCCCTAAGAGTTCTCCACCATCCAGAACACACAAAAAGATTCACATAGTTGGGTAGAGAAGAGAAGGGGGAGGGAGGAGATAGAGGCTACCTGGTGGAGAAAAAGGAGAGTCCAAAGTTGGAGACAGCAGTCAAGCCAGTAATCTTGCCCTCAAGGAAAAATGGGTACTGAAGATTGGGTTCTTAAAGGTACAAAATTGATAAAAAATACCAAAAAGCAAAGATTAAAAATCTAGAGTAGACATTGCATTTTCAAAAATACAATATTAAAGAAAAAGAGAAAAAACAAAAAACAAAGTCACAAAAGTTGTAATATGTATATGTATATATATGAAGTTTGCTTTAAAAAATAGGGTCTCTCTTTTTTTTTTTTTTTTTTGCAAAGTAATAGTAGGTTATAAAAATGAAAATTAAAGGAGTAATAGAGAATGTAAAAAATTTTAAAAAATTGAAAAAATAAAGAATGATAGTAAAATATATCTAGGACTTTCTCTGGTGTTTTTGTGGGCAGTGTGGGGTCAGCTCATTTTTAGATAGTTCCTTGATCCACTTTATATTTCTCAAGATCTATAGGCCCCTTCCTATGTAGTCAATAGTATCTACAGGGTTTTAGTCTATTGCACCTGTCACTTCCAAGGAGGGTCCCTCTGTTTTAGCTTCTTCTGTTTGCTGGTCTCTTCAGTGTCTAATTTCTGCCCTGGCACAAGGGGGCGGTGGTGGACACTTTTTTTAGTCTCATTTGTTCAGTCGTGCTGTGGGGAAGGAGCAACGCTGTAAACAAATAACACTGGCGTGTGTTCACAGTTTCTTGGCCACACTGGGTTTGCCCCTGCTCATGGTGTGTGTGCTTTCCCTGTCTACACTGCTTAGGCTCTAGATTACTCTGCCGGCAACTGTCTGAGGCCAGCCCTGGGTTGTATGCACTTCCCAGGTCTAAGCCGCTCAGGTTCAGGTATTCGGATAGTCCTCAGAGGTACAGACTCAGTTTGGCCTGCATCTTGTGCCCTTCCCAGGACCGAGCAGCTCAGGTGACCTGGTGTTTGGCGAGCATGGTCGCTGCGACTTATCACCTCCCCCGTCCCTGCCGCTCGGTTTTCTGGGTGTACAACCGGCTCACTTTCTCAGGCAGATGTTTACCGTCCAGAATCCCAAGAAGTCTTGTTTAGCAATGAAGCCTGCTTGCAGTTTGGTAGATAATGCCTCTCTGGGGCGGTGATTGCCCCCTTCCAGCTCTGGCTGCCCTCGCCTGCCTTATCTCCAGAGGGAGAAGGACCAGTCTGTAGCCGGCTAGCTCTGCTCAGTCCTTTGTTCTGTGAGCAGGCCTGATGGTGTCTTAGGTTAGGGCTTTTCATGTAGCTCTAGTCAGTTCTTTGTTCTGTCAGCGGGCCTGGCAGTGTCTTAGGTTATGGCTTTTTGCATAGTAGTTATCCCACAATCTGGTTTGCTATCCCAAGTTAGTTCCCTCAGATTGCATTCAGGCTGGGTCCTTATTCTAAGCAATGCAGCCCACCCCTCCCTGCCCAGCCTCCACTTGCTAGTGACGAATGCAGGTGTCTGCGCTGCTTCTCCGCTGGGGGAGTTACTGTTGGACACATAATCTGTGGGTTTTAATTATTTATTTATTTTTCAACCAGGTTATGTTGCCTTCTGTGGTTCCAAGGCTCGCCACAGACTCGGCAGTGAGAGTGTTTCCTGGTGTTTGGAAACTTTCTTTTTTTTTAAGACCCCCTTCCTGGGATGGAGCTCTGTTCCTACTTTGTCTCTCTTTTTATCTTTTATATTTTTTCCTACCTCCTTTTGAAGACAATGGGCTGCTTTTTTGGGTGCCTGATGTCCTCTGCCAGCATTCAGAAGTTGTTTTCTAGAATTTTCTCAGCTGTCAAATGTTCTTTTGATGAATTTGTGGGTGAGAAACTGGTCTTCTCGTCCTATTCCTCTGCCATCTTAGGACCGCCCCCCCCCCCAGATTATTTACTTAAAATAGCAATCCAGAAGTGAAGTTTCTGAATCAAAGAACATGAATGCTTATATCTGTTGACATACACTCTCAAAATGCTCTTGGTTTTATTTGACCTTGACTGAATTAACAGCTTTCAAAATTACGAAGGTATATTAATAATGCTAGTCGGAACTCTATGATTATTATTGCCCATCATGGGGTTTTGATAGTGAGAAGTAAGGGAAGTTGTCTTCTCTTTATGTTATATTCTGTGATTTAAATAAGTATAAGGGTTCCCTCAGGACTCGTACTGTCCAATGATGTCTTATATATGGGTAGTTTTCTTAGTCATAGTGTAGGACAGTGTCTTCCCTGCAATAGGGCAGACAGCATTCTCTTGGGTATTTTTCTATAGGCAGTTGGACTAATTTATTTATTTAGGTGCAATACCTTGTTGTTTAACTCAGCTGTACATTTCACAGTAACCCTTGCCTGCAGTAGAAAAGGAAAAAAAGAAAAAGGCAGAAATGGTGTAATACATGGTTGGCTCATGTTTGTCACCCAGTCAATGCTAATAAAAATAGATTAATTGCTTATTACTTTTTTTGTGATTCAAGAACTGATGGTTTAGAGTTGGTGGTTGCAGGGTTTTTTGTTTGTTTGTTTGTTTGTTTGTTTTTTAAGTATCTGTTTTGAGCTGGAGAATTTAAGTACCATATTTGGTTATTATATGCCTGCCCTATTACCTTACATCAGCCTGTTGGAGGATTTGTGTATTTTTGCTTATCCTTATATGGCTACCTGGAAAATCTGTCTGGCTGGAATTAGAAGCCCTGTAGCATTTGCAGGAAGTGTGGCTTTAGGAGAAAGCCGTGGTTTGTGTAATTAGGTTTTCTCACTGCCAGAATTTGTTTCATAGAAATGTGGTGATTTGGAGAACAATCTTTGTTGACTATAAAATCACCAGCATTTTATATCTCTTCATTGTATATCTCTTCATATACCAAATTCCTTTCCTTCTGTTATTACAGAGTTCTCCTAAAAAGGAATGAAGTCTGTATAGTAACTCACTCTACTGAGTTAATAATGATAGTGATTAATGCAGGGAAGTGTAAACTGTAATAAATCGGTCTGTGTACTTTTAATTCTTAGTACAAACTTAATCTGAAATTTTATGGAACATAAAACCCACCTATATTAGACTAGTACTTGTCACAAATATTTAGCTTTGATATTTGATTGTGTTGTAACAAGTGATTTGTTTCAAGGAAGGCTTTTGCTTTTAGGCCCGCCTAAAGCTGCCAGAACAACCTAAAGTACCTGTTACCCTATTTTCCCTTCAGCACTCATTTCCTGTAGGCACATTTGGTCACAAGACACTGAGTGATACTTTTTTGGAAACACTTTGTACTGTTCAACTTCATATTTTATTTGTATGGACATTTTTAAATGAAAATAATCTTTTTTCTTTTGGTATAGGCTATGGAATTCATATGAATCATTGATTCTTCACTATAACTTTTTGTTACCAAGTCTTAAAGCTCCAGGAGGCTTTTATTGTTTGTGGCATGTTTCTTTGTTTCACTATCATAGAACTTCAGAATGGAGAAGGACTGAAGACATCATCTAGAAAAATATACCCTGTGTATGAACCCTTAAAATAATCAACAGGTTTTCTTGCTCTTACTTTGAAATTAAGAAGGATAGAAAAGAATTATGAGGCATTTATGTACTCATGGGGATGTCATTAAGTAGATAGACAGCCTAATTAGCACGAGAAAACAAGTGTGGTAAAGCATTATTTTGTTATTCATTATTCTTAGTGTTTAACCTGTGCCTTTTACTTTGATAGATCTTGGGCAAGTGTCTGTTTAGGAAAAAGTTTCTAATCCATTGAATATTAGTTTCTTCATTTGTTAATCTGGAATGAAAATAATAGCAGCTCATAAGTTTTTGTGGTAAATAATGTAAGCATGTATAGTGCCAGGTCCATAAAAAATACTTAGCCAGTAATAATTATTGTATTATCATTGAGAGTAAGATTTAATTTGGTACAAAGTAGAAAGGGATTTTTGCATATAAAATTTTACAGTCCATTATTAGCACACCCTAAGCTGAAACTCCAGCACTTTGGCCACCTCATGCGAAGAGTTGACTCATTGGAAAAGACTCTGATGCTGGGAGGGACTGGGGGCAGGAGGAGAAGGGGATGACAGAGAATGAGATGGCTGGATGGCATCACTGACTCGATGGACATGAGTCTGAGTGAACTCCGGGAGTTTGTGATGGACAGGGAGGCCTGGCGTGCTGGGATTCATGGGGTTGCAAAGAGTTGGACACTACTGAGCGACTGAACTGAACTGAACTGAACTGAAAGCAGGATCTGTGTCCCTTTATTTCTCTTTATAAGCACACTCCTAATTCACCTATTTCTCTGCAACAGAAAGGAGGCCAGATTTTGATTAAGGGTTGGCTAGATTCCATGGCTTAAATTGTCTGCTAGTATGAAATTCACAATCTTGTAATTATAGTTTTTAAGTTCCACGAGACCATAAATAATATCTGTATTTTATTTTATTTTTACTGGTACTAAGGTAAGAACAATGGCCTTAAGGTCCAGTGGATACTTAGGAACTGTATTTTTTTTTTTTTTTTGCACAGAAAGATATACCTTTCTTTATTTATCCAGTACTACTGAAAAATAATTCACATACAACAGTATACATTTAAGGTATACAGCATAATGTTTAACTTACATAATCATGAAGTTATTACTACAATATACAAAAAAGATCTTCATTACTCCAGATATCCACGATGGTGTGATCACTCAAATAGAGCCAGACATCCTGGAATGTGAAGTCAAGTGGGCCTTATGAAGCATCACTGTGAACAAAGCTAGTGGTGGTGATGGAATTTCAGTTGAGATCTTTCAAATCCTAAAAGATGATGCTGTGAAAGTGCTGCACTCAATATGTCAGCAAATTTGGAAAACTCAGCAGTGGCTACAGGACAGAAAAAGGTCAGTTTTCATTCCAACCCCAAAGAAAGGCAATGCTAAAGAATGTTTAAACTACTGCACAATTACACGCATTTCAAACACTAGCAAAGTAATGCTCAAAATTCTCCAAGCCAGGCTTCAACAGTACATGAACTGTGAACTTCTAGATGTTCAAGACGGATTTAGAAAATTCAGAGGAGCCAGAGATCAAATTGCCAATATCCGTTGGATCATCGAAAAAGGAAGAGTTCCAGAAAAACATCTACTTCTGCTTTATTGACTATGCCAAAGCCTTTGATTGTGTGGATCACAACAAATTGTAAAATTCTTAAAGAGATGGGAATACCAGATCACCTTGCCTGCATCCTGAGAAATCTGTATGCAGGTCAAGAAACAACAGAACTGAACATGGAACAACAGATTGATTCCAAATTGGGAAAGGAGTACGTTAAGGCTGTATATTGTCACTCTGCTTATTTAGCTTACATGCAGAGCACATCACATGAAATGCCAGCCTGGATGAAGCCCAAGCTGGAATCAAGATTTCCAGGAGAAATGTCAACAACCTCAGATATGCAGATGACACCACACCTATGGCAGAAAGCAAAGAACTATAGAGCCTCTTGATGAAAGTGAAATGTGAGAGTGAAGAAGTTGGCTTAAAACTCAACATTCAGAAAACTAAGATCATGGCAACCGATCCCATCACTTCATGGCAAATAGATGGGGAAACAATGGAAACAGTGAAAGACTTTTTTTGAGGGGGGGGTGGGGCTCCAAAATTACTGCAAATGGTGACTGCAGCCATGAAATTAAAGGACGCTTGCTCATCGAAAGAAAAGCTAAGACAAACCTGGACAGCATATTAAAAAACAGAGACATTACTTTGCCAAAAATGTCCATCTAGTCAAATCTGTGGTTTTTCCAGTAGTCATGTATAGATGTGAGAGTTAAACTGTAAAGAAAGCTGAGCACTGAAGAATTGTTGCCTTTGAACTGTGGTGTTGGAGAAGACTCTTGAGAGTCCCTTGGACATCAAGGAGATTCAACCAGTCCATCCTAAAGAAAATCAGTCCTGAATATTTATTGGAAGGACTGATGCTGAAGCTGAAACTCCAATACTTTGGCTACCTGATGCAAAGAACTGACTCATTAGAAAAGACCCTGATGCTGTGAAAGATTGAAGATAGGAGGAGAAGGGGGCCACAGAGGATGAAATAGTGGATCACTGACTCTATGGACAGGAATTTGAGCAAGCTCCAGGAGTTGGTGATGGACAGGGAAGCCTGGCATGCTGAAGTCCATGGGGTCTCAAAAATTCAGACAGGATAAAACAATTTAATTGAACTGATTACTACAATAAGTTTAGTGAATATCCATAATCTCATATGGAATCAAAATTAATGAAATAGAAAAAAAATGATTTATCTGAAAAGAGAACTCTTGAAATTTAATGTCTTAACAACTTTCATATATAATATATAGCTGTGTTATTCATATTTCTTAGTTGTATTACATTATGTTCCTAGTACTCATTTATCTTACAACTGGAAGTTTCTACATTTTAACTGCTGCTGCTGGTAAGTCACTTCAGTCGTGCCTGACTCTGTTCGACCCCATAGATGGCAGCCCAACAGGCTCCCCCGTCCCTGGGATTCTCCAGGAAGACCACTGAAGTGGGTTGCCATTTCCATCTCCAATGCATGCAAATGAAAAGTGAAAGTGAAGTCGCTCAGTCGTGTCTGACCCTCAGCGACCACATGGACTGCAGCCTTCCAGGCTCCTCCGTCCATGGGATTTTTCCAGGCAAGAGTACTGGAGTGGGGTGCCATTGCCTTCTCTGACTTTTTGATTACCTTTAGGCTTCAGCAATATGTGAACCATGAACTTCCTGATGTTGAAGCTGGTTTTAGAAAAGGCAGAGGAACCAGAGATCAAATTGCCAATATCCGCTGGATCATGGAAAAAGAAAGAGAGTTCCAGAAAAGCATCTATTTCTACTTTACTGACTATGCCAAAGCCTTTGACTGTGTGGATCACAATAAACTGTGGAAAATTCTGAAAGAGATAGTAATACCAGACCACCTGGTCTGCCTCTTGAGAAATTTGTATGCAGGTCAGGAAGCAACAGTTAGAACTGGACATGGAACAACAGACTGGTTCCAAATAGGAAAAGAAGTTCGTCAAGTCTGTGTATTGTCACCCTGTGTATTTAACTTATATGCAGAGTACATCATGAGAAACGCTGGACTGGAAAAAACACAAGCTGGAATGAAGACTGCCGGGAGAAATATCAATAACCTCAGATATGCAGATGACACCACCCTTATGGCAGAAAGTGAAGAGGAACTCAAAAACCTCTTGATGAAAGTGAAAGTGGAGAGTGAAAAAGTTGGCTTAAAGCTCAACATTCAGAAAACGAAGATAATGGCATCTGGTCTCATCACTTCATGGGATGTAGATGGGGAAACAGTGGAAACAGTGTCAGACTTTATTTTTGGGGGCTCCAAAATCACTGTAGATGGTGACTGCAGCCATGAAATTAAAAGATGCTTACTCCTTGGAAGGAAAGTTATGACCAACCTAGATAGCATATTCAAAAGCAGAGACATTATTTTTCCAACAAAGGTTCGTCTAGTCAAGGCTATGGTTTTTCCTGTGGTCATGTATGGATGTGAGAGTTGGACTGTGAAGAAGGCTGAGCGCCAAAGAATTGATGCTTTTGAACTGTGGTGTTGGAGAAGACTCTTGCTAATCCCTTGGACTGCAAGGAGATCCAGCCAGTCCATTCTGAAGGAGATCAGCCCTGGGATTTCTTTGGAAGGAATGATGCTAAAGCTGAAACTCCAGTACTTTGACCACCTCATGAGAAGAGTTGACTCATTGGAAAAGACTCTGATGCTGGGAGTGATTGGGGGCAGGAGGAGAAGGGGACGATAGAGGATTAGATGGCTGGATAGCATCACTGACTCGATGGCCATGAGTCTGAGTGAACTCCGGGAGTTGGTGATGGACAGGGAGGCCTGGCGTGCTGCGATTCATGGGGTCGCAGAGTCGGACACGACTGAGCGACTGATCTGATCTGATCTGATCCATTTCTTCCTCCTTCCAACCTCTGCCTCTGGTAAACACAGATCGGATCTCATTTTCTGTGTTAGTTTGTTTAGTTTTGAAGTACAATTGACCTATGACACTATGTTAGTTCCTAGTATGCAGTGCAGTAATTCAGTATTTCTATATGTTTCAAAATGATCACCATGATGATAAGTCTAGATACTCTCTGTCACTATACGAAGATATTACATAATAATTGACTATATTCCCCACAATGTACTTTTCATACCCTTAATTCTTTTATTTTGTAACTGAATTTTCCTACCTCTTAATTTCCCACACCTATTTCTCTCCTCCCCCAGCTTTCCCTCCTCTCTGCCTCTTTGTTCTCTTTATCTGTGACTATTTCTTTCATTATGTTTGTTCATTTGTTTTTTAGATTGGATATTTTTAATGAAATCATATAGTATTTGAGTTTTTCTGTCTGACTTATTTCATTTAGCACAATACCTTCTAGGTTCATTCATGTTGTTACACATGGCAAGATTGCATTTTTTCTTATGGCTGAGTACTATTCCAGTGTGTATATATGTCACATCATTTTTATCCATTCATCTATTGATGGACACTTAGGTTGTTTCCATCTCCTGACAATTATAAATAATGCTTCACTGAGTATGGGGGGGGGGTGTATATCTTTTCAAATTAATGTCTTCATTTTTTTTGGCTAAGCATCCAAGAATGCAATTGCTGGATTATATGTGCTGTGCTGTGCTGTGCTGTGCTTAGTCTGTTAGTCGTGTCCAACTCTTTGTGATTCTGTAGAGTCACGCCAGGGTCCTCTGTTCATGTAATTCTCCAGGCAAGAATACTGGAGTGGATTGCCATGCCCTCCTCCAGAGGATCTTCCCAACTCAGGGATCGAACCCAGGTCTCCCGCATTGCAGGCGGATTCTTTACTGTGTGAGTGACCAGGAAGCCATGGTAGTTCTATTTTTAATATTTTAAGAAAACTCACAATTATTTTGAATAGTGACAGCACCAATTTATATTCCCAAAGTTATTTGCATGAGATTTCCTTTTCTGCACATCCTTGCCAATACTTGTTATTTGTGGTCTTTTGGATAATAACCATTCTAACAGGTGTGAGGTGATATTGGTTTTGATTTCCCTGATAATTAGTGATGTTGAGCATCTTTCCATGTGCCTGTCTATGTGTATGTTTCTTCTTGGGAAAAATTGTCTATTCAGGTCATCTTCTGATTTTTAATCAGCTTTTCTTTTTTTGATGTTGAGGTGTTTCAGTTTATTGTACATTTTATATATTAACACTTTACTGGCTATACTGTTTGTAATCTCCCATTAAGTAGGCATATTTTCATTTTGTTTAGTTTCCTTCACTGTGCAAGAAGCTTTTTAGTTTAACTTAGTCCCATTTGTTTATTTTTGCTTTTCTTTCCCTTGCCTGAAGAGACATATCCAAAAAATTCTGCTAAGACTGATGTCAAAGAGCATATTGCCTATACTTTCTCATAGAAGTTTTATGGTTTCAAGTCTTACATTTAAGCCTTTAATCCATTTTGAGTTTATTTTTATATATGATGTGAGAAAATAGTTTGGTTTCCTTCTTTTGCATGTAGCTGTACAGTTTTACCAGCACCATTTATTGAAGAGGCTTTCTTTTCCCCCGTTGTATATTGTTGCCTTTTTATCATAGGTTAATAGACCGTTTACGTTGTATATTGTTGCCTTTTTATCATAGGTTAATAGACCGTTTAATTTGTTTCTTTCTGGTCTCTCAATTTGGTTCCAAAAATCAATCTGTCTGCTTTTGTACTGGTACCATACTGTTTTCGTTACCATAGCTTTATAGTATAGTTTGAAATCAGAGGTTTTGGTACCTCCAGCTTTGTTCTAATTTCCCAATATTGTTTTGGCTATTTGGGTTCTTTTGTTCCCATAGAAATTATAGAATTATTTGTTTTAGTTCTGTGAAAAATACCATTAGTATTTTGGTAGGGACTGTACTGAGTATTTAGATCACTTTAGATAGTATCTTCATTTTAACAATACTAATTCTTCCAATCTGTGGACACAGTGTATCTTTCCATCTGTTTTGTCATCTTCAATTTCTTTTATCAGTGTCATAGTTTTCTGAGCACAGGTCTTTTATCTTCTTAGGTTTTTTAGGTTTTTTTTTTTTTTTTTTTTTTGATGTGATGGTAAATGGGATTGCTTTCTTAATTTTTCAGATATTTTGTCTTTAATGTATAAAAATATAATAGATTTCTATGTATTAGTTTTGTGTCCTGCAACTTTACCATCTTCACTGATGAGTTCTAGAAGTTTTATGGTGACATCTGTAGAATTTTCTATATGTAGTATCATGCCATCTGTAAACAGTGACAATTTTGCTACTTTCTTACCAATGTGGATTCTCATTTGTTTTAATTAATTCACTTTAAAGGATAATTATTTTACAATATTGTGATGGTTTTTGCCATACATTGAAATGAATCAGCCATGGATGCACATGTGTCCCCCCATCCTGAAACCCCTTCCACCTCCCTCCCTATCCCATCACTCAGGGTTGTCTCAGAGCAGGGCTTTGAGTGCCCTGCTTCATGGATTGAACTTCCACTGGTCATCTATTTTACATATGATAATATACATGATTCCGTGCTATTCTCTCAAATCATCCCACCCTTGTCTTCTCCCACATAATCAAAAAGTCTTGTTCTTTTCATCTGTATCTCTTTTGCTGTCTTGCATATAGGGTCATCATAACTGTCTTTCTAAATTCCATATATATGCATTAATATTCTGTATTGGTGTTTCTCTTTCTGACTTACTTCACTTTGTATAATAGGCTCCAAATTGTTACACCTCATTAGAACTGACTCAAATGCATTCTTTTTTTTTTTTTTTTTTTAATAGCTGAATAATACTACATTGTGTACATGTACCATACTTCCTTATCCATTTGTCTGCCGATGGACATCTAGGTTGCTTCCATGTCCTGGCTATTGTAGACAGTGCTGCAATGAACCCTGAGGTACATGTGTCTCTTTCAGTTCTGGTTTCCTTGGTCTGTATGTCCAGTATTGGGATTGCTAGGTCATATAGCAGTTCTGTTTCCAGTTTTTTAAGGAATGTTCTCCATAGTGGCTGTACAAGTTTACATTCCCACTAACAGTGTAAGAGGGTTCCCTTTTCTCTACACCGTCTCCAGCATTTATTGTATGTTGACTTTTTGATGGTGGCCATTCTTACTGGTGTGAGATGATACCCCATTGTGGTTTTGATTTGCATTTCTCTAATAATGAGTGATGATGAGCATCTTTTCATGTGTTTGTTAGCCATCTGTATGTCTTCTTTGGAGAAATGTCTGTTTAGTTCTTTGGCCCATTTTTTGATTGGGTTGTTTGTTTTTCTGGAGTTGAGCTGCATGAGCTTCTTGTATATATTGGAGATTAATTCTTTGTTGTTTCATTTGCTATTATTTTCTCCCATTCTGAAGGCTGTCTTTTCACCTTGCTTATAGTTTACTTCATTGTGCAAAAGCTTTTAAGTTTAATTAAGTCCCATTTGTTTATTTTTATTTCCATTGCTCTGGAAGGTGGGTATTAGAGGATCTTGCTGTGATTTATGTCAGAGAATGTTCTGCCTATGTTTTCCTCTAAGAGGTTAATAGTTTCTGGTTTTACATTTAAATCTTTAATCCATTTTGAGTTAATTTTTGTGTATGGTGTTAGAAAGTGTTCTAGTTTCATTCTTCTACAGATGGTTGACCAGTTTTCCCAGCACTGCTTGTTAAAGAGATTGTCTTTTCTCCATTGTATATTTTTGCCTCCTTTGTCAAAAATAAGGTATTCATAGGTGTGTGGGTTTATCTCTGGGCTTTCCATTCTGTTTCATTGATCTATAATTCTGTCTTTCTTCCAGTACCATACTGTCTTGATGACTGTAGACTTGTCATACAGTCTGAAGTCAAGCAGGTGGATTCCTCCAGTTCCATTATTCCTTCTCAAGACTGGTTTGGCTATTTTAGTTTTTTTGTGTGTTTCCAAACAAATTGTGAAATTTCTTGTTCTAGTTCTCTGGAAAATTGTTAGCTTGATAGGGATTTCATTGAATCTATCAATTGCTTTGGGTAGTATACTCATTTTCACTGTATTGATTCTTCCAATCCATGAACATGATGTATTTTTCTCCATCTATTTGTGTCATCTTTGATTCTTTCATCAGTGTTTTATAGTTTTCTATATATGGGTCTTTTTTTTTTCTTTAGGTAAATTTGTTCCTAAATATTTTATTCTTTTTGTAGCAATGGAGAATAACATTGTTTGCTTTATTTCTCTTTCTGTTTTTTTTTTCATTATTAGTGTATAGAAATGTGAGATTTCTGTGTATTAATTTTATATCCTGCAAATTTACTATATTCTTTGATTAGCTCTCATAATTTTCTGGTGGTTTCTTTAGGGTATTTTATATAGAGGATCATGTCATCTGCAAACAGTGAGTTTTTCTTTTCCAATCTGGATTCTTTTATTATTTTTTTCTTCCATGATTGTTGTGACTAGGACTTCCAATACTGTGTTGATTAGTAGTGCTTAGAGTGGGAACCCTTGTCTTCTTCCTGCTTTTACAGGACATGCTTTCAATTTTTTACCATTCAGGATAATGTTGGCTGTTTCCTTTGTTGTATATAGCTTTTATTATATTGAGGTTGTTCCTTCTATGCCTGCTTTACGGAGAGTTTTTTTTTTTTTTTTTTTAATCATAAATGGATGTTGAACTTTGTCAGAGTCTTTCTCTACCTCTATTGGGATAATCATATGGTTTTTATCTTTCAATTTGTTAAATCTGATGTATCACATTGATTGATTTGTGAATACTGAAGACTCCTTGCATCCCTGGGATAAAGTCCACCTGGTCATGATGTATGATCTTTTTAATATGTTGTTGGATTCTGTTTGCTAGAATTTTGTTGAGGGTTTTTGCATCTATGTTCATAATTGCTATTGACCTGTGGTTTTGTCTTTTTGTGGCATCTTTGTCTGGTTTGGTTATCAGGGTGATGGTGGCCTCAAAGAGTGAGTTTGTGAGTTTACCTTCCTCTGCAATTTACTGGAAGAGTTTGAGAAGGATAGGTGTTAGATCTTCTCTAAAGTTTTTGGTAGGATTCACCTGTGAAGCCATCTGGTCCTGTTTTTTTTTTTTTTTTTTCTCTTGGAAGGTTTTTGAGTGCAGTTTGGATTTCCATGATTGTGACTTGTCTGTTTGGATTTTCTATTTCTTCCTGGTTCAGATTTGGAGGTTTATGCTTTCCTAAGAATTTGTCTATTTCTTCCAAGTTGTCCTTTTTTTTGGCACATAGTTGCTGATAGTAGTCTCTTATGATCCTTTGTATTTCTCTGTTGTTTGTTGTAATTTCTCCATTTTCATTTCTAATTTTGTTGATTTGATTCTTCTCCCTTTTTTCTTGATGAGTCTCAATAATGGTTTGTCTCTTTTATTTATCTTCTCAAAGAATCAGCTTTTAGTTTTGTTGATCTTTGTTGTAGTCTCCTTCGTTCTTCATTTATTTCTGCTCTGATTTTTATGACTTCTTTCAAACTTCTACTAACTTTGGAATTCTTTATTTTTTTCTTTTTCTAGTTACTTTAAGTGTCAAGTTAGGTTGTTTATTTGATGTTTCTCTGGTATTACACAAGATTTGTATTATATTGAACCTCCCTCTTAGCACTGTTTTAACTGAGTCCCATAGATTTTGGGTTGTCATGTTTTCATTTTCATTTGTTTCTATGCATATTTTCATTTCCTTTTGTATTTCTTCTCTGATCTATTGGTTATTCAAAAGCGTTTTGTTTAGCCTCCATACATTGATAGTTTTATTCCTGTGGTTGACATTTAGTCTTACCACTTTGTGATTAAAAAAAAATTGTTTGCAATGACTTCAGTTTTTTAAATTTACCAAGCTTAGGTTTATGGCTCAGGATGTAATCTGTCCTAGAGAATGCTCCATATGCACTTGAGAAAAAGATCAAATTCATTGTTTTGGCGTGATATGTTCTGTAGATATCAATTTGGTCTACCTGTTCCATTGTATCACTTAAAGCTTGTGTTTCCTTGCTAATTTTCTGTTTGGTTGATGTATCCGTAGGTATGAGTGGTCTATTAAAATCCCCAACTACTGTGTTACTGTTGATTTTCTCTTTCATATTTGTTAGCATTTGCCTTACATTTTGAGGTGCTCCTATGTTGGGTGTGTATATTTTTATAATTATTATATCTTCCTGGATTGATTCTTTAGTTATTATGTACTGTCCTTCTTTGTCTCTTACAATGGTCTTTATTTCAAGGTGTATTTTATCAGATATGATTATTGCTACTCCTGCTTTCTTTTGGTCTCCATTTGCGTGAAATATGTCTATACATCCCTCACTTTCAGTCTCTATATGGCCCTAGGTGTGAGGTGAGACTCTTGTAGACAGCATATATAGGGGTCTGTTTTTATATCCATTTGGCCAGTTTTGTCTTTCGGTTGGGATATTTAACCCATTTGCATTTAAGGTAATTATTGAAAAGTATGATCCCACTAACATTTACTTTGTTGTTTTGTGTCTGTTTTCATAAACCTTTTCTGTTTTTCCTGTCTAGTGAAGATCCTTTAGCAGCTGTTGAAGAGCTGGTGTGGTGATGCTGTATTTGCTCAGATTTTCTTGTCTGTAAAGCTTTTGATTTCTCCTTCATATCTGAATGCGATCCTTGCTGGGTAGAATAATCTTTGTTCTAAGTTTTTCTCATTCATTACTTTAAGTATGTACTGCCATTCCCTTCTGGCCTGAAGGGTTTTTGTTGTAAGATCAACTGGTTTCCTTATGGGGATCCCCTTGTGTCTTATTGGTTGCTTTCCCTTGCTGCTTTTAATATTTGCTCTTTGTGTTTAATTTTCATTAGTTTGATTAATATGTGTCTTGGGGTGTTTTGCCTTAGGTTTATCCTGTTTGGGACTCTCTGTGTTTCTTGGACTTGGGTGGCTATTTCCTTCCCCATTTTAGGGAATTTTCAACTATTATCTCCTCAAGAGTTTTCTCATGCCCTTTCTTTTTGTGTTCTACTTTTGGGACATCTATGATTTGAACTGGGCTTCCCTCATAGCTCCGTTCGGTAAAGATTATGCCTGCAATGTGGGAGACCTGGGTTTGTTTCCTGGGTCGGGAAGATCCCCTGGAGAAGGAAATGGCCATCCACTCCAGTATTCTTGCCTGGAAAATCCCATGGACAGAGGAGCCAGGTGGACTACAGTTCATGTGGTCACAAGAGTCAGACATGACTTAGTGACTAAACCACCACCACCATGATTTGAATGTTGGGGCACTTAACGTTGTCCCCAGAGGTCTCTGAGGTTGTCCTCATTTCTTTTAATTCTTTTTTATTTTTATACTCTGTGTTTCATTTATTTCCACCATTCTATCTTTCACCTCACTTAGCCTCTCTTCTGCCTCAGTTATTCTACTGTTATTTCCCTCCAGAGTGCTTTTAATCTCAGTTATTACATTGTTCATTATTGATTGACTCTCCTTTATTTCTTCTAAATCTTTTTTAAACATTTCTTGCATCTTCTCAATCCTTATCTCTAGTCTATTTATCAGTACCTCCATTTTGTTTTCAAGATTTTGCATCATCTTTACTATCATTATTCTGGATTCTTTTTCAGGTAGACTTCTTTTCTTCTACTCTTTCATTTGGTTTTGTGGGTTTTTATCATGTTCGTTCACTTACTGAATATCTCTCTGCCTTTTCATCTTGTATTACTGCGTTTGGGGTGCCCTTCCTCCAGGCTCTAAGGTCTTGATTCCTCTGAATTGTGGAGTCTGCTTCCTGTGGGTAGAGATGGACCAGTGATTTGTAAAGGTTTCCTCATTGGGGGATCTTGTGTCTATATTCTGGTGGGGTGGAGTGGATCTCTTCTTTCTGGAGTGCAATGAAATGTTCATTAGTGAGTAGTGGTGTGTCTATGTGTTTGGTATGGCTTTGGGCAGCCTGTCTTTTAATGTTCAGGGTTGTGTTCCTGTTTTGCTAGAGAATTACCATGCTGTGTCTTGACTAGGACTTGTTGGCTCATGCTTGGAGCTTGGTTTCAGTGTAGTTGTAAAGACTTTTGGGTAAGCTCTTGTCTGTTTATGTTCCCTGGCATCAGAAGTTCTCCAAAGTTCTGAATTTCTGAAGTTGAGCCTCATGCCTCTGGGTTTTGGTCCTCCTTTTACAGTAGCCTCAATACTTCTCCATCCATACAGCACAGAAGATAAACCTCCTAGGTCAATGGTGAACCAACTTTCCACTGCCAGGAACACTGAGAGAGATTTACAGTTATATAGAGAAGAGAAGAGGGTGGAGGAAGATAGAGGTGACCAGGAGGAGAAAATGAAGAGTAAAAAGGGGAGAGAGCAATAAACCCAGTAATCAAATCATTAAGTGAAAATGGATATTGAAGATTAGATTATTAAAGGTACAAAATTGATAACAAATATCAAAACTAAAGAATTAAAACCTAGAATAGATGTTAGACTCTAAAAAATAAAATATAAAAAATTCAAAACAAAATCGATCATTAATATTAAAAAATATTCCTATCGATTTTGTCTTAAAAAATAGGGCTTATTTTTAGAAAGGCGATAATAGGCTATGTGGTTCGTTCACTGGGACGACTCAGAGGGATGGTACAGGGAGGGAGGAGGGTTCAGGATGGGGAACACATGTATACCTGTGGTGGATTCATGTTGATATATGGCAAAACCAATACAATATTGTAAAGGTAAAAAAAAAAAAAAAAAAATAATGAAAGTTAAAGGAGTAATAAAGAACTAAAATTTTTAAGAACTTAAAAAGTGATAATAGTCCAAATATACCTAGGAATTTCTTTAGAGCAGTTGTGGGCAGTTTGGTGTCAATTCAGTTTTAGATATTCCCTTCTTCCTGCTTGTACTTGTTCTCAAGGTCTTGAATTGCCCCCTTAAATGCAGTCTCAGCATTAACTGCAGGGTTTTAATATGTTGCACTTGTCACCTCCAGGGTGGTGTACCCTTCTTTGTTTATTTTGGTTTCCTCTCTTTGTAAGTCTCTTCTGTGTTTTTTTCCCCACCCTGGTGCAATGGGGCCACCGTGGCCACTTACTTAGGCTCAGCTGTTCAGTTGTGCTGTGGAGAGGGAGGAACGCTGCAAACAAATGCCACTGGCATGTGTGGGCAGTGCTTGCAGTGGTGGACTACACTTGGTTTGCCACAGCCTGAGGTGGCATGTATTTCCTGGGTTCACACTGCTCAGGCTCCAGGGTGCTCTGCAAGGGAACTGTCCCAAGTGGGCCCTGTGTTTTGTGCACTTCCCAGGTCCAAGCTGCTCAGGTTCTTGGGTGATCCCCAAGGGCACAGACCCAGAAGGGGTCTGAGTTTTGTGCCCTTTCCAGGTCCAAGCCACTCAGGTGACTGGGTGCCTGGTGAGCTCACTGTCCCAGGTGGGCCATGCATCTTACCCACCTCCCTAATCTCAGCAGCTCGGTTTCCTGGGTACACCAGGAGCACACCATCCCACATGTGCTGTGTATCTCCTCTGGGGAGCTGATCTCAGGTCGTGACACTCCTTCTGGATGTGAACAGTCTAGGATTTCCTGAAGACATGGTTAGCAACTGGCAGCCTGCTCACAGTTTGGTGGGAGATTCAGTCTCTGGGTCTGAGATTGCAGCAGCCCCTTGCCTTTCATCTCTGGTTGTGGCACACCTGCCTCTGTGCCTCCAGGGAAGGAGAGCCATAAATGGCAGCCTGCTTGCTCTCCTTTGGAATTCGCTAAGGCACAATCCTTTGTTCTCTGAGTGTGCTGGGGTCACCATGCAGCTTTGGAAACTTTCCTGGGAAAGGTCCTTTCGTTTTTTGGTCTCTCTGTCAATCTCACAGTTTGGGTTGCTATGTCACATTAGGTCCCTCAGATCATCCTCAGGACATTCAAACCCAGTCCTTCCCCTAAGGACTGATGATGCAACCCACGCCTCCCTGCCAATCCCCCAATTGCTGGTGGTGGACGTGAGCCTCTGGGCTGCTTCTCTGCTGGCATTTGTGGTTAGGCACATATTCTGTTCCCCCCTACCCCCAGTCATGTTGCCCTCTGAGATTCCAAAACTCCCCACAGACAAACCTGGAGAGTTTCCTACTGTGTGGAAACTTCTCCTCCTTTACGACCCACTCCCCAGGATGGGTCTCTTGTCCCTAAATCATTTGTCTCTCTTTTCATATTTTGTATTTTGCCATACCTCCTTTCAAAGAGATTGGGCTGCCTTTCTGGGTGCCTGGTGTTCTTCTCCAGCATTCAGAAGTTGTTTTGTGGAAGTTGCTCAGCATTCAAATGATATTTTGATGAATTTTTTGGGAAAAAGTGGTCTTCCTGTTCTGTCGTGCCACCATCTTGGGACCCCCTCCCACCTTCAGTGTGGATTCTTTTTACTCCTTTTTTTTTTTTTTTTGGTCTTACTGTTGTCACTAGGATTGCTAATAGTATATTGAATAATTGTGGTGAGAATGGGCATGTCTTTCTTGTTCCCGATCTAGGAGGAAGTGCTTTCAACTTTTCTCCATTGAATATAATGTCATATGTAGACATGTTATATATGGCCTTTATTATATTGAAGTAGGTTCCCTCTGGGGTCTTCACAGGTGGCACAGTGGTAAAGAATCCACCTCTCATTGCAGGAAATGTAACAGATGTGTGTTCGATCCCTGGGTCGAGAAGATCCCTTGAAGTAGGAAATTACCTTCATGAAACCCACTCAAGTATTCTTGCCTGGAAGATTCCATGGTCAAAGGAGCCTGGCAGGCTATAGTCCATGGGGACACAAAGGGTTTGACATGACTGAGCACACAGGCCATTCCAAGATCCCTCGATGTCAACTTGCTGGAGAGTTTTTATTATAAATGGATGTTGGATTTTATCAAAAGGTTTTTTGCATCTATTGAGACGATCATATTGTTTTTATTCTTCAATCTGTTAACATGGTGTCTCACATTAATTGATTTCACGTGTTGAAGAATACTCGCATCACTGGGGTAAATCCTACTTGATCATGGTATATGATCCTCTTAATGTGTTGTTGGGTTCTGTTTACTTACATGATGAGGATTTCTGTGTCTATGTTCACCAGTGATTTGGGCCTATAATTTTGTTTTTTCCTGTGTGATACGTTTGTTTGGTTTTGGTAACCGTGTGAGATTGGCCTCATAGAATGAGTTTGGAAGTTCCTTCCTATGCAGGTTTTTAGAACAATTTTAAAAGGATAGGTTTTAGCTCTTGTACATAGGTTTGGTAGAATTCACATATAAAGTCATCTAGTCCTGGAATTTTTTTTGCTGTTGTTGATAGTATTTTAAATTATTGATTAAATTTCATTACTGTTTTTCTCTGTGTTCATATTTCCTGATTCAGTCTTGGGAGATTCTACATTTTTAGAACATGTTCATTTATTCCAAGCTGTCCATTTTATTAGCTTATAATTGTTCATAGGAATCTTTTATGATCCTTACATTTCTGTGGTATTGTTTGTAACTTTTCCTCAGTTATTTCAGACTTTGATTTGGGTCTTCTCCTTTTTCTTGATTTCTTGTTTTTCAGTTGCTCAGCCATATCCCACTATTTTGCAACCCTATGAATTTCAGCATACCAGGTTTCTCTGTCATTTACCATTTCTAAGAGCTTGCTCAAACTCCTGTCCATTGAGTCGGGGGTGTCATCCAACCATCCCATCCTCTGTCATCCCTTTCCTTTCCTGCACTCAATCTTTCCCAGCATCAGGGTCCTTTCCAATGATTTGGCTCTTCACATCAGGTGGCCAAAGTATTGGAGCTTTGGCTTCAGCATCAGTCCCTCCAATGAGTATTCAGGATTGATTTCCTTTAAGATTGACTGGTTTGATATCCTTTCTGTCCAAGGAACTCTCAAGAGTCTTCTCCAACACCACAGTTCAAAAGGATCAATTCTTTGGTGCTCAGCCTTCTTTATAGTCCAAATCTCACATCTATACATAACTACTGGAAAAATGATACCTTTGACAATATTGACCTTTGTCGACAAAGTAATGTCTTTGCTTTTTAATGCACAGTCTAGGTTGGTCACAGCTTTTCTTCCAAGGAGCAAGTGTCTCTTAATTTCATGGCTGCACTCATCATCTGCAGTGATTTTGCTGCCCAAGCAAATAAAGTATGTCACGATTTCCATTGTTTCCCCATGTATTTGCCATGAAGTGAAGGAACCAGATGCCATTTTTCTTAGTTTTTTGAATATTGAGTTTTTTTTGTTTTTGTTTTTGTTTTTTTACTGAAGGAGAGTTGCTTTACAGAATTTTGTTGTTTTCTGTCAAACCTCAACATGAATCAGCCATAGGTGTACATATGCTGCTGCTGCTGCTAAGTCACGTCAGTGGTGTCCGACTCTGTGCGACCCCATAGATGGCAGCCCACCAGGCTCCCCCTTCTCTGGGATTCTCCAGGCAAGAATATTGGAGTGGGTTGCCGCTTCCTTCTCCAATGCATGAAAGTGAAAAGTGAAAGTGAAGTCGCTCAGTCGTGTCCGACTCCTAGCGACCCCATGGACTGCAGCCTACCAGGCTCCTCCATCCATGGGATTTTCCAGGCAAGAGTACTGGAGTGGGGTGCCATCACCTTTTCCGATAGGTGTACATACATCTCCTCCTTTTTGAATCTCCTCCTATCTCCCTCCATATCCCACCCCTCTAGGTTGATACAGAGCTCCTGTTCGAGTTTTCTGAGCCATACAGCAAATTCCTGTTGGCTATCTATTTTAATATGGTAATGTAAGTTTCTGGGTTACTTTCCATACTTCTCAACCTCTCTTTCCCTCTCCCCATGTACATAAGTCTATTCTCTATATCTGTTTCTCCATTGCTGTTCTGTAAGTAAATTCTTCAGAACCATTCTTCTAGTTTCTGTATATATGTGTTAAAATACAATATTTCTCTTTCTCTTTCTGACTTACTTCAGTCTGTATAATAGGTTCTCACTTCATCCACCTTATTAGAACTGACTCAAATATGTTCCTCTTATGGCTGAGTAATATTCCATTGTGTATATGTACCACAACTTCTTTATCCATTCATCTGTCAATGGACATCTAGGTTGCTTCCGTGGTCTAGCTATTGTAAATAGTACCACAGTGAACAATAGGATACATGTGTCTTTCAATTTTGGTTTCTTCAGTGTGTATGCCTAGGAGTGGGATTGCTGGTTTTATTTATTTATGGTGGTTTTATTCCTAGTTTTTAAGGAATCTCCATACTGTCTTCCATAGTGGCTGTATCAATTTACATTCCACCAATAGTACAAGAATGTTCCCTTTTCTCCACACTCTCTGCAGCATTTATTGTTTGTAGACTTTTTGATCATGGCCATTCAGACCAGACTGAGGTGATATTTGTAGTTTGATTTGCATTTCTCTAATAATGAGCAATGTTGACCATTTTTTCATGTGTTTGTTAGCCATCTGTATGTCTTCTTTGGAGAAATATATATTTAGGTCTTTTTCCCACTTTTTTATTAGATTGTTTGTTTTTCTGACATAGAGTTGTATGAGCTCTTTGTATATTTTGGAAATTAATCCTTTGTCAGTTGTTTCCTTTGTGATTACTTTCTCCCATTCTGAGGGTTGTCTTTTCACCTTGCTTATTGTAGTTTCTTTTGCTGTGCAAAAGCTTTTAAGTTTCATCAAATTTCACTTGTTTTCTTTTGTTTTTGTTTCCATTACTCTAGGAGGTGGGTCATAGAGGCTCTTGCTTTGATTTATATCATTAAGTGTTTTGCCTATATTTTCCTCTAAGAGTTCTATAGTTTCTGGTCTTACATTTGGGGTTTTAATCCATTTTGAGTTTATCTTTTTGTATGTTGTTAGGAAGTGTTCTAATTTCATTCCTTTACATGTAGCTGTCCAGTTTTCCCAGCACCATTTATTAAAGAGGCTGTCTTTACCCAATTTTATATCATTGCCTTCTCTGTCAAAAATAAGGTACCTATAGGTGCATAGGTTTATTTCTGGGCTTTCTATCTTGTTCCATTGATCTATATTTATGTTTTATTTTTGTTTTGTTTTGTTTTGTTTTTGCCAGTACCATACTGTCTTGATGACTGTAGCTTGTGGTATAGTCTAAAGTCAAGAAGGTTTATTCCTCAAGCTCCATTCTTCATTCTCAAGACTGCTTTGGCTATTCAGGGTCTTTTGTGTTTCCATATGAATTTTGATTTTTTTTTTTTTTTTTTGTCCTAGTTCTGTCAAAAATGTTATTGGTAATTTTATAGGGATCACATTAAATGTGTAGATTGCATTTGATAGTATAGTCATTTTGACGATATTGATTCTTCCTACCAAGGAACATGGAATATCTCTCCATCTGTTTATGTCGTCTTTGATTTCTTTCATTAGTGTCTTATAATTTTCTGTGTACAATTATTTTGTCTCCTTAGGTAAGTTTATTCCTAGATATTTAATTGTTTTTGTTGCAATGATGAATGGGATTGATTCTTTAATTTCTCTTTCAGATTTTTCATTGTTAGCATATAGAAATGCAAGTGACTTCTGTGTATTGGTTTTGTATCCTGCAACTTTGCTAAATTCACTGATTAGCTCTAATACTTTTCTGATACTATCTTTAGGGTTTTCTATGTACAGTATCATGTCATTTGCAAACAGTGAGAGCTTTACTTCTTTTTCATTCTGGATTCCTTTTATTTCTTTTTCTTCTCCAATTGCTGTAGCTAGGATTTCTAGAACTATGTTGAATAATAGTGGTGAAAGTGGGGACCCTTTTCTTTTTCATCTTCTTAGGGGGAATGTTTTCAGTTTTTCAATGTTGAGAATAATGTTTGCTGTAAGCTTATCATATATGGCTGCTAATATTTTGATGCAGCTTCCTTCTATGCCCATTTTTTCAAGAATTTTAATCATAAATGGGTGCTCAATTTTGTCAAAGCCATTTTCTGCATCTATTGAGATTATTGTATAGTTTTTATCTTTCATTTTGTTTAAACGGTGTATCACATTGATTGATTTGTGTATATTTAAGAATCCTTGCATCCCTGGAATAAACCGAATTTGATCATGGTGTATGAGCTTTATGATGTGTTGCTGAATTATGTTTGCTAAAGTTTTGTTGAGGATTTTGGCAGCTATGTTCATCAGTGAAATTGGCCTGTAGTTTTCTCTTTTTGTGTGTTGTCTTTGTCTGGTTTTGGTATCAGGGTGATGTTGGCCTCATAGAATTAGTTTGGAAGTATTCCTTCCTCTGCAATTTTTTGAAAGAGTTTTAGAAGGATAGGCATTAGCTCTTCTCTAAATGTTTGATAGAATTCTCCTGTGAAGCCATCTGGTCCTGGATTTCTTTTGTGTGTGAAATTTTTGATCACAGCTTCAATTTCAGTGCTTGTAATTTGGTTTTGCATAATTTCCATTTCTTCCTTTTTCAGTCATGTAAGATTGAGCTTTTCTAAGAATTTATTTATTTCTCCCAGGCTATCCATTTTATTGCCATATTGTTGTTCATAATAGTCTCATAATCTTTTGTATTTCTGCATTGTCTGTTGTAAACTCTCCTTTTTAATTTCTAATTTTGTTGATTTGATCCTTCTCTTTTTCTTGATGAATCTGGCTAAAGGTTTGTCAATTTTATCTTCTCAAAGAACTAGCTTTTAGTTTTATTAAGCTTTACTATTGTTTCTTTCATTTCCTTTTCACTTATTTCTGCTTGGATTTTTATGATTTCTTTCCTTCTACTAATTTTGTCATTTTTTTGTTCTTCTTTTTCTGGTTAGGTGTAAAGATAGGTTATCTATTCAATGTTTTTCTTGTTTCTTGAGGTAGGAATGTATTGCTATAAACTTCCCTCTTAGAATTGCTTTTACTGCATCCCATAGGTTTTGAGCTCTCATGTTTTCATTGTCATTTGTTCCTAGAAATGTTTTAATTTCCCTTTTGATTTATTCACTAACCTGTTGGTTATTTATAAATGTGTTGTTTAATCTCCATGTGTCTGAGTTACTTACATTTTTTTTTTTTCTTGTAATTGATATCTAGTCTCATACCATTGTGGTTAGAGAAGATACTTGATACAATTTCAACTTTCTGAAATTTACTGAGCTTTGATTTGTTACCCACGATGTGGTCTATTCTGGAGAATGTTCCATGTGCATTTGAGAAGAAGTTGTATTCTGCATTTATATGGAATGTCCCGAAGACATTAATGAGATCCATCTCAGCTTATGCATGATTTAAGACTTGTGGTTCCTTATCAATTTTCTGTTTTGATGATCTGTCCATTGGTATGAATGCAGTTTTAAAGTCTCCTACTATTATTGTGTTACTTTTTTTTTTTTTTTTCCTTTATATCTGTTAGTGATTGTCTTATGTATTGAGGTGCTCATGTGTTTGGTACATAGATATTTACAATTGCTATGTCTTCCTCTTGGATCAATCCCTTGATCATTATGTAGTATCCTTCCTTATCTTTTGTAAACTTCTTTATTTTAAGGTCTCTTTTGTCTGATATGAGGATTGCTACCCCAGCTTTCCTTTACTTCCCATTGGCATGGAATATATTTTTCCATCCTCTCACTTTCAGTCTATATGCGTCTTTAGGTCTGAAGTGGGTTTCTTTTAGGCAGCAAGTACATGAGTCTTATTTTTGTATCCATTCAGCCAGTCTGTGTCCTTTGATTGGAGCATGTAATCCATTTACATTTAAAGTAATTATTGATATATATGTTTCTGTTGCCATTTTCTTAATTGTTTGGGACTGTTTTTTTTTTTTTTTTCTTCTTCTTCTCTTGTGTTTCTTGATTATATAATCCCTTCAACGTTTCTTTTAAAACATTTGTTGTAATCCCATTTGTTGGTCACCTTGAATTCACTTAACTTTTGCTTGTCTGAAAAGCTTTTTATTTGTCCATCAATTTTGAATGAGATTAAAGGGGAATCCTGGGTGGAGTCCTAACTCTGTAGTTCAGTACCTCAGGCATTTGATGGGCCAACCTCTCCACTGTTCAGCTGCCAGTGCTGGAGTGTGGGGAGAGAGAGGCTATGGTCATGGCTCCACCCCCCACACGTGACTCAGCAGTATTGCCTTGCTTCCATGGCTGCCTGGCTCTCCTCCACAGGCATTTTCCACCACAGTCTCCTCCCTCACATCCCCTCTATCCGTCTCTCCACAGTCAACAGCAACCCTCATCCTGGGATTGTTCCACAATCCCTAACCTCCAGGTCCTAGCTGCTGCGCCTTCCAGAGGACTCGTGTCCCTGTCTATGGTATGTATGGCTGCGGCAAGGAGTGTCTGTTTTCATTCCATTTAGGCTGCCACAGATCAGCTGTTTCACTCTCAGCCTTAAATATTTCTCCTCTGACACAACTGCCCCAATGTGGGGATCGGATCTCTGATTCAGTTTCCCCACCTGCCAAGTTTAGGTCCAGTCCTACTAACACTCTTGCTTTTCCCCCTAGTTCCTTCATTTTACCCAGTTTTGCGTAGCTGTATAGACTATTTTCTGCTTCTTAGATACTCCTGTCCATTCTCAGCTGGTGTTCTGCATGCACTTCTATGTCTGAAGGTGTATTCCTGATGTATCCATGGAGAGATACATCCACGTCCACCTCCTCCTCCACCATCTTGTTTTCCAAATATTGAGTTTTAAACTAGCTTTTCCACTCTCTTATTTCACCTTCATCAATATTTAGTTCCTCTTCACTTTTTGCCATAAAAGAGATGTCATCTGCATATCTGGGGTTATTGATATTTTCCCCAGCTATCTTGATTCCTGCTTGAGCTTCACATGATGGACTCTGTATATAAGTTAAATAAGCAGTGTGACAGTTTACAGCCTTGACGTACTCCATTCCCAATTTTGAATCAGTCCATTGTTCCATGTCTGGTTCCAGCTGTTGCTTCTTGACGTGCATACAAGTTTCTAGGAAGGAAGAAATGTGGTCTTCCCTTTCTTTTGGAGGTTTTCCCTTTCTGGTGTTTTGAAATTCTTCATCTTTTGAAGAATTTCCCACCATTTGTTTTGATCCACACAGTACAAGGCTTTAGCTTAGTCAATGTAGAAGAAATTGATGTTTTTATGGAATTCTCTTGGTTTTCCTCTGATCTAATAGATGTTGGCAATATGATCTCTGCTTCCTCTGCTTTTTCTAAATCAAGCTTGAACATCTGGAAGTCCTTGGTTCACCTACTGTTGAAGCCTAGCTTGGGCAATTTTGAGCGTTACTTTGCTAGCATGTGAAATGAGTGCAATTGTATGGTAGTTTGAACATTCTTTGGCATTGCGTTCCTTTGGGAATGGAATGAAAACTGACCTTTTGCAGTCTTCTGGCCACTGCTGAGTTTTCCAAATTTGCTGGCATATTGAGTGCAACACTTTAATAGTATCATCTTTTAGGATTTGAAATAGCTCAGCTGGAATTCCATCATCTCCAGTAGCTTTGTTAGTAGTAATGTTTCCTAAGGCTCCCTTGACTTAGCACTCAAAAATGTCTGGCTTTAGGTGAGTGATTACTCCATCGTGGTCATCGGGGTCACTAAAATCTTCTTTGTGTAGTTCTTCTGTGTATTCTTGCCACCTCTTCTTAATATCTTTGGCTTCTGTTATGTCCATACTGTTTCTGTCCTCTTTTGTGCCCATCATTGCGTGAAATATTCCCTTGGTATCTCTAATTTTCTTGATGTGATCTCTAGTCTTTCCCATTGTGTTGTTTTCCTCTATTTCTTTGCATTGATTGCTGAAGAAGGCTTTCTTATCTCTCTTTGCTATTCTTTGGAACTCTGCAGTTAGATGGGTATATCTTTCCTTTTCTCCTTTGCTTCTCTTTTCTCAGCTATTTGTAAGGCCTCCTCATATGATTGTTTTACTTTCTTGCATTTCTTTTTCTTGGGGATGGTTTTGATCTCACCTTCTGTACAATGTTACAAACGTCCTTCTGTAGTTGTTCAGGCACTCTGTCTATCAGATGTAATCCCCTGAATCTATTTTTCACTTCCACTGTATAATCCTAAAGGATTTCTTTTAGGTCATAACTGAATGGCGTAGTTGTTCTGAATTTTGCAATAAAGATTTCATTATGTGAGTCACAGTCAGCTCCCGGTCTTGTTTTTGCTGATTGTACAGGACTGCTCCAGCTACAAATAATATAATCAATCTGATTTCTGTATTGACCATCTGTTGATGTCCATGTGTACAGTTGTCTCTTGTGTTGTTGTAAGGGGGTGTTTGCTATGACCAGTGCATTCTTTTGGCAAAACTCTGTTAGCCTTTGCCCTACTTCCTTTCGTACTTCAAGGGAAAACTTTCCTGAGTCTGGCATAAAATTTATTATTTTGTTTGTTTTCAGAGAATCAGCTGTTAGTCTCTTTGTTGCTTTTTCTCCCCTCCCCCCCCCCTTCCCAGCATTTGCTTGGTTTCTGCTCTGCTCTTCATTATTTCTCTTTTTATACTATCTTTTGCCTTTGTTCTTCTTTTTCTAGTTCCTTTTGGTGTAAGTTTAGACCGTTATCTGAATTTTTTCTCTTTATCTAGATTGCTGTAGACTTCTCTTTGAACCGTTTTCACCACATCCCATAGGTTTAAGACCATTGTGGTTTCATTTCCATTTGTCTCTAGATATTTTTTCACTGCCATTTTGATTTATTCCATGACCAATTGTTTAGTAGCCTCCATGTGTTTGTCTTTTTTTTTTTTTTTTTTTTTGCATCTTTTTTTCCCTTAACTTTTGTTTCTTGTCACATAGTACTGTAATTAGAAAAATGATTGGTATGATTTCAGTCTTCTTAAATTTACCAAGATTTTCTATGGCCTTGCATGTGATCTATTCTGGAGACTGTTATATGTTCACTTAAAAGAATGTGTTTTCTATTGCTTTTGGATGGACTGTTTTTTATATATGTCTATTCAGCTCATCTGCTCTATTGTGTCCTTTAAGGCCAGTTCTTTCTTATTGATTTTCAGTCTGGATTATCTGTCCACTGATATAAATGCGGTCTTAAAGTCTAATACTATTATTGTGTTACTGTCAATTTCTCCCTTTCAGTTCAGTTCAGTTCAGTCACTCAGTCGTGTCTGACTCTTTTGCGACCCCATGAATTGCAGCACGCCAGGCCTCCCTGTCCATCACCAACTCCCGGAGTTCACCCAGACTCATGTCCATCGACTCAGTGATGCCATCAAGGCATCTCATCCTCTGTCATCCCCCTTCTCCTCCTGCCCCCAATCCCTTCCAGCATCAAAGTCTTTTCCAATGAGTCAACTCTTCACATGAGGTGGCCAAAGTACTGGAGCTTCAGCTTTAGCATCATTCCTTCCAAAGAAATCCCAGGGCTGATTTCCTTCAGAATGGACTGGCTGGATCTCCTTGCAGTCCAAGGGACTCGCAAGAGTCTTCTCCAACACCACTGTTCAAAAGCGTCAATTCTTTGGTGCTCAGCCTTCTTCACAGTCCAACTCTCACATCCATATATGACCACAGGAAAAACCATAGCCTTGACTAGACA
Organism: Bos mutus; assembly: GCF_027580195.1. Lineage (NCBI taxonomy): Eukaryota > Metazoa > Chordata > Mammalia > Artiodactyla > Bovidae > Bos > Bos mutus. The sequence goes on along the minus strand of NC_091646.1, from coordinate 62,359,584 downwards.
GACCTTTGTTGGCAAAGTAATGTCTCTGCTTTTGAATATGCTATCTAGGTTGGTCATAACTTTCCTTCCAAGGAGCAAGCGTCTTTTAATTTCATGGCTGCAATCACCATCTGCAGTGATTTTGGAGCCCCCAAAAATAAAGTCTGACACTGTTTCCACTGTTTCCCCATCTATTTCCCATGAAGTGGTGGGACTGGATGCCATGATCTTCGTTTTCTGAATGTTGAGCTTTAAGCCAACTTTTTCACTCTCCACTTTCACTTTCATCAAGAGGCTTTTTAGTTCCTCTTCACTTTCTGCCATAAGGGTGGTGTCATCTGCATATCTGAGATTATTGATATTTCTCCCGGCAATCTTGATTCCAGCTTGTGCTTCTTCCAGTCCAGCATTTCTCATGTTGTACTCTGCGTATGAGTTAAATAAGCAGGGTGACAATTTCTCCCTTTATTTACTGTTAATATTTGCCTTAGACATTGAGGCACTCCTTTGTTGTGTGTATATATATTTCCAATCATTGTATCTTCTTCTTATATTAATCCATTTATGATTATGCAGTGTTTTTCATTCTCTCTTCTTACAGTCTGTGCTTTAAAGTGTGTTTTTCCTCTGTAAAAGGGAACCCATGTACACTGTTGGTGAAAATGTAATTTGGTAAAGTCACTATGGAAAGCAGTATGGAGGTTTCTTTAAAAACTAAAAATAAAACTACTACATGACTCAGCAATTCCATTCCTGGGTATATATCCAAAAACAGCTGAAACACTAACTCAAAAAACTACCACACCACAATGTTCATAGCAGCAGTATTTACATGATATGGAAGCAATCTCAGTGTTCATCAACAGATTAATGGATAAAGAATATGTGTTATATATGTACACTAGAATCTTATTCAAGCATGAAAAAGAATGAAATTTTACCATTTTCAGCAATATGAATGGACTTGACTGGTTTGATCTTGCTGTCCAAGTCACTCTCAAATGTCTTCTTTAGCACCTCAGTTTGAAAGCATCAGTTCTTTGGTGCTCAGCCTTCCTTTATGGTCCAACTCTCACATTCATACATGACTACTGGAAAAAAAACATATCTACAACTAGATGGACCTTTGTTGGCAAAATAATGTCTTTGCTTTTTAATACACTGTCTAGGTTTGTCATAGCTTTCCTTCCTAAGAACAATTATCTTTTAATTTCATGAATACACTCACCGTCCACAATGATTTTGGAGCCGAAGAAAGTAAAATCTGTCACTGTTTTCACTTTTTTGCCATCTATTTACCATGAAATGATTGGACAGGATGCCATAATCTTAGTTTTTTGAATGCTGAGTTTTAAGTCAGCTTTTTCACTCTCGTCTTTCACCCTCATCAAGAGGCTCTTTAGTTGCTCTTCACTTTCTGCCATTAATGTGGTATCCTCTGCATATCTGAGGTCGATATTTCTCCCCACAGTCTTGATTCCAACTTGTGATTCATCCAGCCCAGCATTTCGCATAATGTACTCTGTGTATAAGTTACATAAGTAGAGTGACAATATACAGCCTTGATGTATTCCTTTTCTAATTTTGAACTAATCTGTTGTTCCATGTCTGGTTCTAACTGTTGCTTCTTGAACTACACACAGGATCTCAGGAAACAGGTAAGGTGGTCTGGTATCTCTTTAAGGATTTTCCACAGTTTGTTGTGATTCACACAGTCAAAGGCTTAAGTGTAGTCACTGAAGCAGAAATAGATTTTTTTTTTTTTCTGGAATTCCCTTGCTTTCTCTCCATGATCCAACAAATGTTGACAATTTGATCTCTGGTTCCTCTGTCTTTTCTAAATCCAACTCGTACATCTGGAAGTTCTTCGTTCATGTACTTCTGAAGCTTAGCTAGAAGGATTTTGAGCATTACCTTGCTAGCATGCTTAATGAACACAGCTGAAGTGTAGTTTGTACGGTCTTTGGATTGCCTTTCTTTGGGATTGGAATGAAAACTGACCTTTTCTAGGTCTTTGGCACAATAAACTCAGGCAAGAATAAAGGCAGCTTGATCTGCTATAAGGTGGCTGAGTAATGCATATTTTTATAGTGGTAGATAAAACATTATGTAGAAACTTTAAATTTAAGCGGTAGGGGGTAAGGTTGAAATTGGCCACAGGGAACCAGTGTAGCAGCAGTAGGATTACAGTATATATTTTGATTCTGTGGCTTTCAGTCTTTGGTCAAGTTAGTCTATTATTTATTAACCTGCTAATACTTCTCTAGACAGAGGAGCCCAGTGAGCTGTAGTCCATGGGGTCACAAAGAGTTGGACATGACTTAGCAGCCAAACAACAACAGACATTTCTCTTGGCATGTACATTTGATAAGACTATGTGGGTTTGAAGTTAACCTGCAGGAGGTGAAAGTATAGCCACCTTCATTTTCTGGATTAAAAGAGCTTTTCTTGACTAAATTAAGTTTCAGTTCTGAATTATCTCATCTTTATAAGCCTTCTCTTATCTGAAACTTTTCTCTGTAGATACTCTTTCTTTTAGTCCCTCTGTCTCTTACTGACTCAGTTAAAGCTTTTTTTTTTTTTTTTTTTTACTTTCAAGTGAGTAGTTTATTGTATTATGATCATTTTGCTGTATGAGATGATTGTTGGACTTTTTTAAAGTGATGGGTACATTGCTTATTTAAAAAATAATAAAGAATGGGAAGCATCTGATGTTCTTGCTCTTTCTTATCTGTTTCTTTGTAAATTTAAAATACAGAAATATACCCTGCATACCAACTTCACCCACTCAGAACCATTAAGTGATGAAATACTTGGCAAAGGGGAGACATGAGCTACATTGTTCTCAGTGCAGTCAACAAGAAATCAGAGGCCTCATTATATTCCATTCAGTTCTCCTCTGTGCATGCTGCCTATGTACAAGCAAGACAGCCCACAAATTGGTGGACTTGAGGTCAATTTAGACTGGTCAAGTGAAAAGAGACCATAATACCTGGAAAATCAAATACACTAAATGAGGCTATTTGGAAGATAACATATCTCAGGTTTGTTGTCTTTCTATTCTGTATCACATAGTTTAGAAGGAACTCTCTCATATGTGTCAGTCCTATTTCCCCAGCAAGATTGTGAATTCTGTTATGTACTGCATGTAGTGAAAAAGAACAGGGCTTTGCATCCAGATAGCTTTAGATTTGTATTTTGGTACATGCAATTAATAGGTCATTCTTCTCAGGCAGGTCTGTCAACCTTTCTAAATCTCAGTTTCCATTGTTGTAAAATGAATAATCATACTAACCTTTCAGAATTGTGAGGATTTCAAGATCAATGTATACATAGCCTCACAAAGAATTTGATACTCAGCAAACACTCAACAAGCCTTAGTCTTCCTTTCTCCTTAAAGGTCTTTATCTGGCACAAAGCTTAACTCAATAATAACATACAGTAAGGCTTGGAAATTTTGTTTTCAGATTACCTTGGGAGGGCATTGCTGATGCATTTTTGTGTAACCTTCTGTTAGAGTTTAAGTAGGGATGACTCTGTGCAAAATTCTAAGGCACACAAAGAAACTTCACTGTTTCCTTACCTACTCCTCTCCAGGCAGTCCCTCCTTCCACTCAAACATGCACACTTCCTGCCCATTCTAAGTCAGTAATGATAAAGTTTCAGGCATCAGAAGATTGAATTGAATTGAATCAAATTGAATCAAATTGGTGCTCCTTATTTCACAACTTCCTGATCTACACATGGAGCAGTGTCTGAAGGAATTGAAGAGACATCACAGTTCCTTCTTACGCTAGAGAAAAACTTCAGATATGAAAGGGCTGAATAGATGAGATTATTCAGAACTGATCAAGAAAAGTCTTCTTAACCCAGAAAATTAGGCGTGACTGTACTGTCTTTACTGTGACCACCTTGCTGCTAAGTCACTTCAGTCGTATCTGACTCTGTGCAACCCCATAGATGGCAGCCCACGAGGCTCCCCCGTCCCTGGAATTCTCCAGGCAAGAACACTGAGGTGGGTTGCCATTTCCTTCTCCAATGCATGAAAGTGAAAAGTCAAAGTGAAGTCTCTCAGTAGTATCCAACTCTTAGCGACCCCATGGACTGCAGCCTACCAGGCTCCTCCGTCCATAGGATTTTCTAGGCAAGAGTACTGGAGTGGGGTGCCATTGCCTTCTCCAGTGACCACCTTAAGACATAGTAATAGCTATTTTTGAGAAAGTACCTTTAAATATCTACCTTTCGTCTTTTCACACAAGGCTCTAATTCTGAAATTACTTGGGCCTTAACATCTCTTTAGACGTAATGTGGTAAAAGTGCAACTAAAAGAGAAAGTAGTAACAGCATTTTGGGATGGCAGGCAGCAATAAAATAGCAAACCTTGCATTGTGCTCTTATGCTGCTACATCGTGGAATATCTGTCAGGAGAACTCCAGAGAGCTAGAGGTAGAGGTGGGAGATCAACAAGAAAATTCTTAATAGTCTTAACCTAGATTTGTTGCAGACTTGTTGGTAAAGAGATAGGAATTACAAGTTTTTCATGGCTGATTGTGACCAAAGCATTTTTTAAAATATTGCAAAACAGGCAAGCTGAAAGCAAATGTCTCTTGCTGTGGTTGCACCATTAGATTAAGCGGTAAGAAGCCAGTGGCTTAAGGACTCATTACAGTATTCTCTTAAAAATGCATGCAGATCTCTTTGGTTACCAAATGACTACACAGTGGCAATGCTGCTGTGGTCTATAGCCAAACAGACTGGGGGTTCAGATTTGATTTTCCTTTTGGGTATATTTGGTAAGTAGATTAGTAAAAGACTAAAAAAAAAAAAAAAACCAGCTTTAAATTCTATTTGTTCATGCTTCCTTCACCCCACTCTTAAATGCTTATTAGGCACTGGCTAAGCCAATATAAGCTTATTATTTCTCTACAAATTAGAGCAGCTTCTCTTATGGCAGATTTGAAACAAATAGAACCAATTGAAGGGAGTCTATATATCTGAATTTATTTTTGCATAAGTTGACTGGGTCACAAATTGTAAATTGTATAAAAAGACAAAATGCATACATACATAAGTGTTTATTCACTAAGAATTTAATCATAGAAATTTTGAGCATCCATTTAGAAAGTATACAGGTTTATTTTATAATACTGTACTTTTCATTGTTCTAGTGCAATATGCCATAATAGTTGTGAGCTCATTTTTCACAGCTGGTTGTTTATATTAAGCTTTACTAAGCACATTATGCTTTTAGTAAGCATGAGACTGCATTCAGTATAGATGGATATGTATGTAGCATTTGTGAAGTCATTATTAAGCTTAGTCTAAGTGGCATCACTCATAGCAATAAACACTTACTTTCTGTTCTAAGTTCCTTCCACTCATTTGCTTTGTCATTCACTTGACTCCTCTCACCTAAACACTTTGTATGGTTGTTTTACTTTCATATTTAAATACCATTGTTGTAATTAAAAATTTTAATATATTTATGTCTAATCCTTCCCACTAGATTGTAATTTTAGGAGGGAATCTGCTATTTTTCTTTAGACATTTGAGAGAACCTCATAAATTTCTTACACACTTAAAAGGCACCCAAGAAATATTGTTGAATAGGTATGAAATACAGTGTCAGACAATCATTTTAAATTTTAGTGCATCACAGTTGGAACCTCTGTTGATCTTCACTTTAAAGTGTCAGCTGAGAAAATATGTCAGGTTATTTATAAAACAAGACAAAATCTCATCTTGATTAAATGTTTTATTGTAGGTCAGCACTGTCACGAAAAAGATTCCTGTTTTCCCATTAGAAGCATGATTATTGAAGCTTTGTTCTTCCTTTGGAATTTGAACATTCACTCTGACACTTTCTAGAGCAGAAACCTTATCAGTTTCCCTCTTTAAAAAAAACAAAAACAAAAACAAAACTTGACCTTTGGCTGACAGACAGGAAACTTACTGAGGATAGCTGGAGACACATTTTTTCTGTAGGCAGCAGTTTTTCAGCAGCCCTGCTCTGTGTCTTTGGTGGGATGGATACCCTAAATCTCAAACCCTGACAGGTAAGCATTCTTTGGGTGGAAGTGGGGAGTGTGGTTTGCTCTTTGAAAAAGATTGATCTAAATTCTTGAGCAGTGCCATTGTCTACTTGCAAATACATTTGTGTGTTGAAAAGGATATCAGTAACCTTTTAACTCCAAAGTATTTTTTCCTGTAGGAAATTTAAATTTTATTCCTTAGGGAAACTTTGTGATACCCATTCCTAATTGTTCTGAACAATTGTTCCTAATTGTTCTAGCAATGTATGGCTTTCAGTCACATCTGTCCAAAGCCACTTTGTAGGGATATATTTTAGTGAGCATGTACCTATAGGCACTAACTCTGTAGATATAAATCATCCCTGTAGGAAGTAAAATTGATATTTGAAAATGGACTTACAGATATATCAAGTTAAGAAACATTTTTTACATTTCCTGAAGATTCAAACCTGGATAAATGTTCATATTGCTAGGGCAGAATCTACTTTAAAAAGTATTATAGCCCATTTTGTTCAGCCCTCTGAAGATGTGGAATACTCTAGGAGGCATGTGTACTTACTTGTTAGGCAGTTCCAGAAGATGGAAGAAATACTTGTGATCCAGAGCTAATGATTAGAGGGTAAAGACATCACTGAAGCTATACTATAATGACCACTGACACCAGGCCTGGCTACAGCCTTAACTCAGTACATAGAGAACAGTGTTCTCAACATGGGGAACATATGTATACCTGTGGCGGATTCATTTTGATATTTGGCAAAACTAATACAATTATGTAAAGTTTAAAAATAAAATAAAATTAAAAAAAAACCTCCCATATTTACAAAAAAAAAAAAAAAAAAACATTCAATAATGTGAGAAAGGCCTCAAAGAGTTATTTATCTGAAGGGTTCTCTGCTTTCTGTCTCACATAAGCATGACAGGTGACAGTCATCGAGGGCCATGTATAATTCTTAGCATGTTAGATATAACAGTAACTCTTAATTCACTAAAAATATCTGTTAGGATGGCAAATGCCTCAAAGTACCATATTTATGGGATATCTGTATATCTACTTAAATTTGTAAATATGCAAATCATGAACAAATTACTTGACACACTCCACACAAACTGAACACCTCCTTTAGTATCATGGAGATAAAAACCCACTAATTTAACTGAGCCTTCTATCACTTCTGTTACTGACTTTTACATGGATTATCCTCAAAATTCAATGGAAACAGTGACAGACTTTATTTTCTTGGGCTCCAAAATCACTGCAGACAATGACTGCAGCCATGAAATTAAAATATGTTTGCTTCTTGAAAGGAAAGCTATGACAAACCTGGACAGTGTATTAGAAAGCAGACATCACTTTGCCGACAAAGGTTCATATAGTCAAAGTTATGGTTTTCCCATTAATTATGTATGGATGTGAGAAATGGACCATAAAGAAGGCTGAGTGCAGAAGAATTGATGCTTTTGAACTGTGGTGTTGGAGAAGACTCTTGAGATTCCTTTGGACTGCAAGGAAATCAAACCAGTCAATCCTAAAGGAAATCAGTTCTGAATATTCATTGGAAGGACTGATGCTGAAGCTGTAGCTCCGATACTTTGGCCACCTGTTGTGAAGAGCTGACTCATTTGAAAAGACCCTGATGCTGGGAAAGATTGAAGGCAGGAGGAGAAGGGGACGACAGAGAACAAGATGATTGGATGGTATAACCAACTCTATGGACATGAGTTTGAGCAGGCTCCAGGAGATGGTGAGGGATGGGGAGGCCTGGCGTGCTGAAGCCCATGGGGTCACAAAGAGTCAGAGTCAAACACGACTGAGTGACTGAACAAGAACAATCCTCAAAATTCAAAAGGTGGTGTGCTTAGTTGCTCAGTCATGTCTGACTCTTTTCAATCCCATGGATTGTAGCCCACCAGGCTTCTCTGTCCATGGGATTCTCCAGGCAAGATTACTGGAGTGGGTAGCCATTCCCTTCTCTAGGGGATCTTCCTGATTCAGGGTGTAGTATTGTTACATTTATAAATTAAAGTTTGATTTTATAAGTTAATAAGGAAATATGATTCCTATTAGAAAAATTGGCTACAAATTTTGCTGGATTGTAAGTGATCTTTCAAAAAAGGCAATGGCACCCCACTGTGAGCACCCCACTCTTGCCTGGAAAATCCCATGGATGGAGGAGCCTGGTAGGCTGCAGTCCATGGGGTCACAAAGAGTCGGACACGACTGCGCAACTTCACTTTCATTTTTCACTTTCATGCTTTGGAGAAGGAAATGGCAACCCACTCCAGTGTTCTTGCCTGGAGAATCCCAGGGACGGGGGAGCCTGGTGGGCTACCGTCTATGGGGTCTCACAGAGTTGGACACGGCTGAAGCAACTTAGCAGCAGCAGCAGCAGTAGCAGCAGTAAGTGATCTTTAAAGGAGGACATTCTGTACTCTGATCTAAATATCTTGTAGAGATTTCAGTTCCTATTGGGAGAAGTTGAGAATTTTTTTTTTTCCTCGCGTTGTGTGATGAGAGATAAAATTACCTATAGTCACAAACATGTTAGAAGAACAGAATATGACCTCTGTTTATGCATGTATGTATGTGTATGTGGGGATACAAATCTAAAGAAAATTTGACTATATGAAAGTTTCTTTTTATTTTTCATTTTGATTTCCATTAAAAAGACTTTTTCTTTTGATTTTGTATTTTTGATGCTCCTGCTCCGTGAGTCTTTTTAGTGTAGTTCCATGAAGAAATATTTATTGATTGTGCTCTGCAGCTCAGAAATGTTTGCTAAATTTTAAATTTGGGTAAATTACTATAGATGTGTGATCAAGGTTCTAAAAGAAATGCATATCAGGGAATAAACCTAAAAATATTAATTTTATTATTTTAAAGCCTTCAAGGAACGATTAGGGCCAGAGAAGGCAATGGCAACCCACTCCAGTACTCTTGCCTGGAAAATCCCGTGGACGGAGGGGCCTGGTGGGCTGCAGTCCATGGGGTCGATAGGAGTCGGACATGGCTGAGTGACTTCACTTTATTTTTTCACTTTCATGCACTGGAGAAGGAAATGGCAACCCACTCCAGTGTTCTTGCCTGGAGAATCCCAGGGACAGGGGAGCCTGGTGGGCTGCCATCTATGGGGTCGCACAGAGTCGGACACGACTGAAGAGACTTAGCAGCAGCAGCAGGAACAATTAGGAGACAAAATAAGTGTATTATCTCTAAGATTCCTTAGTATTACATGTTAAGGGCTAGTGAATGGTACAGGTACATTTCAAACTTATAAAAGCAGGCTTAGATCTTCTTCAGTTTCTATTCTAAATGATGAAAATTGAGGCATAGAGGCTTGAAACATTCTTAAGATTCATTTCTGTTAGCTATGTGATGCTTATTAAGACAGGAATTAGACAGGTCATTTGGGATGACTTCCAACAAGCTAAAATTAAGAGAGGTCTGTAAATACTTTTTAGTTAATTGCCTTTTATATTATTGATATGCATCAGCTAGCTTTTATTCTACATGATTAGATGTGGTAATTTCAGAGGAAAAAGAAAATCAGGTTGATAACAGGATCTGTGAACTGAAAGCTCTTCAATCCTCTTATGAGACATCACTGAGAACACATTAATAAAGAGGGAAAACCACATGTGTTCTGAAAAGCCACAAATCTTGATCTATGTATGAATTCATTTCTACTAGTTCATTAACACACTTTTATTAAATTTGAAAAATAAAAACAATAAAAGTTGTTTTTTCAACAATATAATTTCTTGTCCTTTGGGTCTTAGATTAAGAAAAAACAGCAAGATGTGCTTGGTTTCTTAGAAGCTAACAAAATAGGATTTGAAGAAAAAGATATTGCAGCCAATGAAGAAAATCGGAAGTGGATGAGAGAAAATGTACCTGAAAACAGTCGACCAGCCACAGGATACCCCCTGCCACCTCAAATTTTCAATGAAAGCCAGTACCGTGGGGTAAGGAACCAATTAAAATTCTTGTTTTTTTCAAATGTATTGCCTCAAACCCATTCTCTTTCTTTTACTTCCACCCCAAATCTCCATACAGTCATTTTTCCTGTTTATCCTTTGCATCCATCTTAGACATCTAGGGGTGTTTTGCCTTCTCAGTTCAGTTCAGTTCAGTCACTCAGTCATGTCTGACTCTTTGCAACCCCAAGAACTGCAGCACACCAGGACAGGCCTACCTGTCCATCGCCAACTCCTGGAGTTTATTCAAACTCATGTCCCTTGAGTTGGTAATGCCGTCTCATCCTCTGTAAGCCCCTTCTCTTCCTGCCTTCAATCTTTCCCAGCATCAGGGTCTTTTCAAATGAGTCATTTCTTCGCAATCAGTTGGCCAAAGTATTGGAGTGTCAGCTTCAGCATCTGTCCTTCCAATGAATATTCAGGACTGACTTCCTTTAGGATGGAGTGGTTGGATCTCCTTGCTGTCCAAGGGACTCTCAAGAGTCTCCTCCAACACCACAGTTCAAAAGCATCAATTCTTTGGCGCTCATCTTTCATTATAGTCCACCTTTCACATCCATACATGACTACTGGAAAAACTATAGCTTTGACTAGATGGACCTTTGTTGACAAATGTAATGTCTCTGCTTTTTAATATTCTGTCTAGGTTGGTCATAACTTTTCTTCCAAGGAGCAAGTGTCTTTTAATTTCATGGCTGCAGTCACCATCTGCAGTGATTTTTGGAGCCCTGCCCCCCAAAAAATAAAATAAAATCTGTCACTGTTTCCACTGTTTCCCCATCTATTTGCCATGAAGTGATGGGACTGGATGCTATGATCTTAGTTTTATGAATGTTGAGCTTTAAGACAATTTTTCACTCTCCTCTTTCACTTTCATCAAGAGGCTCTTTAGTTCTTCACTTTCTGCCATAAGGGTAGTTTCATTTGCATATTGGAGGTTATTGATATTTCTCCCAGCAATCTTGATTCCAGCTTGTGCTACATTTAGCCTAGCATTTATCATGATGTACTCTGCATGTAAGTTAAATAAGCAGGGTGACAATATACAGCCTTGATGTACTCCTTTCCCTATTTTGCCTGCTGCTGCTGCTAAGTCTCTTCAGTCGTGTCCGACTCTGTGCGACCCCATAGATGGCAGCCCACCAGGCTCCCCTGTCCCTGGGATTCTCCAGGCAAGAACACTGGAGTGGGTTGCCATTTCCTTCTCCAGTGCATGAAAGTGAAAAGTGAAAGTGAAGTAGCTCAGTTGTATCTGACTCTTAACGACCCCATGGACTGCAGCCCACCAGGCTCTTCCATCCATGGGATTTTCCAGGCAAGAGTACTGGAGTGGGGTGCCATTTGCCTTCTACTCGGAGGGAAATGTATGAGTCGTTCACCAAAAAGTTATTGGTGAATATGTAAATACAGACCAGAGCATGATATTGTTTTAGTATGTTCACGAAGAAGCTGCTGTAAAGAGGTGAGCTGTTTTACTTATTTAGTTTGAAATTAGTTTAAAAAGAGGAATACCTTATTTTCTACTTAAAAGTAGCAAAGATTTTATTTTGGTATCATTAATGAATTTTCTTTAAATTTTTAACATATATGGATTAGGGAAACAAAAGTAATTTTTACTTTGTGATTGATGATTTCAAGTATGCCATCTTGGTTGTTGATGACAAGTCAACAAGGAAAGTTATGACCAACTGAGACAGCATATTAAAAAGCAGAGACATTACTTGGCTATGGTTTTTCCAGTAGTAATGTACGAATATGAGAATTGGACTATAAAGAAAGCTGAGCACCAAAGAATTGATGCTTTTGAACTGTGGTGTTGGAGAAGACTCTTGAGAGTCCCTTGGACTGCAAGGACATGCCACCAGTCCAGCCTAAAGGAGATCAGTCCTGGGTGTTCATTGGTAGGACTGATGTTGAAGCTGAAACTCCAATACTTTGGCCACCTGATGTGAAGAACTGACTCATTTGAAAAGACCCTGATGCTGGGAAAGATTGAGGGCAGGAGGAGAAGGGGATGACAAAGGATGAGTTGGTTGGGTGGCATCACCAACTCATGGGTTTGGGTGGACTCCGGGAGTTGGTGATGGACAGGGAGGCCTGACATGCTACGGTTCATGGGGTCGAAAAGAGTCGGATACGACTGAGTCACTGAACTGAACTGAACTTCCCTTTCAGTCTTATTTCATGAAAATCTCATACGCTTCCTCCAAACACAACACAGATTTATTATTCTTATGGCCATGGGCATGCCTAGCTAATATCTGGTCATCCATTAGTTCTGAAGACATCTCTACCTTTTAAAATTATTGTTATTTTTTATTATTATTTTTTTATTTTATAATTATTTATTTTTGTTTTATTTGCATAAATAATGCAGGAGAAATAGTGGTGAACTGGAACAACAGTTTCCTACCAAAAATAAGCAACCTGTTACTGGCATATAGTTGGCTACTTTGGGCTGTGAAAAAGCTACTTCCCCTGAGGCAGACTTACGTTCTATGCAGTATGAAGTAAGACATCAATTTCTGGTCTCACAGAACAGCATATCTTTTAACCCACATTAACTGGGGTCCAATAAGCCTTGCCTCTTGACTGCTCTTTACAGAATTCTAGCATTATGGAAGTTAACTAACCTGTCTGCCCCCAAAGATGTTAAGCAGTCAGATCATTTTAAATTAATTTCCCCTTTTCCTTCCAACCAACAAAGGTTGCATATTGCTAATTCTTCATGCCTTCTTTTTATCAAGGATTATGATGCCTTCTTTGAAGCCAGAGAAAATAATGCAGTGTATGCCTTTTTAGGTTTGACAGCCCCACCTGGTTCAAAGGTATGATTCAGTTTTCCTTTTCTTTGTAGGCCACTTTATTGCTGTTTTTTGTTTTTTTTTTTTTTTTCAATCAGTAAAGTTTCCTTTAAGTACTCAGATTAAGCCAGAGGCAGTACAGCATAGCTAAAAGGAAATGCCCCTGCTCTGCATGCACTTAATCCCTAGTATGGTAAACAGATGTGCATAATCAAATACATTATGTATGTGGATAAGAGGTAGGCAGAGTGACTTTCCTGTCAAGCTGCCCAAGAAAGCAAATTTCTCACTGACCCATTCACAAATAAGTGGTTGGAAATTTTAAAGACTCCATTATCCCAGTTGTCATGTATGGGTCTACATAGACAGAAATCATCTTAGTTCATAGTAATCTTCTTGGCAGTATCTATTGTTTTTGTGTGAAAGCAAATGCCATAGTCATCTATTCAAATTTTAACTAAGAGCATCTGAGTCTCAAAACTGGTCACTAAATTGCTGGCTGAATTTGGAAATTTCCCCCTGCCAATGACAAAATTTTTTGAATGGCAGAGTTCCCAGGGGAGACCATATAAAGAAAAAAGTCGATAATTAAATTGCCAATTTGAAGAAAAATCTCAAAGCAATGGACTTTAAATATGCCTTTGCTTTTTACCATATTTCTTCTCCACAAAGGCTAGTTTAATAAAAATGTGTGTCCCCTGCTGGCATTTTACATTTTGCATTTAGAAGTTAATTTTATGTTAAACAGATTCTTCACACTCCAGCTCCTTCTCCAATTTTGAGTCTGTATTATTGTCTATGTTTTCACTAGAGACCATTTACAGGCATTTTTGAGCTACTATGAAATTCTGTTCCCTTGCCAAACTTTGTTTTACCATGGATAAAATGTAGTATCTTAGGCTTTATATAATTCAAATTGTAGGAAATCTTAGGTAAGGCATTTTTCTTTAAACAAGTTGTGTGCATGCTAAGTCTCTTCAGTCATGTCCAACTTTTTTGTGACCCTATAGACTGTAGGCCGGAGAAGGCATTGGCACCCCACTCCAGTACTTTTGCCTGGAAAATCCCACGGACGGTGGAGCCTGGTAGGCTGCAGTCCATGGGGTCGCTAAGAGTCAGACATGACCGAGCGACTTCACTTTCACTTTTCACTTTCATGCGTTGAAGAAGGAAATGGCAACCCACTCCAATGTTCTTGCCTGGAGAATCCCTGGGACGGGGGAGCCTGGTGGGCTGCCCTCTATGGGGTTACACAGAGTCGGACACGACTGAAGTGACTTAGCATAGCATAGCATAGCATAGACTGTAGGCTGCCGGACTCCTCTTTTCATGAGATTCTCCAGGCAGGAATACTGGAGTGGGTTGCCATACTGTCTTCCAAGGGATCTTCCCAACCCAGTGATTGAACCTGCATCTCTTACATCTCTTGCCTTGGCAGGAGGGTTCTTTACCACTAGCGCCACCTTGGGAAGCCCTTAAACAAGTTAGTAAAACCCAAATTGTCTCTGATTTCAGTGCATATATTAAAGAAAGTATGAAAGGAAGGGTAGCCCATTTTCTATGACTGATGACTTTCAGTGAAAAGTGGAAGTTATTCATTCATTTATTCATTCAGTAAATATTTACTGAGTGTCAATTATTGACTTGATATTGATGGTAGGGCAAATACAGAGAATACAGCATAATCTCTATCTTTAAAGTGTTTATAACCTAGAGAGGGACATGTATGCAGATAATTATACAATGAATATGTCTACAAATAATTATGATATACTGTGGTAAATTCTATATGATTGGTATGAATAAAGTTTAGTAGGCATCCAGAAGAAATAATCATAAATTACTATTAAGGAGTTTGGGGAAGATTTCACAGAGGAATTCACATTTGAGCTATTAGGGATTCCAAAATACTGAAGTAACACTGTCTTTCACAGAGGTTGCAGCAGGAACCACTGCATTTGGATATAGCTGCATCTGATGGTATATTTGGGGAGCAGCAGTGTGGTGTAGCATGAACCTAGTATCAGTTCAGTGCAGTTCAGTCACTCAGTCGTGTCCGACTCTTTGTGACCCCATGAATCGCAGCACGCCAGGCCTCCCTGTCCATCACCAACTCCCGGAGTTCACTCAGACTCATGTCCATCGACTCAGTGATGCCATCCAGGCATCTCATCCTCTGTCGTCCCCTTCTCCTCCTGCCCCCAATCCCTCCCAGCATCACAGTCTTTTCCAGTGAGTCAGCTCTTCGCATGAGGTGGCCAAAGTACTGGAGTTTCAGCTTTAGCATCATTCCTTCCAAAGAAATCCCAGGGCTGATCTCCTTCAGAATGGACTGGTTGGATCTCCTTGCAGTCCAAGGGACTCGAAAGTGTCTTCTCCAACACCACAGTTCAAAAGCATCAATTCTTTGGTGCTCAGCCTTCTTCAAAGTCCAACTCTCACATCCATATATGACCACAGGAGAAACCATAGCCTTGACTAGATGAAACTTTGTTGGCAAAGTAATGTCTCTGCTTTTGAATATGCTATCTAGGTTGGTCATAAGTTTCCTTCCAAGGAGTAAGCGTCTTTTAATTTCATGGCTGCAGTCACCATCTGCAGTGATTTTGGAGCCCCCCAAAATAAAGTCTGACACTGTTTCCACTGTTTCCCCATCTATTTCCCATGAAGTGATGGGCCCAGGTGCCATGATCTTCATTTTCTGAATGTTGAGCTTTAAGCCAGCTTTTTCACTCTCCACTTCACTTTCATCAAGAGGCTTTTTAGTTCCTCTTCTCTTTCTGCCATAAGGGTGGTGTCATCTGTATATCTGAGGTTATTGATATTTCTCCTGGCAATCTTGATTCCAGCTTGTGTTTCTTCCAGTCCAGCATTAATAGGACATATTAAATAAAGTAAGATGCATTAGGAGGTGAGATTGGCTAGGAAGGTTGGGACCAGATTATGAATGCTGTGCTAAATACTTTCAACTTCATCTTCTAGGCATGTAAAAGCCATGGTGTGGAATGAGGGAAGGCAATGAGGTGATTATATCTGTATTTTAAAATGTGATTTGATCTTTGTGTTAAGAAAATAAATTTCGCAGCTCTGTGGATTGTGAAACATTGAATAAATGAGATATTAGAGTTGGGCTGACCCATTAGAGGGTACGTTAAGAGTCCAGAAGAGAAGACCTAAAGTGGGACAGCAGCTATGGAAAAGAAAAGTTGGATTTAAGAGGCACAGAAAAATCACTTGTGATAGAATTTGGCAGTTTACTAGATTCTTGTGTATGAAAAGAATTGGGAAGGATTCAAGCAATCTCTAAGGCTTCTAACCTGGGTGATTGGGAAATAAAGCGAAAGTCATGGAGGAAACAGAAAAGTGAGTGATCCAAGGGAGGGGTTAGTCTTGGAAAGGAGAGGGTATGTAGTTTTCTTCTGAGACTGGAAAAAATGAGGAAAGAAAGATGAAAATAGAACTTTTAATGTGCAAGGGAGTTTAGGGAAGTTCATATTTGAAAATGTTTTTTAGTATGAGGTAGGAAGAAAAATCATCTGCTAGGAAGAATGGGAAATTCATTGAGAATTGAAAGTATTCACTTGCTGAAAATAATAATAATAATAAGCTAAAGAATAGGCTAAAACCATGGATGGAATGATGGCTTAGCAAGATGAAAGGCCCAGATGAAGTTAGAGCTGATGAGCCCATTATGAAGCCAGTCAACTTATTTATAGTGTTTTTTTAATCCTTGTTTAACCCTAGAAGTAGGAATAGAGTAAATGAACAGCGGATATTATCAAGGATTGAACTAGAGGGAGCTGATAGATTGGAATAACAAAAAGCTGTCCAGAATTGACAGTGGAGTTGAGGGTAGATTGGTAATAGGGAGACTTTAAATATTAGTATTTAATAGGTTTTTCTCAAGATTAAAAGTGATAAATTTTATATCAGAAGAGTTTTCCCCTTTAATTTAACAAAACAATAAGTCTTCCAGAAAGAACTGGCTGAAAAGAAAGTATAGAAAATAAGATATACAGCTAAGTAACCCACATTGGAAAAGTGCAGTCATAATAAAAGAAATGTGATAAAAGTAGATAGAGTACTCATCTGTGAAGTTAACACATATAAAAGAGTGACAATGTTCAATGCTGAGAAGGGTGCATTGAAACATATTCTCTCATATATTACTGATGATGGTATAAATTGGTACTACTGTTTGAAAACCAAAATGGCAAATATATATTAGGGACCTAAAAAATGTTTACAATTCTTCATCCAGTAATTTTACTGGGTATTAAAGCCTATTGAAATAATTTTATACATGGAAAAGGCTTTATGAATAAAAAAAATAAAAATGTTATTTATATCTTAAGAAATTTGTAAACAAGTTAAATATCTAAAAATA
Organism: Bos mutus; assembly: GCF_027580195.1. NCBI lineage: Eukaryota > Metazoa > Chordata > Mammalia > Artiodactyla > Bovidae > Bos > Bos mutus. The sequence goes on along the minus strand of NC_091646.1, from coordinate 62,342,404 downwards.
GGATCAACAAAAATGGTTTATCCACTTAATGAACTCATGTTCTCATTAAAAATGATAGTTTGTGAAAAGATACATTATAGTGAGCTACAGAATTCTTTTTATTGTATAATTAACATTCTAATTACATTTAAAATATATTTATAGGGCAAAAAGAATAGAATCATAACTAATAATATGACTATTTTTCCCTTTCTTTTCCAAATAATTAAAATACATTCTCTTTATATTTAAAAATTATTGAAAGCCAGTGCACTGGAAAACTTGTTATTTAAAAGTACCCAATAGCAAATAGTTCCATAAAGCAAGGAATCCTATTTAAGAAAATTATTTTTTTATTCTTTTGAATATTGGATGCATTTCAACATAATATATAAAGATATTTACTATTTACTTTTTTTGCTATTTACTATTTTATTAATACAAACTATAATTTCTTAGCACTAGCATTTCTTACATTTCAGTAGAGTTGATAGTTTTTATATGGAATAAAATAACTGATATATTTTTACTAAAACATAAAAATCCAGTGATGTGGAAAAGCCATGTTCACTAACATGTTGAAGGACCAAAACATGCTAGTTAAAGAAGTATTCTCACTGACTTTGAACCACCTGGCTCTAGGGAGAAGCCATGAAAATCTGCCTCTACTGTGAGATTTAAAACATTCCCATTTCTACTAAATCTATTCCATTTTACTACATCTCCAAGGGAAACTGTATGTTAATAACATTTAGCTGTGGTGTTGGTCTTGTTACTTTCCACTTAATCCAGAAAGTGGAAAGAAGAAAGGTAGGAAAAAAAATACGGATATCTGCAATGAACCAAGCACTGAGCTACACATTTCACATTCATCTCATTTTATCTTTATTCCACCCTTAAGAGCTAGGTATCCTCAATGCCATTTTACAGAGAAGGAAACTGATACTCAGATAATTTAAGTAATTTGACCAAGACTACATAATAATTGAATAACAGATATGGAATTTGAGCCCAGAATTATATGACTCAAAACCAATGCATTTATAGAATGATGTTTATAGTGGGAGTAGAGGTAAAGAACACATCATATTCCTATTTCCAAAGCTCTCTGGTTGATTAAATAACTCGTGATTCTATAAATACTAGACACTTACTTTTACATAATAATAAAGCTTTTAGCACAATTTACATATTTTATGAATAAAATATATTTTAAAAAAGTAAACAATTTTAATATATAGTATATTTTATATTTAAATATAAATATAGTGTATTTAATATACTATAATTACAGGTTATATTTAAGAATATATAATATAGTATGTATATTTAAGTATATATAATATAATATACTTATGAGTAAATATAAGTATAGTATATATTTACATATAGTATATTAAATAGTATGTGTTCTTAAAGACAAATTACAAAGAATTTTTAATTGCCTTTTGTTTTGGATTTTTGTGCTAGTAATTTATTCCATTATAAAGGATAACTGAAAGCTACACAGTTTGTGACAAATTACAGTAAAGATTGATAAGTGTGACTTTAGGGAACTAGGCTGTCTCCAAAATACTAGTTACTCAGGTATTAGGTATTAGGTGATCGTAAGAAGAAGGACATTACATTAGTCACATAATCACATTTTTATACCTTTGCTTCCCCACCTATATATGCTAGGCCATTGAAGGGTTTTAGTATAAAATTCATTGTGCTGTGTGAGGAAATATTTAGAAGCTTGTTTAATAAAATGAAACAAAATACATAACGTGGGTCTAAGACATACTCATTTTGACAGCCAAACACTACCTTAGAAATTTCAAAAGAGCTTAGGACCGTGAGTCAATAGTGTATTACATCTGTTTTGTTAAGGATATATTAAGAATGAATTACACTGTCTTCTGGTTTCTTTCTATCATTTTTACTTCTTTTTTTTTTTAGTGGGGTAAAATGTAGCACCTTTTATTTTTCCTTTCTTCTGGTGTTAGCATCAGAGGCTTATTTTGGAATATTCAATTGCTTTCACTCCTCCTGATAGTCTATTAGAGACAGGTGTTTAGGTGCTGATTTTCTAGTATATATGATTTCTATAATTCAAATCTGAGGTTTCTTTCACCAAATTCACTCATGCCACCCATCTTTATTTCCATATATTTTTCCTTGAATTGTATTTTGTGTCGAGTACTATCTTAAGTGCCAGAGCACACCTATAGGTCAGAGTTCCTATGGTAGAAGTACTTACTGTCCATAGGAACTGCTATGAAATATAAAAACAGCATTTTAGCAAATAACACATTTTCTAAGTATCTTAAGCCTTAATTTAACAAAACTCAGCAGACTGGAAACTGTAGATGACAATGCTTTTGAACACTGAATTTTTGTGAAAAATCACTCAAAAAGGAAATTAGCTACTTTTAAATAAAATGGTAACTATACTTGACACAAGTGTAAATCATTCGCTTTTATGGAATTGTAGACAGTTCTCTATTACATCTGTTTCTAGGCAGAAGTTTCTATATTATAGTTTTTCTATTAAGAATTTTTAAGCCATCTTTTTCTGGGGCCTATTTTTCTGATTTTAAATATTCTTAGTGATTTGAGATAATATAGTTTACTAAAAATACACATGGATGTCTGTTTTATGATATTTAAATCTGTTCTTTTTTTTTTTTTTTTTTTCCATTTCAGGAAGCAGAAGCTCAGGCAAAGCAGCAAGCATGAATCTTAAATATTCTCCCTTAAGCATCCTAAAAAAGGAGTCTCCATTGCTTTTTATAAAATATCAAAATTATCATGGCTTCAAAAGAAATAGGCTTAATGTTGAAATAATTGATTAGTTTGTACTTTCACATGCAAACAGTTAAAATGAATACATAATTAAAATGTTAATATTGTGATGAGGAAAGTAGGAAATGAACATGAAATTTTAAGTAGGTGTCATGGAATACTACTGTTGTCTGCTAAGGCATTTTATGTACTTCAGTGATTTTAAAAAGCAAGTACCTGTTCCCTTTTTCGGTATTATTATTGCAGTTTAATTATATCTGTATCTCTTCATTGAATAATTTTAAAAGGCGAGTGAGAATTTGTCTCTTGTTCCCAAATTGCCTCATTAATTTTAGTGAACAAAAGTCTGTACCTTTTTAATGTGAAATTATTGTGACTAAAAAGTAGTTGCAGTTAATGTTTATGATATGTCATGCGTTGTAATTTCCTGTGGTATTTATAACATTCCCATTCCTTTGTAGTTAAAAGTTTAAAAGAGTTCTATGTACTGAATCACAGGTTTTCTAGGCTTCTAAATGTAGCCTTTCATTGCATATTTCAGTGACCAGAACAGATGACCTCCCACACACACAAAAAAAGATGTATTCAGTTGAAAAATTTCTTGCTTAACCACAAAGTTTCTTGCTTTACTTTCATGCAATAATGTTGCTAAGCTGCTTGCCCTGGAAAAATATGCATATGTAGGTTATGGAAGTGGGATGGCAAATAAGTTTAAAATGGCATCCTTTTCCAAAGAACTCAGACTTTTAATTAACTTTTAAAATAGATTGGAAATGTTTCCCCTTTTAAAGCAACTTATGATCATGAATGCCACTATCTCTGACATTTTTGTTTCAGCTTATTGTATGAGTGCATTAATCTAAGCAGAGAATCTTTTCTATGCCTTTATTCCAGTGAATAGCATAAGTATCAGACAAAAGGATCAATTTTTTAAATATTAATTTTGAAAATTTCTTAGAAGACAAGAAACATTATGGCCTACATCAGCCAAAAGACATGTATATTGTGCTTTAGTTCCACACTACTATTGTACTTTGGTTCCACATTACTGAAAGCAGACACATTTTACTTTAAATTACTTTATCATATCATTTGATGTATGCAAGTCTGTGCTCTTTGCCAAAATCAACATATAATGAAGACATGGCTTTGTTAACTGAAATTTAAACTTGATGCAATGTTTTAAAATAAACTCAGTACTTTCAAAAACATAATTTTTGTGTTCATAGAGTTTCTAAATAGTGCAATAATAATTTTAGGTGGGTAATACACTTTTTAGATAGTGGGAAAGGAGAAAAGAGAAAATAACAGAAAACACGTTGAATACACTTTCTAAATTTCTCATTTAGGGCTCTGAATTTTGCAATATACACTGGAGTCAAACAAAGAATTATTTTGTGTACAAAAATATGCTGTGGAGAGCTCTAGAGTAAACAGGGTATTTTGTAATAAATTCTGGAAAATGCTAAAACATTTTTTATCAATATTTTCTCCTGAGCTTTATTAAATGCAGATGATGATACTTGCAGTATTTTATGTGGGCATTTTTGCTTTTCTTTTAGTTTCAAATAATCAGTACTGTCAAAAACAGACATTCTTTAAAAATAGATGGCATTTTTGAGATATTTATATCTAGCGATACTGCTGCTACATATATATGTAAAGTAAAATGCTGAATTGAGTCTTTGCAAATTGAAATCTTTCTTTTTGTCAGCTGAGTACTATGTGTCCTATAGATATAAAAAAAGCAAGTGAAATTCTGAATATTAGGAAGTGCCTTCAAGACCATGCTGATTTTGGTCACTGCCCCCTGTACAATGTTATGAACCTTCTTCCATAGTTCCTCAGACACTCTGCCTACCAGATCTAATCCCTTGAATCTATTTGTCACCTCCACTGTATAATCATAAGGGATTTGATTTGGGACATACCTGAGTGGCCTAGTAATTTTTTTCTTACTTTCTTCAATTTAAGTTAGAATTTTGAAATAAGGAGCTCATAATCTGAACCACAGTCAGCTCCAGGTCTTGTTTTTGCCAACTGTATAGAGCTTCTCCATCTTTGGCTGCAAAGAATATAATCAATCTGATTTCAGTATTCACCATTTGGTAATGTCCATGTGTAGAGCCATATCTTCTGTTGTTGGAAGAGGGTGTTTCCTATACCCAATGTGTTATCTTGGCAAAACTGTTAGCCTTTGCCTTGCCTCATTTTGTACTCCAAGGCTAAACTTGTTTATGTCTCCAGATATCTCTTGACTTCTACTTTTGCATTCCAATCCCCTATGATGAAAAGGACATCATTGGGTTTGTGTGTGTGTGTGTGTGTGTGTGTGTGTTAATTCTAGAAGATCTTGTAGATCTTCAGAGAACCAATCAACTTCATCTTTTTCAGCATTAATGGTTGGGGCATAGTCTTGGATTATTGTCATGTTGAATGGTCTGCTTCAAAATGAACTGAGATAATTTTGTTTCTGAGATTGCACTCAAATACTGCATTTCAGACTCTTTTTTTGACTATGAGGGATATTCCATTTCTTCTAAGGGATTCTCACCCACAGTAGTAAATATAGTCATCTGAATTAAGAATAGCAAGGAGAGATAAGAAAGCCTTTCTCAGTGATCAATGCAAAGAAATAGAGGAAAACAATAGAATGGGAAAGACTAAGATCTCTCCAAGAAAATTAGAGGTACCAAGGGAATATTTCATGCCAAGATGGGCTCGATGAAGGACAGAAATGGTATGGACCTAATAGAAGCAGAAAATATTAAGAAGAGGTGGCAAGAATACACAGAAGAACTGTACAAAAAAGATCTTCATGACCCAGTTAATTATGATGCTGTCGTCACTCACATAGAACCAGACATCCTGGAATGTGAAGTCAGACCTAATAGAAGCAGAAAATATTAAGAAGAGGTGGCAAGAATACACAGAAGAACTGTACAAAAAAGATCTTCATGACCCAGTTAATTATGATGCTGTCGTCACTCACATAGAACCAGACATCCTGGAATGTGAAGTCAAGGGGGCCTTAGGAAGCATCATCACAAACAAAGGTAGTAAAGATGATGGAATTCCAGTTGAGCTATTTCAAATCCTAAAAGATGATGCTGTGAAAGTGCTGCACTCAATATGCCAGCAAACATGGAAAACTCAGCAGTGGCCACAGGACTGGAAAAGGTCAGTTTTCATTCCAATCCCAAAGAAAGGCAATGCCAAAGAATGTTGAAACTACTGCACAATTGCACTCATCTCACACGCTAGTAAAGTAATGCTCACAATTCTCCAAGCCAGGCTGCAGCAATATTTGAACTGTGAACTTCCAGATGTTCAAGCTGGTTTTAGAAAAGGAAGAGGAACCAGAGATCAAATTGCCAACATCCGCTGGATCATTGAAAAAGCAAGAGAGTTCCAGAAAAACATCTACTTCTGTTTTATTGACTGTGCCAAAGCCTTTGACTGTGTGGATTACAATAAATGTGGAAAATTCTGAAAGAGATGGGAATACCAGACCACCTGATCTGCCTCTTGACAAAAATGTATGCAGGTCAGGAAGCAATATTTAGAACTGGGCATGGAACAACAGACTGGTTCCAAATAGGAAAAGGCTGTATATTGCCACCCTGCTTATTTAACTTATATGCAGTGTACATCATGAGAAATGCTGGGCTGGAGGAAGCACAAGCTGGAAACAAGATTGCTAGGAGAAATATAAATAACCTCAGATATGCAGATGACACCACCCTTATGGCAGAAAGTGAAGAGGAACTAAAGAGCCTCTTGATGAAAGTGAAAGAGGAGAGTGAAAAAGTTGGCTTAAAGCTGAACATTCAGAAAACTAAGATCATGGCATCTGGTCCCATCACTTCATGGCAAATAGATGGGAAAACAATGGAAGCAGTAGCTGACTTTGTCTTTTTGGACTCTAAAGTCACTGCAGATGGTGATTGCAACCATGAAATTAAAAGACAGTTACTCCTTGGAAAGAAAGTTATGACCAACCTAGATAGCGTATTAAAAGCAGAGACATTACTTTGCCAACAAAGGGCCATCTAGTCAAGGCTATGGTTTTTCCAGCGGTCATGTACGGATGTGAGAATTGGACTGTGAAGAAAGCTGAGTGCTGAAGAACTGATGGTTTTGAACTGTGGTGTTGGAGAAGACTCTTGAGAATCCCTTGGACTGCAAGGAGATCCAACCAGTCCATCCTAAAGGAGATCAGTCCTGAGTGTTCACTGGTAGGACTGATGTTGAAGCTGAAACTCCAGTATTTTGGCCACCTTATGTGAAGAGTGGACTCATTTGAAAAGACCCTGATGCTGGGAAGTTTGAGGGCAGGAGGAGAAGAGGACAACAGAGGATGAGATATTTGAATGGCATCGCCGACTCAATGGACATGACTTTGAGTAGACTCTGGGAATTGGTGTTGGACAGGGAGGCCTGGCGTGCTGCAGTTCATGGGGTCACAAAGTCAGACACAACTGAGCGACTAAACTAAACTGAACTGAATTAAATTTGCTCATTCCCATCCATTTTAGTTCTCTGATTCCTAAGATGTCGATGTTCACTCTAGCCATCTCTTGCTTGACCATGTCCAATTTACCTTGATTCATGGACCTAACATTTCAGTTTCCTATGCAATAGGAAAAGCCATCAGACTTTACTTTCACCACCAGACACATCCTCAACTGAGCGTTGTTTCCCCCTTTGCCTGACTTCTTCATTCTTTCTGGAGCTATTAGTAATTGCCCTCTTCTCTTCTCCAGTAGCATATTGGACACCTCCCAACCTGGTGGGCTCAACTGGTGTCATATCCTTTTGCCTTTTCATACTGTTCATGGGGTTCTCAGGTCAAGAATATTGGAGTAGTTTGCCCTTTCCTCCTCCAGTGGACCACTTTTTGTCTGAACTCTTCACTATGATCCATATGTCTTTGGGTGGCCCTGCATGCTTGGCTCATAGCTTCACTGAGTTATGAAATGGTTAAGTCAGTCAAAACAAACAGGTTTGTTCATGTAGATGGGGCTTGGGGGGAATTATGGATAATTCCATTTCTTTTCACTTTCACTCATAATAGAGGAAATATATGCAAATCACATATGGTTTTAGTACTCTTGCCTGGAAAATCCCATGGATGGAGAAGCTTGATAGGCTGCAGTCCATGGGGTCGCTAGAAGTCAGACACGACTGATTGAATTCACTTTCACTTTTCACTTTCATGCATTGGAGAAGGAAATGGCAACCCACTCCAGTGTTCTTGCCTGGAGAATCCCAGAGACGGGGGAGCCTGGTGGGCTGCCATCTCTAGGGTGGCACAGAGTCAGACACGACTGAAGCGACTTAGCAGCAGCAGCAAGCATTAGTAAAATACTAAATGAAGGCATTGGAGAAGACTGCATATTAAATTTATAATAACTAGCTTGAAGTAAAGGTGGGGAAAAACAAATTAAGTATCTGTTGTAGTGACTGACCTTTCAGCAAGTGGTACATAGCCTTTCCAACTCCATTCTACATTTTTTTGTTGTTTCCTACAATGGGTTTGATATGCTCTGAGAAAATTAAAAAAAAGGAAAAAAAGCATTCTCTGTCATAAAAAAAAAAAAATCTTTAAAAATCTTACTTGCTATATTTTATAATATCTAAGTTTTAAAATGCTGCTATGAATGGTAGTTAAATTAATCATTCAACCCATATTTTTAATTACAAACTGTATTTTGTTGTTTAGTCGCTAAGTTGTGTTCAACTCTTGCAATTAATGTACAGTAGGCACTTATAATTATTATTATTATTATTTTTTTTGAAGGGACTTCCCTGATAGTTCAGTTGATAAAGAATCCACCCACAATGCAGGAGACATTTGATTCCTGGGTCAGAAAAATCCGCTGGAGAAGGGATAGGCTACCCACTCCAGTATTCTGGCCTGGAGAATTCCATGGACTGTATAGTCCATGGGGTTACAAAGAATCTTTCACTTTCAGGCACTTTTTTAGGGGTAAAAATACTAACGTGGATACGACATTATCTCTACTCTTAAGAAACTAATTATTTACTGTGGAATGATGTACAAATTACTAGGTATTTCTAAAGATAGAAAGATAAGGATCATATAGAAAGATAAGGGTGATATAGAAAGATAAGGAAGTGGTGCTGAGAGAATTTAGAAGAGATATCTTATTATGTGTTGGTGAATATAAAAGGTGATCAGGCATACTTTCCTATTTGTTGTTTAGTCACTAAGTCATGTCCAACTCTTTTGTGACCCCCTGGACTATAGTCTGCCAGGTTCCTCTGTCCATGGGATTTCCCAGACAAGAATACTAGAGTGGGTTGCCCTTTCCTTCTCCAAGGAATCTTCCCAACCCAGGGATCAGACCCATGCTTCCTGCATTGGCAGATGGATTCTCTGTCACTGAGCCACCAGAGAAGCCCATACTTTCCTATAGGAAGTGATATATAAACTATGACTTAAAGGCTAAGAAGGAGTTAGCCAGGTGAAGGAGCAAGGGGAGTGCAGCAGCATGTTCTCTGGCTTAGAGGCACTTGCCATCATGGAACATTAAAGAAACTACAAATACTTCAGCATGGCTAGAGTAGAGATTGTCTATGGTCAGCACATATTTTACTTATGTCAGAGTTCTTGTAATAAGATAAGAAGGTAGTTCAGTTCAGTCACTCAGTCCTGTCCAATTGTTTGTGACCCTATGGGCTGCAGAATTCCAGGCTTCCCTGTCCATCACCAACTCCTGGAGCTTATTCAAACTCATGTCCATTGAGTAGGTGAGGCCATCCAACCATCTCATCCTCTGTCCTCCCCTTCTCCTCCTGCCCTCAATCTTTCCCAGCTTCAGAATCTTTTCCAATGAGTCAGTTCTTCACATCAGATGGCCAAACTATTGGGGTTTCAAGCTTCAGCACCAGTCCTTCCAATGAACATTCAGGACTGATTTCCTTTAGGATGGACTGGTTGGATCTCTTTGCAGTCCAAGGGACTCCCAAGAGTCTTCTCCAACACCACAGTTCAAAAACATCAATTCTTCAGCGCTCAGCTTTCTTTATGGTCCAACTTTCACATCCATACATGACTACTGGAAAAAACATAGCTTTGACTAGATGGACCTTTGTTGGCAAAGTAATGTTTCTGCTTTTCAATATGCTGTGAAAGTTGTCCATAGCTTTTCTTCCAAGGAGCAAGTGTCTTTTAATGTCATGGCTGCAGTCACCATCTGCAGTGATTTTGAAGCCCTCCAAAATAGTTTGTCACTGTTTCCATTGTTTCCCCATCTATTTGCCATGATGTGATGGGATTGGATGCCATGATCTTAGTTTTGTGATTGTTGAGTTTTAAGTCAACTTTTCCACTCTCCTCTTTCACTTTCAAGAGGCTCTTTACTTCTTCGCTTTCTGCCATAAGGGTGGTATCATCTGTGTATCTGAGGTTATTGATATTTCTCCCAGTAATTTTGATTCCAGCTTGTGCTTCATCCAGCACAGCATTTTGCATGATGTACTCTGCATATAAGTTAAATAAGTAGGGTGACAATGTACAGCCTTGACATACTCCTTTCCTGATCTGGACCCAGTCTGTTGTTTCATGTCCAGTTCTAACTACTGCTTATTGTCCTGCAAACAGATTTCTAAAGAGGCAGGTAAGGTGGTCTGGTATTCCCATCTTTTTAAGAATTTTCCACAGTCTATTGTTATCCACACAGTCAAAGGCTTTGGCATAGTCAATAAAGCAAAGGTAGATGTTTTTATCTGGAACTCTCTTGCTTTTTCAGTGATCAAACGGATGTTGGCAATTTGATCTCTAGTTTCTCTGTCTTTTCTAAATCCAGCTAGGATTTAGAAAGAAGCTAGGGAAGAAGTAACTGGGGACGTAGGCAAGTCTTTATTTTTATTCTTCTTTGAAACTTCCCCTATTGTCATTATTTGTCAGTGTGCTTTTGTATTAAGTGGTACATGTAATCTTTCTCACTTTAAAAATTAACAAATTAGTTTACTTTTTAAAATATAAATTTATTTATTTTAATTGGAGGCTAATTACTTTACAATATTGTATTGGTTTACTTTTTAGAGCAGCTTTATTTAGGAAGTTTCAAGAAAAATTGAACAAAAGGCACAGAGAGTTCTCATACTTTTCCTCATCCCCCAATTTCCAGTATTATTAACATTGTGCATTAATGGAATATATTTTGTTATAATTGATGAACCAGTATTGATAAATTATTATTTACTAAAGTTCATAGTTAACATTAGGCTTCATTCTTTGTGTTTTACAGTTCTATGGATTTTGACAAATTCATAATGTATCCATTATAGCATTATGATATAACATTACATTATAATAACATAATAGTTTCACTGCCTTAAAAGTCCTGTGTTCCACGTATTCATCCCTCCCTCTTTGCCTCATTCATGTCATTTCATTGTCAATCTGCTCAGATTGGAATAAATTTATTCCATTTTAAATTTAAATTTTTAAATTATTGGACTATAATTGATTTACAATGTCACATTAGTCTCATGTGTACAGCAGAGTTATATATATAGAAAATTTTTTGCATTTTGTAATTTATTCATGTGCTTTGCATTTTACTTGATGTGCTACTTACTTGTTTTTTTTTAGATGTTACACTCCTTAATATTAGAAAAGATTTTAAGAGATCACCTAGCCCAGGGGTGTTCAATTGCCCAAAAGCTTTCCTGACCCATTTGCTTGTCCATGGAAGATACAGTTAAAGCATTACAGAGATCTTTCCTATTGAGCCTCAGAATTTTTCTAAACACATTACTTTAGAAAGGCAACGACAGTCACCAGATTTTGCACAAGATTTAAAACCTGTTTGATACTTTAATCTAAATCAACCTCATTTTACCAAAAAGGAAACGGAAATCCAGAAAAATCAGTTGATTTACCCTAGGATGCAAAGCTGAAAGTGAAAGTGAAGTTGCTCAGTCGTGTCCAACTCTTTGCGACCCCATGGACTGTAGCCTACCATGCCCCTCCATCCATGGGATTCTCCAGGCAAGAATACTGGAGTGGGTTGCCATTTTCTTCTCCAGGGGATCTTCCCGACCCAGGGATCAAACCCGGGTCTCCTGCATTCCAGGCAGACGCTTTAACCTCTGAGCCACCAGGGAAGCCCATAGGATGCAAAGCTGTTAACTTGCAAATCAGAAATAAGTTGAGTCTGGGACTTCTTACTCAACCCAGTGATGTTTCTACTATACATCTCTTAGAGTCATCTTAAAAAAAGTGACATGACAAAAAAATATCATTATAAAGTGCATATTTCAAGATTTTTTCAAAAACATGCATTTCAGTTTCCAACACTGATCAGTTCTGCTGGTTACAAAGCAATCACTACTTAAGGCTTTTTAAACCTGATCTGTACATCTTTTTCTTCAAGGAAAACATGATGTAGATAACCCATATGGAAGACATGTAAATAGAGTTTTTCTGATTAAAATAAGTGTGTGTTTTTACTATGTGTATTTGGGGGAACATGAGTCTGGCTGGCTCTGTTTTCCACCCCCGCACTTTGCCAAACATCAAATAATTCTAGGGAATTCCTCAGGCTCTACCAAGAATAGTTTGAAAGCCATTGCACTAGAGGAACAAGTATTTCTGCCTAAGGAATTATTAATTTTATGTATTCATATTTCCACATCACAGATATCACATCTTTTCTTAACACAAAGGCTCATAGACTGATGCATCAAGTATCTCCCAAATTATGCACATGAACTAAATGTATAGAACAGATTATTAATGACTAACCTTTATAATGTACTTGATTTAATAAATAGACTTCATATTAGATGATTAAATCAGATCAGTGCTTCTATAGAAGACTATCTTTATATAAGTAAGGTAAAATTATTGAAATATATCTTGGTTACTTATAGTACGTTGCACACAGTACTTCAATTTTTTAAAAACTAACTTGAAATACATTCTAATCTCGGTATTACAAGTCTTTCATAGAAGAAAGAGACCCAGAACAATCCAGTCTCTTTCATACATGGAGCCTGAACGAATGCACTTAAAAAAAAAAAAAAAGCCCTAATTTACGTTTGAGTCATCTATTTCAATCCATTATAATAATGTCTTTCCAATTTTACTGGTTATGATCTCCAGTGACAAATACATCATTAATTATGATAGTAAATAAATGAATACATATCTGTATGTGTATGCATCTCTGTCTACACCTGTCCATATACACATTTATATACACCTAATCAATTTTTCCATAAATGTTTATAACTAGAAGATAAATTTTACAAATTCCTATAGGAAATATTTTATATATGAATTATAAATGTACACGAATTATTATAAAGAATTGATCCACACAATAATGATGACTGGAAAGTCTGAAATTTGTAGAGCAGATTGGTGTCTAGAAACTCAGACAGGAATTAACACTGCAGTTTTTTGTTCGTTTGTTTGTTTGACAAATCCCTTTGTCCATTAGGCAATTTCTCCCCATTCCCACTCCCTCAAGCATTAGGCAACCAACAATCTACACTCTGTCCTTATGGATTTATCTATTCTTGATATTTCATATAAATGGAATCATCCTATTCATGACGTTTTGTGTCTGGCTTTTCTCACTTAGCATAATGTTTTGGAGATTTATTCATTATGTAGCAGATATCAGTACTTTAATAATTTATGCTGAATATGATTATGCATTATATACCAATTCAACTTCTCATCTGTTAATGGACATTTGGGCTGTGGTCATTTTAGGCTATTATGATTAGTGCTGCAATGAACACGTCTGTACATGTATATATATCTAGGAGTATATGTGTGGGGTCATATGGTAATTTTGTGTTTAACTTTTGAGGAACTGTTCAACTGTTTTCCAACATAGCTACACAATTTTGCATTTCTACCAGTGGTGCACCTGGTTCCAATTTTTCTACATGCTCTTCAACATTTGTTAATATCTGTTTGACTTTTTTTTGGTTTGTTTGTTTTGAAAAGAGCCATCCTAAGAGGTGTGGGATGGTACCTCATTATGGTTTTGATTTCCATTTCCTAAATGACTAATGATGTTGAACATCTTTGTGTGTGTGTTGGCCATTTGTATATTTTCTTTGGCTAAATGTCTAGTCAAGTCCTTGTCCATTTTAAATGGATTGTTTGCCTCTTTGTTTTTGAGTTGTGAGTTATTTATATATTCTGGATACTCCACCCTTGTCAGATACATGATTTAAAGATACTTTCTCTCATTCTGTATGCTGTTTCTTCACTTTCTTGCTAGTTGCCTTTGAGGCACAAATATTTTTAATTTGATGAAATCCAGTTATGTCTTTTTATCTTTGGTTGCTTGTGTTTTTAGTGCAAGAAACCACTACCTAATCTAAAAGATACAAAGATTTATCTCTATGCTTATTTCTGAGAGGTTCATAATGTCTACTCTTACATTTATGTATTTAATTCATTTTCAGTTAATTTCTGTGTATGGTTTTAAGTAGGGGTCCATATAATCATTTTCCATGTAGACAGCCAGGTGTATCTTCACAGTTTCTTGGAGAGACTATTACTTCCCCATTGAATAGTCATGGTACCATCATCAAAAATTAATTGATCATAGATATATATGTTTATTTCTGGGCTTTCAATTTAATTACATTGGTCTATATGTCTACACTTTGGCTAGTATCACACTATTTTGTTTAATGTAACTTTGTAGTGAGTTTTGAAATTGAGAACCTTGAGTTTCCAATATTGTTGTTTTTCAAGATTGTTTTGGCTATTTGGGACTCTTTGCGGTTCCATATGAATTTGAGGATCGATTTGCCCATTTCTCCAAGAAAAGGCTGTTGGAATAGTGATACAGATTACATTGAATCTGTAGATTTATCTGAGTATAGTATTGTCATTTTAACATTATAAAGTTTTCCATCCCATGAAAAAGACAGGATGTCTTTCCATTTATTTAGGTCTTTAATTTCCTTCATGAATAATTGGCAGTTTTCAGTGTGTAAGTATTTCACCTCCTTGGTAACATTTATGCTTAGTTATTTTATTCTTTTGGATGCTAAGTAAAGAATCCACCTGCAATGTAGGAGACCCTGGTTCAATTCCAGGGTCGGGATTCTTGGGTCGGGAAGATCCCCTCGTGAAGGGATAGGCTACCCACTCCAGTATTCTTGGGCCTCCCTGGTGGCTCAGCTGGTAAAGAATCCTCCTGCAATGTGGAGACATGGGTTTGACCCCTGGGTTGTCTTTCCTGGTGTCTCAGCCGGTAATGAATCTGCCTGCAATGCAGGAGACCCCAGTTCAGTTAAAATGGAATTGTTTTCTTGATTTTTATTTTCAGATTTTTCATCACTCTTGTACAGAGACAAACTGCTCTTTTTTGTGTTAATCTTTTACTCTGAAACTTTGCTGAATTAATTTAAGCTCTAGTTGCTTCTTTGTGGATTCTTTGAAATGTTCTATATATGAAATCACATTATCTGTGAATACTGATAATTTAGCTTTATCCTTCCACATTGGATGTCTTTTATTTCTTTAACTTATCTAATTCTTATGGCTGGAACTTCCAGTAAGAGTGTTGAATAGCAGTGGAGAAAGTAGCCATTTTTGTCTTGTTCCTGATCTTAGGGGGAAAGGTTTCAGTCCACCAATTTATACTAATGCTAGCTGTGTTGTTGTTTATATAAATTCCCTTTATCATGTTGGATAAGTTTCCTTCTAATCCTAGTTTTCTGAATTTTTTTTTATCATGAAATGGTATTTGTCAAATGTTTTTTTTAAATTCAATTGAGATGATTATGTGTTTTTACTTTCGTTAATGTAGTATATTGAAATGTTTGATTTTCTTATGTTGAACTACTCACATTTACAGGATAAGTCTTGCTTGTTTGTGGTATATAATCATTTTAATATGTTGTTGCATGCAGTTTACAAGTAATTTGGTTAATATTTTTACAAGGATATTAATAAAAGATATTAGTCAGTAATTGTCCTTTCTTGCAATATCATAATCTGGCTTTGGTATGAGGGTATGCTGGCTTCATAGAATGAGTTAGAAAACATTTCATCATTCTCTATTTTTCAGAGGAGTTTGAGAAAGATTGGTGTTAACTTCTTTTTTTTTTTTCCAAATGTTTGTCAAAATTTACCATTAAAATTGTCTGGTTTTGAACTTTTCTTTGTTTGGAGGATTTTGATGACAGATTTAATCTCTTAGTTCTTTCCAGATTTTCAATTTTTTTCTTGAGTCAGTTTTAGTTGTTTGTATGTTTCTCAGATTTTTTTTTTTCATTTCATTTAGATTAACTAATTTGTTGGTCTAAAATCATTGATAGTTTTCTCATTTTTTCAACTTCTCTGAGATTAACAGTAATGTCTGCACTCCTTATTTTAATATTTTGAGCCTTCTCCTTTTTTTCATTTTGTCAGCATAACTACAGTTTTATAAAACTTGGTGGTTTTTTGCAGAAAACCAACTTTTGGTTCCATTGGTGCCCTCTATTGCTTTTACATTTTTCCTATCTGGTCTGACGAAGAGAATAGTCGATGCACTCTCAAGAAGAAGGTGTATTCTGCTGCTTTTGGGTAGAGTCCTATATGTTTTCCTATATGTTTAGGTTATATTGTTTTCCAAGTTCCCTATTTTGTTATTGATTTTCTGAATACAAGTTATATCTGTTTTGAAAGTGGAGCATTGATATCTCCAGCTCTTATCATATAACTATCTCCCTACAGCGTCAACATTTGTTTTATATATATTTAAGGCTCCATTGTTTCCTGTGTATGTATATGGTCAAACTTTTTTGATACGTTCACCCTTTTGTCAGTGTTTAATGTCTTTCTTTGCTTATTATAATAGTATTTGACTTAAAGTTTATTTTATTTGATGTTATTATAGGTATTCCAGCTCTATTTTTATTATTTGCATGGGATTCTATTTACATTGTTTCAGTTATTTATTTATTTATTTATTTTTTTGCAGCATGTGTCAGAACCTCCTTCCTTCCTCTTTAAGGTTGAATAATATTCCATTGTATACATTCACAGTTTTAATTTATTTTAATATAAATTAATTTATTTTAATTGGAGGGTAATTACTTTACAATATTGAAGTGGTTTTGCCATGCATTGACATGAATCAGCCATGGGTGTACATGTGTTCCCTATCCTGAAACCGCTCCCACCTCCCTCCCCATCCCATCCCTCTGGGTCATCCCAGTGCACCAACCCTGAACACCCTGTCTCTTGCATCGAACCTGGGGTGGTGATCTGTTTCACATATGATAATATACATGTTTCAATGACATTCTCCCAAACCATCCCATCCTCGCCTTCTCCCACAGAGTCCAAAAGACTGTTCTATACATCTGTGTCTCTTTTGCTGTCTCACATACAGGGTTATCAGTACCATATTTCTAAATTCCATGTATATGCGTTAGTATAGTGTATTGGTGTTTTTCTTTCTAACTTACTTCACTCTGGATAATTAGCTCCAGTTTCATCTACCTCATTAAAACTGATTCAAATGTATTCTTTTTAATGGCTGAGTATTATACCGTTGTGTATATGTACCAGAGCTTTCTTATCCATTCATATGCTGATGGACATCTAGGTTGCTTCCATGTGCTGGCTATTATAAACA
Source organism: Bos mutus (assembly GCF_027580195.1). NCBI lineage: Eukaryota > Metazoa > Chordata > Mammalia > Artiodactyla > Bovidae > Bos > Bos mutus. The sequence continues at coordinate 62,324,996 of NC_091646.1, read as the reverse complement.
GTGCTGCAGTGAACATTGGGGTACACGTGTCTCTTTCAATTCTGGTTTCCATGGTGTGTATTCCCAGTAGTGGGATCACTGGGTCATATGGCAGTTCTATTTCCAGTTTTTTAAGGAATATCCACACTGTTCTCCAGAGTGGCTGAATTAGTTTGCAATCCTACCAATAGTGTAAGAGAGTTCCCTTTTCTCCACACCCTCTCCAGCATTTATTGCTTGTAGGCTTTTTTATAGCAACCATTCTGAATGGCATGAAATGGTACCTCATTGTGGTTTTGATTTGCATTTCTCTGATAATGAATGATATTGAGCATCTTTTCATGTGTTTGTTAGCCATCTGCATGTCTTCTTTGGAGAAATGTGTTCTTTGGCCCATTTTTTGGTCGGGTCGTTTACTTTTCTGGAATTGAGCTGCAGGAGTTGCTTGTATATTTTTGAGATTAATTGTTTGTTGGTTGCTTGGTTTGCTATTATTTTCTCCCATTCTGAAGGCTGTCTTTTCACCTTGTTTATACTTTCCTGTGTTGTGCAAAAGCTTTTAAAATTAATTAGGTCCCATTTGTTTATTTTTGCTTTTATTTACAATATTCTGGGAGGTGGATCATAGAAGATCCTGCTATGGTTTATGTCAGAGAGTGTTTTGCCTATGTTTTCCTCTAGGAGTTTTATAGTTTCTGGTCTTATGTTTAGATCTTTAATCCATTTTGAGTTTTTTTTTTTTTTTTTTTGTGTGTGTGTGTGTGTGTATCATGTTAGAAAGTGTTTTAGTTTCATTCTTTTACAAATTGTTGACCAGTTTTCCCAGCACCACTTGTTAAGGAGATTGTCTTTTCGATGTTATTCTTGCCTACTTTGTCAAAAATAAAGTGTCCATAGTTGCATGGATTCATCTCTGGCCTTTTTATTTTGTTCCATTGATCTATATTTCTGTCTTTGTGCTAGTACCATGCTGTCTTGATGATTGTGACTTTGTAGTAGAGCCTGAATTCAGGCAGGTTGATTCCTCTGGATCCATTCTTCTTTCTCAAGATTGCTTTGGCTAGTCGAGGTTTTTTTGTATTTCCATACAAATTGTGAAATTATTTGTCTTAGTTCTGCGAAAAATTCCGTTGGTAGCTTGACAGGGATTGCACTGAATCTATAGATTGCTTTGGGTAGTATACTCATTTTCACTATATTGATTCTTCCAATCCATGAACATGGTATATTTCTCCATCTATTTGTGCCCTCTTTGATTTCTTTCACGAGTGTTTCATAGTTTTCTATATATAGGTCTTTTGTTTCTTTAGGTGAATCTCTTCCTAAGTATCTTATTCTTTTCGTTGCAATGGTGAATGGAATTGTTTCCTTAATTTTTCTTTCTGTTTTCTCATTGTTAGTGTATAGGAATGCAAGGGATTTCTCTGTGCTAATTTTATATCCTGAAATTTTACTATATTCATTGATTAGCTCTAGTAATTTTCTGGTGGAATCTTTAGGGTTTTCTATGTAGAAGATCATGTCACCTGCAAACAGTGAGGGCTTTGCTTCTTCTTTTCCAATCTGGATTCCTTTTATTTCTTTTTCTGCTCTGATTGCTGTGGCCAAAACTTCCATAACTATGTTGAATAGGAGTGGTGAGAGTGGGCACCCTTGTCTTGTTCCTGACTTTAGGGGAAATGCTTTCAGTTTTTCACCACTGCTGTGGGTTTGTCATATATAACTTTTATTATGTTGAGATATGTTTCTTCTATGCCTGCTTTCTGGAGGGTTTTTATCATAAATGGATGTTGAATTTTGTAAAAGGCTTTCTCTGCATCTATTGAGATAATCATATGGTTTTTATTTTTTAATTTGTTAATGTGGTATATTATGTTGATTGATTTGCAGATATTGAAGAATCCTTGCATCCCTGGGATACAGCCCACTTGGTCATGATGTATGATCTTTTTAATATGTTGTTGGATTATGTTTGCTAGAGTTTTGTTAAGGATTTTTCCATCTATGTTCATCAATGATATTGGCCTTTAGTTTTCCTTTTTTGTGGCATCTTTGTCTGGTTTTGGGTGATGGTGGCCTCATAGAATGATTTTGGAAGTTTACCTTCCTCTGCCATTTTCTGGAAAAGTTTGAGTAGGATAGGTGTTATGTCAGGAGCCACCACGGGAGATCCCACCCATGACAAGGTCATGTGGAAGAGATCTGACGAGCAAGGCTTATCAGAACTCAAAGTACCCCCTGAATCTGTTCGAGCATCTACCCCAAAACCAAAATCTGTCTACTGTTTATTATATTATGTCTTTTACCAACTCTTTTGTCATTAACAGGGGGCTATCCCCGACCAACTTTCTCTGGAAAAAATCACCTTAGGGCTTTAGTTAATTAGTCTCCTGGGCATGATAGGAGTGTTTCAATTCAAACCCCTCTGATGGCTTTCTAGCTTGCCTGACAGGCTTATCTAGACTCTTGCAGCTACGCATGTGACTGTTTACAGCCTCCCAACGGTAAGAGACATGGGAAGCCTAAAACATTCTAAAAATGTAGAGCCTTTCAAAGAGTTAAAAACTATTAGAGTAGTGCTGGTGTAGGATTTCATTGTTAAGCCAGTGCTTGCTGCCAAGTGCCCATATCCCTTATCCATTGTACACCTGAGAGTGCATTAGTTAACATAGTTGGAATATAAGAAAAACAAGTAACAGCCTTGGAATTAACCACATCAGACCTTTGAGCTAGTTAGTTCTTTCTTTGTTGTAACTTACTGCACCTTTGCTCTGTGAGAATGTAACTCTGATTAGCACTTTCTAAGGCTGACATAGATTAAAAATATAAAGAAAAAACACTTCAAGAGAAAATAAGTTTTCTGGGTGAGCAGCCTTTATCAAAAAAGGGTCATAAAATGTCCACAAGCCTCCAAGGCCAGATATTGTACACAACATTGTTTGTGGAAAAGGTATGCAAAAAAAATCCTGGTTTTGATAATGACAAAACAGATGTAATGTTTGGGCTGACTCTGTATGACTTTGCACTTTCATTTCCTTCTATGTACAAGTCAAGGTATAAAAGTTCCTTTTAAAAATAAAGTTATGGGCCTCGCTCACTGAAGCTTGGTCTCCCCATGTCATTCTTTTTTTTTTTTTTTCTTTTCCCTCCTTTTCTCTCTGTTCTTCTTTCAGGAAGACTCCTTGGGGCACAGGGGCTCTCTGAGTTCACTTTTTTGCCTGGGCTTCTAAGACCTGATCGGGAAGGCGCCTTGAGTCTTCACCAGGGAGGGGGCGCCCTGCATCCTCACCCCACCGAGAGGGCGCCTGCAGCCTCCATGAACAGAACAAGTTCCGTGCCAGGAGATTTATTGTCTTTCTGTGTTTAACAAGAAAGATCAAGCCCTGCTCTCTGCTTTGCTATCCTTTCTCCTAGGTCATCATCCTGAGGGTACCCCTGGATCCTGCTGGGGCTGGACCCCGGCAAGTGGTGCCCGCACAGGGACCCAAAGGTAAGTCTCCCCCATTGTACAGTTTTCGGATGGCTTAGGACCCCACTCAGGGTGTCACAGACCCCCTTACATAAGATAGATAGGGTGAAGAGTGGAAAGTAAAAATCTTTTCGATAAAGAGATAAAAAAGATAGTAGATTTTATGACATGGGTAACTCTAAAACTAAAAAACAAAAACTTTTAATAAAAATAATCTTAAAACTGTTAGACAAAAAAAGAGTTAAGGTTAAAAAGGCTATTCAATCTTTTTTTACATTTGTACAAAAACAGGAAAAAAATTTTTTTTCCTCTCTGCTTCATTTATTTCTATCATTCTATCTTCTACCTCACTTATCCTATCTTCTGCCTCCATTATTCTACTGTTGGCTCCCTCCAGAGTGTTTTTGATCTCATTTATTGCATTATTCATTATTGATTGACTCTTTTTATTTCTTCTAGGTCCTTGTTAAACTTTTCTTGCATCTTCTCAATCCTTGTCTCTGGGATATTTATCTGTAATTCCATTTTGTTTTCAAAATTTTGGGTCATTTTTACCATCATTATTCTGAATTCTTTTTCAGGTAGACTCCCTATCTCCTTCTCTTTTGTTTGGTTTGGTGGGCATTAATCCTTTACCTGCTGAGTGTTTCTCTTCCTTTTCATCTTGTTGAGATTGCTGTGTTTGTGTTGGCCTTTCTGTATCCTGGCAGTTTGTGGTTCCTCTTTATTGTGGAGATTCCTCCCTGTGGGTAGGGTTGAATGTATGGCTTTTTGGGTTTCCTGGTTAGGGAAGCTTGCTGCAGCATTCTGGTGGATTTAGCTGGATTTCTTCTTTCTGGAGTGCCAATAAGTGTCCAGTAGTGAGTTTTAAGATGAGATTGATGTGACTTTGGGTAGCCTTTATATTAAAGTTCTTGTGTTGCTGGAGAATTTGCATGGTATGTCTTGCTCTGGAGCTTGTTGGCACTTAGGTGGAGGTCAGTTTCAGTGTAGGTATGGAAGCTTTCGGATGAGCTCTTATAGATTAATGTTCCCTGGAGACAGAAGTTGTGCTGTTCTCAGATTTTGGGCTTAAACTTCCTGTCTCTGGTGTTCAGTCTTATTCTTACAGTAGCCTCAAGACTTCTCCATCTATACAGAACTGATGATAAAACATCTAGGTTAAAGATGAAAAGATTCTCCACAGTGAGGGACACCCAGAGAGGTTCCCAGAGTTACATGGCAAAGAGAAGAGGGAGGAGGGAGATAGAAGTGACCAGGAAGAGAAGAGGTGGAATAAAAGGGGGAGAGAACAAGCTAGCCAGTAACCAATTCCCTATGTGTTCTCCACAGTCTGGAACCCTCAGAGAGGTTAACAGAATTACACTGAGAAAAGAAGAGGGAGGAAGGAGACAGAAGTGACCAGGAGGAGAAAAGGGGCAATCAAAAGGAGAGAGACAGATCCAGCCAGTAATCAGTTTCCTAAGTGTTCTCCATAGCCCAGAACACACAAAGAGATTCACAGAGTTGGGTAGAGAAGAAAAGGAGGAGTTGGAGTTAGAGGCGACCTGGTGGAGAGAAAGGAGAGTCAAAATGGGTAGAGAGCAATCAAGCCAGTAATCACACTCCCAAGTAAAAATAGGTACTGAAGATTTTGTTTTTAAAGGTACAAAATTGATCACAAATACCAAAAAGCAAAGATTAAAAATCTAGAGTAGAGGTTAGACTCTCAAAAATACAATATTGTAAAGTTAAAAAATAAGAAAAGAAAGAGCAAAAAAAAATACAATATTAAGAAAACAAAGTCACAAAAATTATAAAATATATATATGAAGTTTGCTTTAAACAGTTTCTTTTTTTTGCAAGGTAATAGTAGGTTATAAATATGAAAATTAAAGGAGTAATAGAGGACTAAAAATAAAAAATAATACATTTTAAAATTGATAATAGTAAGTATATATCTAGTAATTTCTCTGGAGCTGTTGTGGGCTGTGTGGGATCAGTTCAGTTTCAGATAGTTTCTTGATCCAGCTAATAATGGTCAAGATCTATAGGCCCCTTCCAATATAGTCGGTGCTGACTACGGGGTTTTAGTTTGTTGCACCTGTCACTTCTAGAGCTGTTCCCTTTGTTTATTTTAGCTTCTTCATTTTGCTGGTCTTTTCAGTGTCTAATTTCCCCCCTGACTCAAGGGGGCGTAAGTGGTCACTTATTTAGGCTCATTTGTTCAGTCATGCTGTGGGGAGGGAGGAACAGTGCAAACATATATCACTGGCATGTGTGGGGAGTGCTCACAGTGTCTTGGCCACACTGGGTTTGCCTGCACTCACAGCATGTGCGCTTTCCCAGTCTACACTTCTCAGGCTCTAGGTTGCTCTGACGGGGAACTGTCTGAGGTGGGCCGTGCGTTGCGTGCCCATCCCAGGTCTAAGCCGCTCAGTTTCAGGTTCTCAGGTACTCCACAAAGGTGCAGACTTGGTTGGGCCTGCGTTTTGTGCCCTTTCCAGGTCCGAGCATCTCAGGCAACGAGGTGGTTGGTGAGCGCAATCTCCCCAGGTGGTGAGTGCATCTTATCACCTCCCCAGTCCCAGCCGCTCAGTTTCCTGGATGGTAGCAGGCGCGCCTGTCTCAAGTGTGCTGTGTGTCTCTTCTGGAGAGCTGATCTCTGTCTGTGACTCTCCCGGTGAATGTCAACCATCCAGAATCCCAAGAAGTCTTAGTTAGCGACTGGAAGCCTGCTTACAGTTTGGTAGAGGATGCCTCTCTGGGACTGAGATTGTCCCTTTCCAGCTCTGGTTGCTCCCCCGCTGCGTCCCTGTCTCTGGTGGGGGATGGGCTGGCCCACAGTCAGCTAGCTCTCCTCTGGTATTTGCTCAGTCCTTTGTTCTGTGAGCGTGCCTGGCAATGCCTTAGGTTAAGGCTTTTTGCAGGATAGTTCTCTCTCTTTCTCTCTCTTTTTTCTCTCTCTTTCTCTGGCTATCCCACAGTTTGGGTTGCTATTTCACATTAGTTCCCTCTGATTGCCCTCAGGGCATTCAAGCCCAGTCGTTACCCTAAGCAATGCAGCCTGTGCCTCCCTGTTCAGCCCCCGCTTGCTGGTGGTGGATGGGAGAGCTAGGAGTTGCTGTTAGGCACATAATCTGAGGGTTTTATTTATTTATTTATTTATATTTTCTTCCCATTATGTTGCCCTCTGAGATTCCAAAACTCCCCACAGACCCACTGGTGAGAGTGTTTCCTGGTGCTTGGAAACTTCTCCTCTTTAAAACTCCCTTACCAGGCCAGATCTCCATCCCTATCTCTTTTGTGTTTCTTTTTATCTTTTATATTTTGTCCTACCTCCTTTCGAAGACAATGGGCTGCCTTTCTGGATGCCTGATGTCCTCTACCAGCATTCAGAAGTTGTTTTGTGGAATTTGCTCAGGGTTCAAATATTCTTTCAATGAATTTGTAGGGGAGAAAGTGATCTCCCTCTGTCATTCCTCCACCAACTTAGGACCTCCTAATGAGGACCCCTCATCGTTTCAGCTTTAACCTGTTTGTGTTTGGGGATATAAAGTGAGTTTCTTATAGACAGCATATAGTTAGACCATGTTATTAAATCCATATTTCAATATACACCTTTTAGTTGAAGTTACATTTGAAGCAATTACTAATAAATAGCAGTGCCTGTTATTTTGTATTTGTTTTGATATGACACCATTTCTGTCCTTCATCTCTCCCATTACTGCCATCATTTGTATTTAGTTTTTTTCTGTAGCTTATTTCTGTAGAGAGTTTTGACTCCCTTCTTATTTCTATTTGTGTATATTTTAAATATATTTTCTTTGTGGTTATCACAGAAATTGCAATTAATATTCTAAATTTATAATGTTATATTTCTAATTGATACAATCTTGTCTAAAACAATATATAAAAATTTTACTCATGTGTATTTTTCCAAAAACTTTTGTTTTATCACAAATCCATCTTTATACATTATGTAACCAATAATGCAGATTTATTGTTTTTATGCATTATCTTTTAATTCATATAGGAATTAAAAAAAGAGTTACAAACAAAAATAAAATAAAACTGGAATTTATATTTATTTGTGTGGTTACCAATACTGTAATTCTATATATCTTTTTATGTCTTTGAATTATTGTTTAGTGCCCTTTCATTTTATCCTAAATGAATCTTTTCAACATTTCTTGTGTGGTAGCTCTACTGGGTCCATTGGTAACAAATGCCCTCAGCATTTGTTTATCTGGCAAAGGTGTTTTTATTTTTAAAATTTTCTTGCTGCTTTTAATTTTTTTAATTGAGATATAGTCAATGAACAAAACCTATGTAAGCTACAGGTGTAGAATATAGTGATTCACAATTTTAAAGGTTATACTGCATTTATAGGTATTATGAAATATTGGTTATATTTCTTGTTATGCAATTTATCCTCATACTTTATTTATTTTATACATTACAGTCTGTACCTTTTAATCCCCTACTCCAAAATTTCTCCTCATTTCCCCTCTCCCAATTGGTAACCACTAATTTGTTCTCTATCCATAAGTCTGTTTCTGTTTTGTTATATTCATTGGTTTGTTTCATTTTTTTAAATATTCCATATACAAGTGATGTCAAAGAGTATCTGTCTGTCTTTGTCTGACATTTCATTTAGCATAATGTGCTTTAAATCCATCCATGGTGCTTGTTGCAAATGGAAAAATTTCATTCTTTTTATGGCTGAGTAATGAAAAATGAAAGTGAAAGTTGCTCAGCCGTGTCCAACTCTTTGCGACCCCATAGACTATACAGTCCATGGAATTATCCAGGCCAGAATACTTGAGTGGGTAGCCTTTCCCTTCTCCAGGGGATATTCCCAACACAGGGATCGAACCCAGGTTTCCCACATCGCATGAGGATTCTTTATCATCTGAGTCACCAGGGAAGCCCAAGAATACTGGAGTGGGTAGCCTATCCCTTCTCCAGTGGACCTTCCTGACCCAGGAATTTTGACCCTAGAATCGGACTGGGGTCTCCTACATTCCTGCATTGCAGGTGGATTCTTTACCAGCTGAGCCACTGAGGAAGTCCATGGCTGAGTAATTATATATATATATATATATATATATATATATATATATATAAAATATATATATAAATATATATATATATTTCTCTGTTGATAGACACAACTTGCTTCCCTATATCAGCAATCATAAATAATGCTGTTAGGAACACTGGAGTGCATGTATCTTTTTGAATGGGTGATTTTGTGTGTGTGTGTGTGTGTGTGTGTGTTGGATGTATACTCAGAAGTGATATTGCTGTGTCATGTGTTCAGTCACTAAGTCGTGTTTGACTCTTCACAACCCCATGGACTGTAGCACACCAGGCTCCTATATCCTCCACTATCTCTTGGAGTTTCTCAGAATTCATGTCCATTGAGTCCATGATGCTATCTAACAATCTCATCCTCTGCTACCCCCTTCTCCTTTTGCCTTCAATCTTTTCCAGCCTCAGGGTCTTTTCCAATGAGTTGGCTCTTTACATCAGGTAGCCAATGTATTGAGGCTTCAACTTCAGCAAATAACCCTTCCAATGAATATTCAGGACTGATTTGCTTTAGGATTGACTGGTTTGATCTCATTGCAGCCCAAGGGACTCTCAAGAGTCTTCTCTGGCACCATGATTTGAAAGTATCAGTTCTCCAGCACTCAGACTTGTGGTTCAGCTCTCACATCCATACATGAATACTGGAAAAACCATAGCTTTGACTACATGGACGTTTGTTGGCAAAGTGATGTCTCTGCTCTTTAATATACTGTCTAGGTTTGCAATAGCTTTCCTTCCAAAGAGCAAGTGTCTTTTGATTGCATGGCTGGAGTCACCATCCACAGTGATTTTGGAGCCCAAGAAAATAAAATTTGTCCATGCTTCCACTTTTTCCTCTTCCATTTGCCATGAAGTGATGGGACCAGATGCCATAATTTTAATTTTTAATGTGGACTTTCAAGCCAATTTTTTCAATCTCCACTTTCACCCATATCAAAAGGCTCTTTAGTTCCTCTTCACTTTCTGCCATTAGAGTGGTATCATCTGTATATCTGAGGTTGTTGGTATTTCTTCCAGCAATTTTGATTCCAGCTTGTGATTCATCCAGCCCAGCATTTTGCATGATGTATTCTGCATATAGGGCTTCCTAGGTGGCACACTGGTAAAGAATCCATCTGCCAAAGCAGGAGATACAAGAGACGTGGATACAATCCCTGTGTCAGAAAGATTCCTTGGAGTAGACAATGGCAGCCCATTCTAGTATTCTTACCTGGGAAATCTCATGGAGAGAGGAACTTGGTGGGCTACAGTCCAGGGAGTCATAAAAAGTAGGACATGATTGAATGACCGAGCACACACACACACACTCTGCTTATAAGTTAAATAAGCAGGGTGACAATACACAGCCTTGTACTTTTTCCCAATTTTGAACCACTCAGTTTTTCCATGTCCAATTCTAACTGTTGTTTCTTGACCCTTATATAGGTTTCTCAGGAAATAGGTAAGGTGTGGTTCATCATGACCTACACAGACAAAGGGTCATGTGTTAGTTCTCTTTTTAGTTTCTGTAGGAATCTCCATACTATTTTCCATAGCAGCAGCACCACTTAACAATTAACAGTGTACGAGAGTTCCCTGTCCCCACATCCATACCAAAAATTTTGTGGTCTTTTCGATGACAACCAGTCTGACAGTGTGAGGTAGTATCTCATTTTGTTTGGTTTTATTTCCATTTCTCTTATAATTCACGATGTTGAGCCTCTTTTCATGTGCTTTTTGTCCATATGTATGGCATCTTTGAAAAATATCTATTTAGATCTTTTTCCCGTTTTTTTATTGGGTTGCTATTGTTATTTTTTTTGAAGTTTACTTGTATGAACTGTTTATATATTTTGGACATTAATCCATTATTGGTCATGTCATTAATAAATATTTTCTCCTATTCAGTAAATTTTCTTTTCATTTTATCAATGGATTCCTTTCCTGGGCAAAAGATTTTAAGTTTAATTAAGTCCCCTTTGTTTATTTCTCATTTCATTTCCTTAGCTTTAGATAGATAGATCCAAAAAAATTACTACGTTTTATGTCAAAGAGTGTTCTGCATATGTTTCCCTCTAAGAGTTTAATGGTTTCTGATATAATGTTTATGTCTTTAATGCATTTGAGTTTATTTTTGTATATAGTGTGAGAAATGTTCTAATTTCATTCTTTTACAGGTAGCTGTCCAGTTTTCACAATACCACTTATTGAAGAGTCTGTCTTTTCTCCATTGTATAATCTGCTTCCTTTGTTGTAGATCAATTAACTATAAGTGTATGGGTTTATTTTGGGCTATCTGTTCTGTTCTGTTGATTCATGTGTCTATTTTTGTGCCAGTACCATAATGTTTTGATTACTATAGCTTTGTATTTTTAGTCTGAAGTCAGAGAGTGTGATTCTTCCAGCTCTGTTTCTCTTTCTCAAAATTGGTTCAGCTATTTGGGCCTTTTCATTTCCATAGATATTTCAGTATTTTTTGTTCTAGTTCTGTGAAAATTGCCTGTTTTGATAGGGATTGCATTGAACCTGTAGATTGCCTTTAGTAGTATGATCATTTTAACAATATTAATTCTTCCCAATCAATGAACAGTATACTTTTTCATGTTTGTCCTTGACATTGTTTGACTTTCTAAATACACTAGTATACATGGGTACATTTGAATGACCTAATTCCCCAAAGAAACTCATTCTTCAGGTATTCCTCTCAAGCTTTAGGCAATGTATTCTATATCTTAATTATAATTTTTGCCCCAGGTGGGTTAATTCACCTTGAAAAGTTTTGAAGCAGTGCTCACTGCTTTTCTATCCTGAGTGAGTTCTGAGTTTAAAACTATTAAAAAATATATACTGTAGTATTTTCTTGTGTTTTATTTCATTTTTCAGAAATGCTGGTATCATACAACTATGTTATTTTCATTATGTAGCCACTTTCCTTTTCAAACTATCTGCATTGCAGAATTTATAAAGGTTACTTGAGACTTGGGAATGACTCTTGCTTTATTCTACTAGCTTTTTCATTTATACTGTGAATTTAGGGGCAGCCCTGTGTTCATCCTCTAATGGTATAATGGGAAACCTTTTCCTCTTTTGACTTTACTCACGTCCATAGAAGTTTTTATTCTTTTTTGTCTTAATTTTGGGAAATTGCACATGGGGCATAATATGAGTTTCCTTTGACTTCCATAACAAATTACCACAAAATGAATGGCTTAAAATAGTAGATATTTAATTTCTCACAACCCTGAGGTCAGAAGTTTGAAATAAACGTGTTAGTAGGTTTGCATTCCCTCTGGAGTCTCTTGGGGAGAAACCATTCTTTGCCTCTTTCAGCTTCAATTGTTTCCAGACATTCTTTGGCAAGAGGTCACATCACTCCAATCTCTATCTCAGAGGTCATGGTGGCTTCTCTTCTTTCTATAATATCACTCTAATAAGGACTATTGTCATTACATTTAGGACCCACATGGATAATTCAGGGTGATTTCCTCATGTTAAGATTCTGACATTTGCAAAGACCCCTTTTCTAAATAAGCTAGTATTAATAAATTCTAAGAATTAGGATGTGGACATATCTTTTCAGAGGCTACCATTCAATCCATTACAGGGAATTTTGAAGGGGAGATGATAAAAATGCCTTCTCAGTGGATGACTGTCAGGGTGTTATATCTGCAAAGTCAGTAAACTTTTTATATTCCCCAGATTAATAGTCCTTTGGGCAGCTCATGTTAATGTTGTTATGCTGGATGTCAATCATCCTGAGTTTTCTTATTCTCTGGGGAATAAGGGATTAAAAGGGGCAAAATGTTTTCATATGATAGGCATTTTCTCTATTTTAAAGGAAAAGCTGATTTTAAATTGTCAATGATATATCTATCTCCCTTTATTCTCTGATCACCAGGTTCATAAAAGTCTCCCATCATCCATTTCATGAACTTTAAGGTTTCTATATCTGCGGGCTCACCGTCAACCATCTTTGATCCTCTCTTATAATGGAATGTGAAACTGAATACACAAATAGACAAAGGCCAGTTCTTATATGAAAACAGAAGTCAAACCCATAACCTGCAACAACTAACTCAGGAAGCCAAACCACAACCTTTGCAGTAAACTGAGCAGGAAGTCAAACAACCTCCTGTAGCAATAAGTTCAAAACAGCCAGAACACAATCAACAACTGCCAGCTTCCTTAATTTTTGGTTCTGCTTACAAATTAGGACTAAGTGACAGAAACAAAACATGCTTCCCTAACAGATTAAACCTAATATGCCCTGCTTCTAGTTAGTCTGCTTTCAGTTTCCCCTTGCCAACAGTTTCCAATCAGAGCATATCTGAAGCCTTCATTTTTTTCCATTACAAAGATTTCCTACTCCTTTGCTTGCCTTTGAGCTTTTGAAAAATGTAAGTGATGGTGACTACTTATTATAGCAATATCTGATTAAATAAGCCTTTATTGTTTTCACTTGGTTGGTCTTTGTTTTTTCCCTTAAAAGGCATGGGAAAGTTTGGGATGTTCTTTCATTCACTGTAATGGAGGAGTAAGGGTTTACCAGGCTGCCCTCAGCCCCATTATCCTAGACCCTTGCCTAAGAATTTCAATTTCTCAGTTGTGATGCAATGAGAGGCTCTGGCTTGACTTTAGAAACAAGAGGTACCACTCTTTTCTGTTTTGTGGTTCCCCTAAACCTAGGTGGGATTTTTAAGGACTCTATTTCCCACCTCTCTCGGAATTTTGACCATAAGGAGGGCCAATATGTGAGACTTCTTTTATAGGGACACACACTACGGACACACTTTTTGCTGCTTTCTTTCCTTTTAGATCCTCTTCTTCTCCATTAAAATAGGGCCTTTTACCTCACCTATGTAATGGGTCAAAAATCTAGATTTATCACTTATTAACTCTGTAGCTTTTTGAAAGTTTCTACTGGCAATTCATTTTCCTCATTCATAAAATAGGTATGATTATAGCACCTATCTCACAGGGTTGTAAACACTCTATGTAGATAAACTCATATACAGCACTGTCAAACAGACACTATGTCTGGAACATAGTGAACACTGAAGAAGTACTTACAATTATGACTTTCAAAGAAGACAGTAGTTCTAAACTGTTATTACTGCTGTGATAAAAATAGGTATTATATGGGCTTGCAAGTGTGTAAAAAAAAGGCAAGATAATGCAAAACTGGTACATCTAGGAAACTATAAATAGGTAAGGAAGGTTAATGGGGAAGATAGTTGGATGTAACTAAAAAGCGTGAAAAGAATGATCTACAGAAATTTGTTTCACAGAATGAATATGGAGTTTAAATTTTTAACCTATAGATAAAAACTTCTCAAAAATTAGTACATAATATAAAGCTGCTCATGTAAAATTCAAGTATCTTTGCTCAGTTTTAGAGGTCTAGGGAAAGGTCCAGGAATCCACATGTTTATTAAGTTGTGCAGATGATTCTGAGGGCTGTGGTTTTCTTATACCACACTGTGAGAAACTTTTTGCCGCAGCTACATATATTTGATTAAATTTATGTTTTGAAAGATCTAATTCTATTGTTCACAACTCGAGGTGCACATTAAAATCATTAAAAATGTGATCCAGACAGTTTTTAAAATTCCTCAGGTGATTCCAATGTTCAGTCAAGGTTGAAAAGTCTTGACTTAGCACCACTGCAAAGGGCAGATATTAGAATAGTAAAACTGGAAGCAAGCAGTTAAAATATTTGCAAGAATGATGAGGACAGGAAAAAGGGCAATAGCTGGAGAGCTGGAGGAGTAGCTGAGATATTAAAACTAGTACATCTAGAGTTTGGTAATTTATGGCATACAGAAGTGAGGGATTGGGTGATATTAACAGTGAGTCTCAGGATTTAGAGTTAGGGTTTGAGTGAAGGGAGGTGCCATTCAACAAGATGGAAACCACAGGAGGAGAAACAGATTTGGAAGAAGACTACCATTTTATAGCAGAGGTGGAGGGATGACCTAACATTTTTTTATTCTTTGGTACTGGTTCCCAGACTTTAGTATACCAAAAAGAAAAAAATAAAAGTCACCTGGGGGGTTTGTTACAAATACAAATTCTTATTTCCTCCCTGTTTCCATCTGGGAGGATTTGGAATGGAGCCCAGTGATCTTTTTTTACTTTCATTCTTTTGAACAGCCCCAGTACAGTATATAGGCTTTTGTTAAATGTATTGATAAACGTTTACTAAAAGTAAATTAAAAAACTGCACTAAAAGTCTATTTCATGACTATGAATTGACAGCTACTAATGATTTAAAAGAAGAGTCTGGTGTTGATATTAAACAATATTCTTCTTTTTATACAGTTCCACATTAATAAAATGCTTACAGTGTAATAGATTTTAATGCATAATGGAAATAGAAAGTCTCATATGAAAAAAAAAAAAAAAGAAAGCCTCATATGTTAGTGATTACAACTTAGTCTAGGTAGTGATTAACTTTAATGAAAGTTTAACTCTATTATAAATAAAAGCAACTGATGTATATGGGAGTATATGTAGATCCACCTTGCTAAATATATTTTGTTATTGCTGACCATTAATTCTATCTTCAGAAATTTCAGAATCTCTCTGCTCTCCTTTGCCTTGTGAAGTATTTCAAAATCCTAAAAAAAATGAATAAATAAAATAAAATAAAGTTATAATATCAATACTGATAATTTCCAGTATGAAGTTGTTAAACTCAAGTATCTAGGTAAGTTTGCTAATTATCTTACCTGGGCCTCTACAAACTGCTGCCAGCTAAGTTAGAGAAAAAAAATTTCCTCAGAGGATCAGTCATTTTATACTGTAATGTATGATGAAAAATACCAGATAAGTATCCCAAAACATGGTTCATGATAAAATTTCCTTTTGTGATGTTTTCATAATAAAATACAGATTTCCTTATCTTCAGGGACATAATTAAGTCATTCCAAAAATGGATATACCTGTACTTCTTACCCCATGAATATTTTATTTCCTCATATAAATGGCCTTAAAATATGAAGTCAAAATAAAACAAACATGGGCATTTATTCTTACTCCACAATATTCTCAGTCTTTGAATATCTGAGGTGGTAGAGCCTTAAGGGTGGAAATCTTCATCCTCATTTCTTGAAGTACTTTCAAACTGACAGAAATATTTATTAATACATACTTTATTTTGTAAGTATCTAAAATTCTGGTCTCTTCTTCCTGTCTCTGCTTCACCTAGATAGACAAAGATATAGAAAGGAAGAGTTCAACTGATCTCAATGTTTTATGTTTTATTTTCCCTGTCCATTATGCTATAGAAGAGGAACAGCTTTTAATGGTATAATATTTTTGAGGCACTCCAACATAAAAACAGACTTAAAGAATACAATATGTAACCATTTGACTTAAATTCACAGAGAAAAAGAAGTTAAGCAAAGTGAAGAGGCAGAGAACTACTCTCAATTGAAAGCAAGGCAAAACACTGAAAAAATAAATAATGAAACCAAAATAAAGAATTTACCAGATAGAGCATTCAAAATATTGATAATAGAAGTGTTAAATCAATTACAAAAAAAATTGATCCAAACACTGAATATTTAAACAAGGAACTAAAAACTAAAGTATACCCAATCAAAAATAAGTATTTCAATACCTGATATAAAAATTACCCTACAATGAATGAATACTAGATAAAGAGATACAGAAAAATGACAAAGTAATCTGGAAGATAGAATGATGGAAATCACGCACTCAGAGCAGCAGAAAGAAAAACTAATGTTTTAAAAATGAAAGCAATCAAAGAGACTTCTGATATAACATTAAGCACTTTAATATTCACAGTATAGGGGTACCAGAGGTAGAAGAGAGAGAGAGGGGTGTCAAAAACTTATATGGAGTAATATGGATGAAAACTTCCCAAATCTGAAGAAAGGAACAGATATTCAGGTACAGGAAGCACAAAAGTTCCCAAATAAGATGAAGCCAAAGAATCCCATACCAAGATATGTCACAGTTAAAATGACAAAGATAAAAAAGATAATTCTAAAAGAAGCAAGAGAAACACAATCAGTTACAAGGGAATCCCATAAAACTATCAGCTAATTAATTTTATAGCAGAAACTTTGCAGACTAGAAGGAGTGGCATGATATTTAATATATTCAAAGTGTTGGAAGGGAAAAACCTGCAACCTCGGATATTCTACCCAGAAAGATTATCATTTAGAATAGAAAAAGAGGGCTTCCCTGGTGGCTCAGTGGTAAAGAATCTGCCTGCCAATTCAGGAGACACAGGTTCAATCTCTGATCGGGGAAGATCCCACATGCCTCGGAGCAACTAAGCCCATGTGTCACAACTATTGGGCCTATGCTCTGGAGCCTGGGAGTCACAACTACTGAAGTCTTCACACTCTGGAGCCCATGCTCCACAACAGGAGAAGCCACTCCAGTGAGAAACTTGAGCACTGAAACTGGAGAATAGGCCATGCTCTCTGAAACTAGAGAAAGCCAGAGCAGCAATGAAGACCTAGCATAGCCAAAAATAGATAAATAAATAAAATTATTAAAAGAAAAATAGAAAAAGAACTTCCCAGACAATCAAAGACTAAAATAATTAATCAATACTAAACCTATCCTTAAAGAAATGTTGAAGGGTCTCTCTCAATGAAAAGAATTAAGAATTCACAGGAAAGGGAAAAATCCCACTAGGAAAGAAAAATATAGTAAAAAATGAAAAACACCTAAACTAGCCAATATATAGATTAAAATACAAAGAAATTGTAAAAGCAACTATAACTACAATGAACTATTAAGGGATAAAAATGATGATGTAAAATAAGACATCAAAAAGAAAAAATATGAAAGAAGGGAATAAACAATATAGATCCTTTAGAATGCATTTGTCATGAGAGGCTATTGTTAGCAACTATATGCCAATAAAAATGGACAGCCTGGAAGAAATGGATAAATTCTTAGAAAGGTACAAACCTCCAAGATTCAAC
Organism: Bos mutus; assembly: GCF_027580195.1. Classification (NCBI taxonomy): domain Eukaryota; kingdom Metazoa; phylum Chordata; class Mammalia; order Artiodactyla; family Bovidae; genus Bos; species Bos mutus. Next base: position 62,307,524 of record NC_091646.1, on the reverse strand, counting down.
CAGGAAGAAATAAAAAATATGAACAGACTAATCACAAGTACTGAAATCAAAACTGTGATAAAAAGTCTTCCAACAGATGGCTTCACAGGCAAATTCTGCCAAACATTTAGAGAAGAGCTAACACCTATCCTGTTTCACCCTGATACCAAAACCAGACAAAGATATCACACAAAAAAGAAAATTACAAGCCAATATCACTGATGAACATAGATGTAAAAATTCTCAACAAAGTCTAGCAAACAGAATCAACAACACATTAAAAGGATCAAACACCATGATCAAGTGGGGTTTATTCCAGGGATGTAAGGATTCTTCCATATATGCAAATCAATCAATGTGATACATCATATTAACTAATTTTTCAACACAGTTGAACACCCATATGCAATAAAAACTCTCAGAAAATCAGCATAGAAGGAGTCTAACTTCTATAGTAAAGGTACATAATAAAGGTACAACAAACTCACAGCAAACATTACTGTCAATGGTGAAAAATTGAAACCATTTCCTCTAAGATCAGGAACAAGACAAGGGTGCCAACTGTCACCACTATTATTCAATATAGTTTTGGAAGCCCTAGCCACAGCAGTCAGAGAAGGAAAAGAAATAAAAGTAATCCATACTGTAAAAGAAGAAGTGAAACTCTCACTGTTTGCAGATGACATGATAATATACATAGAAAACCCTAAAGATAATATCAGAAAATTACTAGGGCTAATCATTGAATTTAGTAAAATCACAAATACAAAATTAATAGACAAATCCCTTGCATTTCTATACACTAACAACAAAAAATCAGAAAAAGAAATTAAGGCAATAATGCCATTTATTATCACAACAAAAAGTATGATGCCTAGGAATAAACCTACCCAAAGAGACAAAAGACCTGTATGCAGAAAACTAAAAGACACTGATGAAAGAAATCAAAGATGACACAAACAGCTGGAGAGATACACCATGTTTTTGGATGGAAAAATAAATATTGTGAAAATGACTGTACTATCCAAAGCAATCTACAGACCCAATGCAATCCCTATCAAATATTTTCCAAAGAACCAGAAGAAAAAAATTTGCAATTTGTATGGAGACACAAAGCCCCAAATAGCAGTTTTGAGAAAGAAGAATGGAGTTCGAAGAATCAACCTTCCTGACTTACGACTATACTACAAAGCTGCAATCATCAAGAAAGTAAGGTAATGGCACAATACTAGAAATATAGATCAATTGAACAAGATAGAAACTGCAGAGATAAATCCACACACCTATTGACATGTTATCTTTGACAAAGGAGTCACAAATATACAATGGAGAAAAGACAGCCTCTTCAATAAGTTATGCTGGGAAAACGGGACAGCTCTCTGTAAAATAATGAAATTAGAATACTCCCTCAGTTCAGTTCAGTCGCTCAGTCATGCCCGACTCTTTGGAACCCCATGAATCGCAGCACGCCAGGCGTCCCTGCCCATCACCAACTCCCGGAGTTCACCCAGACTCACATCCATCGAGTCAGTGATGCCATCCAGCCATCTCATCCTCTGTCGTCCCCTTCTCCTCCTGCCCCCAATCCCTCCCAGCATCAGAGTCGTTTCCAATGAGTCAACTCTTCGCATGAGGTGGCCAAAGTACTGGAGTTTCAGCTTTAGCATCATTTCTTCCAAAGAAATCCCAGGGCTGATCTCCTTCAGAATGGACTGGTTGGATCTCCTTGCAGTCCAAGGGACTCGCCAGTGTCTTCTCCAACACCACAGTTCAAAAACATAAATTCTTTGGTGCTCAGCCTTCTTTACAGTCCAACTCTCACATCCATATATGACCACAGGAAAAACCATAGCCTGGACTAGACGGACCTTTATTGGCAAAGTAATGTCTCTGCTTTTCAATATGCTATCTAGGTTGGACATAACTTTCCTTCCAAGAAGTAAGCGTCTTTTAATATCATGGCTGCAGTCACCATCTGCAGTGATTTTGGAGCCCCCCAAAATACAGTCTGACACTGTTTCCACTGTTTCCCCATCTATTTCCCATGAAGTGATGGGACCAGATGCCATGATCTTCGTTTTCTGAATGTTGAGCTTTAAGCCAACTTTTTCACTCTCCACTTTCACTTTCATCAAGAGGCTTTTTAGTTCCTCTTCACTTTGTCATCTGTTACTATACCGTATTTCCCCCATTGTCTTTTCCCCTGAAATACAGATTACCTCTAAAGTAAAACTGCAATAGTTGGTTATCTTTTAAAACTGTTTTATAACTACAACTTTTTGTTAATAGCTGTAACATAAATTTTAAACTTTGAAGTTTCTACATTTTCATATGATAGTCTTGGAATAAAACCTGTGATGAATAGAATTAGAAAACTTATGTAAAAGCGTTTTGACATGCACAAACTCCAGCTTATTCAAATAGGATTTTTGTTTGGTGACTTGAAAATGTTATCTAGTCATGCCTAGAAAACGATGCTTATTTCCAACCACTGAGAAATTTCTGACATTTAAAATGCAGCATTTTCACTTTCTCAGGCTCATTCGTTTTCAAAATTGCAAAAGCATGATGCATGTGACTAAGTCAAATTTCTATAGTGGTTTTTCAAAATCTTTTCAGAGGAAACCATTAAGAGAACAGTTGCTTAGACCAATGCTAGTCTGAGTGTGGTTCATAAGGCTAGCAGTATCTGCTTACCTCATCTGAAAACTACAGTCAGAATTTCTGGGAGTGGGTCTCAGGAATATTTTAATACATCTTCCAGATTTTTATGTTACAGTTTGAGCTACACAGATCAACACTTGGGTGAGACTTCTACTGTATCCACTGTAGTCCCTACTGATTGAAAATCACTCCCTCTTACTCAGTACCATATCCAATAACATGATTCACAATGTTAAAAAAACACACACACACACACACACACATAATCAAATGGCCCATAATTTTCTTTTTTAAACTACTTTTTGTTATTGTTTCTTAGTTAAGTGTTAGTCGCTAGTCGTGGCTGACTCTTTGCGATCCCATGAACAGTAGCCCGCCAGGCTCCACTTTCCATGGAATTCTCCAGGAAAGAATACTGGAGTGGGTTGCCATTCTCTTCTCCAGGGGATCTTCCTGACTCAAGGACTGAACCCCAGTCTCCTGAATTGCAGGAGAAGATTCTTTACCAACTGAATGACCAGGGAAACCCATTGTTTCTTAGTATCCAGGTGAAATAAATCCCTACTCTACATGCTGCTGCTGCTGCTGCTAAGTCGCTTCAGTCGTGTCCGACTCTGTGCGACCCCATAGACGGCAGCCCACCAGGCTTCCCCATCCCTGGCAAGAACACTGAGTGGGTTGCAATTTCCTTCTCCAATGCATGAAAGTAGAAAGTGAAAATGAAGTTGCTCAGTCGTGTCTGACTTTTAGCGACCCCATGGACTGCAGCCTACCAGGCTCCTCCATCCATGGATTTTCCAGGCAAGAGTACTGGAGTGGGGTGCCATTGCCTTCTCCGAATCTACCTGATGAAGTTTTATGAAAGCAATGCACTCTTTCTAGGCTGAGACCAAATCTCTTTCCTAGCGTGTATCATAGTATCTGACACAGAGCAGGAGTTTGATGAATGTTTGTCAACCATATGTAACCAATCTCACCTCTTTTTTAAAAAAGTAGCCACTTAAAATTATGTATGTGGCTCAAAATATATTGCTGTTGGAGAGCACCGTTCTATAGTACTTCCTACATCTTGGTTAAAAAGAATTCATCTAAACTTCAATTAAGCTAAGAAACGTCTGATTTATGTAAATACACGTTCTACTTTGAAACTAATCAGTTTGTCTTTTTGGGGTTGCCCAGGCTTCTCTTGGCACCCCGCTCCAGTACTCTTGCCTGGAAAATCCCATGGACAAAGGAGCCTCGTGGGCTGCACTCCATGGGGTCGCTAAGAGTCAGACACGACTGAGCAACTTCACTTTCACTTTTCACTTTCATGCATTGGAGAAGGAAATGACAACCCAGTCCAGTGTTCTTGCCTGGAGAATCTCAGGGACGGGGGAGCCTGGTGGGCTGCCATCTATGGGGTCACACAGAGTCGGACACGACTGAAGTGACTTAGCAGCAGGCTTCTCTAAAGATTCTGGCCATTCACTCAATGGCATTTCCCCCCTCTCGTTCTAAACAAAGTTCTTTATTTCTTCCATTTGAAACATCAATAACATTATTGGAAACCCTTAAGATGAGCTCAGAACACAGAAACCTCCCAGATCAATCAGTTCTTAGAACACAACCTGGGTGAAGGTGTTAACCACATTCCCTGTTCTCATCTGCACCTGGCACCCTGAAAACCTAGTGAGGAGGAGCTGAACAATGAAAAGCAGGGAGGAGATAATAATGTCTTAGCACAATCCTGAAGTTCCCAACTGGAATGTCTTCAGTATTTTCTGCCTGCTGGGTTTTTTTTCTTTCCACTCATCTCCCTAGAGCCTGACATGCTGGTATAATAGATTTTACTGGAGATTATTGTTTCTACTCTGAAGCTGTTTTGTAGAAGTAACACAGCCAGCCTGATGAGTTGAGCTACACAGATCAACAACAGCTCAGCAACGCTAGATGCTGTGTCCAAAGGCCCAGCCCTTCTCAGGGACGTTGCTAAGGGCCAGGGACCCTATGCTCAGATTGGCTGGGAAATAAGTGCCCTCATGGAGCAAGTGCTCACCCATTCTGGGAACTCTGGGCATCTGGTGACTAACAGGTTATAGTCATCACCGGCCTGGTGGGAGGGGCTAAACTGTCTGGGAGAACAAACTCTAGTTAAGGGTTCTTTCCTCTCCTTATCTCTGCAGCCCAGGGAAAGAGTGGCAGGAAGAACTGAAGGACTCTGCATTCCTGCTGTCTCTTCTCCCACTTCCTTGCTTGGGAATGGTGGTGAGTGTTAGCTTTCATACTTGACAAAAGTGGCCACAAATGAAGTGTCAAGACACCTGAGGGAGAAAATGGGCAAAACACAAAGTGATGTGTGAACAAAACAGACATATTAGAACTCATGCTGCTTAGGTTTGTAGGAACAAAGCAAATGGTGCCAGTGCTTACCTGTATGGGACTGGACCACCACAACAACCTATTTTTTATCTTTTCTCTTAGGCCAGGGAGGTACCTTCTTTCCCTCTCCAGTCCCTCCCCCTACTAGAGGATATGCTTTGCATGGCACACCTTCCTTCCTGGAGTTGAGTGTTTTTGGTTTGTAGTCTCTGACACTCCTAGGACTTCCTTTCTCCCTGCAAAAAGATGACCCCACACTTTAATGTCTGTTTTCCCTTCAATAACTTCGTAGCTCACTATCCCAGCTTTTATTCTTGAGTTTTGATCTTTTCCAGTAGTTGAAGATCAGAATAACATTTACAAGATTTGGGGGGTTTTCCAAAAATGGGTAATGAAAATTGAGAGAGAAGTGGCAAAGAACCTCAGCACCAGCTGTGTTAGGCAAATCTGGATTCCGCTTCATAACTATGGATCTTATTACGTATAAAATAAATTATTTCACCTCAATTTCTCTATTGTTAAAGTGAGGAAGGTCATGTCTACCTAACAGCATCATCTGTGAAGAGTAAATGAATTGAGTATGTAAAAGTGGTCTGACAAGACAATAATTATTATCAAAGATAATAAATGCCAGATTCTTTGCATGCTGCTTGGAAACAGCCACATTAATATGAAAAATAATAATAATAAATATCTACGTTCAAGAAGCTAAGAGAGTGGTGACTGATGAGATGAGGTAAAAGCAGTGTAGAAAAGTCTAAAATAGGGTAGGTGGGTCAAGACACTTCAGGGATTTGAAAAAATGAGTGCTAAACTGACCTTAAGGATATATATTTGCCAGGAAATTACAAGAATGAAGGAATTTTAAGTAAGATGAAAGTCGTGAAGCAACATGGTAATTGCAACTTCAAAGTGCACCTGGAAGAAAGAAGGCTAAAAAAGTTTCATGTTAGATTTTTATTTTTAGCATTTCCCAGGCTATTTTCTGTTTTGTTAAAGTGTATAAAATCATAATGTACAGATTTGCTGAGATTAAATAAGTGCAGATGTTGCTTAAAAGCATCTTTCACATGTGAGACACTCAATAAATTATATCTATTCCTATTATTAAACCATTAGAATCCATTGAAGGATTAAGCAGGTTTGTGTGAAAGGTGGATAAGTCTAACATGTCAACTGGATTTGAAAGGGGGCAAGTTTGGAAACAGCTGCATAATCCAAGAATGAATTGACAGTAGTGAAAGGCAGAGATATTTAGAACAGAAGACTGCTAAAATGTGGATCAGCCAGATATAGAAATGAGTAAGGAAAAGGAATTATACAGTGGAAGTGACAAATAGATTCAAGGGATTAGATCTCTTAGACAGAGCGCCAGAAGAACTATGGACAGAAGTTTGTGACATTGTACAGGAGGCAGAAATCAAGATCATCCCCAAGAAAAAGAAATGCAAAAAGGATTTTCTTTCTTTTTTTTTTTTTTGTCTGAGGAGGCCTTACAAATAGCTGATAAAAGAAGAGAAGTGAAAGGCAAAGGAAAAAGGAAAGATATACCCATTTGAATGCAGGACTCCAAAGAATAGTAAGGAGAGATAAAAAAAAAAACCTTCCTCCATGCTCAATGAAAATAAATAGAGGAAAACAATAGAATAGAAAATACTAGAGATCACTTGAAGAAAATTGGAGATGCCAAGGGAACATTTCATGGAAAGATGGGCACAATAAAGGACAGAAATGGTATGGACCTAACAGAAGCAGAAGATATTAAGAAGAGGTAGCAAGAATACACACAACTATACAAAAAAGATATTTATGACCCATATAACCACAATGGTGTGATCACTCACCTAGAGCCAGACATCCCATAATGTGAAGTCAAGTGGGCCTTAGGAAGCATCACTACGAACAAAGGTAGTGATGGAATTCCAGTTGAGCTCTTTCAAATCCTAAAAGCACTGTTAAAGTGCTGCACTCACTATGCCAGCAAATTTGGAAAACAACAGTGGCCACAGGACTGGAAAAGGTCAGTTTTCATTCCAATCCCAAAGAAAGGCAATGCCAAAGAATGCTCATATTATTGCACAATTGCACTCATCTCACATGCTAGCAAAGTAATGCTCAAAATTCTCTAAGCCAGGCTTCGACAGTATGTGAAGCCTAAACTTCCAGATGTACAACCTGGATTTAGAAAAGGCAGAGGAACAAGAGATCAAATTGCCAACATCCATTGGATCACTGAAAAAGCAAGAGAGTACCAGAAAAACATCTTCTTCTGCTTTATTGACTATGCCAAAGCCTTTGACTGTGTGGACCATCACAAACTGTGGAAAATACTGAAAGAGATGGGAATACCAGAGCACATTACCTGCCTCCTGAGAAACCTTTATGCAGGTCAGGAAACAACAGTTAGAACTGGACATGGAACAATAGACTGGTTCCAAATAAGGAAGCAGTACATCAAGGCTGTATATTGCCACCCTGCTTATTTAACTTATATGAAGAGTACATCATGAGACATGCTGAGCTGGATGAAGCACAAGCTGGAAGCAAGTATTTGGGGAAAATATCAGTAACCTCAAATATGCATATGACACCACCCTTATGGCAGAAAGTTAAGAAGAACTAAATAGACTCTTGATGAAAGTGAAAGAGAAGACTGAAAAAGTTGGCTTAAAGCTCAACATTCAGACAACTAAGATTATGGCATCTGGTCCCATCACTTCACGGCAAATTGAGGGGAAACAATGGAAACAATGAGACACTTTATTTTGGGGGGCTCCACAATCACTGCAGATGGTGACTGCAGCCATGAAATTAAAAGACACTTGCTCCTTGGAAGAAAAATTATGACCAACTTAGCATATTAAAAAGCTGAGACATTACTTTGTCAACAAAGGTCCATCTAGTGAAAGCTGTGGTTTTACCAGTTTTCATGTATGGATGTGAGAGCTGGACTATAAAGAAAGTTGAACTGTGGTGTTGGAGAAGACCTCTGAGAGTCCCTTGTACTGCAAGGAAATCCATCTAATCAATCGTAAAGGAAATGAGTCCTGAATTTTCATTGGAACAGCTGATGCCGAAGCTGAAACTCTAGTACTTTGGCCAACTGATGTGAAGAACTGACTCATTGGAAAACACCCTGATGCTGGGAAATATTGAAGGCAGGAGGGGAAGGGGATGACAGAGGATAAGTTGGTTGGATAGCATCACCTACTTGATGAACATGAGTTTGAGTAAGCTCCAGGAGTTGGTGATGGACAGGGAGGCCTGGCGTGCTGCAGTCCAGTTCAGTTCAGTCTCTCAGTTGTGTCCGACTCTTTGCGACCCTGTGTACCACAGCATGCTGTCCATCACCAATCCCCAGAATCCACCCAAACCCATGTCCATGGGGTCACAAAACGTCAGACACAACTGAGCCATTGAAATGAACTGAAGGCAAAAGAAATGGAGTATAACCAGTAAAGTTTAGATTAGAAACAATTTCTCCATTTCCTTTTAATATTCTTTTGTGATAGCAGTGGTAGAAAATCTATTTTTTCAACAATTGTTTTCATTATTTTTCTGGTGTGGAATTGTGGAACATTCTCTCATTTGCTATTCCTGCCCTTCCAAGCTATGTTAATGCACTATTTCTTAAAAGAAGATGTCTTTGACCACCTAAAAAAGAGATTGATATGATTCATATAACTATAATTAACCTATTCTGTAGGCTATTTGTGATGCTTATTTTGAAATAATTATTTGTAAAACAAAAGCTATATTGATAACTGTAGCTGAAAGTATCAACTATGTAGAAATATTATTCATGTTTTACAGTCTACTTTGGCAGTTTGCATTGTGTTTAAAATCATTCTAAATAATGGGCTAGACCCTTGTGAGATTGAGAAAATAGACTCAAAGAAAGTAGCATAGATTTTTTTTTTTTGGTACTCTTATGTATTTGGGTTATTTTTAATCAAGCAAATAACACATGAATACATAGGCATTGCATCAATATAATGATTAAAGCCATATGGAAGTATAGGGAGTAAAAGATAAAATTACCAGTTCACCTTCTCCTTGCCAACCCTCTCCCACTGGAAACTACTATTAACAGTTTGGTTTGTATTCTTTTTCACAATTATATATATATATATATAGCCAATTAAAGGGGAGAAAAATCCTCTATAGCAGGAAAATTAAGCACATGGGCTTTGAAGTCAGGCTGCCTGGGTTCTAACTCAGATTCTACCACTTAAAGCTGTGTGATATTGGACATCTTATCTTACTTTTCTGTCCTTCAGTCTCTTCTTAAGTACAGTGACAGTTAACATATCTGCTTAACAGAAGTGTTTTGAGGATTAAATTAGTATTGTGACTAATTTAGAAAAGTGTTTGGCATATACTATGTGTGTGCACTGTATATATGGTTCTGCAACTTGAATCCCATCAATAGACATAAAGGCAATACAGTTTAGTGATTTAAGATTATGGATTCTGAATCCAATTGCATGGTGCAAATCTTAGTTCCAGTATTTACTAGCTTTGTCTTTGTTTCCTCTCTAAAAAAGGGACAATAGTTTCTGTTTTAAATTAAGCCTTGTGTGATTTAGAATGACATTTATTCACACATGATTTAGAAAGGCATTTAGAATGACTGTTATATAGTAATTACTTATTTTTTTATCATTCCATCATTAAAAGTCCTCAGTTTGGTATTTCATATAATAGAGGTATAATAAGTAAATCATTGTCTTTTATTGTTTTAATTATACATTATTGCAAAATATGCTGGTTACCATACTACTTTTTTGCTACTTAAAACATTAAAATATTCTTGTCTATATCTTCACTTTAAAGAAGAGAGCTATTGCTGTTAACATTTCCCACTGTCATTTGCATCTTGTATTCAGTACTTTCAAGATCCTCTTTTAGTATGTGATCATTACCATACCATATATGTGATAAACCCACACTATTTTTCTATTAGTTGGTTCAGTCCTAGGGTATGAATGGAAAGGGGAACCATTTCATTTTGTGTGGTTACAGTTATAATTCTGAGGTATAGCAAGAGCTGAGAAAGAACAAGACAAAAGGGACTATTCCTGTGTTTGGGCTGTTGCAATCTCAGAAGACTGAGTCTTTCTTTAGGTATCCTGACACTCAGAAAAGGTAAGTCTAAATTTTCATGTATTTTAGTTTGTGTTGTTTTATTTTCTACAAAAAAGGTTTTAAATATGAATAAGTAGGTTTCCTGGAGACATTTATAGTAGACACTACAGAGCTATTAAAGGAAAATTGTTTCTTGAATCAAATCTGCTTTTCCCTTTTGAACTCTTGTAGCATTTTTAGGGAAAACTCAGAGTCTTAAAATTGCACTAAATAATCATACAAAAGACTGGCATAAGTGCTCTGGAAAATAAGATTTAGGTCCAAAAGAAAAGAACAAAAGGGAGGAAGGGAAAAAGGGAAAGAAAATAAAAACAAAAAAGAATGGTAGTGAATTTGACGAACCTATTTGTATTTAGATTACTGAAAAAGTAAATGGATATATTTATAGCTTAAATCAGACAGTTTGCAGAAATTCAAACTGTATATAAATATCTATCTCTCAAATACATTCTGAGGTATAGTAATTGTTTTCAACATCACTCAAGTAATATTAATTAAAGCACTGTTAAGACAAATTCCTTAAAACTGTCTTGGTTTTAAGCAGACTGTTTGAAAATAAAGGGTTAGGCACTTTAACTAATAAATTTAAAGTAAATAATTCTTGACAGTTGAGTATGTATTAAAATAAATATACATTTTTAGAAATTTGTACTTTTAAAACATTTGCATGTATACCATATAACATCCTGATAATAACCCAGTGAAAAACTCTAGGGAACATTATTATCACCATTTACCAGGAAAATCAATATCCAGGAATGGTAAATAAATTACCTGATAGTAAATAGGTAATGACAGAATTGGAAGCCAAGTCTCCTTACCCCTGGTCCTATTCTCTATCCTTTGAGCAATAGTGTCTCCCTTAATTATTTGTGTTTTCATGTAGCAGTTAAATCTTCATTAAATATTTTTAAATATGTTGCCTTAATGAGTTTTTTTTTTTTTTTTAATTTTCAGGATATATTGCATTCTTCTGATTAGAAACCTTGTCTACTAAAATGCTTGGAGAATCCTTCCTAATTGAACTCCTATACAAAGAACAAGTTACATGTAAGAAAACCTCAAATGATGAAAAGGAAACTTGGAAAAAGCAACTTTTAGATATAGAAGATAATTCACATTCCCCTGATAAAATGGAAAATGAAAATAAGGTCATGAAAGAAAGTTTAACAGAGAAAAGTAATGATACAAGTAAAATAAAATCTGTGGATGAGATAACTGTAGCAAAATGCAAGAGTGCATCCTTTCCAGGGAATGTGTCTGCTGCACTGCCCATTCCAAAGAGAGAGCAACATGATGAAAAACAATTAGATTTATACAGATCTTATTCATGTACAAGTATTTGCCAGAATTATCCTGACCTACAGATTGGAGGAGACCATGTAGGTAACATGTATGATTCTGGCTGCTTTGTGGAACACATACGGGATGATGTTTTTAGTGGTCCTCTTTTGTTTTCAGTAGATATACCATTGGGTCATTCTCCCATCATTGAACCTCTAGACAAACTGCCTACCTCAAAGCTTTTGAATGGGGATGAAATTCAAGAAAGAAGTATGTTGTTTCATAAACAGCCCCTTTCTAATTCTATGCTTAATAGTTATATGGAAAAAAAAGTGGATGAACTCTACAAACTGTTTTTGGAAGAAAATCTCACTCAGTGCTGCTCCATAACCAACCTCATGGCTTCCAACTTGTTAATGAATAATATAAATCAGATTAGCCTCCAAATCTCTCAAGAGCAGAACACAGAGGCATTAAAAATTCGGGAAGTTCTTTTATATTCTTTAACAAGATGTAATCTCTGTAACATTTCCCATGGAAATAGTTCTGAATTCAGCACTCCTAATTTACAAATATCAAACCAGAGAAGTAGAGAACTTGTACCACATCTACAATAAGAATCAACTGCAGTTTGGTTGGACTGATTTATGAGACTGGAGTAACAGTAGTCTTCTCTAGTTTATCGTGTCACATCAGCCCCTTTGTGGTGTGATTACTATAATTTTTGAGAACTTATTTGATCGCTGGTACATCTGAATTCTTGTAGGAGACAATATAAATAACTAACTTTTATGACTATGCTTTTGTTTTGACATCTTTAATAGCTGTTACATTCAAGTTTGTGTATTCCATATGTGTGATCTATCTAATTGCCACCAGCATCCGAAGTTGATTACTTCACTCTCACTCATCATATTTGTTTACCACAAAAGTGATTTTAAAAAAGTGAGATGTAGACAGAATTTTTCTCAGCTACTGAAAAGACAACTGGAAACTGTATCAGATATAAGCATATCTTTCTCCATAAAAGTGTTTAAAGACATATGCTGCTGCTGCTAAGTCAATTCAGTCATGTCACACTCTGTGGGACCACATAGACGGCAGCCAGCAGGCTCCCCCATCCCTGGGATTCTCCAGGCAAGAACACTGGAGTGGGTTGCCATTTCCTTCTCCAATGCATGAAAGTAAAAAGTGAAAGTAATGTTGCTCAGTCTTGTCCGACTCTTAAACACTTTTCTTTTTATTTTCAACATACAGAATTTTTCACACTGACAATCAGAAATTATTCAAATAAAAGTTGGATTTAAATGATACTTGAAAGAAATGTGGAATGAGAGCTTAAGGAAAAATGGAGACTTTGCCATTAATATTTGGAGTTGAACTTCATGCTTTTGAACTTTCTTGGGACAAGCATCAGCTTTTATATATCACTCTGTTAAGCATGGTGTTTTTCAGCTATGGGAGGAAGGAAAGCATATACATAGAGTGAACAAAGTGAATAGAGAACCACCATTTAGAAATAGAGAGGCTCTCTTGGTAACTTTTTACACTTCTTATATTATCCTTAATCAAGATACTGGCTTAGGATAAAAGCAGGATATTAGAGCAATTTTGGAATTTAATTAAACTAATTAGTAAAAGATATCTAAAAGAATGATATAGTTTATTGCAGACATGGAAAAAAGACCCAATAGCTCACACTTCTCTCTCATGTATAGTAAATTGATTAGCATGTACTTTTGCTTGTAAAATGAAATGGTATAATTTATGTTATTGAATTGTTATGGTTGATAAAATTTGTACCATAGCACTCACATATTTCTTTCTAATAATTTATTTGGTCTTCGTTTAAACTCTAAAGAATGTGTTAGTCAGATGCTCTTATGATTTGTTCTTTGTGATCACAGAATCATTAATTTATTTTAATCATTTTCAAATTTCTATGATCTAGTAATAAGTACTCCTGATTTGTTTCCTGTTTTTATTTACATAAAATACAATGTTCTTTAAAATAAGATGTTGTTCATAAAATAAGATGTTTTTCTTTCTCCAACATTTTCTCCAATAACCCTCTCAATCCATTTCCATCATTCTGACATTTGATTCTGAAGAGGCAATGGATAAGAGTTGTTTAACAACTGGCTTAGTGTTTTGTATATACAGAAACTCAAGCAAGGGCTCTGTATCAACCTAGAGGGATGGGATGAGGAGGGAGATTGGAGGGAGCTTCAGGAGGGGATATATGTATCAGTTCAGTTCAGTCGCTCACTCGTGTCCAACTCTTTGCGACCCCATGAACTGCAGCATGCCAGGCCTCCCTGTCCATCACCAACTCCTGGAGTTCACTCAAACTCATGTCCATGTATACCTATGGCCAATTCATGTTGAGGTTTGACAGAAAACAGTAAAATTCTGTAAAGCAATTATCCTTCAATAAAAAATAAATTAATTAAAAAAAGAAATAAAAACAGTTGTGTGTACATTGTTTTATATATTACTAAATGTGTACATTTTAATATGAGTTACCAAATGATAAAATATTAATGTAAACTTTGTCTTTTCCAAAGTGAATTAAATGTTGTTGGGTAATATTATTGGTGTGAAATTTTCTTAAATATTGTAATATATATTAATACTTTATTTATGAAGCAGGTATATTCATAAATATTAACACTGCATATATATATTAAAGAAACAATATCTATCAAGCATCAAATTTAGAAGTATATTATACTCTCAGATTTAAATCTTTTCCTCTTGTTTATGACACACAAATTCTTAATTTCTAAATATACTCACTTTTAAATGGCCTAAGAATTCAATGTGATATATAAACAAGGAAAGATTATAAATTTAGTGTTCTTTTCTTTTCTTTTTACTCTTATTTGCTTTTATTAGCTTATGAATAGTAAAAAGAATTCAACAGAATAGAAACAATCAAATTAGCTCACAGACAAGAAGCCAAATAATAATAATAATCTAAAAAGAAACCACCAAATAGAAAATATTAGGCACAATGACTGAAAGAAAAGATATCATCCTTTATACTAGAATATGGGCATGGTGTTTTAGGAGGGAAATTTGAACATAATAAAATCAATGTATACCTCTCTAACATGCCATTTCTTTTTTCTGGTAACTTTTATTTTTTGACATTTTTAACTTTACTTTGTATTGGGGTATAGCTGATTAACAAACAGTGTTGTGATATTTCCAGGTGAACAGTGAAGGGACTCAGCTATACATACACATATATCTATTCCTCCCCAAACTCCCTTCCCATCCAGGCTGCCACTTAACACTGGGAGGTGTTTCCTATGCTGTATAGTAGGTCCCTGTTGGTTATCCATTTAAAATAAAGGCACGTAAGACACTTTCTTTTTTTTTTTTTTTTTTTTTTTTGTTTTATTTATTTATTTATTTTTTAATTTATTTTATTTTTAAACTTTACAATATTGTATTAGTTTTGCAAATATTGAAATGAATCTGCCACAGGTATACCTGTGTTCCCCATCCTGAACCCTCCTCCCTCCTCCTCCCCATACCCTCCCTCTAGGTCGTCCCAGTGCACCAGCCCCAAGCATTCAGTATAGTGCATCGAACCTGGACTGGCGACTCATTTCACACATGATAGACATTTCTCCAAAGACACTATTTCTGTACAGAGAAATCTCACTAGCTACTGAACACCTCAAATGCTAGAGAAAATTTAAGCTGTATATATATATATATATATATATATATACATACATACATATTTAAGCTGTATATATATATATATATATATATATATATATATATATGTTATGGATCTTCCTGGTGGCTCAGACTGTAAAGCGTCTGCCTACAATGCCTACCATGTGGGAGACCCGGTTCAATCCTGGATCTGGAATATCTCCTGAGAAGGAAATGGCAACCCACTCCAGTATTCTTGCCTGGAAAATCCATGGATGGTGGAACCTAGTAGGCTACAGTCCATGGGGTGCAAAGAGTCGGACACGACTGAGCAACTTCACTTTACTTTTATATATATATATGTGTGTGTATATATATATATATATATATATATATATATATATATATATGGCTGAGTTCATGGCAAATTAATGAAAACAACTGAAGGCAGACTGGGAAAAGCTGAAATTCCATAAGACAGTTTGGCTACGGAACTGATAACTGTCCCAGGTCCCACCCCTGACACCTGGAAGGATCCCAGTTTTAAGGACTATACCTGCATGGGGGCAGGAACCACAGCCTGGGACTGTGTTGGTCTGCTTGGGTCACCATAATACAACTCCACAGATGGGCAGCTTACACACAAGAAAATTATTTTCACATGGTTCTGGAGGCAAGAAGTCCAAGATCAAGGTGCCAGAAAATTCCATTCCATTGAGACCTCTTTTCCTAGTTTGCAGACAGCCACCTTTTCTGCTGTGACCATATGACCTTTTCTGTGTGCACATGGAGAGAGGTAACAACACAGGTTCTGTCAGAACAGGGCCCCACGATTCTGACCCCATTCAACCTTAATTATCTCTTTATAAGCTCCATCTCCAAATACAGATGCACTGGGGGCTCGGGCTTCAACATATGAATTTGAGGACATGATTCAGTTCACAACAGGGACTGAGCTGGACTGCAGTACCACTGATGACTCCCCAAAAGGCACCTCTCAGTGAATGAACTAGGAAAACACCTTAAGTTTTTTGTCTGTGTTCAAAGTAGAGATATGAAGGATGAAAAAAATCTCTAGGAATGTCTTATCAAAGCCTGCAACCATTGTATATTTGAGGAGGAAATTCACAAGGCTTGTGAGTGTCAGTGAGCACACATACACACTGAAGGACAGAGAGGGAGCAGCAGGAAACCCAAGGGGAACTCTGACTCTGAAGTGGTCCAGGGTTAGCAGGGCCAAAATAAACAAAATGGAGGTGATAGGGGAAAAAAAAAAAAAAAAAAAAACATAGCAAATTTCTCTGTTGGAACATATTTAAAATTCCCCAAAATGGAGTTCAGAGGAATGTCAATTCACAATGAAAATTCACTAATTACATCAGAAAACAAGTCATATACTTGCTTCAGACAAAACAAACTATAGATGCAGATCCACAAAAAAGGATAAAAATATTGAAATTATCATATACAAAATGTAAAATAAGAACCTTTAATATGATAAAAGAAAAGAAGCAGAGAGAATAGAGGAACTATCCCAAATGACCAAGAAAGTTTGAGAAAGAACCCAACAACATTTCTGGAAATGGAAAACTATAATCACAATTAAAAATAATAGATAGGTTAAATACATTAGAGACAGCAAGAAGACAAAATTAGTGAACTGGACAATGGATGTAAAGAAATGATCTAGTGTTCAACATAGAGACAATGAGATAGAAAAATATGAAACATAGATTATGAGATATAAAGAACAGAGTGAGATGGTAAAACACAAGTCTAATTTGATTTCCTAAGGGAGAGAATTGAGAAAATGCAAAGGTATATTACTCAAAGAGGTAAAAGTTCAAATTTTTTCATAATTCACAAAAGGCACCAATTCTCAGATTCAAGAAGCTCAGTGAATTATAGTTGATTAATAAAAAAGAAATCCACAGCAGACAGGTTGTAGTATAATGACATTTGATTGCAGAATGTCAGAGATAAAGAACTTAAACATAAACTGAAAGAGAAGGTTGATTACCTACAAAGGAATACTGATCAACTGACAAGTGTCATTTCAGAGGCAACAATGGAAACAAGAAAACAGTGGAACAGTATTATTAAAAAATGAGAGAAAATAACTGTCAATCTAGGCTTGTATACCCAGCTAACTTTCAAGGATAATAAAACAGTAAACTTACAGGTAAATTTAAACAAATACTGACTGTATACAGTAACTATTTTGGAATTAAACTGAGATAAAACTAAAATTCTAACCCTTATAAATTAAGGGAAGGCAATCAGATTTTGTTCAAAAGTCTGATGTTCAGCATAAGAGTGAAAACATAAAACTTTAGATTCTGTTTACGATGCAAACTAAAATTCACGGTAAGCACTAAAAAGACAAAATTTGAGTTTTACCTTTTAAAATAGCAGAGAAAAGGTAAATGGAAAACCAAAAAACTCAGTGCTGAAGATGGAGGGAAAAAAACACCCAAGGGCAGAGAGATAACAAAATGGTAGAACAAAAAGCACAATAAGATGGTATAAATAATCCCTCCTATGTTAGCAATTTCCCCTAATGTAAATCAATTAATGTCTCCAGCTAAAAGATCGATAGAAATAAAAAAAAAATCTAGTTAGTTTTTAGTGGGTACATGAAACACAGCATAAAGGTCTGACAGAGAATAGAGAAACATATACCATACAAACACTAACCAGCTGGTGTGGCCTATATAAATATTTCTTTCAGAAACATAAGATTTTAAGGCAACATAAAATGATACAAAAACATTATTAGAAATAGAAGCTGTGACAACAAATATAAGATTTGTTATATATAACTTATATAGAAGAATTATAAGTTCTTCTAAGTTCTGTTCTTACTGATTTCTGCTTTCATTGGACTATGGTCCAAAAATAGATTCATATAATACTAAAACGTTACAATTTGTTGAGATTTTCCATCTGACCTAAAATATAGTCAGTTTTTGTAAATGTTGTGTTAGTGCTTGGAAGTATGCCTGTTTCCATTTGTTGGGTGTTCATTAGACCAAACTGTTAATTGTGTTGGCCAAATTGTCTCTATTTTAATGTTCTTTTTCTTCTACTTGATCTTTCAGATTCTAAGAGGTGTTAAAATTTTCTGTTCTAGTGGATTTTGTAATTTCTGTAGCTGTGTTACTTTTTGTTTTATATATCCTGAAACTTATAAGTTCTATAACTTATAGAACTTAGAAGTCTACATGCTAGTAAATTTAAAAAAAAAAAATCCACATATGTAAGTAAAAAAAAAAAAAAAAAGAAATCATGATGGAAAATAAAAAAATAGAATTTCAAAACAAACATTTCTATAGCACTTTAAATTGACAATACATTACTTCATTTGCTCATTAGAAAGTAATCCTGTGAGCCACCCAGAAGCCATATTCTCTCTGCTAGACAACGTAACAGCAGAAATGCTGTTTATTATGTAACTACTAAAGCAGATTTTTATATATAAATAAAATACATATCAAAAGTGATTTAGAAACTGAGAAATATAAGTGAAAGTGTTCACTACTAAAAATATTAAAAGGAAAGAGAACCAACCATCTCTTTCAGAAGGTATATTGAATAGCTAAGAAAGTTACAAAGAAGAGATTTAGCATCAATGTTTAAAGCTCAAAAAGTTCATAAAATCATTTTGGTTTAAGAAGGCCCTTAGATCCTCATATAATATATACAAACTCATATGGTAAAGTATTTATTATTCACATGAGATGAATGAACATGGTCAAAAATCTATGCACAAGTGGAGGAATCATTAATGCTCTCACACACGGTCCTGGTTTCCTGGTTCTAGCATCTGTTCAGTGGTGCACTGGCAATTAATAGCTCTTCTGAAACTGCCTACAGTACAAAGGGAATTTTCACTTAGGGTTCCCCTCCCTTTTCATGTGCAGGATATTTTTGGAAGTAAGTTTTCTTTTTCCATCCACTGAAAGAGAATTAAGAAAATTCCAACATGCCTGCGTGTCAGCCAGTACTCTTTTTGGTCTAGGTACCAGAGGATGATGGATGAGCTTGTCAAGCCTACAGTAGCAGACAGAGGGGGTTGGCAGAAGTTCTGTGTTATTGAAAGAAATCTCAAATACTTATTTCATTTATTAACTTTAATCACATTTTCTTTTTTTTAATTTTATTTAATTTTTAAACTTTACATAATTGTATTAGTTTTGTCAAATATCAAAATGAATCCACCACAGGTATACATGTGTTCCCCATCCTGAACCCTCCTCCCTCCTCCCTCCCTATACCATCCCTCTGGGTCGTCCCAGTGCACTAGCCCCAAGCGTCCAGTATCGTGCATTGAACCTGGACTGACATCTCGTTTCATACATGATATTTTACATGTTTCAATGCCATTCTCCCAAATCTTCCCACCCTCTCCCTCTCCCACAGAATCCATAAGACTGTTCTATACATCACTGTCTCTTTTTCTGTCTCGTTCACAGGGTTATTGTTACCATCTTCTAAATTTCATATATATGCGTTAGTATACTGTATTGGTGTTTTTCCTTCTGGCTTACTTCACTCTGTATAATAGGCTCCAGTTTCATCCACCTCATTAGAACTGATTCAAATGTGTTCTTTTTAATGGCTGAGTAATACTCCATTGTGTATATGTACCACAGCTTTCTTATCCATTCATCTGCTGATGGGCATCTAGGTTGCTTCCATGTCCTGGCTATTATAAACAGTGCTGCGATGAACATTGGGGTACACGTGTCTCTTTCCCTTCTGGTTTCCTCAGTGTGTATGCCTAGGAGTGGGATTGCTGGATCATAAGGCAGTTCTATTTCCAGTCTTTTAAGGAATCTCCACACTGTTCTCCCAGCCAGAATGGCTGCGATCCAAAAGTCTACAAATAATAAATGCTGGAGAGGGTGTGGAGAAAAGGGAACCCTCTTACACTGTTGGTGGGAATGCAAACTAATCACATTTTCAACATGCAACCAAGAATGAAGTTTGACAGTAAGCCATAAATTTACACAGGCAGACATTGGCACTTTTCTGCAGGAGCAACACTGAGCTAACACAAGTGAGCTGGTTATTTTCTTTCTTGTGCCTTTCTTCACTGAAGGGCAATGAAAAAAATACCTGAAAGGTCTATCCACATCTCACATTCATTTGCCATAAATCGCTTGAAATTATTGCATATAATTCTGCTTTCAGTTCAGTTCAGTTCAGTCCCTGAGTCGAGTCTAACTCTTTGTGACCCCATGAATTGCAGCACGCCAGGCTGTTTGGTTCATGGTAAATTAAAAAAAAAAAAAATCTATTTAGTTCCTCAATTAGACTGTTAAATGCAGATTTTTAAAGATCACAATGATGACAAAATTGGTACATGTTTCATCATAATACACCTGCTTATGAGAATGGACGTTCAACACTAAAAAGGATTTACATTTTACATGGATCATTTGTTGTGTGGGCAAATACTTTTGGTTTACTTAAAGCCAGGATCTTTATACAGTTCCAGAGGGAGGCCTTGGCAGATTTTGCTGATTACTCATTAAATGGCTGAAACATGTAGAGACGTTATTTATCTTACAAAACTTACCCACAGCAAAAACAGAGGTAAAAATGAGGTAAAGGCTATGGGCAAGATTATGGTTCTTGGAAAGTTTAAAAGTTAGCTGTGTTTCTGGTAAGCTTTTCCTTGTAAGCATGTTTTAAACAAAGCTGAAAACATGAAGTGTTGGAAGGCCACAATCTTAACAAGCATGTCTTGTTGTCCAGCAAAAACACAGCATTATACAACAACTTCTCCCAACGGGCCATTCAGAGACCAGTGTGGCCCCATGTGCACAGCAGACATGGTTCTGACGCTCCTCTCTCTTCAATATGATCTCTGTTCCTGGACAGTTGTTTCTGTCTGCATTACTCACGGAATAACACTGTATACATTCCTTCAAGAACCAAGGAATCCACGACAGGCAGACACCATCTCTGCTTTCTAAGCCACAATGATAAATTAACATTAAGCCTGCAGAAGGATGAATTAAATTACTTCCCTAAGAAGTCTGTACTTACCCTTAGTTCTCTGAGATAATCAATCAATGGAAACCAAAACTGGTCCACATTAACTGAGAGCACGTGGACACCACTTTCCTTCAACTCCTTACCCTTTGAATGATCATTGAGAGGCACTTGAAACTGGAAGGATGTGGCACTCCTCTAGGAAATAGCGAAGACTCCAGGAGAGGGCTCCGTTTTCCGACAGAAAAGTGCCATCAAATATATTGTTAAGCTTGAAGCAGAGGCTAAATGCTTTGGTGGGAGCAGTTTTTGTTGTTGTTGTTGTTTTTTGAGGGGGGATGTCAGTTTTTTCTCATTAGTTTGTCATTGCTGTGGTTCAAGTTCTCAGAAGGTTGAGAATCTTGCCAGGTCCTTCTCCATCTCTGGATACTGCTCTCTCAGCTTCTCCATGGCCATCCTGTGCTCCTCGTCCACTTCTGCCTGTTTGCTGTGCTGCTCTTTCATGAAATCCTCCCACTGTGTTCTGTGCTGTTTCTCACTAGCCATTAAAAGGTCATTATGAATCTTTTTTCACTCCTGTTCCCTCTGGTGGAATCTACAGACCGAGTCAGTAGCTGCTTGCAATCTCTGGAGAACTTGGTCTAAGTTGTCTTGCATTGTTTCTCTACACGTCAGAAGAGTATGTTCACTTGTCCCATGGATCATATTCTTCAGATTTTCAAGAACTCGCATTTCTCAAAGACCATGTTTTTCTTCAAATTCTTTCACAAAATAACGGGTTTCACCTTGGATAACTGGTCAGTGATCTAACAGCCTTGAATGAATTTCCCCAAGATCCTTGATAATGAGGTATGCTGGTGAGCCCGCAAACCCCAGAGAGTCCTTCTTCTTGCCACCACCACCACGTGGGGCGGCCTCACAACCCACTAGGGTCTCTGTCCCACTGAGACTCACCCCACAAATTTAGTGTTATTTTCATCTTAATTTCATATTTACTGCCTTTAGTGCTTGAATGAAATATGCATAAAGGTTGCTGTTTAGTGTATTTTGACACTAAGTAGTGACTCTTCATTCTGTCTTTCATCATAAGTTTCACTTATATTACTGTGCAGGTCCCTTTTAAAATGTTATTTGAAATGTATGGAATGATGAATTTCTTTGTCTTACTCTTTCAGGAATTGAAAGTATTACTTTTGTGATTCTGTAAATATGGAGAATGTTATAGATTCAACAGTGTGAGAGGATCATCATATATCTAGGTAGGGAAGAATTCTGGCACATTAAGAATGATGCCCAATATAGTGTCACTCCTTCCCTGTAAAGGTCAGTTGGCTTTATATACCATATTTAGGTTTCAGGCCACTGTTGTGGAACCCAGAGTGGGTCTGATACAGTTACAAGTAATTTTCTGTCAGGACCATCTTAAATCATTAAAAGCAATTCAAGAGATAAACTACTAGACTCCTGAAATTTTTAGGCTTCGACTTCCTGTCTCATGAGTTAGTCTTTGAAAGAAGTCAGTCTACCTGAAGTTCTTTTTTTCCTCCTGAGTTTCTTAAGGCCAGAGATAATACTAACCTGCTCCATTCAAAGTCATAAGCAGATTTTCTGGCTCTTTCTGACCCTTAACATTTGGGTCTTATTTAAACTGGTTTTTGGAAGTAAAGAAACAAAATAAATTGCTTTCTAGGGATATCTTTCCACATGCAATTTTCCTTTTTGTAGGGTTGCTTTGAAGCAAGAGTATATGTATTATATCCAATAAAATGAATTTTCCAGGTAATTTGACTAATATAGCATTATTACATAATGCATGTTTGGATGAAGGGTGGAGGGGTGCTTTGATGAGGATAAGTATGTAGAAAAACCAGAATAATTATACAAATTAGTCAGCAATTATTTTCAGTTAGTATAAGAAGGAAATAAATTTGTAAATTAATGTTTTCATGACTATACATTTGCATGGAAAATTAGCCAATCAGTTATGTATATGTAAAAACTCATGAAAAAAAATTTGAAAGCAAAAAGGAATGGAAAAAATGTTTTCATAAAGAAAAAATAACTATAACTGTCCTTTTGAAAAGAGTTTATTACAAATTTGGGACTTTTGATCCCATCCATGTAGTGTTCATTTCCTTAAGATTTAGTAGAAATTAGTAAAAATGTTGGTTTCATATTTATTATACTGTAAATGTACATGTAAAAGTAGGAAGTGAAGAAACACCTGGAGTAACAGGAAAATTTGACCTTGGAAAACGGAATGAGGTGGGGCAAAGGCTAATAGAGTTTTGCCAAGAGAATGCACTGGTCATAGCAAACTCCCTCTTCCAACACAAGAGAAGACTATACATGGACATCACCAGATGCTCAACACCAAAATCAGATTGATTATATTCTTTTCAGCCAGAGATGGAGAAGCTCTATACAGTCAGCAAAAACAAGACTGGGAGTGGACTGTGGCTCAGATCATTAAACTCCTTATTGCCAAATTCAGATTGAAATTGAAGAAAGTAGGAAAAGCCATTGGACCTTTCAGGTATGACCTAAATCAAATCCCTTATGATTATACAGTGGAAGTGAGAAATAGATTTAAGGGACTAGATCTGATAGATAGAGTGCAGGATGAACTATGGGCGGAGGTTCGTGACATTGTACAGGAGACAGGGATCAAGACCATCCCCAAGAAAAAGAAAAGCAAAAAAAGCAAAATGGCTGTCTGAGGAGGCCTTACAAATAGCTGTGGCAAGAAGAGAAATTAAAAGCAAAGGAGAAAAGGAAAGATATAAGCATCTGAATGCAGAGTTCCAAAGAATAGCAAGGAGAGATAAGAAAGCCTTCTTTAGCAATCAATGCAAAGAAGTAGAGGAAAACAACAGAACGGGAAAGACTAGAGATGTCTTCAAGAAAATTAGAGATACCAAGGGAATATTTCATGCAAAGATGTGCTCGATAAAGGACAGAAATGGTATGGACCTAACAGAAGCAGAAGATATTAAGAAGAGGTGGCAAGAATACACAGAACTGTACAAAAAAGATCTTCATGACCAAGATAATCACGATGGTGTGATCACTGACCTAGAGCCAGACATCCTGGAATGTGAAGTCAAGTGGGCCTTAGAAAGTATCAGTACGAACAAAGCTAGTGAAGGGGATGGAATTCCAGTTGAGCTATTTCAAATCCTGAAAGATGATGCTGTGAAAGTGCTGCACTCAATATGCCAGCAAATTTGGAAAACTCAGCAGTGGCCACAGGACTGGAAAAGGTCAGTTTTCATTCCAATCCCAAATAAAGGCAATGCCACAGAATGCTCAAACTACTGCACAATTGCACTCATCTCACACACTAATAAAGTAATGCTCAAAATTCTCCAAGCCAGGCTTCAGCAATATGTAAACCGTGAACTTCCATATGTTCAAGCTGTTTTTAGAAAAGGCAGAGGAACCAGAAATCAAATTGCCAGCATCTGTTGGATCATGGAAAAAGCAAGAGAGTTCCATAAAAAACATCTTCTGCTTTACTGACTATGCCAAAGCCTTTGACTGTGTGGATCACTATAAACTGTGGAAAATTCTTCAAGAGATGGGAATACCAGACCACCTGATCTGCCTCTTGAGAAACCACTATGCAGGTCAGCAAGCAACAGTTAGAACTGGACATGGAACAACAGACTGGTTCCAAGTAGGAAAAGGAGTACGTCAAGGCTGTATATTGTCACCCTGCTTATTTAACTTATATGCAGAGTACATCATGAGAAATACTGGGCTGGAAGAAGCACAAGCTGTAATCAAGATTGCCAGGAGAAATATCAGTAACCTCAGATATGCAGATGACACCCCCCTTATAGTAGAAAGTGAAGAGGAACTAAAAAGCCTCTTGATGAAAGTGAAAGAGGAGAGTGAAAAAGTTGGCTTAAAGCTCAGCATTCACAAAACTGAGATCATGGCATCTTGTCCCATCACTCCATGGGAAATAGATGGGGAAACAGTGGAAACAGTGTCAGACTTGATTTTTTGGGGCTCCAAAATCACTGCAGATGGTGATTGCAGCCATGAAATTAAAAGACGCTTGCTCCTTGGAAGGAAAGTTATGACCAACCTAGATAGCATATTGAAAAGCAGAGATATTACTTCGCCAACAAAGGTCCATCTAGTCAAGGCTATGGTTTTTCCAGTAGTCATGTATGGATGTGAGAGTTTGACTGTGAAGAAAGCTGAGCGCTGAAGAATTGATGCTTTTGAACTGTGCTGTTGGAGAAGACTCTTGAGAGTCCCTTGGACTACAAGGAGACCCGACCTGTCCATTCAAAAAGAGAACAGTCCTGCATGTTCATTGGAAGGACTGATGCTAAAGCTGAAACTGCAGTACTTTGGCCACCTCATGCAAAGAGTTGACTCATTGGAAAAGACTCTGATGCTGGGAGGGATTGGGGGCAGGAGGAAAAGGGGACGACAGAGGATGAGATGGCTGGATGGCATCACCGACTTGATGGACATGAGTTTGAGTGACCTCCGGGAGTTGGTGATGGACAGGGAGGCCTGGCCTGCTGCAATTCATGGGGTCGCAAAGAGTCAGACATGACCGAGCGACTGAACTGAACTAAGATTTACAGCATAACTTATTGAAATTTAGTGAAATAGTCTTTTTTTTTTCTTTTTCAAAGTTTTTTTCTTCTTTTTTCTTTTTAATTTTATTTTTAAACTTTACAATATTGTATTAGTTTTGCCAAATATCGAAATGAATCCGCCACAGGTATACCTGTGTTCCCCATCCTGAACCCTCCTCCCTCGTCCCTCCCCATACCCTCCCCCTGGGTCATCCCAGTGCACCACCCCAAGCATCCAGTATTGTGCATCGAACCTGGACTGGCGACTCGTTTCATACATGATATTATACATGTTTCAATGCCATTCTCCCAAATCTCCCCACCCTCTCCCTCTCCCACAGAGTCCATAAGACTGATCTATACATCAGTGTCTCTTTTGCTGTCTCGTACACAGGGTTATTGTTACCATCTTTCTAAATTTCATATATATGCATTAGTATACTGTATTGGTGTTTTTCTTTCTGGTTTAAATAATTATATTTAAGAACTTTTCTATAAAAATGTCATAAGGTATATTGATATCAATTAAAAATACTGAATCATTGCTGTGGGCAGCTAATTCTTTGAATTGTTCCGCTATTTCTATTTAAAGTTGAGAAATTTGTAGCTTACAGAATTGCAGTGTAGTTCTGGTTTTTACTTCCCTAAATGAATAGAGGCAGTTTATCATGGGGAACATATTGTCATAAGATCTTGGTTTTAGCTGACAGTGACTAAAGTCCATAGGTAGGCTCTTCCTGAAATTTATTTCTGTCGATGGACATGAGTCTGAGTGAACTCCGGGAGTTGGTGAAGGACAGGGAGGCCTGGCGTGCTGCGATTCATGGGGTCGCAAAGAGTCAGACACGACTGAGCGACTGATCTGATATGATCTGATAGTTGTAAACTGGATACATATTTGCCAAATAAACTTTTGAGTGGAATTGAAAAAAAAGTTTAAGAAACAGGTCAGGATACCAGTGACTTTTGCGGTTCGGTCCTTCACAATTAAGGGTTCAGGTCTGCTTTAGGGAAGCCATATAATCATAGAGCACTTTAGTGTTCTCCTGAGGTGAGGCTTAGGAAATGATATCCAGGAGTTCAAATGATAGGGACCAGTTTCTGTCCCTCAGATCTCCAAGGGCAGTTCAAGATCAGAAGGAATTCTCAGAGCTTTTCATACTCTAGAAAGATTTGTTCTTAGGATACTCCGGGCACTAGGAGAAACTGACTGGCTCTTTATTCATTAAACAAATATTCATTAGGCACTGTGATAGGCAATCCTGATAAATGATGAACAAAATTGATATCATTACTACTTTTCACTGAGTTTACAGTCCACCTGATACAGAATCAAAGAACAAAAGTAAACCACCACAATCCAACTTTAGGGTCAAAAGAGTTATAACACGTAGCTCTAGACAATCTCTGTTGGTAGTTTTGCCTGTTTGGCCTGTTCATACCCTATTTTGAATCTTGTATCCAGGGCTGCTGTTTGATTTCATTCACCAGAGTACCTTTGCTGATTATTAAACATGTTGAAAATTTCTGTACCAATTGGCATGAAGCTGCTACACTCTAACCCTCCAAATCCTTCCTCCCATAAATACCCTGGCCACTCTGACTCCTCCATCTGAATCCTTGTATCTCTTTATGATTCAGTAACAAACAAATGAGGGGTCTTTAATTCCCAGTTCTAATAGTACCTACTGCATTTCTTGCTCATGTGAGTTGTTAAATATTTTGACCTTCTCTTCTGCTTGTATCAGTATTGACATTCTTGTTCCAAAACCCACTTAGTAATGCTATTATTCTTAGACTCTGGCTCTGCTTTTTCCCTGCAGCTCTTAAGTAAATGAAGATATATTCATGAACACTGAATCTTTTGACTGGGTCTTCCTTATTGTTAGTAATTTTATTTTATTTTTCTTGCCTTTCTTTGAATCTTTATTTCGGTGTTTTTCTCTAAAGTTATCTGCTTCTTGATATATTACCCAGATGCAGAGTGACTTGTGAAATTATCGCTTGCCATCTGTTGACCAAATCAAGTGACCTGAGACACGAAAGAGAGGACCACATCTTCGGTGTAAGACACTGATTACCTTGAATATTCTATTTTAGTATCCCAGTTTTATATGATGTCTCAGACCTAAAAGCTACTGATATTGTATTGTGCTTCATAACAAAACAGTTATTTTTTTCAAGACACTGATGAACTGTACTTAAAATTTAAGTATATAAAAATGACCCATGCATGCCTTGAGAAGACTAGCTATCTATGTGAAGTTCTCTAAATTTCTACTACAGAGATTTATCCATGTAACTGAAGATTTTCTTACCTGTTAAATGCACATCTATCTAACAAGAGGAACACTATTATTAGTCATTGTAATTTAGTAATATCAATGGCTACCATTTTGATTATATGATAGACAATCTACATTTTACTCATATATCATAATTCTTTCAGTAATCATTATTAAATAATTAATATCATTATCCTCATTTTAGACAGGAGGAAATTAAGATAAGAGATGCTAAAACTTTTTGCTTAAAATCATACAGCTACTCAGAATAAACATCAGTATTCAAATGAAGTCATTCTGACATCAGAACTTGTGCTGTTAGCATCACCAGATTTAGCAGATAAATTATTTTAAATGTCTATTTAAATTTGAATTTCAAGAAAATAACAAATTACTTTTTAGTATTAATATACACCCATGGAATATCTGGGGCACACTCATATTAAAAACATTATTCATTTAACTGAAATTCAGATTTAGTTGGGCTTCTTGGCATCCTGTATTTTGTCTGACAATGCTACCTTAAACACTACCCTTTGCTTTTTCCAGGGTAATTAAAACAACAGTGAACATTGAAGGTGGAGCAAGAACAGTGGTGCAAAACATGATGGCAGTGGACAGAGAACTGAGGGACCCAAGTAAGAGGTGAAACGACCAAGAGCTCTGGAGGCTATTGTCAACTTAAAAAAAAAAAAAACACACAACATGAGAGTTTTATTTGCAACAAAATGAGAACAATAGTCCAGGAAACAGCATTTCAGATGGCTCTAAGAAATCGCTCCAAAGAGGCGGGGTGGAGGGAAAGTCAGTATATATATGATTTTGGTGAAGGTGGAGTACATGCAATCAAGCACAATTCTTTTTGCAGATTTTTCTAGTCATGAGGAGCAGTCATCACCATGAAGGATTTTAGTGTTTTTCTAGATACGAGGAGATATAAGAATTGGGCTCATAAAATTGGCTCCTGAAAATATCTGAAGACCTGTTCTGCCAGTCCCCCTCACATCCCCCCCACGCAGATAGACTCATTTCTGCTCTCCATCCTGAACTCCTTTCAAGAGGTGGTGTTGAAAATCAGCAGCCGAAGCAGCACATGATCTAATCCTTGTAGAAATAGATGGCAAGTACCAATTTGTAGCTTACATGCCACCCCCCCCCCCCCCGCCCCCCATGATCATAAGTTCAACCATGGCTCATGAGACATTTCACGACCATTTCATCCCACAGTGCTAGGAAGGCTCATTCTTAGGGCTGGCAAATATTTCACTGATAGGCCACTCAATGTATTTTACTGGACTAGGTCATAATAGCAGCTAAAGGACTCTGGATGACCTGTCTTACTAGTCTATTATTATCCAGGAAAAATTCCTTTTTATTGTAACTTTCCATATCTAGAATTACACTATTATACCTATTGATCTCATATAAACTATATATTTTGTCAGAGGCTCAGTCATACATTTGTTAATGCAGGAAACAACAATCTTGCAAAACAGCAAAGTAGGAATAACATAGATAGCAGTATTAATGAAGTTGCAAGTAAGAGTTAAGTCAATAACTTCCATTACATGCAGCCCAATATACTCTCAGGTCATCTGACTTAGTCTATTCTGTACCATTCTTATCTTTCAGGAAAATTATGTATTGGCATTGTCCATAAGTCTCTCAACCCAATTTCCTAGTGTTACCAAGCTGGTTATCCTTAGTTTAATGTAACTGTTTCTAAGACAGAAGGGCCCTTAAAACTCAAATGACCAAAGTCTGGTGTTAACCACATAAATTCATCCTGTAATTGTAGGAGGTTTCATTCCTTGGCTTATTTATTTCCTTGTTACTTTGATTGAGCTTAAATAACTTTAGAGGAAAACTCATATTTATGACCAGGGTCAGAGTAGGTATTATAAACTGGCCAGATGAGAGGATCCCATCTAGTAATATTAAGAGTAGACTGAACTTTCTTTCTTCTAAAATAAATTTCCTAAGAGCTATCCAATCAGAATCTTGGAGGGGAGAAATCCACCAAGCTAACCCCAAAATACTAGACACAGATAATTGGCTGCAAACCCAACAATTGGATTGTTTTTTAAAATAGGAATAAAGTCATACCCATGATCGGAAACACTTGATTCATATACAAAGTTCCAAGATATCAAGAAAGCATTATAAACAATTATATGAGTCAGGTCCAGGATCTTGGGCTAGCTGCCTACTTCTGATTGTCTTCTCATTCTGGTCTAAGTGAAGAGTCTTCTATTTGAGCATTGTTTCAAGGTGAGTTTGAGGTCAGCAGTCCTCTCTATAGACCAGTCTGGTTCAGGGGCCCTTTTTAATTGTGAAATATGAATCTGAGGGTCAGTTACCTTTAGTTTTGCTGGATATTAACTAGTTAAGAGAACCTGCTGAAAGCCTTTTCATCCGACTTGTCCTTTAAATAATGTCTTTTCCAATATGTATAATCCCCTGGTGGCAGTAATCTTCATCCAAAAATTACTGAGATAAGCTACAGAAACAAACTTAGAGCATTCTTTTAATAATTCAATTAAACTTTACATTAATATAGTGTAACAGCAAATAACTACCCAGGAAGTGAGTCTTAGTCAATACAGAACTCCATGAACAAAACTTGGATTTAACATTCATTGAAACATCTTTTTTTTCCTCTCTAAAATTACCCTAATTTCTATCAAATATATTGACATTAACACTAATTTATTTGCAAAATAAGTTTAAAAAGTTGTCCTGATAATTTATATAACTCTAACTGAATATATATTTTTCTTGCTTTGGTGAAACGTTTATAAGGAGTCTCAGACTAAACCTCTGAGGGTTAGTAAGATCATGCCAAGGGTTTATCACAGATTTTTCCCAAAAGATCTAGGTGAATTCCTTCCTTTTCAAGGCCCCCAAAATACCTTGAGATTTCTATATCTGTTAGTAAGGTAGCCCTCCTAATTTATCTGATAAAACTGCAGAGAACCTAAGTGTTTACAATCTCTGGAGGGAGCAGATAGAAAAAAAGATAAATGTTTCATTTCTACTTACAAAGGTATAATAAACTGAATTACTATGAGTCATAGTTTGAGGGAAATATTTCCTTATACCTGGAAAACACAGATTTAAGTCAGTAATTTTTCAGATAGAAACCATAAAATTTATAACCATATTTACCAGTTTACTCAGTCTTAGGCAATGAATCCTTTTTGTTAACAGTTTTATGAAGCCATCAGGTTTCCCATTAGAATTATTTAATTCCTTTCCCAGTTCAGCATTACAGTCTGAAGATCAGAAACTGGTATTTATTCAAAGGTCCTTTCCATAAATCTTGACAAAGAAGCAGAGTCATCAGAATAAAACCATAACTGCCTAGAACTACAAAAGACTTAAGAAGGCATATTTAAAACCTTATTATAATGCAATTGACAAAGGAAGTTGGTTACTGCTGTCACATACAACACTTTAAGATAATGACTAGTATTATGACTGATAACATTTTATCAGGACATACCAGATTTTAAGGAATTTGATATAATTTCTAGGATATCTATGTTAATAACATTTATTGTACAATATAACTTAAGATTTATTAATTTCACAATGACAATGCTTTCTGTGTAATTTAATATAACATTGAGACTAACTAGGTTAGTATGTCTCTTTTGGATGTTTCAAGGCCTCTTTGAAGCATCCCAAAGTTAGCTAGCAGTCAAAGGAGTTCATTAAATTTTGATTTTGTAAGTTTTGTAAATAAATATCAAAAGAGTTTAGAACACTCAGTCAGATAGTATCATAGATCACTGTGAAACAATAATCACTTAGTCAAAGTAACAATAAAAGATTTCAAAAGCAAATACAGAACACTTAAAAGGTAACAAAATCTGTTATCAAAGGTAGTTCAACATCTAAAGAAAATTTGTCCTCTTCAAGAAAAAAAGACATATTCAAGTTTTGTACCAGTTTACTTTTAAAATTAATTTACTCAATTAAATTTATTTTGAACTTAGTCAAACTTTACCGAGCACAAAACTCTCTTCTTGAGAGGTGGTCCCAAGTTGGTGGAGGAATAGGATGGAGAGACCATTTTCTCCCCCACAAATTCATCAAAAGATCATTTGAATGTTGAGCAACTTCCACAAAACAACTTCTGAACACTGGCAGAGGACACCAGGCACACAGAAAGCAGTCTAATCTATTCAGAAGGAAGTAGCACAAAATATAAAAGATGAAAACAGAGAGAAAGATTTAGGGATGGAGACCCATCCTGGGGAGGGAGTCATGAAAGAGGAGAAGTTTCCATACAGTAGGAAACCCTCTCACAGGTGTGTCTGTGGGGAGTTTAGGAATCTTAGAGGGCAGCATAAACAGAGAAAAAAAACCAATAACAACAACAAACCACAGAATATATGCCTAACTGCAACTGCCAGTGGAGAAGTGGCCCAGACCTTTGCGTCTTTCACCAGTGAGTGGGGGCTGGGTGGGGAGACATGGGCTGGATCATCAGTCCTTATGGTAAGGACCAGGCCTGAATGCCCTGAGGACAATCTGAGGGCACTAATGTGAGATAGCAACCCAAACAGTGGGATCACCAGATACACACACACAAAGACCTTTCCCATGAAATGCTCTAGTCATTACATGGGAAATGTCTTACAGAACAAAGAATTGAGGGAATGTCAAAGGAGAGCAAGACAGCTGCCATATAGGGTCCTCCCCTCCCTGGAGGCCAAGAGACAGGCCTGCAACAGCCAGAGCCAGAAGGCAAGGGGCTGCTGCAGCCTTGGCCCCAGAGATCACATCTTCCACCAAACTGTGAAGAGGCTCCCAGTTGCTAACCATGTCTTCCTGGGACCCTGGATGGTTGACATCTGCCAGGAGTGTCACAGCCTGAGATCAGCTCCCTAGAGGAGACACACAGCATACCTGGGACTATGCTATAATGTCACACCAGGGAAACTGAGCAGCCAGGACTGAGGAGGTGAGGAAGACACACAGTGCACCTGGGGCAGTGCATTTGCCAAGCACCCAGTCGCCTGAGATGCTCTGGACCTGGGAAGGGAACAGAAAACACAGTCCATCTGGGTCTGTGTCCCTGTGGAGCACCTGAGAACCTGAATGGCTTAGTCCCAGGGACTTCACAAAACACAGGGCCCACCTGAGACAGTGCCCCTGCAGAGCACCCTGGAGCCTGAGCAGTGTGGACCTGGGAAGTACATGCCGCCTTGGATTGTGGTAAACCCAGTGTGGTCCATCCACTGCGAGCAATCCCCACACATGCCAGTAGTATTTGTTTGCATTGTCACTCCCTCCCCAGAATGTAACTGAACAGGTGAGCATAAATAAGTGGACATCTTCACTCCCTTGTGTCAGGGTGGAAATTAGACACTGAAGAGACTTGCAGACAGAGGAAGCAAAAATAAACAAAGAAGGGGCATCCCCAGTGGAAGTGACAGGTGCAACAGATTAAAACCCATTTAATACTGAGACTGTGCATTTGAAGGGCACCTATAGAACTTGAGAAAAAGTACAAATTGGAACAAGGGACTATCTGACACTGAACTGACCCCACACTGCCCATAACATCTCCAGAGAAATCCCCAGATATATTTTCACTATTATAATTTTTTAATTATTTTTTAAAATCAGTTCTTTATTACTCCCTTAACTTTTATTTTTATAGCCTTTCAAAATAAACCCTATTTTCTAAAACAAATTCCATATATATATTAAAAAAAATTTGTGATTGATTTTGTTTGTATTTTTTTTTATATTGTATTTTTGAGAGTCTAGCCTCTATTCTAAGTTCTTAATCTTTGCTTTCTGATACTTGTTACCAATTTTGTACCTTTAAGGATCTAATCTTGAGTATCCATTTTCACTTGGGGATTTGATTATTGGTTTCATTGCTCTCTCCCCTTTTGATTCTCATCTTTCTCCTCCAGGCCACCTCTATCTAAGTTGTGGTACATATACACAATGGAATATTACTCAGCTATAAAAAGGAACACATTTGAGTCAGCTCTAATGAGGTGGATGAAACTGGAGCCTATTATAGAGAGTGAAGTAAGTCAGAAAGAGAAACACCAATACAGTATATTAATGCATATATATGGAATGCAGAAAGATGGTAATGACGACTCTGTGTGCAAGACAACAAAAGAGACACAGATGTCAAGAACAGACATTTGGACCATGTCAGAGAAGGGGAGGATAGGACGATTTGAGAGGATAGCATTGAAGCATGTATATTACCATACATAAAAGAGATGACCAGTGAAAGTCCCGTGCATGAAGCAGGACACTCAAAGCTGGTGCTCTGTGACAAACCAGAGGGATGGGATGGGGATGGAGGTGGAATGAGAGGGGGATT
Organism: Bos mutus; assembly: GCF_027580195.1. NCBI lineage: Eukaryota > Metazoa > Chordata > Mammalia > Artiodactyla > Bovidae > Bos > Bos mutus. The sequence continues at coordinate 62,273,157 of NC_091646.1, read as the reverse complement.
CAGGATGGGGGGACACATGTACACCCATGGCTGATTCATGTTGATGTATGACAAAACCCACTACAATACTGTAAAGAAATTAGCCTTCTATTAATGTCAATAAATTAAAAACAATTGATAAAATGCAATTCCATTTCTAATACCTACTTTACTGACAACATACATCCTCCTTTCCTTAAGTAACCAGGAACTATCATTTAAATCAACCATATGTAGATTGGTGAACATAAATCCTAACAACAATTTCTTTAAAAAGGTGCTTTTTTATAGAAAATATTTCAGTGTGTCACCAATTCTATTTATTAATAGTCCAAAATGTCTTTGATATTTCTGCAAGAGGTAGCCAGTGTTCAGTAATTCATGTTTAAATTTATTATTCTATTTGGGAATGACAAATAAACTTCCATCACTTAATTTAAAATAACTCTAGAAATTAAAGTTACCAAAGCCTTGAGAGGCTATTTTAGATAGACATTTCTAAAGTATTAATATTCTTTAAAAAATTGATTTATTTATTTAAATTGGAGGCAAAATACTTTACAATATTGTAGTGTTTTTTTTTTTTTTTTTTTTTTTTTTTTTTGCCATACATTGACATGAATCAGCCACGGGTGTGCATGTATCCACCATCCTGAATTCCTCTCCCACCTCCCTCCCCATCCCATCCCTCAGGGTCATCCCAGTGCACCAGCCATGAGCACCCTGTCTCATGCATCAAATCTAGACCAGTGATCTGTTTCACATATAGTAATATACAAGCTTCAATGCTATTCTCTCAAATCATCCCAGGCTCAGCTTCTCCAACAGAGTCTAAAAGTATGTTCTTTATATCTCTATCTCTTTTAATGTCTCACATATAAGGTCATTGTTACCATCTTTCTAAATTCCACATATATGCGTTAATATACGTATTGGTGTTTTTCTTTCTGACTTACTTCACTCTGTATAATAGGCTCCAGTTTCATTCACTTCATTAGAACTGATGCAAATGCATTTTTTAATATCCTAGTAATACCGCATTGTGTATATGTACAAAAACTTTCTTATCCATTTGTCTGCTGATGGACATCTAAGCTGCTTCCATGTCCTAGCTATAGTAAACAGTGCTACGATGAACATTGGGGTACATGTGTCTCTTTTAATTCTGGTTTCCTCAGGGTGTATGCCTAGCAGTGAGATTGCTGGGTCGCATGGCAGTTCTATTTCCCGGTTTTAAGGAATCTCCACACTGTTCTCCCTAGTGGCTGTACTAGTTTGTATTCTTACCAACAGTGTAAGAGGGTTCCCTTTTCTCCACACCCTCTCCAGCATTTATTGTTTGTAGACTTTGATAGCAGCCATTCTGACCAGTTGAGTTATTTCAAATCCTGAAAGATGATGCTGTGAAAGTGCTGTGCTCAATTTACCAGCAAATTTGGAAAATTCAGCAGTGGCCACAGGACTGGAAAAGGCCAGTTTTCATTCCAGTCCCAAAGAAAGGCAATCCCAAAGAATGCTCAAACTACTGCAAAATTGCACTCACCTCCAACGCTAGTAAAGTGATGCTTAAAATTTTTCAAGCCAGCCTTCGGCAATTCGTGAACCATGAACTTCCAGATAGATGTTCAAACTGGTTTTAGAAAAGGCAGAGGAACCAAAAATCAAATTGCCAAAATCCGCTGGATCATGAAAAAGTGAGAGTGTTCCAGAAAAACATCTATTTCTGCTTTATTGACTATGCCAAAGCCTTTGACTGCGTGGAACACAATAAACTGTGGAAAATTCTGAAAGAGATGGGAATACCAGACCACCTGATCTGCCTCTTGAGAAACCTATATGCAAGTCAGGAAACAACAGTTAGAACTGGACATGGAACAACAGACTGGTTCCAGAGATGAAAAGGAGTACATCAAGGCTGTATACAGTCACCTGATTATTTAATTATATGTAGAGTACATCATGAGAAACGCTGGGCTTGAGGAAGTAGAAGCTGGAATCAAGATTGCTGGGAGAAATATAAATAACTTCAGATATGCAGATGAAACCACCCTTATGGCAGAAAGTGAGGAAAAACTAAAGAGCCTCTTGATGAAAGTGAAAGAGGAGAATGAAAAAGTTGGCTTAAAGCTCAACATTCAGAAAACTAAGATCATGGTATCTGGTCCCATCACTTCATGGCAAATAGACGGGTAGCCATTGGAAACAGTAGCTGACTTTATTTTGCTGGGCTCCAAAATCACTGCAGATGATGATTGCAGCCATGAAATTAAAAGACGCTTACTCCTTGGAAAGAAAGTTATGACCAACCCAGACAGCATACTGAAAAGTAGAGACATTACTTTGCCACCAAAGGTCCATCTAGTAAAGGCTGTGGTTTTTCCAGTGGTCATGTATGGATGTGAGAGTTGGACTTAAAAGAAAGCTGAGTGCAAAAGTATTGATGCTTTTGAACTGTGGTGTTGGAGAAGACTCTCGAGAGACCCTTGGACTGCAAGGAGATCCAACCAGTCTATGCTAAAAGTGTTCATTCCTGGATGTTCATTGGAAGGACTGATGTTGAAGCTGAAACTCCAATACTTTGGCCACCTCATGTGAAGCGCTGACTCATTTGAAAAGACTGTGATACTGGGAAAGGTAGAGGGCAGGAGGAGAAGGGGACGACAGAGGATAAGATGGTTGGATGGCATCACCGACTCAATGCACATGGGTTTGGGTGCACTTTGGGTGTTGGTAATGGGCAGGGAGGCCTGGCGTGCTGTGGTTCATGGGATTGCAAAGAGTTGGACGCGACTGAGTGGCTGAATTGAACTGATTCTGACCAGGGTGAAATGGAACTTAACTGTGGTTTTGATTTGCATTTCTCTGATAATGAGTGATGTTGAGCATCTTTTCTTGTGTTAGTTACACACCTGTAAACCTTCTTTGCATAAATTTATATTTAGTTCTTTGGTCAATTTTTGATTGGGTCGTTTATTTTTCTGGAATTGAGCTGTGTGGGGTGCTTGTATACGTCTGAGATTAATTCTTTGCCTGCTGCTTCATTTTCTATTATTTTATCCCGTTCTGAAGGCTGTCTTTTCATCTTGCTTATAGTTTCTTTCATTGTGGAAAAGCTTTTAAGTTTAATTAGGTCCCATTTGTTTATTTTTGCTTTTATTTCCATTACTCTGGGAGGTGGGTCACAGAGGATCCTGCTGTGATGTATGTCAGAGAGTGTTTTGCCTATGTTCTCCTCAAGGAGTTTTATATTTTCTGGTCTTACACTTAGATTTTTAGTCCACTTTTAGTTTATTTTTGTGTATGGTGTTAGAAAGTGTTCTAGTTTCATTATTTTACAAGTGGTTGATCAGTTTTACCAGCACCACTTGTTAAAGAGGTTGCCTTTTCTCCATTGTATATTCTTTCTTCCTTTGTCAAAGATAAATTGTCTATCAGTCCAGCTCAGTTCAGTCACTCAGTCGTGTCCTACTCTTTGTGACCCCATGAATTGCAGCACGCCAGGCCTTCCTGTCTATCACCAACTCCCAGAGTTCACTCAAACTCATGCCCATCGAGTCAGTGATGCCATCCAGCTATGTCATCCTCTGTTGTCCCCTTCTCCTCCTGCCCCCCGATCCCTCCCAGCATCAGAGTCTTTTCCAATGAGTCAACTCTTTGCATGAGGTGGCCAAAGTACTGCAGTTTCAGCTTTAGCATCAATCCTTCCAAAGAACACCCAGGACTGATCTCCTTCAGAATGGACTGGTTGGATCTCCTTGCAGTCCAAGGGACTCTCAAGAGTCTTCTCCAACACCACAGTTCAAAAGCATCAATTCTTCAGTGCTCAGCTTTCTTCACAATCCAGCTCTCACATACATACATGACTACTGAAAAAACCATAGCCTTGACTAGATGAACCTTTGTTGGCAAAGTAATGTCTCTGCTTTTGAATATGCTCTCTAGGTTGGTCATAACTCTCCTTCCAAAGAGTAAGCATCTTGTAATTTTATGGCTGCAATCACCATCTGGAATAATTTTGGAGCCCCCCAAATTAAAATCTGCCACTGTTTCCTCATCTATTTCCCATGAAGTGATGGGACCAGATGCCATGATCTTTGTTTTCTGAATGTTGAGCTTTAGGCCAACTTTTTCACTCTCCTCTTTCATTTTCATCAAGAAGCTTTTTAGTTCCTCTTCACTTTCTGCCATAAGGGTGGTGTCATCTGCATAGCTGAGGTTATTGAGATTTCTCCCGGAAATCTTAATTGCAGCTCGTACTCCCTCCAGCCCAGTGTTTCTCATGATGTACTCTGCATAGAAGTTAAATAAGCAGGGCGACAATATACAGCCTTGTACTCTTTTTCCTATTTGGACCCAGTCTGTTGTTCCATGTCCAGTTCTAACTGTTGTTTGCTGACCTGCATATAGGTTTCTCAAGAGGTAGGTCAGGTGATCTGATATTCCCATCTCTTTCAGAATTTACAACAGTTTATTGTGATCCACACAGTCAAAGGCTTTGGCATAGTCAAGAAAGCAGAAATAGATGTTGTCCATAGGTGTTCATTTGTCTCTGGGCTTTATATTTTGTTCCATTGATCTATATTTCTGTCTTTTTGCCCATACCATACTTTCTTGATGACTGTAGCTTTGTAGTATAGTCTGAAGTCAGGCACGTTGATTCCTCCAGTTCCATTCTTCCTTCTCAAGAACGCTTTGGCTATTCAAAGTTTTTTTTGTATTTCCATACAAATTGTGAAGTTACTAGTTCTATTTCTGTGAAAAATACCATTGATAGCTTGATAGGGATTACACTGAAATGCAGTTTGCTTTGGGTAGTATACTCATTTTCACTATATTGAGTCTTCTGCTCCATGAATATGGTATATTTCTCCATCTATTTGTGTCATCTTTGATTTCTTTTTTTTAATTTGTTTTTTATTTTATTTATTTTATTTTATTTTATTTAACTTTACAATATTGTATTGGTTTTGCCATATATCAAAATGAATCTGCCACAGGTATACATGTGTTCCCCATCCTGAACCTTCTTCCCTCCTCCCTCCCCATACCATCTGTCTGGGTCATTCCAGTGCACCAGCCCCAAGCATCCAGTATCGTGCATCGAACCTGGACTGGCGACTCATTTCATATATGATATTATACACATTTCAATGCCATTCTCCCAAATCATCCCACCCTCTCCCTCTCCCAGAGAGTCCAAAAGTCTTTTCTATACATGAGTGTCTCTTTTGTTGTCTCATATACAGGGTTATTGTTACCATCTTTCTAAATTCCATATATACGCGTTAGTATACTGTATTGGCGTTTTTCCTTCTGGCTTACTTCGCTCTGTATAATAGGATCCAGTTTCATTCACCTCATTAGAACTGGTGCAAATGTATTCTTTTTAATGGCTGAGTAATAATCCATTGTGTATATGTACCACAGCTTTCTTATACATTCATCTGCTGATGGACATCTAGATTGCTTCCATGTCCTGGCTATTATAAACCATGCTGTGATGAACATTGGGGTACACGTGTCTCTTTCCCTTCTGGTTTCCTCAGTGTGTATGCCCAGCAGTGGTATTGCTGGATCATAAGGCAGTCCTATTTCCAGTTTTTTAAGGAATCTCCACACTGTTCTCCATAATGGCTGTACTAGTTTGCATTCCCACCAACAGTGTAAGAAGATTCCCTTTTCTCCACACCCTCTCCAACATTTATTGCTTGTAGACTTTTGGATCGCACCCATTCTGACTGGTGTGAAATGGTACCTCATAGTGGTTTTGATTTGCATTTCTCTGATAATGAGTGATGTTGAGCATCTTTTCATGTGTTTTTTAGCCATCTGTATGTCTTCTTTGGAGAAATGTCTATTTAGTTCTTTGGCCCATTTTTTGATTGGATCATTTCTTTTTCTGGAATTGAGCTGTAGGAGTTGCTTGTATATTTTTGAGATTAGTGGTTTGTTTGTTGCTGCATTTGCTATTATTTTCTCCCAATCTGAAGGCTGTCTTTTCACCTTGCTTATAGTTTCCTTTGTTGTGCAGAAGCTTTTAAGGTTAATTAGGTCCCATTTGTTTATTTTTGCTTTTATTTCCAATATTCTGGGAGGTGGGTCATAGAGGATCCTGCTGTGATGTATGTCAGAGAGTGTTTTGCCTTTGTTCTCCTCTAGGAGTTTTATAGTTTCTGGCCATACGTTTAGATCTTTAATCCATTTTGAGTTTATTTTTGTGTATGGTGTTAGAAAGTGCTCTAGTTTCATTCTTCTACAAGTGGTTGACCAGTTTTCCCAGCACCACTTGTTAAAGAGATTGTCTTTAATCCATTGTATATTCTTGCCTCCTTTGTCAAAGATAAGGTGTCCATTAGTGCGTGGATTTATCTCTGGGCTTTCTATTTTGTTTGATTGGTCTATATTTCTGTCTTTGTGCCAGTACCATACTTTCTTCATGACTGTGGCTTTGTAGTAGAGCCTGAAGTCAGGTAGGTTGATTCCTCCAGTTCCATTCTTCTTTCTCAAGATAGCTTTGGCTATTTGAGTTTTTTTTTTTTGTATTTCCATACAAATTGTGAAATTATTTGTTCTAGCTCTGTGAAGAATACTGTTGGTAGCTTGATAGGGATTGCATTGAATCTGTAAATTGCTTTGGGTAGTATACTCATTTTCACTATATTGATTCTTCCAATCCATGAACATGGTATATTTCTCCATCTATTAGTGTCCTCTTTGATTTCTTTCACCAGTGTTTTATAGTTTTCTATATATAGGTCTTTAGTTTCTTTAGGTAGATATACTCCTAAGTATTTTATTCTTTCTGTTGCAATGCTGAATGGTATTATTTTCTTAATTTCCCTTTCTGTTTTCTCCTTATTAGTGTATAGGAATGCAAGGGATTTCTGTGTGTTGATTTTATATCCTGCAACTTTACTATATTCATTGATTAGTTCTAGTAATTTTCTGGTGGAGTCTTTAGGGTTTTCTATGTAGAAAATCATGTCATCTGCAAACAGTGAGAGTTTTACTTCTTCTTTTCCAATTTGGATTCCTTTTATTTCTTTTTGTGCTCTGATTGCTGTGGCTAAAACTACCAAAACTATGCTGAATAGTAATGGTGAAAGTGGGCACCCTTGTCTTGTTCTTGACTTTAGAGGAAATGCTTTCGGTTTTTCACCATTGAGGATAATGTTTGCTGTGGGTTTGTCATATATAGCTTTTATTATGTTGAGGTATGTTCCTTCTATTCCTGCTTTCTGGAGAGTTCTTATCATAAACGGATGTTGAATTTTGTCAAAGGCTTTCTCTGCATCTGTTGAGACAATCATATGGCTTTTATTTTTCAATTTGTTAATGTGGTGTATTACATTGATTGATTTGCGGATATTGAAGAATCCTTGCATCCCTGGGATAAAGCACACTTGGTCATCGTGTATGATCTTTCTAATGTGTTGTTGGATTCTGATTGCTAGAATTTTGTTAAGGATATTTGCATCTATGTTCATCAGTGATAGTGGCCTGTAGTTTTCTTATTTTGTGGCATCTTTGTCAGGTTTTGGTATTAGGGTGATGGTGGCCTCATAGAATGAGTTTGGAAGTTTACCTTCCTCTGGAATTTTCTGGACGAGTTTGAGTAGGATAGGTGTTAGCTCTTCTCTAAATTTTTTGTAGAATTCAGCTTCTGAAGCCGTCTGCACCTGGGCTTTTGTTTGCTGGAAGATTTCTGATTACAGTTTCAATTTACGTGCTTGTGATGGGTCTGTTAAGATTTTCTATTTCTTCCTGGTCCAGTTTTGGAAAGTTGTATTTTTCTAAGAATTGGTCCATTTCTTCCACATTGTCCATTTTATTGCCATATAATTGCTGATAGTAGTCTCTTATGATCCTTTGTATTTCTGTGTTGTCAGTTGTGATCTCTCCATTTTCATTTCTAATTTTATTGATTTGAGTTTTCTCCCTTTGTTTCTTGATGAGTCTGGCTAATGGTTTGTCAATTTTATTTATCCTTTCAAAGAACCAGCTTTTGGCTTTGTTGATTTTTGCTATGTTCTCTTTTGTTTCTTTTGCATTTATTTCTTCCCTAACTTTTAAGATTTCTTTCCTTCTACTAACCCTGGGGTTCTTCATTTCTTCCTTTTCTAGTTGCTTCAGGTGTAGAGTTAGATTATTTATTTGACTCTTTTCTTGTTTCTTGAGGTTTGCATGTATTGCTATGAACTTTCCCCTTAGGACTGCTTTTACCGTGTCCCACAGGTTTTGGGTTGTTGTGTTTTCATTTTCATTCGTTTCTATGCAAATTTTGATTTTATTTTTTTGATTTCTTCTGTGATTTGTTGGTTATTCAGCAGTGTGTTGTTCAGCCTCCATATGTTGGAATTTTTAATATTTTTTCTCCTGTAATTGAGATCTAATCTTATTGCATTGTTGTCAGAAAAGATGCTTGGAATGATTTCAATTTTTCTGAATTTACCAAGGCTAGATTTATGGCCCAGGATGTGATCTATCTTGGAGAAGGTTCCGTGTGCACTTGAGAAAAAGGTGAAATTCATTGGTTTGGGATGAAATGTCCTATAGATATCAATTAGGTCTAACTGGTCTATTTTATCATTTAAAGTTTGTGTTTCCTTGTTAATTTTCTGTTTAGTTGATCTGTCCATAGGTGTGAGTGGGGTATTAAAGTATCCCACTATTACTGTATTATTTTTAATTTCTCCTTTCATACTTATTAGTATTTGTTTTACATATTGTGATGCTCCTATGTTGGGTGCATATATATTTATAATTGTTATATCTTCTTCTTGGATTGATCCTTTGATCATTATGTAGTGACCTTCTTTGTCTCTTTTCACAGCCTTTGTTTTAAAGTCTATTTTATCTGATATGAGTATTGTTACTCCTGCTTTCTTTTGGTCCCTATTAGCATGGAAAATCTTTTTCCAGCCCTTCACTTTCAGTCTGTATGTGTCCCCTGTTTTGAGGTGGGTCTCTTGTAGACAACATATATAGTGGTCTTGTTTTTGTATCCATTCAGCCAGTCTTTGTCTTTTGGTTGGGGCATTCAACCCATTTACGTTTAAGGTAATTACTGGTAAGTATGATCCCATTGCCATTTAATTTATTGTTTTGGGTTCGAATTTATACACCCTTTCTGTGTTTCCTGTCTAGAGAATATCCTTTAGTATTTGTTGGAGAGCTGGTTTGGTGGTGCTGAATTCTCTCAGCTTTTGCTTGTTTGTAAAGTTTTTGATTTCTCCTTCATATTTGAATGAGATCCTTGATGGGTACAATAATCTGGGCTGTAGGTTATTTTCTTTCATCACTTTAAGTATATATTGCCATTCCCTCCTGGCTTGGAGAGTTTCTATTGAAAGATCAGCTGTTATCCTTATGGGAATCCCCTTGTGTGTTATTTTTCATTTTTCCCTTGTTGCTTTTAGTATTTGTTCTTTGTGTTTGATCTTTGTTAATTTGATTAATACATGTCTTGGGGTGTTTCGCCTTGGGTTTATCCTGTTTGGGACTCTCTGGGTTTCTTGGACCTGGGTGATTATTTCCTTCCCCATTTTAGGGAAGTTTTCAACTACTATCTCCTCAAGTATTTCCTCATGGTCATTCTTTTTTGTCTTCTTCTTCTGGGACCCCTATGATTCGAATGTTGTAGCGTTTAATATTGTCCTGGAGGTCTCAGATTGTCCTCATTTCTTTTAATTCGTTTTTCCACTCTGATTCATTTATTTCTACCATTCTATCTTCTATTTCACTAATCTTATCTTCTGCCTCTGTTATCCTACTATTTGTTGCCTCCAGAGTGTTTTTGATCTCATTTATTGCATTATTCATTATATATTGACTCTTTTTTATTTCTTCTAGGTCCTTGTTAAACCTTTCTTGCATCTTCTCAATCCTTGTCTCTAGGCTATTTATTTGTGATTCCATTTTTATTTCAAGATTTTGGATCAATTTCACTATCATTATTCAGAATTCTTTATCAGATAGATTCCCTATTTCTGCCTATTTTGTTTGGTTTGGTGGGCATTTATCCTGTTCCTTTACTTGCTGGGTATTCCTCTGTCTCTTCATCTTGTTTAAATTGCTGTGTTTGGGTGTCCTTTCTGTATTCTGGCAGTTTGTGGAGTTCTCTTTATTGTGGCGTTTCCTCACTGTGGGTGGGTTTATACAGGTGGCTTGTCAAGGTTTCTTGGTTAGGGAAGCTTGTGTCTGTGTTCTGGTGGGTGGAACTGGATTACTTCTTTCTGGAGTGCAATGAAGTGTCCAGTAATGTGTTATGAGATGTCTGTGGTTTTGGGATGACTTTGGGCAGCCTGTATATTGGAGCTCAGGGCTGTGTTCCTGTGTTGCTGGAGAATTTGCTTGGTATGTCTTGCCCTGGAACTTGTTGGCCCTTGTGTGGTGCTTAGTTTCAGTGTAGGTATGGAGGCATTTGATGAGCTCCTGTCAATTAATGTTTCCTGAAGTCAGGGTTTGGACTTAAGCCTCCTGCTTCCAGTTATTGGTCTTATTTTTACAGTAGTCTCAAAACTTCTCCTTCTCTACAGCACCATTGATAAAACATCTAGGTTAAAGATGAAGAGCTTCTCCACCATGAGGGTCACCCTGAGAGGTTCACAGCGTTACATGGAGAAGAGAAGAGGGAGGAGGAATTTAGAGGTGACCCTAATGCGATGAGGTAGAATCAATAGAGGAGAGAGCAGGATAACCAGTAATCACTTCCTTATGTGCACTCCACAACTGGACTGCTCAGAGATGTTCATGGAGTTATACGGAGAAGAGAAAAGGGAGGAAGGAGACAGAGGTGGCCAGGAGGATAGAAGGAGGGAATGAAAAGGAGAGAGACAGATCCAGCCAGTAATCAGTTCTCTAAGTGTTCTCCACCATCTGGAACACACAGAAATTCACAGAGTTGGGTACAGCAGAGAAGGTTTAGGGAGGAGACACAGGCGACCTGGTGGAACAAAAGGAGAATCCGAAGGGGAAGAGAGCAGTCAAGCCAGTAATCTCGCTCCCTAGTAAAAAATGGGTACTGAAGATTGGGTTCTTAAAGGTACAAAATTGGTAACAAATACCTAAAAGCAAAAATTAAAAATCTAGACTACAGTTTGGAATTTCACAAATACAATGTTAAAGTAAAGAAGAAGGAAAGAAAGAAAAAAAAAAAAAAAAAAAAAAAAAAACAAAGTCACAAAAATTATAAAGAAGATACAGGTACAAAATTGATAACAAATACCAAAAAGCATAAATTAAAAATCTAGAGTAGAGTTTTGAATTTCAGAATACAATGTTAAAGAAAAGATGAAAAGAAAGAAAGAGAAAAAGAAACAAAAAGTCACAAAAGTTATAAAAAATATATAGATAGAAAATTGATAACAAATACCAAAAAGCTAAAATTAAAAATCTAGAGCAGAGTTTGGAATTTCAAAAATACAATTTTAAAGAAAAAGAAGAAGAAAAAAAACAAGGTCACGAGAGTTATAAAAATATATATATATGAAGTTTGCTTTTTAAAAGAAAAAGGGTCTTTTTTTTTTTGCAAAGTAATAGTAGGTTATAAAAGTGAAAAATTAAAGGAGTAATAGAGGACTTAAAATTTTTTAAAAAATTTAAAAAGAAAGAAAGAAAGAATGATCGTAAAAATAGTAAAAATATATATACGACTTTCTCTGATGTTGTTGTGGGTATTGGGGGTTCAGTTCATTTTTGGCTAGTTCCTTTTTCCGGCTTATATTTCTCAAGATCTATAGGCCTCTTCCTATGTAGTCGGTACTAACCACGGGCTTTTAATCTATTGCCTGTCGCTCCCAAGGCGGTTCCCTTTTTTATAGCTTCTTCTGTTTGCTGGTCTCTTCAGTGTCTGATTTCCACCCTGATACAAAGGGGGCGGTGATGGACACCTTTATTTTTTCAAGGCTCACTTTTTCAGTCATGCTGTGGGGAGGGAGGGAGGCTGCAAATAAGTAAGACTGGCGTGTGCTCGCAGTGCCTCAGCCACACTGGGCCTGCCCCCGCTCATGGCACGTGTAGCCTCCCTGCCCACACTGCTCAGGCTCAAGATTGCTCTGCCAGGAACCATCCGCGGCCAGCACTGGGCTGTTTTTACCTCCCAGGTCTAAGCTGCTCAGGTTCAGGCACTTGGGTAGTCCTCAGAGGCACAGACTCGGTTGGGCCTGCGTTTTGTGCCCTTCCCAGGCCCGAGCAGCTCAGACAAGAAAGACAAGACATATACTTGTCTTTCAGTGATGAGGTGTTTGGTGAGCGTGGTTGCTGTGACTTATCGCCTCCCCGCCGCTCGGTTATCTGGGTGTACAACCAGCGCACCTTCTCAGGCGGATGCTGACTGTCCAGAACCCCAACAAGTTTTAGTTAGCAAAGAAGCCTGCTTACAATTTTGTAGATAATGTCTCTCTGGGGCTGCGATTGCCCCCTTCTGGCTCTGGCTGCCTGTCACCGGACGGGGACAGTCTGCAGCCATCTATCTCTGTACAGTCCTTTGTTTCATGAGCAGGCCTGGCGGTGTCTTAGATTAGGTCTGGCTTTTCGCATGGTAGATATCCCACAGTCTGGTTTGCTAGCCCAAATTATTTCACTCAGGTAGCGCTCAGGGTATTCAGGTGAGATCCTTACCCTAAGCGATGCAGCCCGTGCCACACCTCCCTGCCCAGCCCCCGCTTGCTAATGGCGGATGCAGGCATCTGCGCTGCATCTCCGCTGGGGGAGTTACCGTAGGGCTCGTAATCTGTGGGTCTTAATTGTTTTTTTAATTTTTCCTCCCTATTATGTTGCCCTCTGTGCTTCCAAGGCTTGGCACAGACTTGGCAGTGAGAATGTTTCCTGGTGTTCGGAAACTTTTCTCTTTTTAAGACTCCCTTCTCGGGATGGAGCTCTGTTCCTCCCTCTTTTGTCTCTTTTTTGTCTTTTATATTTTTTCCTACCTCCTTTCGAAGACAATGGGTTGCTTTTCTGTGTGCCTGATGTCCTCTGCCGGCATTCAGAAGTTGTTTTGTGGAATTTACTCAGCGTTTAAATGTTCTTTTGATGAATTTGTGGGGGAGAAAGTGTTCTCCCCGTCCTATTCCTCCGCCATCTTAGCTCCTCCCCCATCTTTGATTTCTTTCATTAGTGTTTTATAGTTTTCTATATTGGAGAAGGTGATGGCACCCCACTCCAGTACTCTTGCCTGGAAAATCCCATGGATGGAGGAGCCTGGGGGGCTGCAGTCCATGGGGTCGCTAAGAGTTGGAGACGACTGATCAACTTCACTTTCACTTTTCACTTCCATGCATTGGAGAAGGAAATGGCAACTCACTCTGGTGTTCTTGCCTGGAGAATCCCAGGGACGGCAGAACCTGGTGGGCTGCCATCTATGGGGTCGCACAGAGTCGGACAGGACTGAAGCGACTTAGCAGCAGTAGCAGCACCAGTTTTCTATATATAGGTCTTTTGTTTTTTTAGGTAGATTTATTCTTAAATATTTTATTATTTTCAGTGCAATGGTGAATGGAATTGTTCCTTAATTATTCTTTCTGTTTTCTCACTGTTAGTGTATAGGAATGCAAGGGATTTCTGGGTGTTGATTTTATATCCTGCAAGTTTACTATATTCATTGCTTAGCTCTAGTAATTTTCTGGTGGTGTCTTTAGCATTTTCTATGTAGAGGATCATGTCATCTGCAAACAGTGAGAGTTTTGCTTCTTCTTTTCCAATCTGGATTCCTTTTATTTTGTTTATGCTCTGATTGCTGTGCCTAAAACTTCCAAAACTATGTTGAATAGTAGTGGTGAGAGTGGGCACCCTTGTCTTGATCCCAACTTTATGGGAAATGCTTTCAATTTTTCACCATTGAGGATAATGTTTGCTGTGGGCTTACCATATATTGCTTTTGTTATGTTGAGGTATGATCCTTCTATGGGTGCTTTCTAGAGGGTTTTTATCATAAATGGATGTTGAATTTTGTCAAAGGCTTTCTCTGCATCTATTGAGAAAATCATGTAGTTTTTATCTTTCAATTTGTTAATGTGGTGTATCCCATTGATTGATTGCCATTATTGAAGAATCCTTGAACCCCTGGGTTAAGGCCCACTAGGTCATGGTGTATGATCTTTTTAATATATTTTGAGATTCTGTTTGTTAGTATTTTGTTGAGGAGTTTTACATCAATGGTCATCAATGATATTGGTCTGTAGTTTTCTTTCTTTTTGGCATTTTTTTTTTTTCTGGTTTTGGTATTAGAATGATGGCAGCCTCATAGAATGAGTTTGGCAGTTAAACGTCTTCTGCAATTTTCTGGAAGTGTTTGAGTAGGATAGGTGATATCTCTTCTCCAAATTTTTGGTAGAATTCACCTGTGAAGCCAAATGGTCCTGGGCTTTTGTTCATTGGAAGATTTTTGATTACAGTTTCGATTTCCATGCTTGTGATTGGTCTAGTTCTTCATGGTTCAGTTTTTGAAGGTTATACTTTTCTAAGAAGTCATTCATTTCTTCCAAGTTGAACATTTTATTGTATATAGCTGCTGTTAGTCTCTTATGATCCTTTGTATTTCTGTGTTGTCTGTTGTGATTTTCATTTATAATTTTGTTGATTTGATTCTTCTCTCTAGTTTTCTTGATGAATTGGCTAACCATTTGTATATTTTATTTATCTTCTAAAAGAACCAGTTTTTAGTTTTGCTTAATTTTGTTGTAGTCCCTTTTGTTTCTTTTTCATTTATTTCTGTCTTAATTTTTATGATTTCTTTCCTTCTACTAACCCTGGGGCTCTTCATTTCTTCTTTTTCTAGTGCTTTAGGTGTAAAGTTAGGTTATTTATTTCATTTTTTCTTTTTTTCTTGAGGTTATCTTGTATTGCTCTGAAGCATTCCTTTAGCACTGCTTTTACTGAATCCCATAGGTTTTGGTTTGTTGTCTTTTTATTTTCATTTGTTTCTATGCATATTTTTATTTCCTTTTTGATATCTCCTGTGATTTGTTGGTTATTCAGAAGCATGTTGTTTAGCCTCCATATGTTTGTATTTTTAATAGTTTTTTTTTTTTTCCTGTAGTTGACATCACATCTTACCACATTGTGATTAGAATTGATGCTTGAGATTATTTCTTTCTTTCTTTCTTTTTTTTTAATTTACCAAGCCTAGATTCATGGTCCAGGATGTAATCTATCCTGGAGAATGTTCCGTTTGCACTTGAGAAAAAGATGAAATTTGTCATTTTGGGGTGAAATGTCCTTTAGGTATCTATTTGGTCTAACTGGTCCACTGCATCATTTAAAGTTTTTGTTTCCTAGCTAATTTTCTGTTTGCTTGATCTATCCATAGGTGTGAGTGTGATGTTAAAGTCTCCCAATATTATTGTGTTACTGTTAATTTCCCTTTTCATACTTGTTAGCATTTGCCACACATATTGTGGTGCCCCTATGTTGGGTTCATATATATTTAAAATTGTTATATCTTCTTGAATTAATCCTTTAATCATTGTGTAGTGTTCTTTTTCTCTTTTCACGGCTTTTATTTCAAAGTTTATTTTATCTGATATGCAAATTGATACTCCTTTGTTTTATTCTCCATTTCCATGAAATATATTTTTCCATCCCTTCACTTTCAGTCTGTATATGTCCCTTGATTTGAGGTGGGTCTTTTTTATATAGAATATATAGGGATCTTCTTTTCATATCCATTCAGCCAGTCTTTGTCTTTTGGTTGGGGAATTCATCCCATTTACATTTAAGGTAATTATTGATAAGTATGATCTTTTTGCCATTTACTTTGTTGTTTTGGGTTCAAGTTTATAAATCTTTTCTGTTTCCTGTCTAGAGAAGATCCTTTAGCATTTGTTGGAGAGCTAGTTTGGTGGCACTGAATTCTCAGCTTTTGCTTGTCTGTAAAGCTTGTGATTTTTCCTTCATATTTGAATGAGATTCTTGCTGGGTATAGTAATTTGGGTTGTAGGTTTTTCTCTTTCATCACTTTAGGTATGTCCTGCCATTCCCTTCTGGCCTGAAGAGTTTCTATTGAAAGATCAGCCATTATCTTTATGGGAATCCCCTTGTGTGTTATTTGTTGCTTTTCCCTTGCTGCTTTTAATGTTTTCTGTTTGATCTTTGTTAATTTGATTAATATGTGTCTTGTGGTTTTTTGCCTTAGGTTTATCTTATTTGGGACTCTCTGGGTTTCTTGGCCTTGGGTGGCTATTTCCTTCTCCCTTTTAGGGAAGTTTTGAACTATTATCTCCTCAAATATTTTTCCATGCCCTTTCTTTTTGTCTTCTTCTGGGACTCCTATAATTCATGTGTTGGAGCATTTAACATTGTCCCAGAGGTCTCTGAGGTTGTCCTCATTTCTTTTAATTCTTTTTTTTTAAATTTTTTCCTCTCTGCTTCATTTATTTCCACCATTCTATCTATCACCTCACATCCTATCTTCTGCTTCAGTTATTCTACTCTTGGTTACCTCCAGTGCTTTTGATCTCAATTATTGCATTATTCATTATTAATTGACTCTTTTTTACTTCTAGGTCCTTATTAAAGATTTCTTTCATCTTCTCAATCCTTGTCTCTAGTCTATTTATCTGTTAGTCCACTTTGTTTTCAAGATTTTAGATCATCTTTACTATCATTATTCTGAGTAATTTTTTTTCACCTAGACTCCCTATCTGCTCCTCTTTTGTTTGGTTTGATGAGCATTTATCATACTCCTTTACTTGCTGAATATTTCTTTGCCTTTTCATTGCTGCGTTTGGGGTCGCCTTTCTGTATATTTTTAATATTATATTTTTGATAGTCTAATCTCTACTCTAGATTTTTAATCTTTGCTTTTTGGTATTTGTTATCAATTTTTTACCTTTAAGAATCTAATCTTCAGTACCTATTTTTACTTAGGGTCCATGGGGTCGCTGAGGGTCGGACATGACTGTGTGACTTCACTTTCACTTTTCACTTTCATGCATTGGAGAAGGAAATGGAAACCCACTCCAGTGTTCTTGCCTGGAGAATCCCAGGGATGGGGAAGCTTTGTGGGCTGCTGTCTATGGGGTCACAGAGTCAGACACGACTGAAGTGACTTAGCAATAGCAATAGTAGATTATAAAAATGAAAATTAAAGGAGGAATGAATAACTCAAAATAAAAAATAATTAAGAAATATTCTAAAATGCTAATAGTAAAAATATATCTATTAATTTATCTGGATCTGTTGAGGGCATGTGGGGTCAGTTCAGTTTCAGATAGTTCCTTGTTCCAGCTTATACTTCTTCCCCAGGTCTATAGGCCCCTTCCAATGCTTAGTCAGTGCTAACTACAGGGTTTTAATCTATTGCACCTGTCACTTCCAGAGTGGTTCCCACTTCTTTATTTTGGCTTCCTCTGTTTGCAAGTCTCTTCAGTGTCTAATTTCCACCCTGACACAAGAGGACGAAGGTGGTCACTTATTTAGGCTCACTTGTTCAGTTGTGTTGTGGGGAAGGAGGAACACTGCAAACAAATATCACTGGCATGTGTGGGGATTGCTTGCAGTGTATGGACCACATTGGGTTTGACCCTGCTCAAGGTTGCATGTGATTTCCCATCTACTCTGCTCACGCTCCAGGGTGCTCTGCAGTGCACTGTCCAAAGTGGATCCTGCCTTTTGTTCACTTATTTGTGTACTCTACAACGCACTCCACAAAGGCACAGACTCGGTCAGGTGTGCGTTTTGTGTCCTTCCCAGGTCCAAGCAGCTCAGGTGACCAGGCGCTTATCAAGCACACTGTCCCAGGTGAGCCATGTGTCTTAACCACCTTCCCACTCCTGGATATTTGGTTTCCCGGGTGTGCCACGAGAGCACCCTCTTAAGTGTGCCATGTGTCTCCTCTGGGAAGCTGATATTAGGCTGTGACCCTCCCGTCAGATGTCAACCTTCCAGGTTCCCAGGAAGACGTGGTTATCAAATGGGAGCATGCTCACAGTTTGGTGGAGGATGCCATCTCTGGGGCTGAGATTGCACCTTGTCTTCCGGCCTTTGCTGTCTCACGCCTACTTCTCTGCCTCCAGTGGGTGGAGGGGCAAGTCCACAGCCGGCTAGCCCTCCTTTGGTTTTCTCTCAATCCTTTGTTCTATGAGCAGGCCAGGCCACACCTTAGGTTATAGCTTTTCAGGGGAAAGTTCTCTCTCTCTCTCTTTTTTTCCTCTCTCTGGCTATCCCACAGTTTGGCTTGCTACCCCATGTTGGCTCACTCATATTGTCCTCATGGCATTGAGGCCTGGTCCTTACCCTAAGCATGCAACCCATGCCTCCCTGTGCAGTCCCTGCTCACTGGTGGCAGATGCGAGCATCTGGGCTACTTCTCCACTGGGAGTTGCAGTTAGGTGCATAGTTTGTTTTTTGTTTTTGTTTTTTCTCTCAGTTATGTTGCCCTCTAAGATTCTAAAACTCCCCACAGACCCACCAGTAAGAGGGTTTCCTGCTATTTGGAAACTTATACTCCTTCACAACTCCCTCCCCAGGAGAGGTCTTCCTGCTTAACTCTTTTGTCTCACTTTTTGTCTTTTATATTTTGTTCTATCTCCTTTCAAAGAGAATGGACTGCCTTTCTGGGTGCCTGCTGTCCTCTGCCAGTGTTCAGAGGTTGTTCGCTGAACGTTACTCAGCATTCAAATGATCCTTTGATGAATTTGTGGGGAATAAAATGATCTCCCCATCCTATTCCTCCACCATGTTAGGACCACCCCTCCATAATTATTCTTAATAGATTTTACTTATAAGTTATATTTACATTTTCTTTCCTTAAATGTTTCTTCACATCAAGTTATTTTCCTTGCTGACAAATTTGCTGTAGATATAACAAGATTTAATTTAACATATTAAATCTAAGTGTAATAAAAATATTATACTTACTGCTGATGACTCTTAAGATGTCTATATTAATTAGATCAGCAATCTCAAACATTAATGCCAGGTATTAATTTTTAAATATTTCCCAGTTCACATGAACCTGAAATTAATTCTAGCCAGTTACCTTCTATATTTTTTGATAACTAATATAAGTTGTTAATTTCCTTTAATCTGATTAAGTAGATTTCATTTGCAAATTAATTTCTGATAGTATCATTCAAAGGTAAAAATAGAAATTATTCATACATAAACACATAGACACAATGCAAGATCTTATAGCTTCATTTTCTAAATTTATTAATGAGTCAGATATCACAATATAAAACCCATTAGTTCTAAATGACAGTTGGAATAATAAAAACTGTTAAAAGCCTTCATCCACTAATTTTTTCCTTAGTTTCAGAAATTAGAGATAGTCTAGATAAGATAATTGATCTTGAGCACTCTGGTCTGAAGGCACAGTGAGAAAAAATTAGGTTCTCTTGAAAGTTAAAGTCACTCAGTTGTGTCTGACTCTTTGTGATTCCATAGACTGTGGATTCTCCAGGCCAGAATAATGTAATGGGTAGTTTT
This sequence comes from Bos mutus, assembly GCF_027580195.1. Classification (NCBI taxonomy): domain Eukaryota; kingdom Metazoa; phylum Chordata; class Mammalia; order Artiodactyla; family Bovidae; genus Bos; species Bos mutus. The sequence continues at coordinate 62,253,750 of NC_091646.1, read as the reverse complement.
TCCCTTTTCCAGGGACTCTTCACAACCCAGGGATTCAACACATTCTCCTGCATTGCAGGCAGATCCTTTACCAGCTGAGCCACAGGGGAAGCCCAAGAATACTGGAGTTGGTAGCCTATCCCTTCTCCAGCAGATCTTCCTGACCCAGGAAATGCACTGGGGTCTCCTGCATTGTAGGCAGATTCTTTGTTAATTTAGGATTTATTCTCTCAGTGTCAGAATTCTGAAGAGATGTACATATTATTTTTTCAAGCTAGCTGTCTTTAATGTTTAGGAATTAAACAAGGGTCAATTAACCTTCAAATTGTTAACATACGTTGGATCATAGAAAAAGCAAGAGAATTCCAGAAAAAAAACAACTACTTCTGTTTCATTGACTACACTAAAGCCTTTGACTGTGTGGATCACAACACACTGTGGAAATTTCTTCAAGGAATGGGAATTCTAGACCACCTTACCTACCTCCTGAGAAACCTGTGTGCAGGTCAAGAAGTAATTGTTAGGACTGGACATGGAACAACAGACTGGTTCCAATGTGGGTGACCTGGGTTCGATCCTTGGGTTGGGAAGATCCCCAGGAGAAGGGAACGGCTACCCATGCCAATATTCTGGCATGGAGAATTTCAAGGGGTCACAAAGAGTTGGACACTATTAATCAACTTTCACTTTCACTTTCCAAATTGGGAAAGGAGTAAGTCAAGGCTGTATATAGTCACCCTGCTTATTTAACTTATATGCAGAGTACATCATGTGAAATGCCAGGCTGGAGGAAACACAAGCAGGAATTAAGATCTGTGGGACAAATATCAATAACCTCAAATAGGCAGATGACACCACCCTTATGGCAGAAAGCTAAGAGGAACTAAAAAGCCTTTTGATGAAGGTGAAAGAAGAGAGTGAAAAAGCTTACTTAAAACTCTATATTAAAAACAAACAAACAAACAACAAAAAACCACGAAGATCATGGCATCTGCTCCCAACACTTCACAGCAAATAGATTGGGAAACAACGGAAACCGTGACAGACTTTATTTTCTTGGGCTCCAAAATCACTGCAGATGATGACCACAGCCATGAAATTAAAAGATGCTTGCTCCTTGGAAGAAAAGCTATGACAAAACTAGACTGTGAGCAGAGATACCACTTTGCCAACAAAGGTCTGTATTGTTAAGCTATGGTTTCTTTCCAGTAGTCATGTATGGATGAAAGAGTTGGACCATAAAGAAGACTGAGCACTGAAGAATTGATGCTTTTGAACTGTGGTTTTGGAGAAGAATTTTGAGAGTCATTTGGACAACAGAAGATCAAACCAGTCAATTCTAAAGGGAAACAATCTTGAATATTCATTGGAAGGACGAATGCTGAAGCTGCAGTTACAATACTTTGACCACCTGATGGGAAGAGCTGACTCATTAGAAAAGACCCTGATGCTTGGAAAGATTGAAGGCAGGAGAAGGGGATGACGGAGGATGAGATGCTTGGATGGCATCATTGACTCAATGGACATGAGTTTGACCAGGCTCTGGGAGATGGTGAAGGACAGGAAAAACTGACATAGGTCTGCAAAGAGTAGGACACAACTGAGCCACTGAACAACAGTTAGACTTCAGCTTGCATTGTGGACTTAATTGGCACAATTGAAAGTTCATTATTGTCATATACAGCCCCCCTTTTCTTCTTTTGTATTTAATTAGTTAATTTCAATTGGAGGCTAATTACTTTACAATATTGTGGTGGTTTTTGCCATACATTGACATGAATCAGCCACAGGTGTACATGTGTCCCCCATCCCGAATGCCCATCCCACCTCCCTCCCTATCCCATCCCTCTGGATTGTCTTAGTGAACCGGATTTGAGTGTCCTTTTCCATGTATCAAACTTGGACTGGTCATCTCTTTCACATGTGGTAATATACATGTTTCAATGCTACTCTTTCAAATCATGCCACCCTTGCCTTTTCCCACAGAGTTCAAAAGTCTGCTTTTATCTCTGTGTCTCTTTTGATGTCTCACATATAGGGTCATTGTTACCATATTTCTAAATTCCATATATATGCATTAATATACTGTATTGGTGTTTTTCTGACTTACTTCACTCTGTATCATAGGCTCCAGTTTCATACACCTCATTAGAACTGATTCAAACACATTCATTTAGTAGCTGAGTAATATTCCATTCTGTATATGTACCACAACTTTCTTATCCATTCATCTGCCGATGGACATTTAGGTTGCTTCCATGTCCTAGCTATTGTAAACAGTGCTGCGATGAATATTAGGGTACACGTGTCTCTTTCAATTCTTGTTTCCTAGGTGTGAACGCCCAGCAGTGGGATTGGTGGGTCACATGGCAGTTCTATTTCCAGTTTTTTAAGGAATCTCCACACGGTTCTCCATTGTGGCTGTACTAGTCTGCATTGCCATAAACAGTGTAAGAGGGTCCCCCTTTCTCTGCACATTCTCAAGCATTTATTGTTTGTAGAGTTTTTGATAGCAGCCATTCTGACCAGGGTGAGATGGTACCTCATTGTGGTTTTGATTTGCACTTCTATGATAATGAGTTATGTTGAACATCTTTTCGTGTGTTTGTTAGCCATCTGTATGTCTTCTTTGGAGAAGTGTTTTTTAGTTCTTTGGCCCATTTTTTGATTGGGTCATTTATTTTTCTGGTATTGAGCTGCATGAGCTGCTTGTGTATTTTTGAGATTAATTATTTGACAGTTGCTTCCTTTGCTATTATTATCACCCATTTTGAAGGCTGTCTTTTCACCTTGCTTATAGTTTCCTCCGTTACGAAAAAGCTTTTAAGCTTAATTATGTCCTATTTGCATAATTTTGCTTTTATTTCCATTATTCTTGGAGGTGGGTCATAGAGGATCTTGTTGTGATTTATGTCAGAGAATATTTTGCCTATGCTTTCCCCTAGAAGTTCTGAAGTTTCTGGTCTTACATTTAGATCTTTAATCCATTTTGAGTTTATTTTTGTGTATGGTGTTAGAAAGTGATCTAGTTTCATTCTTTTACAAGTGGTTGACCAGTTTTCCCAGCACCACTTGTTAAAGAGATTGTCTTTCTTTTACTGTATTTTTTTTTCCTCTTTTGTCAAAGATAAAGTGCCCATAAATGTGTGGATTTATCTCGGGGCTTTCTAATTTGTTCCATTGATCTCTATTTCTGTCTTTGTGCAAGTACTATAATGTCTTGATGACTGTAGCTTTGTCGTATAGTCTAAAGTCAGGCAGGTTGATTTCTCCAGTCTCGTTCTTCTTCGTAAAGATTGATTTGGCTATTTGAAGTCTTGTGTATTTCCAAACAAATTGTGAAATTATTTGTTCTAGTTCTATGAAATATACCATTGATAGCTTGATAGGGATTGCTTTGAACCTGTAGATTTCTTTGGGTAGTATACACATTTTCACTATACTGATTCTTCTGCTCCATGAACATGGTATGTTTTTCCATCTATTTGTGTCACCTTTGATTTCTTTCATCAGTGTTTTATAGTTTTCTGTATGTAGGTGTTTTGTTTCTTTAGGTAGATTTATTCCTATTTTGTTCTTTTCATCGCAATGGTGAATGGAATTATTTCCTTAATTTCTCTGTTTTCCCATTGTTAGTGTGTAGGAAGGGATGAGATGCAAGGGATTTCCATGTATTAATTTTATAACCTGCAACATTACTATATTCATTGATTAGCTCTAGTAATTTTCAGGTGGTGTCTTTAGGGTTTTCTATGTTGAGGATCATGTCATCTGCAAACAGTGAGAGTTTTACTTCTTCTTTTCTATTTTGGATTAATTTTTTCTTCTCTGATTGCTGTGGCTAAAACTACCAAAACTCTGTTGAATATATTGGTGAGAGAGGGCACCCTTTGGTTGTTCCTGAATTTGGGGAAATGCTTTCAGTTTTTCACTATTGAGGATAAAGTTTGCTGTGGGTTTTTTATATATGGCTTTTATTATGTTGAGGTATGTTCCTTCTATGGCTGCTTTCTAGAGGGTTTTCATTATAAATCCTTGTTGAATTTTGTCAAAGGCTTTCTCAGCATCTCTTGAGATAATCATATGATTGTTATCTTTTAATTAGTTAATATAGTGTATCCCATTGATTTATTTGGGAATATGGAATAATCCTTGCATCCCTGGGATAAAGCCCACTTGGTCATGATGTATGATCTTTTTAATATGTTGTTGAATTATGTTTGCTATTATTTTGTTGAGGATTTTTGCATCTGTGTTCATCAGTGATATTAGCCTGTGGTTTTCTTTTTTTGTGGCATCTTTGTCTGGTTTTGGTATTAGGGTGTTGGTGGCTCATAGACAGAATTTGGCAGTTTACCTTCCTCTGCAATTTTCTGGAAGAGTTTGAGTAGGATAGATGTTAGCTCATCTCTAAATTCATGGTATAATTCCCCTGTGAAGCCATCTGGTACTGGCCTTTTCTTTGTTGGGTGATTTTTTATTACAGTTTCAATTTCCATGCTTCTGATGGGTCTTTTAAGATTTGCTTATTCTTCCTGATTCAGTTTTGCAAGGTTATACTTTCCTAAGAATTAATCCATTTCTTCCAAGTTGTCCATTTTGTTGTCACATAGTTGCTGATAGTAGTCTCTTATGATCCTTTGTATTTCTTTGTTTTCTGTTGTGATTTCTCCATTTTCATTTCTAATTTTGTTGATTTGATTATTCTTTTTTTCTTGATGAGTCTGGCTAATTTTTGTCTATTTATCTTCTAATATAACCAGCTTTTAGTTTTGTTTATTTTTGTTGTAGCCTCTTTTGTTTCTTTTTAATTTATTCCTGCCCTAATATTTATTATTTCTTTCCTTCTACTCACCCTGGGGTTCTTAATTTCTTCTTTTTTCTAATTGCTTCAGGTGCAAAGTTAGGTTATTTATTTGATTTTTCTCTCATTTCTAGAGGTAATCTTGCATTGCTATTAACCTTCCCCTTCAGTTCAGCTCAGTTCAGTCACTCAGTTGTGTTCGACTCTTTGCAACCCCATGAATCGCAGCACGCCAGGCCTCCCTGTCCATCACCAACTTCCGGAGTTCTCTCAAATTCACGTCCATTGAGTCAGTGATGCCATCCAGCCATCTCATCCTCTGTCGTCCCCTTCTCCTCCTGCCCCCAATCCCTCCCAGCATCAGTCTTTTCCAATAAGTCAACTCTTCACATGAGGTAGCCAAAATATTGGAGTTTCAGCTTTAGCATCATTCCTTCCAAAGAACACCCAGAACTGATCTCCTTTAGGATGGACTGGTTGGATCCCCTTGCAGTCCAAGGGATTCTCAAGAGTCTTCTCCAACACCACAGTTCAAAAGCATCAATTCTCAGTGCTCAGCTTTCTTCACAGTCCAACTCTCACATCCATACATGACCACTGGAAAAACCATAGCCTTGACTAGACGGAACTTGTTGGCAAAGTAATGTCTCTGCTTTTGTAGTTGACATCTAATCTTACCACATTTGGTCAGAAAAGATGCTTGAAATGATTTCAATATTCTTGAATTTACCAAGGCTAGATTTATGGCTCAGGATGTGATCAATCCTGGAGAACATTCCGTGTGCAATTGAGAAAAGTTGAAATTCATCATTTTGGGGTGAAATATCCTATAGGTATCAATTAAGTGTAGCTGGTCCTCTGTATCCTTTAAAATTTCTTTTTCATTGCTAATTGTCTGTTTGGTTGATCTATCCATAGGTATGAGTGAGGTATTAAAGCCTGCACTATTATTGTGTTACTGTTAATTTCCCCTTTCATACTTGTTAGCATTTGTCTTATATACTGAGTTGCTCCTATATTGGTTATATACATATTTTAATTATTATATCTTCTTCTTGGATTGATTCTTTGATCATTATGTAGTGTCCTTCTTTGTCTCTTTTCACAGCCTTTATTTCAAAGTCTATTTTCTCTGATATGAGTATTACTACTCCTGCTTTCTTTTGGTTTCCATTTTCATGAAATATCTTTTTCTAGCCTTTCACTTTCAGTCTGTATGTGTCCCTTGATTTGAGGTGGGGCCTTTGTAGATAGCATATATAAGGGTCTTATTTTTGTATCCACCCAGCCAGTCTTTGTATTTTGTTTGGGACATTTAATCCATTTACATTTAAGGTAGTTATTGATAAGTATGATTCTGTTGCCCTTTACTTTGTTGTTTTGGGTTTATGTTTATAAACCTTTTCTGTGTTTCCTGTCTAAAGAATATCCTTTAGCATTTGTTAAAGTACTGGTTTGGTGGTGCTGAATTCTCAGCTTTTGCTTGTCTGTAAAGCTTTTGAATTCTCCTTCATATTTGAATGTGATCCTTGCTGGGTATAGAAGTCTGGGTTATAGTTTTTCTCTTTCATCATTTTAAGTATGTCCTGCCATTCCCATCTGGCCTGAAGAGTTTCTATTGAAAGATCAGCTGTTATCCTTATGGGAATCCACTTGTGTGTTATTTGTTGTTTTCCCTTGCTGCTTTTAATATTTGCTCTTTGTTTTTGGTCTTTGTTAATTTGATTAAAATGTATCTTGTGGTGTTTTGCCTTGGGTTTATCCTATTTGGGACTCTGTGGGTTTCTTGGATTTGGGTGACTATTTCTTTCCCCATTTTAGGGAAGTTTCAATATTAACTCCTCGAGTACTTTCTCTTGCCCTTTCTTTTTGTCTTCTTTTTCTGGGACTCCTACGATTCGAATGTTAGGGTGTTTAACATTGTCCCAGAGGTCTCTTGGGTTGTCTTAACTTTTAATTCTTTGTTCTTCTCGGCTTCATTTATTTCCACCATTCTATCTTTCACCTCACGTATCCTATCTTCTGCCTCATTTATTCTACTATTCGTTCCCTCCAGAGTGCTTTTGATCTCAATTATTGTATTATTCATTATTGATTGACTCTTCTTTATTTATTCTATGTTCTTGTTAAAGATTTCTTGCATCTTCTGAGTCCTTGTCTTTGGTCTACTTATCTGTAACTCCGTTTTGTTTTCAAGATTTTATATCATCTTTACTATCATCATTCTGAATTCTTTTTCAGGTAGACTCCGTATCTCCTCCTCTTTTGTTTGGTTTGGTGGGTATTTATCATGGTCCTTTACCTGCTGAATATTTCTCTACCTTTTCATTTTGTTTAGATTGTTGTGTTTGGGGTGGCCTTTCTCTATGCTGGAAGTTTGTGTTTCCTCTTTATTGTGGCACCTGCTCCTCATGAGTGGAGTTGGACTAGTGACTTGTCCAGGTCCTGGTTAGGGAAGCTTGCTTCTGCATTCTGGTGGGTGGAGCTGAATCTCTTCTTTTTGGAGTGCAATGAAGTGTCCAGTAGTGAGTTTGGGGTGTCTATGATTTTGGCATGGCTTTCATCTGCCTGTCTTTTAATTCTCAGGGCTGTGTTCCTGCTTTGCTGGAGAATTAACATTGTATGTCTTGCTCTAGAACTTGTTGGCCTTTGGGTGGAGCTTGGTTTCAGTGTATGTATGGAGGCTTTTGGGTGAGTCTTTTCTATTAATATTCCCTGGAATCAGGAGTTCTTTGATGTTCTCAAGTTCTGGAATTAAACCTCCTGCCTCCCACTTTAAGTCTTGTTCTTTCAGTAGCCTTAAGACTTCTCTATCAATGTAGCACAGATGATGAAACATCTAGGTTAATGGTGCAACAATTCTCCTCAGCGAGGGACACCCAGAGAGGCTTACAAAGTTACACGGAGAAGAGAATAGAGAGTAGGGAGATAGAGGTGACCTGGAGGAGAAGAGAGGTTGTCAAAGGGGGAGAGAGCAATCTAGCCTTTAATTAATTCCCTAAGTGCTCTCTAAAGTCTGGAAAACCCAGAGAGATTCACAGAGTTAGAAATATAAGAAAAGAGGGAGGAAGGAGATAGAGGTCACCAGGAAGATGAGAGAGGGAGTCAAAAGGGGAGAGACCAATCTAGCCAGTAATCAGTTCCCTAAGTGTTCTCCACGACCTGGAACGCTGAGAGAGATTCACAGAATTAAGTAGAGAAAAGAAGGGAGAGGGCAGAGATAGAATTGACATGGGGGATAAAAGGGACTGTCAAAAGGGCAGAGAGCAATCAAGCCAGTAATCACACTCCTAATTGAAAATGGATACTGAAGATTAGATTCTTAAAAATACAAAATTGATAACAAATACCAAAAGCAAAAAAAAATAAATAAATAAATAAAAATCTAGAGTAGAGGTTAGACTCTCAAAAAAAAAAAAAAACACTAAAAATACAAAACAAAATCAGTGGAAAAATTATATATATATATATATATATGAAATTTGATTTAAAAATAGGGTCTTTTTGAAAGGTTATAAAAATGAAAATTAAAGGAGTAATAAAGAACTTAAAAAATATTGAAAAGTAATAATAGTAAAATGTATCTAGTAATTTCTCTGGAGTTGTTGAGGGCAGTGTGGGGTCAGTTGAGTTTCAGATAGTTCCTTGTTCCAGCTTGTACTTGTTCTCAAGGTCTATAGGCCCCCTCCAATGCTTAGTTAGTGTAAACTACAGGGTTTTAATCTGTTGCACCTGTCACTTCTAGAGCATTTCCCTTTTCTTTGTTTATTTTGCTTCCTCTGTTTGCAAGTCTCTTCAATGTCTAATTTCTACCCTGACACAAGGGGGTGAAGGTGGTCACTTATTTAGGCTCACATGTTCAGTTGTGTTGTGGGGAGGAAGGCACATTGCAAAGAAATATCGCTGGTGTGTGTGGGGTGTGCTTGCAGTGTATTGACAACACTGGGTTCGCCACACCTCAAGGTGGCATGTGCTTCCTGAGTCTCCACTGCTCAGGTTCCATGTTGCTCTGCAGGGTCACTATCTGAAGCAGGCCCTGCCTTTCATGCATTCCCCAGGTCTAAGCTACTCAAGTTCTTGGATACTCTGCAAGGGCACAGACTCAGTTAGGTGTACGTTTTGTGCCTTTCCCAAGTCCAAGCAGCTCAGAAGCCCAGGTATTTGGTGAGATCACTGTCCCAGGTGGACTGTGCATCTTAATCACCTCCCCATCCTGGCCACTAGGTTTCTCCCATGTGCTGTGAGAGCATTGTCTCAGGTGTGCCATGTGTCTCCTCTGGGGAGGTGATCTCAGGTTGTGACCCTCCTGTTAGATGTCAACCGTCCAGGGTCCCAGGAAGATGTAGTTAGCAACTAGCAGCCTGCTCACAGTTTGGTGGAGGATGCTGGTCTCTGGGGCCTAGTTGGTACAGCCACCTGCCTTCTGGCTCTGGCTGTTGCATGCCTGCCTCTTTGCCTCTGGTGTGGGAATGAGGCCTGTACACTGCCAGATAGCTCTCCTTTGGTATTGGCTCAATCCTTTGTTCTGTGACCAGGCCAGGCTTCATATTAGAGCCTTTCAAGGGAAAGTTCTCTTTTTATTTCCTCTCTCTCTGGTGATCTCATCGTTTGGGTTACTATCTCACGTTAGCTCCCTCACATTGTCCTCAGGGCACTCAGGCCAGGTCCTTACCCTAAGCACCTATTATGCAACCCGTGCCTCCCTGTCCAGCCCTCACTTACTGGTGTCAGACACTAGTGTCTGGGCTACTTCTTTGCTTGCAGTTGTGGTTAGGTGCATATTCTGTGAGTTTTCTTTTCTTTTTTTTTTTCTCCCAGTTATGTTGCCCTCTGAGATTCCAAAACCCCTCACGGACTAGCCTGTGAGAGGATTTCCTACTGTGTGGAAACTTCTCCTCCTTAAGGACTCTCTCCAGTATGGATCTCCATCCCTACATCTTTTGTCTCTCTTTTTATCTTTTTATTTTGTCCTACCTCCTCTCAAAGACAATGGGCTGCCTTTCTGGGTGCCTGGTGTTTTCTGCCAGCATTCAGAAGTTGTTTTGTGGAAGTTTCTCAGCATTCAAATGATGTTTTGATGAATTTGTAGGGAAGAAAGTGGTCTCCTTATCCTTATCCTCAGCCATTTCCCCTTTTTTTCTTTTTAAAAATTGTGAAAAGTCAGTCAGCTACACGAACATTTATTATACCTCTAATGAAAAGTAGATTGTCTTTTGACTAGAGTAGCCAGATCCGCCTCTAAATCTTCTAAAAAGGTAGAGCTAAGCAAAGGATCATTTTGGTAGAGAATGATTCAGGTTTCAAGCCAGAATATTATTTAATTTTTTTTCAAATCTTTCATAATAGTTCACAATTGATTCATCCAATATTTGCTTGTTCTGTTGAATCTGTCCAGTCTACATTTTTATTGGAAAAAGCTCTGAAATAAGTTCACGGAATTTCCAAGGTAATTCCTTGTATTCAGTGTGAGCCTGTGGTTCAAAATTCATTAAGGGGTGTCTCCATCCTGCTTTCTTTATTCATTCCTTAGCTTTGCATTCAGAAACAAACAGCTTCATTAATTGATATAGATCCAAAAACCCAGGTTCATAGATTTGGACAGTCAATTCAAATTCCTTAGCAAATCCCAATGGATCCTGACTTGTATTGGGAAATTCCTTAGCCAAGGCTTTAAGTTCTGCTTGAGTCCAAGGTGTGTACCTAAACACTAAGGACCATTCACTTCTTCCTTTAATAGATTTCTCCTTAAAGGGAGCTATAATAAAGTATGATTTTTAATGCTCCTTTACCAGGGAAGAGGGCAGCAGGAGTTGAAATAGTAAAAGAGAAAAAGAGATCACATCTGGGCTAGGCAATTCAGATACAATACAATGTGTGGGAGGAATTCTTTAAAGCAATTATCTTTCAATTAAAAAATTAAAATTGGAAAAAAAAGAATGTGTGGAAGGGGCAGAGGGAGAGTCAGATTTGGAGACAGAGTGTTTACAGCCTTTTTGGTTTTAATAGTTTCAAGAGAAGTGTCTAGATACCTATCAAAATAAGTATTCCATTCAGTCTGTTTGATCTTATTGATGGCTTTTTAATTAATTTATTATTATTTACTTTTTATAACTGTGCATACAAAAATATAAATTTTAGAATGTCAAAGGAACCACAACTTGACCATTTTAGATTGAGATTTTCTTTAGTGTAATTTCCCCAATTAAGTAGGTATTTCCAAGTATGTTTTTTATGTACACAACCGTGGCTGGGGTCTAAGTTAGAAGCTTGCTTTCTGATGCCCCTACTTTTTGTGTTTTAGAGACTCTATTTCCCTTTTTAAAGTTGAATTTGTCAGGGATAAAATTTACTATTGAAATTGTGTGGTAGGTCAGTGTGAAATGGACCAGGTCCTTGCCCCGCTACCTGCCTTTTGTCTGTGGAAAACTTAAGTCAAATAATAAGTTTAATAAGAGAAGCAAGAATGTGAACACAAAGGAAAACAGTCAAAGGAGACTATATAATAATAATAATGTAGTCTATAAGCACAGTCAAGGACCTTTAGTTCTTTCTCAAGGGCTATAGATAATATTGCAAACCACATCCTGTCAGCTGTATTATAGATACCAAAACACCAAGTGGAGAAGTTTACTACAGGATGACCAGACTGTACTCAGAACTTGAGCTGCCACAATTCCGAGAATTGACCTCAAAGAAATGGGAACAAGTGCATCCTGTAACTGAAGATTAACTGTACCTAAAGCAACCAAGATGATGCTAGTCAGACCACTGATGACCAATTGAAGATGACTGTTAGAGATGACTGCTCTTTCTACATGGAACTTCCCCCAACCCACCCTTACTCTGTCTATAAAAGCTCTCACTCCTTGCTTGTCAAGGGGTGGGGAATCGGCCTTTGGACAGATGTATGTCATCCCCCCACCCCTCACCCCAGCTGCTGGCATCTGAAATAAAGCAAACTTTCCTTTCCACTAAACTGGCCTGTTTACTGGCTTTTGAGTGGTGAACAGCCAGACACCCCACACCTCCTTTCAGTAACAAGTATGCTGTTTGTGAACTTAACTCCTCTAAGCATCACCTTAAAATTGTTTCAGCTATATTACTTGTCTCAGTTTCTCCCTTTGATGGTCTAACATGCTGCAGGTGCTTGTATCCCTGAATGGCCGATTCTTATCCATGATCCCTGAATAAGCAATGTTTTAATTAACGAGTAGGTTTCCCTATGGAACCATTGGATGGTATGAGGACTCTGCATCCACCACTCCTATAAATTACTTGGTCATCTGAGAAAGGCATGACTGGCCAGGAAATGTCTTGTCCTTTTTTTTGGAGCAAAGCTTTCATGCAATATCTTCACTTTTATCCCTTAAAATTCTATTAAGGCAACCAAATTGAGGAAAAGTATCAGATCAACTTCTTACTGAACTATTCAGTGCAGACCACTCTGTCTCCTACAACTGAGCAAATCCTGGTGTCTTTCAATCAGCCACCCCCTGAAGTAACTTTCAACTGGGTGTGTATTCCTTAGTATCTTTCAATTGGGAAGGAGAAGGTACCTGCTATATACCACCAAATAAAACTCAGGATCATCAACCAATATGGGATATCTGAGTAATAGGAGAGACTTACCCAAATTAATCTGTAGTCTCTGAGGAGGTTGGACAGGCACAAAGGGCCACTGCTGATACCAAGGCTCCAGATCCTTATAGGGTTCAGGAAAGGGGAGAAGTCCATTTTGGGTACTGTAGTGGTCACCATAAAACTCAAATTAAAAAAAATGCACGTGAGAGTTGCAAGTTAAGTTTTATTTGGAGGAAAATTAAGACTATATCCCAGGAGGCAGCATTTCAGATAGCTTTGAGAAACTTTTTCAAGGAGGCAGGGAGGAAAGTATATACACAAGATTATGTCAAAGAGGGAGTACATGCAATCAAGCACATATTTTTTTCAGAGGGTTTCTGCCAGTCATGAGGAGAATAAAGAATTTTAGTACTTTTCCAGATATGAGGAGATACAAGACTTGGGCTCATAACATTGGCTCCTGAAAACATTTAACTATCTGAAGACCTATTCTGCAAGTTTTCCCTGAGCATAGAGTGCCTCATTTCTGCACTCCACCCTGAACTCCTTTAAAGGGATGTGGAAAATCAACAGTTGAATCAGCAAATGATGTATTCTTTACAGAGATAGATGACAAATGCCAGTGGCAAGTGCCAATTTGTAGTTGACACTGCCAATTTGTAGTTGACATTTTATAGGTCACTACCTGAAGGAGAGCACAGGGGAACATTTTGTCTCCTGAAGACTTTATAAATCATTTTTTAATTTATTGTAGTTGTATTGAGGCAACTTTTAATTTTGTTATCTTATCAAATCATTCAAAAAAAATAGGTGGAAAGAGAGTTAGAAAAAGAAGAGGGTTTGCAATGAGGTTTGTGTTTTAGTAAAGTTCCAACTTAGCCATTCACTAACTGTCTGGCAAGGCAATTTGCTTCTCCAAATCTCAGTGTCCTTACCTGGAAAATGAAGATAGCAATACTTGCAGAAACTATATCATAGGACTTTTTTTTTTTTTTTTTGAATGAGTTAGTAGTTATGAAATCATATACAAGCTCATATGTATATCTTTTAAAGTAAAATGTTGACTCAAGAGTTAGTCATTGAGGAAGGACAAGACCATTATCATCCTAGTAACAAAACCAGGCAAAGACATGATAAAAAAGAAAATTACAGGACAATATCACTTTGATCTCTGCAAGGTGATCAAACCAGTCAATCCTAGAGGAAATCAGTACTGAATATTCATTGGAAGGACTGATGCTGAGGCTGAATCTCCAATAATTTGGCCACCTGATGTAAAGAGCTGACTCATTGGAAAAGACCCTGATGTAGGGAAAGATTGAAGGTGGGAGGAGAAGGGGATGACAGACGATGAGATGCTTGGATGGCATCATCGACTCAACGGACATGCGTTTGAACGAGCTCCAGGACTTGGTGATGGACAGGGAAGCGTGATGTGCTACAGTCCATGGGGTCACAGAGTTGGCCATGACTGAGCTACTGAACTGACTGACTGATCATTGATGAACATTGATGTAAAAAGTCTTAACAAACTTCTACCAAACAGAATTTAACAACACATTAAAAAGTCCATATACCATAATAAAACTGTGTTTATTCCATGGATGCAAGAATTGTTCAATATATGTAAATCAAGCAATGTGATACATCATATTAACAAATTTAAATAAATAAATTTTATAATACTCTCAATAGATGCGGGAAAAGCTTTCAACAAAATTCAGGACCCATTTTTGATAGAAACTCTTCAAAAAATGGGCATAAAAGAACTTACCTCAATATTATAAAGGATGTATATGATAAATCCACAGCAAATTATAAAGGTCATATATAATAAACCCACAGCAAACATTATTCTCAATAATGAGAAACTGAAAGCATTCCCACTAGGATCAGGAATAAGACAAATGTGCCCACCATTGCCACTATTATTCATCATAGTTTTGGAATTCCTAGCTATTGCAAGCAGAGAAGAAAAAGAAATACAAGGATTCCATATTGGAAAATAAACAGAACTTTCATTGTTTGTAGATGACATGATACTATACATAGAATATCTTTAAAATATTATTAGAAAAATTCTAGATCTAATTGGTAAATCTAGTAAAGTTGTAAGGTACAAAGTCAATACACAAAAATCACTTGCATTCCTATACACTAACAAGAAAAATCGGAAACAGAAATTAAGGAATTAATCCCATTTACCATTACAACAGAAAGAATAAAATACCTAGGAATACATGTACCTAAGGAAACAAAAGAGTTGCATACAAAAAACTATAAAACACTAATGAAAGAAAACAAAGACAACATAAACAGCTGGAGAGATTTTTCATGTTCCTGGGTTGGAAGAAACAATACTGTGAAAATGAGTACTACCAAATGCTATCTACAGATTCAGTGCAGTCCCTATCAAATTGCCAATGGCATTTTTCACATCAGTTCAGTTCAGTTCAGTTCAGTCGCTCAGTCGTGTCCGACTCTTTGCGACCCCATGAATTGCAGCACGCCAGGCCTCCCTGTCCAGCACCAACTCCTGGAGTTCACTCAGACTCACGTCCATCAGTTCAGTGATGCCATCCAGCCATCTCATCCTCTGTCGTCCCCTTCTCCTCCTGCCCCCAATCCTTCCCAGCATCAGAATCTTTTCCAATGAGCCAACTCTTTGCATGAGGTGGCCAAAGTACTGGAGTTTCAGCTTTAGCATCATTTCTTCCAAAGAAATCCCAGGGTTGATCTCCTTTAGAATGGACTGGTTGGATCTCCTTGCAGTCCAAGGGGCTCTCAAGAGTCTTCTGCAACACCACAGTTCAAAATCATCAATTCTTTGGCACTCAGTTTTCTTCACAGTCCAACTCTCACATCCATACATGACCACAGGAAAAACCATAGCCTTGACTAGACAGACCTTTGTTGGCAAAGTAATGTCTCTGCTTTTGAATATGCTATCTAGGTTGGTCATAACTTTCCTTCCAAGGAGTAAGAGTCTTTTAATTTCATGGCTGCAGTCACCATCTACAGTGATTTTGGAGCCCCCCAAAATAAAGTCTGACACTGTTTCCACTGTTTCCCCATCTATTTCCCATTTAGAACAACAACAACAACAAAATCACAATTTGTATGGAAACACAAAAGACCTGTAGTAGCCAATGCAATCTTGTGAAAGAAGAATGGAGCTGGAGGAACCCACCTTCCTGACGTTAGACTATACTTCAAAGCTACAATCATCAAGACTGTATGGTATTGGCACAAAAACTGAAATATAGACCAATGGAACTAGATATAAAGCCCAGAGATAAACCCACACACCTATGGGTACCTTATCTTTGACAAAGGAAGCAATATACAGTAGGGAAAATGTAGACTCTTCAAAAAGTGGTGCTGGGAGAACTGGACAACTGAGTGTAAAAGAATGAAAGTAGAACACTTCCTAACAACATACACAAAGATAAACTCAAAATGAATTAAAGACCTAAATGTAAAACCAGAAACTATAAAACTCCTAGAGGAAAACATAGACAGAACACTGCATGATATAAATCACAGCAAAATTCTCTATGGCCCACTTCCTAGAGTAACGAAAATAAAAACAAATAAGTGGGACCTAATTCATCTTAAAAGGTTTTTCACAGCAAAGGAAACTATAAACAAGGTGAAAAGAAAACCCTTAGAATGGGGGTACTCTTTCTACCCCCTTCTGATGCCTATTTCAGAAGCTTTCTCTATCTCCTTTATACTTTAGTAAAACTTTATTACACAAAAGCTCTGAGCGATCAAGCCTCGTCTCTGGCCCTGGATTGAATTCTTCTCCTCCGGGGGCCAAGAATCCCGGTGTATTTGCGTGATTCAACAACGACCTTTCATCTTGGGAGCTCATCCAGGATCCTTCAGGACAAGATGGGCATGATAACCTATGTGAGCTTACTTCTGCTGACTCCAAATATCCTGAGTCTGCCGTTGGATCCTCAAGACAATGTCTTCCTGTCCTGGGCTCACTCCTATGCTGCATTCCACAATTGATCTAACTGCTGGGTCTGCGGAGCGCTCCCCTCTTCATCAGTGGAAGGCTTCCTGTGGTGGACATCCCCACTTCAAGGAAAAGACTTTCTCCAAGTCTGTGAATACCTTCGACAACAATCACATGCGATGCCTCTTCTTCATCTGATGACATCTACCAACCCTGAAATGGACTGGTGCAACACTTTGTACTCTAACTATGGACATAATGTTTTAAAAACTTTTAATTTTGATTACACATTGTCTCGGTTCAATGACTATTTTGCTACATATAAGGTAAATAGGTCTAGATCTAATGGTTTTTTACCTGACTTTTATCAAATATGAGATGAGGTTACATGGCTAACTGCTGAAAAAGGACGTTTAATATCTACTGCCTCTATATGCTGGGAACAAACAGAGCCATCCCCAAAAGTTAGCCAACAACTTAATTACAATGATTGGAAACAATTGGGATATTTGTCTCAGGAAACATGCAATATAATCATTCCCGTGTTTTCCAATCCCAGTTCAGGTTCTCCCTTTGTCTGGCCAGGCACAAATTGAGACTGGATATCTCAGTCGCGCTGGCTTGCTCCAAACGAGACTTATTAGATATGTGGCTCTTACCTATGGGCATGGCTTCCACCTGGTTGGATAGGGAGAGGCACCCTGGGTCTAGCCTTTACTCATGGCTTTATATTTTCAGAGCTTCCAAAAAAGCCTGCTAATTTACCCCACCTTAAAACTCGGTGGGCAAGGTCCGTATTTCATTGGTATGATTATTTGGTTACAGCGTTTGTTCCCTCTTTGAGAACTACAGATGTTATGTTACGAGTGGATGCTTTGACTAATTTTACTCAACAGACATTACAAGATTCTCAAAAGGCTATTTCAGCTCTTAATGCTGAACAAGCACAAATTAGAAAGGTGGTTTTACAAAACAGATTGGCTCTAGATATTCTGACAGCTACACAAGGAGGAACTTGTGCCATTGTTCATACCCAATGCTGTACATATATACCTGATATGAGCACGAATGTTACTCATTTTACTAACCACATGAACAAGATGATTAGGGCCATGGGTACTCCTGAAGCCTCAATTGCCTCACTTTGAGAAACGTTAACTAGTTCCCCATGGTGGACAACTATCTTAATTACAATAATTCTGGTTGTTTTGTTCTTGCTGTTTGCTCCCTGCATCTGTAATTGTATAACTGGATTTGTTTCTAGCCGCATGAAAGCTTTTAAGTTACAAATGGTGCTCAAACTCCTGCTACTGCTGTAGCTTCCTCCAGCTACTATTTGGGGCCCCTGGATCAGATATCCTCAATATGAGGATTAGGAAAATATGTTGCCTCACCAATTTAGGGACAACGCCCCTTGTCAGCTCAAAAGTAGTTATAAAATGAGAACGACGCCCCTTTTCCCTAGACAACATAATTCTCCTAAAAAAAAGGGGGAGAATGAGAGAGTCAGTTCCTAGACAGGTTGATAGGGAGTCTAGGGGTCCCCAAGGAGAGAGGGGTCTGAAATTCTCAAGGAAAAAGAAAGGACAAACTTTTTTTCTTTCTCCACATTCCTTAAGATTATATACCAATAATGTATCCTGCCTAAGGACAGTCTTTAGATTCAACCTTCTATTATCTTAAAATGTTAATTATGAGAGTAGACCTGGTCTTTACAAGGATGTATCTTGCCTGAGGACAGTGTTATCTTAAAATGTAAATTATGAGAGTAGGTCTGATGAGGTCTTTACAACCTCCAGATATTCTTTGGATTATATAACTTCATTGTTAACACTAGCAAGCGGGTACTCTTTCTACCCCCTTCTGATGCCTATGTCAGAAGCTTTCTCTATCTCCTTTATACTTTAATAAAACTTTATTACACACACACAAAAAGAAAACCCTTACATGTATACCTGTGATGGATTCATTTTGATATTTGGCAAAACTAATACAATTATGTAAAGTTTAAAAATAAAATTAAAAAAAAAAAAAAAAACCCTTAGAATGGTAGAAAATAATAGCAAATGAAACAACTGACAAAGGTTTAATTTCCAAGATATACAAGTAATATGGATGCCATCAACAGATGAGTGGATAAGAAGCTGTGGTACATATGTACAATGGGGTATTACTTAGCCATATGAAGGAAAATATTTGAGTCGGTTCTAATGAGGTGGAAAAACTGAGAGTCTAATATACGAAATGAAGTAAGGTAGATAGAAACAAATATATATTAATGTATTTATATGGAATCTAGAAAGATGGTGCTGATGAACCTACATGCAGAGCAGGAAAGCAGACACAGACAGAAAGAACAGAATTGTGGACGCAGTGGGGAAAGAGAGGGTGGGGCCAATTGAGAGAATAATATGGAGTCATGTACACTACCATACATAAAGTAGATAGCCAAATGAGAATTTGCTGTATGACTCAGGATACTCAGACTGGGGCTCTGTAACAACCTAGAGGGGTGACATGGGGTGCGAAGTGGGAGGCAAGTTCAAGAGGGATGGGTCACATTTATAAATATGGCTGCTTTGTGTTGATGTATGGCAGAAACCAACAAGATATTGTAAAGCAATTATCTTTCAAATGTCATTGTCTAATAGAGGTCCAGGCACACTATAGGCAATCAATAAATCTTTCTTAAATTAAAAACAAAATAAACATAATAAGTAAATTTTAAAAAGTTAATGATTGTGAAATGTGAAGATATAGAAACAAAGCTTAGCTGTTGGGCTAGGGAACTGGTAACAATTTAGGTATATTCTGCCCCATAGAAGAATCACTGAACTCCCAGGTACCTGAAAGATATAGATAAAGGCCTGGCAGACATTCATAAGTTGGTTTTCCAAAAAGCAGTCCCCCTCCAGATGAAAACTGCTGATTACAAGACCCTAGACTGGTTGAAGACAGAAATTGATGATACTTGAAACTTCAACTTTTCAATAATCCAACGGATGTTGGCAATTTGATCTCTGGTTCCTCTGCCTTTTCTAAATCCAGCTTGAACATCTGGAAATTCATGGTTCACATATTGCTGAAGCCTGGCATGGAGAATTTTGAGCATTACTTTACTAGCATGTGAGATGAGTGCAACTGTGTGGTAGTTTGAGCATTCTTTGGCATTGCCTTTCTTTGTGATTGGAATGAAAACTGACCTTTTCCATTACTCTGACCACTGCTGAGTTTTCCAAATTTGCTGGCATATTGAGTGCAGCACTTTCAAAGCATAATCTTTTAGGATTTGAAATAGCTCAACTGGAATTCTATCACCTCCACTAGCTTCATTTCTAATGATGCTTCTTAAGGCCCACTTGCTTTCCCATTCTGGGATGTCTGGCTCTAGGTGAGTGATTATACCATTATGATTATCTGCATCATGATCTTTTTTGTATAGATCTTCTATGTATTCTTGCCACCTCTTCTTAATATCTTCTGCTTCTGTTAGGTCCATACCCTTTTCTGTCCTTTATTGAGCCCATCTTTGCATGAAGTGTTCCCTTGGTATCTTTAATTTTCTTGAAGAAAACTCTAGACTTTTCCATTCTATTATTTTCCTGTATTTCTTTGCACTGATCATATCGGTTTGATTGTCAAAAAAGCAAGAGAGTTCCAGAAAAAACATCTATTTCTGCTTTGTTGACTATGCCAAATCTTTTGACTGTGTGGATCATCACACACTGTGGAAAATTCTGAAAGAGATGGGAATACCAGACCACCTGACCTGCCTCTTGAGAAATCTGTATGCAGGTCAGGAAGCAACAGTTAGAACTGGACATGGAACAACAGACTGGTTCCAAATAGGGAAAGGAGTATGTCAAGGCTGTATATTGTCATCCTGCTTATTTAAGTTATATGCAGAACTTATATACATCATGAGAAACTCTGTGCTGGATAAAGCACAAGCTGAATCAAGATTGCCAGGAGAAATATCAATAACCTCAGATATGCAGATGACACCACCATTATGGCAGAAAGTGAAGAGGAACTAAAGAGCCAAAGAACCTCTTGAAGATACTGAAAGAGGAGAGTGAAAAAGTTGGCTCAAAGCTCAACATTCAAAAAACCAAGATCATGGCATCTGGTCCCATCACTTCATGGCAAAGAGATAGGGAAACAATGGAAAGAGTAACAGACTTTATTTTTGGGGGGTTCCAAAATCACTGCAGATGGTAACTGCAGCCATGCAATTAAAAGACACTTACTCCTTGGAAGAAAAGTTATGACCAACCTAGACAGCATATTAAAAAGCATAGACATTACTTTGCTAACAAAGGTCCTTCTATTCAAGGCTATGTTTTTTCCAGTACTCATGTATGGATGTGAGAGTTAGATTATAAAGAAAACTGAGCGCCAAAGAATTGATGCCTTTGAACTTTGGTTTTGGAGAAGACTCTTGAAAGTCCCTTGGACTGCAAGGGGATCCACCAGTCTATCCTAAAGGAAATCAGTCCTGAATATTCATTGGAAGTACTGATGTTGTAGTGGAAACTCCAATAATTTGGCCATCTGATGCGAAGAACTAACTCATTTGAAAACACTCTGATGCTGGGAAAGATTGAAGGCAGGAGGAGAAGGGGCTGACAGAGGATGAGATGAGGTGGCATCACCGACTCTATGGACATGTGTTTGAGCAAGCTTCGGGATGGTGATGGACAGGGAGGCCTGGCGTGCTGCAGTCCATGGGGTCTCAAAGAGTCAGACACGACTGAGTGACTGAACTGAACTGATACCTCACCTTGATGCCAATCAATCCAAGAATTGTGCACAAGCTGATCATGCCTTGCTCCCTGAACATTATAACACATCTCACTGTATGCTCCAGGATGGGTCACACATTCTTGAGGGCATTAGCCCAGTGTGGAGCCCTTTGCCTGGCAAAGCAATAAAAGCTACTCTTTTCTACCTCACCCAAAACTGTGTCTCCAAATTTATATTCATCACTGCTGCACAGAGGTGGAGTTTCAGCAACATTTATTTTTATTTATTTGTTTTAAAGTTTATTTTTAATTGAAGGATAATTGCTTTCAATATTGTGTTGGTTTCTCCCTTTCAACAGTGTGAATCACCCATATATATGTAATATATTCCCTCCCTCTTAAGCCTTCCTCCCACTACCCCAACTCCTCCTCTAGTTTGTCACAGAGCACCAAACTGAGCTCCCTGTGTTTTACAGCAGCTTCTGACTTGCTATCTAGTTTATATGTAATAGTGTATATATGTCAATACTACTTTCTTAATTCGTCCCACTCTCTCCTTCCCCCATGTGTTCACAAGTCTGATCTCTATGCTTGCATTTCTATTCCAGCCCTGCAAATAGGCTCATCAGTATCTTTTTTTCTAGATTCCAATTATATGCTTTAATATAAGATATTTGTTTTTCTCTTTCTGACTTACTGCACTCTGTGTAATAGGCTCTAGGTTCATCCACCTAAGTTCAACTGACTCAAATTAATTATATATAATATACATATATATATATATATATATATATATATATATATATATATGTCACAATATTTTTATCCATTCATCTGTCAGTGGACATCTAGGTTGCTTCCATGTCCTGGCTATTGTAAATAGTGTTGCTATGAACAGCGGGGTGCATGTGTCTTTTTCAATTATGGTTTTATCAGTGTATTTGCTTAGTAGTGAGATTGTTTCTGGGTCATATGAGAGTTTTATTCCTAGTTTTTAAAGGAATTTCCATACTGTTCTCCATTGTGACTATCAATTTACATTCCCACCAGCAGTGCAGGAGGTTTCACTTTTCTCTACATTCTCTCCAGCATTTATTGTTTGTAGACTTTTTAATGATGGCCATTCTGACTGGTTACAGGACCCTTATGAGGGCTATAAGGTGGTGAAAAATTTGGTATTGGTGAATGATTCTGCTAATGTCCTTTTATAAGAAATCAGCACAATTTCAACACATCAATCATAATGTTTAAGGTTGGGGTGGGGAAAATATTTCTTTTTTGCCAATCTAATTAACACTTGTGATAAATCCCTTCTGATTACTTAACAAGACCATTAAATTTAAAATAAGAGATGAGAGTCCACATACACTGTTAGTGTTTACTGCTGGAATGGGACACATTTTTTGTTCTACAAGGACATATCATAATAAGAAAGACTTGGCCAGAACGTTTCCAAGTGCCTGAGAAACTTTATAGCATTTTATTTTAATTTCTGATGGAAGAAATTTGAAGTAAATGTTTTTAAAAGACAAATCATGCTGTAAATGTTGGATGAGAGAAATAGAAACTTTTAAAGCTTAATGCATAGTATCTCCTACTACACTAAAGCATAGTGAGACCAGTGGGAGCTTTTGTGGAAGAGTCAGGAAGGAACATTAGGTTTCAACAGCAAATACTGTAGCTACAGTAGTTCCCCTCTCCAAATGAATGTAATATTGACAGAGAATCGGATATTATCTGAAAGATAGAGGTGACTCTATGCTGTTAAGGAAGTGTGACAGTATGAAAATACAGTTGGTGAAATTTGTTTCTCTAGCTTCTCCATTCCAGGCCCTTTCAACAATAATATTAGTAATCATAATAATTTAGAAATAATGGAAGCCTTATCATTGAAATAGTTAATTCACCTACCTTATAAGATTGTTGTGAGAAAGAAATGAGATAGAATAAAACAAGTCTAATAATATGTTTGTTACCTATTAAATACTCAATAAATTGTTAGTGTTGTTGATATTTTTATTATATTTACAATTTTCTCCACTTTATACATAAAGAAACTGAGATTTGTTCTTTCCGGTGATTTTAGGCACTCAGTTATTTTTATCTGTAGTCAAAAGGTTGATCTCAGATAAGAGTCTTTTCTTTCTTTTTTTTTTCTTCTAGTTTTATTGAGATATAGTTGATATACAACATTGTATAAGTTTAAAGTGTACAACATAATGATTTGACTTACATATATCATGAAGAGATTAACACAATAGGTTTAGCAAACATCCATCTTTATATATATATATATACACACACACACATATATATATATATATAATTAAATAAATAGAAAAAAATGTTTCTTGTGTTCCAAACAGGATTGGTTGACTTCTCTAACAACTTTCATATATAACATACAACAATGTTAACTATTTTTAATGTATTGTACAAGAGTAATTTCTAACTGACTGCAAATATGTCAGTGTTCCTTCTTCCATAAGAGTTTGCTTTATAAGCCTAAATTCCTAGTGTGGAACAACAGGTTCTAGTCTCTGGAAAAAAATTCAAGCTTCATCCAGATACCTAAACAGTAAGAATTTGACCCTTCTATTCTAGTTCCTCAAAATTTCACTACCTAGGCAGTTCTTAACCTGTTTAGGTGTAAAGTCAGTCCTGTGGGAGCAGCGTGGCCATTTTATAGAATAGGAGTTAGTGCTCCTTCCATAGACAATGTCTTATGACTTCAGACTCAGGAAGATGTGGGTGGAGCACTTTTATTAAACTGATGAAAAGCAATTGTAGTTTTGGACCATGAATTTTAAATCATAACTAGGCTCAAGCACATCTTTATTAATCAAAATAAGAACCATTACAATAAACATATTTTTGCCAATAAGAAATAAGTTTGTTTCTTCTTGCAGCATAAAAATCCACATTTCAGGATTCAGCAAATTCTTGGAAAGCATTTTCTGCCTTCTGCTGGTTGTGGAAGCATTTTCCCTTCAAAAAGTTGTCAAGATGCTCGAAAAAGTGGTAGTCACGTGGCGAGATGTTAGGTGAAAATGGTGAATGAGGCAAAACTTCATAGCCCAATTTGTTCACATTTTGAAGTATTGGTTGGTGACCTGTCGTGAGGTGTTGTTGTAGAGAAGAATTGGGCCCATTCTGTTGACCAATGCCACCTGCAGATGTTACAGTTTTTGGTGCATCTAATCTATTTGCACTGAAGAATTAATCCTTTTGAACTGTGGTGTTGAAGAAGACTCTTGAGAGTTTCTTCGACTGCTAAGATATGGTGAAGGATAAGGAAGCCTGGCATGCTGCAGTCCATGAGGTTGCAAAGAGTCAGACATGATTGAGCAACTGAACAACAACAATCGATTTGCAGTTCATTGGTGGTGCTTGTAGTAAAGAATATGTCTGCTAATGTAAGAGACGCAAGAGATGGGGGGGGTCAATCCCTGGGTCAAGAAAATCCTCTGGAGTAGGAAATGGCAACCCACTCCAGTATTCTTGCCTGGAAAGTTCCATGGATAAAGGAACATGGTGAGCTACAGTCCATGGAATTGTAAAGAGTTGTACATGACTGAGCCCCAGCACCAATCAATTTACTGAGCATACTTTTCATATATAATGGTTTTGCTGGAATTCAGAAAGCTTTAGTGAAACAGACCAGCAGCAGACCACCAAGCAGTGACAATGATCCCTTCTCTTTCCTTTTTTTTTTTTTTTTTTTTTTGGGGGGGGTGTGCAACTTTGGCTTTGGGTAGTTCTTTGGAGCTTCTTCTCAGTCCTATCAGTGAGCTGGTAATCGATGGTTGTTGTATAAAATCCACTTTTTGTCACATGTCACAATCCGATCAAGAAATGGTTCATTGTTGTTGCATAGAATAAGAGAAGATGACACCTCAAAATGATGATTTTTTTGGGGGTGGTTTGGTGCTCAACTCATGAGGTACCCACTTATAGAGCTTTTTCATCTTTCCAATTTGTTTCAAATGGTGAACAACCATGGAATGGTCCAAGGTGAGGCCTTTGGCAACTTCCCTGGTGGCTCATAAGGTAAAGCATCTGCCTGCAATACAGGAACCCTGGGTTCGATCCCTGGGTCAAGAAGATCCCCTGGAGAAGGAAATGGCAACCCACTCCAGTACTCTTGCCTGGAAAATTCCATGGATGGAGGAGCCTGGTAGGCTACAGTCCATGGGGTCGCAAAGAGTTGGACACGACTGAGTGACTTCACTTTTTCACTTTTCCTGTAGTTGTAAGATCAGCTTTGATGATCCTCTCCATTAGTCATGGCCAGCTTCCAATGGCTGGACACTGACCTGCTCATGTTTAAGGCTGTCATCGCCTTTGCAAAACTTCCTGAATCACTACCGCACTGTACATTAATTATGGGTTCCTGAGCCAAATATGTAGTTGATGTTCTGAGTTGTCTCTGCTGCTTTACAACCCATTTTGAACTTTAATAAGAAAATCACTCAAATTTGCTTTTTATCTAACACCATTTCCCTAGTCTAAAGTAAAATATAAAATAAGCAACAAATAACAAATCATTAGCAAAGACACATACAGAGAAAAATACATATCAAAATGATGTACAACATAACCACACTTACTTAAGAATGTATTTCAATATCAAGTGGAAAAGTTCAACAATGCAAAATGACAGTTACTTTTGTACCAACTTAATACTTCTAAATCAGAGAAGGCAATGGCAACCCACTCCAGTACTCTTGCCTGGAAAATTCCATGGATGGAGGAGCCTGGTAGGCTTCAGTCCATGGAGTGGCTAAGAGTTGGACACGACTGAGTGACTTCACTTTCACTTTTCACTTTCATGCATTGGGGAAGGAAATGGCAACCCACTGCAGTGTTCTTGCCTGGAGAATCCCAGGGATGGAGGAGCCTGTTGGGCTGCCATCTATGGGGTCGCACAGAGTTGGACATGACTGAAGCGACTTAGCAGCAGCAGCAGCAATACTTCTAAATACTTCTCTCCACTCTCTGTACTCACACACACAAACACACTCACACACAGTAGTTCAATATGTAAAACATATATTTGAACAATAGCTCTGATTAAAAAAGGGAGACTAAAGATTGTGACCTTTTGCTCACCTTAAGGCAACTCTTGAGGGGACTTTTCTTAATAGTTTGAAAGTTATTAATCTAATCCAGCACTCTTATTTTATATATTAAAAATAATGCCCAAAGACAAGGAAAAAATGTTCAAGCATTTAGTGAATGACCAAACTGGCATTGATTCCCAGGTATTCTGATTTCCTGTTAAGTTTAATTTTCTTTTTAAAAATAAGTCAAAGTACTAGTCTTCACTATGCTGGGACAAGAACATCATCATAATCACTATCATCACTATCATCAACAGCAAGTATAAAAATTTTACCTTGTGGTATGCATGCCAAAAGTGGCCTGGGTTCCCATATAGTGGCTTGAGGTCTTATTGCTGCTTCTAAATACTCTTCTTAAATGGTGATATAAACTGTTGCTTATGGCCTGAAACCAGCACAAGGTTCAGTTTTCACAGAATCATTGGCATTCAGGGATCATTTCCCATCCCACTCTCAGGTCTACTAAAACTTAGGAATGGTACACCATGTATTTTGTAAATTTATTCTATTTTTTGGAACTTCCTTTCAAAGAAAAATAATAGCATTGAATGTGGCACTTTCCCTACATGTTTAATTTTCTGTCTCAGCAGTGATGAGGAAATATAGTAAGCAATAAAGTGTTTGTGGTTTCCCTGGTGGCTCAGACAATAAAGAGTCCACCTGCAATGCAGAATACTCAAGTTAAATACCTGGGTCAGGAAGATTCCCTGGAGAAGAGAATGGCAACCCACTCCAGTATTCTTGCCTAGAGAATCCCATGGATAGAAGAGCCTGGTGGGCTATGGTCCATAGGATCACATAGAATCAGACACAACTGAGTGACTAACACTTTCAAGGTGTTCGTAAAGTGAAAATCATGTTGAAATGCAATGAGCATATTTCCTTAAGAGAAAAGCAAATCAATTAAAAAGGAGTAAAACTACAAATATTTGTTTGAATAAGCATGTAGATATATTTGTCTTCTTCTCTCCTGCCATTGCAGGACATTAAAGTTGCTCTTTGCTATGTAAGTATATATGAAACATCTTCAATGGTGCTAATGTCCAAAGAAGGACAAGATAAATTTCATTACTTTTTAGATTTAGAAGTATGAATAGACCAGAATGTGAAAACTGATAGCTGACTGATGAAGTGCAGTGACTGAACTAACCAATGTGAAGAGCCTTGGACTCAAAAAGATCTCAAGAATAACTAGAAAATATTTTCATGAGATCTACAGAGAAATAATATGTTTGTTTCTTAACAGGCTTATTTCTCAACTTGGAGTCTTCATCAAAACAATCTGAGGACCTTCTCTGAGATAAATTTTCTTGGCTTTCATCTCATATGCATCAAATCTGGACTCTGAGGTTTGGTCTAGAAAATATTATCTAGGTTCTGATACAGACATTTGGTGAAGAACTTCTCATATAGATCTAGATCAACTCCACTGTAAAGATAAGCCTAGAGTTAGAAAGAATTCCTTGGACATCAAGGAGATGAAACTAATCATTCCTAAAGGAAGTCAGTCCTGAATATTCTTGAAAGGAGTGATGCTGAACCTGAAGCTCCAATATTTGGGCTAAAATGTGACTCATTGGAAAATACTCTAATGCTCGGAAAGACTGAGGACAGGAGGAGAAGGGAGTGACAGAGGTTGCATTGGATGGATGGTATCATCAACTCAATCGACATGAGTTTCAGCAAACTCAGAGACATAGTGAAGGACAGGGAAGTCTGGAGTGCTGCTGTTTATGGGGCTGAAAAGAGTCAGACATGACTTAGTGACTGAACAATAACAGAAAGGGTAAGTGATTTGCTGAAGGTCACCTTTTTCTTTTCATTTGTATTTATGAACAGTGAATGTTGAGGGAGGGAGGTTTACCTTCTCAGGGTTAAGACAAGGTTAAGCATCTCAAAGTTATTATATTCTTTCCAGAAGAAATTGGGAAAAACGATAAATTTGGAGACCCACCCAATACTGAAAGATAAAGATGGATACTGTTTCTTTTTGTTTGTTTGTTTCCTTTATGTTTCTTCCTTTGTTATTCCCTATGAAATACTATATGAAAGGTCTTTGCAGAATCAGTCATACAGTATTTCACATGAAAGATTAGAATCTGTTAGTAAAGTGTGACTCTGAAATGCAGGTACAATTTATACACTTATCTACTTAGTTTATTTACTGTTTTTCATTCCTTGGATGTAGTCTGCATAGTTCAGTTTACTGTAATGAAGAGGTCACAATTTTAAGGGAACTTCTAACTTTAGTTATATGGGTTGCTGCTGTTTAATCATTAGTTTTTCAATTAAGAATGTTCCTTTGTACTTGCACCTTGAGACTACTGGGATAATATCAATGGAGCATATTATATGCAGGGCATTAATGTAATTTACTTGGGGTATATCATAGAGAAATCACACCAAAATAGAAAAAAAAAAGTGTTAGGTCATATTTTCAGTATGTTACTTTCAATCTGCTGAAGCTCTAAATCACTCATCGAAGACAATTGCTATTTTATTGTATTATTATTTAAAAAGATCTTGAGGTACAAACTTTCAGTTGTGAATTGTGGCATTTTATCATTTAACCAGTGAAAAATTCTCCTCATAGACATATTGCTTATATAATTCTCTACTCTGAGAATGACTATTTAGAGTGTCCCTTTAACAGTCTTTTGTAGGCTTAACCACAGCAGAAAAGTATCTTTTTTCAGCTTCATATTTAACATTAATTAGATACCATGCATATGATATAAAATTTCAGATGATCCAAGGAATATCACATACTTAATACACTTACAGCACATAAGACAAAGAATATACTCAAGATTGCTGGATTTGATCTAAAAATGGTTTAAGACTTGTTGTTAAAAGAGCATAGTAGAAGACTGAAGATAGAATGTATTCTTCCAAGAGCAAGAAAGAATTTTCTTCTCACAGGGAGATAACTCTGTTGCCAAAAAAAAAAAAAAAAAAAAAGGATGTTGGAATATCATAGATAGAAAGAACAGCTGGCCACAGGAATAGCTCCTCAGCTAAAAGGGACAGTAAGGACACAGTTCTGAGTAACAGGTATAGAAACCAGTAGGTAAGCCAGAGAGAAATCTTCCTCCCCTGAGAGAGTTTTACAAAGTCATTAAGAAAGTAACAATAAGGTTCTGAATAATGATTTTAGCTTCCTACTTTTCATTTTAACTTAGACTGTATTGAACCAATTCACTTTTTAAGGTTTCTTTTTCAGTTATTTTATTATCAAGGGGAACGAGCAAATAAAGAGCACCAGAACTGAAGTGAGATGACTCAGGCTCACATCATAGTTTGCCTCTTATCACAGCTTTTGGAAGTCACTCACTTCTCCATTTGTAAAATGTAATTTGTACCTGTGCTACTTAAACTTCACAGAAGTACTGTGCAAATATATATATATATATATATATATATATATATATATATACATACATACACATATATACACACACATGCAAAGCACTCCCAAACACACACATACAGACACACACACAAAGTGTTTGTGAGTGCTTTGCAAACTAACTATAATATCTGTACAAATGTTAATAAAGAGTATCCATGTCATTTATTCCTAGCTTACTGCGATCCTTCCCCTACAAAATCCCCGACTTTTTGATGGCTCTTGTGACTGAATCCAGAGATTAAAGTAAGGATAATAATGTCAATAACAGTAGTGGTAATATCTATTGACCACCAAATAAATGGTCAATACAGAAATCAAATTGATTACATTCTTTTTAGCTGAAGGTGAAGAAGCTGTATACAGTTAGCAAAAATAAGACCTGAAGCTTACAGTGGCTCAGATCATTAGCTTCTCATAGTAAAACTCAGGCTTAAATTAAAGAAAGTGGGGAAAACCTCTAGGCCAGCCAGGTAAATCTTAAATCAGATCCTTTATGAATATACAGTGGAGGTGATGAATAGATTCAAAGGATTAGATCTAGTAAACAGTGTGCCTGAAGAACTGTGAACAGAAGTTCATAACATTGTACAGAAGGCAGTGAACAAAACCCTCCCAGAAGAAAAGAAAAGCAAGAAGGCAAAGTGGTTATCTGAGGAGGCTTTACAAATAGCTGAAGAAAGAAGAGAAGCAAAAAGCAAGGGAGAGAGGGAAAGGTACACACAGCTAAACACAGACCTCCAAGAATAGCAAGGAGAGACAAGAAGGCATTCTTCAGGGAACAATGCACAAAAATAGAGGAAACAACAGTAAATTTGGAAATATCAAGGGAACATTTTCCCCAAAGTTGGGCAAAAAAAAAAAAAAAAAGGTAGAAACCTAGAAGATGTAGAAGAGATCAAAAAGAAATGGAAAGAACACATGAAAGAACTGTCCACAAAAGATCTTAATGAACTGGATAACCATGATGGTGTGGTCACTCACCCAAAGCAAGACATTCTGGAGTGTGAAGTCAATTGGACCTTAGGAAGAACCACTGTCAATAAAGCTAGTGGATGCGATGGAATTCCAGCAGAGCTATTCAAAATCCTAAAAGGTGATGCTATCAAAATGTTGCACTCAATATGTCAGCGAATCTGGAAGGACCAATAGTGGCCACAGGACTGGAAAAGGTCAATCCTCATCCCAGTTTCCAAGAAGGGCAGTAGTAAAGAATGTTCAAACCATTGGGCAATTGCACTCATCTCCCATGCTTAAAATCTTGCATGCTAGGCTTCAGCATTGCTGTATGTTGGATTTAGAAAAGGCAGAGGAACCAGTGATCAAATTGCCAACATTCACTGGATCATAGAGAAAGCAAGGGAATTCCAGAAAAACATCTACCTCTGTTTCATCAACTACACCAAAGCCTTTGACTGTGTGGATCATTAGAAACTGTGGAGAGCTCTTACAGAAATGGGAATACCAGACCATCTTACCTATCTCCTGAGAAACCTGTATGCAGGTCAAGAAGCAACAGCTAGAACCTTGTATGAGACAACTGATTGGCTCAGGATTGAGAAAGAAGTACAACAGGGCTGTCTGTTGTGACCCTGTTTATTTAACTCATACCCTGAGCACATCATGAGAAATGCTGGGTGAATGAGTTATAAGCTGGAATTAAGATAGGCAGGAGAAAATCAACAACCTCAGATATGAAGATAATACCCCTCTAATGACAGAAAGCAAAGAGGAACTAAAGAACCTCTTGATGAGGGTGAAAGAGGAGAGTGAAAAAACTGACTTAAAACTAAATATTAAAAAAAAAAAAAACAACTACGTTCATGGAATCTGGCCCCATTGTGTTTTGCTTAGTCAGTTGTGTCCAACTCTTTATGACTCCACGGACAGTAACCCACCAGGCTCCTCTGTCCATGGGGATTCTCCAGGAAAGAATACTGAAGTGGGTTGCCTTGCCCTCCTCCAGGGGATCTTCTCAATCCAGGGACTGAACCCAGATCTCCCGCATTGCAGGTGGATTCTTTACTGTCTGAGCCACCAGGGAAGCCCACGAATGCTGGACTGGATCGTCTATCCCTTCTCCAGGGGATCTTTCCAACCCAGGAATAGAACCGGAGTCTCATGCATTGCAGGCAGATTCTTTACCAGCTGTGCTACCAGGGAAGCCCATCCGGGCCCATTACTTCATCGGAAATAGAAGGGAAAGAGTTGGAAGCAGTGACTCTTCTTGGACTCTAAAATCACTGCAGATGGTGACTGCAGACATGAAATCAGAAGACGATCGCTCCTTGGCAGGAAAGCCATGACAAACAGTGTGTTGAAAAGCAGAGACATCACTCTGCCAACAAAGGTTTTGCTGAAAGTTTTCATTTTCATCTCAGGTTCAGAGGATTTGTTAACAAAATAAGCCACTTGTTATATACAGATAAACAATATAAATATTTATTAGATAACTATCTAGTCTACTTTCAATATACTAACACTAATAAATATACTAATACTGATAAAAGGAAAAAAATAAATAGAAACAGCAGAGGCAAGCAATAGTATATACATCACCAAATTGGATTTGCTCACATACAGACTTAAACAGCACTAGGAAGTCCTGTGTGACAGCCGTCCTTAGTTTCAATTGGGAAAAGGTCCCAGGCAGCATGTCTGCTCTGTGATTAAGACTTTGGATTGCTGTCTCTCATGTCCTGCTTATAATCCCCAAGCTGCAAACTGATATCATTATCAGTCTGTAAGCAAAAACTGCAGTCTGGTCTTATGTTAATTTTTTGCAATGCTGTTTGCTTTATTCTGCAAATCTTGGAATGTTGCTAAAGCTGGTTTACCAGACCTCCTCCAGGAACTGAACAAATTTCAAGATCCACTCCTTGTATACCTATTGTGTTTTTCCTTGGACACTCACAGCAGGTGTGACTGACACCCACAGCAGTAGTCAGGACAGTGTCCAGGTAGGTCAGAGACAAGGTTAGAGGTCTGCTCTGCTCTTTTACTTTTGAAGCCTAAACAAACATATTTATTTAATTCCCCTAACAATAGTCAAGGCTATGGTCTTCCCATTGGTCACGTATGATTGTGAGAGTTGGACCATAAAGAAGGCAGAGTGCCAAAGAATTGATGTCTTCGAACTGTGGTTTTAAGACTCCTGAGAGTCCCTTGGACAGCAAGGAGAAGACTCCTGAGAGTTCCTTGGACAGCAAGAAGATCAAACCAGTTAACCTCAAAGGAAATCAACTCTGAATATTCATTGGAAGGAATGATGCTAAAGCTGAAGCTCCAGTATTTTGGTCACCTGATGCGATCAATTGACACATCGAAAAAGTTCCTGATGCTGGGTAAGATTGAGGGCAGAAGAGGGCATCAGAGGATGAGATGGCTGGGTGGTATCACCAATGCAATTGGTAGCTTATGGTGAATGATGTTGGCTTCATGATCTCCAAAGAAAAAGATTTAGCTTTGGGATCAGGAACCAGGTTTGATCACTCAGAACTTTTGTGTGGCAGTTTTATTACAGTGAAAAAGGACAGAGAAAGCTTCTGACATAGACATCAGAAGAGGGATGGAAATTATCCCTCTCACTAGTCTTATCAAGGCCTTATATACATTTACCAGACTCACTCCCACAACATACATATTAAATTAACAAGATTGGAAATAGCAATAGAAAGGTCTTACTGGACACGACTGAGCGAATTCACTTTCACTTTTCACTTTCATGTGTTGGAGAAGGAAATGGCAACCCACTCCAGTGTTCTTGCCTGGAGAATCCCAGGGACGGGGAGCCTGGTGGGCTTCTGTCTCTGGGGTCACACAGAGTCTGACACGACTGAAATGACTTAGCAGTAGCAGACCCACTCCCACAACATAGATGTAAAGATAACAAGATTAGTCAGAAGGTTCTTGTTAAGAAGGATAAATGTCCTCGAGCAAGATACATTGTTATTATATAATCATTAGTACAGAGCTTAAGGAAAAACATACCCTTGAGCAAGATGAATTGTTTTGTTGTATAATCATTAGCTCTGGGCTTAAAGAAAATAACTTCTTATGTGACTAAGAGGAAGGAATGTAAAAAAAAAAAAGTTTGTCCCTTTTTCTTCCTCAAGGCCCTGGACTCTATCAACCAACCTAAAAATCAACTCTCTCACAGTGGACATGAACTTGTGCAAACTTCAGGAGATGGTAAGGGACTGGCATGCTGCAGTCTGTGGGTGTCGCAAAGAGTCGAACATGACTGGGTGACTGAAAACAATATCTATTGAATTTTTATTATGTGACAGGAAATGTTTTTAAATGATTTATCTGAGATAACTCATTTATTCCTCACAACATTCTAAAAGGTAGAAAAATAATATTTGAAGCTGTGTTTTTCACTATGGATCAGAGATAGATTCTAGGTTAGAAACTGAAATGTTAGATCAAGTTGCAACAATAACTAACTCCAGAGATGGCATTACTAAAGAGACAGGCATATCCCCCAAAAGCTTGTCAGCAAACACAGAAAAATTATAATGATTAATGGAAATTCTAGTTGAAAATTATATAGGAGAAAATTTTCAACTAGAATTTCCATTATTTAGCAGCAAAAATTTATTTTTGCCCTGGAATATGGATTTCAGTTGCCCATTAGCTACAGCAGCTTCAGTAAAGTGAATAAAATATATATTGACAAAGAAATACTGGTTTATGCTGAAGATGTATATCTTGGTCTTTTTAAAATTCAGCTCCGTTGCATAAGTATACAGACATATATGGTTGTAAGTCATGGATGCTGCAACTGCCATTGTTGAGCATACAGTCACCTCAGATTTGGAAGTCACTATGCTCAGTACTCATGCTCCTCATGGAAACACTTTGGACTAACGTTTCATGCCTCCAATCTTTGTTTTATTATTCAGAACATAAAGTAGTAGTTCTGACCAGAAATTATCTATGAAAGTAGTTTTCAAAACAGTATAAAAAAACTGAATATGAGCAAACAATATAAATATAAGCTTTAATATTTTATTTCCACACCTTAATTGATTGTATTGTGTAGCTGCTCACCTCTCCCCAAGCCCTCATCCTCTGGTTATGCAGACTCTACTTTGTTGCCCAGAATTTTAAGGCACCATCAAAGTTACACTGTGCTGCATTTCTTTGCATTTGATCAAGGTGCTTCTCTTCACCCAGTTTCCTATCACTATACAATCAAGAATTTTTGCCCCACAATTGGCTAATTTACCCGAGAATTTAGCTTCTTCTGTGAATGTTCCAGTCATCTTGTCTTAACAAAGTTTGATTTCTCCTTTGAGAACACTGCTGCTTCAAGATCAAGAGGCAAGTTTTTTACTCACTTGTTCTGCATCACTCCTTCTAGCCCAATAATTTTCCATTGCCTTATAGAATCTTCTGCTCCTTTGAGTCACATGGCATTCTTGTCTACCACT
Source organism: Bos mutus (assembly GCF_027580195.1). Classification (NCBI taxonomy): domain Eukaryota; kingdom Metazoa; phylum Chordata; class Mammalia; order Artiodactyla; family Bovidae; genus Bos; species Bos mutus. Next base: position 62,218,704 of record NC_091646.1, on the reverse strand, counting down.
CCAGTGGCTTATTCTACATCAGCAATGGTCATCACCCCAAAATGTTCTAATTCATGTGAGTATCCTATTTTCTCACTATAGTCTTCTATATATCATCCCATATTGCTTGCTAACCACTGCCACCATGATTGTTCTTCAACTTCTGGTCCATTGGTATCTCTAACTTTCTCCTATCTAAGTAACTTGCTCTTATCTAAGTAACTTCCTCCTATTTAGCTATCTTATCAAAGACACTGCATATAAAAAGCTTATCCGTTGTATCTGCTTTATCCTACATATCTATATAAACCAATGGCTTCATATAAACTAGGAAAAATCAAGGTGCTTGATCCATGTTTAATGTCTGCCTTATCCATTATACTATTCTTGTCTTGTTTCTTGTTGCAACGCCAGTGCCTAACATGGTGTCCATCACATATTTATTAAGTAAATAAATACATTAATAAGACCAGAATTAAGACTAATTTTCAGACTTTAGAAGTAGATTTTGGATCATTAAAAAATATTCTATAAATTAGAATGTCAAAAACATAATAGGATTTACTGTAAATTATTAATTTCTAAGTCACTGGGGATATTCCAGGAGAACCTAGGTAGAGTTAAGAAGAGGGGAATGGAATAACCATTTCTGAAGTCTTATTCAAGTTTAGGTTCTGTTATTTAGAAATAAAAATTACATAAGGGGTAGGAAAATCATTATGGAAGGAGGAAATATGTCTGATTATACATTTACATTTAATAAAGCCTCTTCTGTTTATTTTTTCTATCATATCATATTAGGGCACTTTATGCAGCAAGTGTAACTTTCATACACCATTAATTCATGTGTTCAAAAAATCATTAGTTTTATATAACCAAATGTCCCTTCAACAGTGAGCCTAGATTCTACCTATTGGCAGTTAAGTTCAAGCTAGTTTCAAGTTTTCTCAATTAATTTATGGTTCAATTCACTTTATCCAGAATTTTTTCTCATCACATCCATCTCCCTGTGGGGTGACATACACATTTCCAGTTGCTCAAATAGTATCATGGCATCTGAGAGAGGCACTTAGTGTCTGTCCATACTAGCATACACTAAAGCATAGACACCTCACCCTTGATTAATATTTCCCCTCTATGCTGGAATCTGCTGAGATGGCTTCAGTTATATCTGTCTTTTATTTGTACTTCTTCTCAACCCCTATTCCGTGCAGTGATTACATCTCAAAATTGCAACCTTTCAGGGAATATTCTCTCTCTCTTTGTGCTTCTGAGAGTTGATCCAATAACAAAAAATAATCTGGATGCTTCTCAATTTAGGAAATATTGAAATATTGACAAAATCACCATTCTATTTTACCCTCTAGTGTCATCTAGTGGAAAAAATGAGAATTGTGTGTTTGTACTAAAATGTTTAGAAGCTAGTGACTAATCTTTTTATCTTCTTTGTAAATTATTCATGATAAATGTACATATTACTTTTTAAAAAGAGAGAAATAAACCAAACTGGAGAATGTGTATAAAGATTAATATGTGACCTATTTACACCAGTTTTGTTTCCATTAGAATTTTCATCAACCATTAAACTGAAACTGCATTTCATGATTTATAGTGTTCTCTTCATAATGAAATTCTCTCTTTGACCTTATGAGTAGACAAGGGTAATACACTATATTCCATAATGGCTTCAATTATTATTTATAATATATCATTTTATTTAATCTTGTAAGGTAATAATACCACATGAAATCAAAGCTCTAAGGTAGGAAGTTGCTGTTCAAACATTTGAATCTCAATCTTCCTGGCTCCAAAACAGATTCTTAACCAATGTGCTATGTTCATTTCTTTTTGTATGGTGTAAGGTTAGGGAAACAGAATAGAAGGAAATATCAGTCTTTATGAGAGTGAGGTAGTAGATTGAAAAATGATATTAGAATTGTCATTTGTTTTAATGGAGATGTTTGGCCCCAAATCAAGACTTTCAATCTCATTTTTAAAATTATTTATTTCTTTGTTTCTGTCTACATTGATCTTAGTTGCAGCATGCAGGATCTTTGCTGTGGCACACAGAATTGCCTCTAGTTGTGGCATGTGGGCTCTCTAGCTGAGGTGCCCAGGCTCAGTAGCTGTGGCATGCAGACTTAGTTGCCGTGTGACATGTGGGATCCTAGTTCCCCAAACAGGGATTGAACCCATGTCCCCTCCATTGGAAGGCGAATTTTCAACCTCTGGACCACCAGAGAAGTCCTGCAATCTCATTTTTAAGTGTTCTTTTTATGTTTTGGATAACAACCTCTCATGAGAGATGTCTTTCACAAATATTTCCAGTCTATAGCGTGTTTTCTCATTCTCTTGACAAGGTCTTTCACAGGGCAGATATTCTTAATTTTATTTAAGTTCAGTCTATAAATATTTTTCTTTCATGGACTGTGTCTTTAGTATTATATCTAAAAAGTCATCACCATAACTAAAATTGCCTAGACTTTATCCCATGTTAACTGTACTTTTTCATTTTACATTTAAATCTATGATATATCTTGAGTTAATTTTTGTGAAGAGTTTAAGGTCTGTGTCTAGATATTTTTTGCGTATGAATGTCCAGTTATCCCAGCACTGTTTGTTGGAAAAGTTGTCTTTCTCCCACTGTGTTGCCTTTGCTCCTTTATCATCAAAAGACCAGTCAACTATATTTATGGGGATCTGTTTCTGGGCTCTCTGTTCTGTTCCATTGATCTATTTGTCTGTTCTTTCACCAAAAACAAGACTGCCTTGTTTGCCATAACTTTATATTAAGTCTAGAAATTAAGCAATGTCAGCCTCCCAACTTTATTCTTCAATATTACATTAACTGCTCTGTATCTTTTGTCTCTATATAAACTATGGAATCAATTTTTGATATAAAATAACTCGCTGAAATTTTGATTGGAATTGCATTGAATCTACAAATTAGATTGGGAAGAACTTCCAGTTTGACTATGTTGAGTCTTCCCTATCCATGAACATTAACTATCTCTCGATTTATTTAGTTATCGTATGATTTCTTTCAACAGACTTTTATAGTTTTCCTCATATAAATCTTGTGCATATTTTGTTATATTTATACCTGCATTGTGTTTTTAATTTCAAATTCCACTAATTCATTGCTAGAGTATGAAAATAAATTGATTTTTGTATATTAACCTTGTATCTTGAAATATTGCCATGATCATTTCTTACTTCCAGGAGATTTTTCCCCAGTTCTTTTAGATTTTTTACAAAGACAATTATGTCATCTGTGAACTGAAACAGTTTTATTTCTTCCTTCCCAATCTGTGTATCTTTTATTTCTTCTCCTTTCCATATTGCATTGGATAGAAGTTCCAATACAGTGTTGGCAAAAGTGATGAAAGTAACATCCTTGTCTTGCTCTTGATCTTAGTGGGAAAGATTTGAGTTTCTTATGCTAAAGTAAGATGTTCACTGTCTGTGTTTTTTTGGTAGATATTCTTTACAAAAATAAAAAAAGTTACCTTCTATTCCTAGATTTCTGAGAGTTTTTAGCACGAATGGGGATTGGATTTTGTCAAGTGTGTTCTCTGCATCTGCATTTTACCAAGTTATGTGATTATTTGATATTTCTTCTATTACCTGTTGATGTGATGGATTACAAGCATACCTTGGAGATATCATAGGTTTAGTTCCAGAACAGCACAATAAAGTGAATATTGTAATAAAGTGAGTCACATGAATTTTTTTGATTTCCCACCACCTATAAAATTATGCTCATACTATACTGTAGTCTATTAAGTGTGCAATTGCATTATGCCTAAAAACGATGTACATATCAATTAAAACTTATTAATAAAAAAGTTAATCATCATATGAACTTATAGTGAGTCAATCTTTTTTGCTGGTGGAGGAACTTGCCTTGATGTTTATCTTTTAAATTAACTTTTATTGGAGTATAGTTGCTTTATAATATCATGTACTGTTGTACAGTAAAGTGAATCAGTTATATATATATACATACATTGCCCTCTTTTTTTAGATTTCCTTCCCATTTAGGTCACAACAGAACACTGAGTAGAGTTACAAGACACAAGAAGAGCACAGTACTTATTATGAGTTGAGTACAGGATACAAGGTTAATATACAGTGTTTTCATCAGTTATCTATTTTATAATATGTATATATGTCAGTCTCAATCTTCCAATTCATCCCATCCCTCCTTTCCCCCTTGGTATCCATAAGTTTGTTCTCTACATCTGTGTTTCTCTTTCTGGAAGTTCATCTGTACTATTCTTCTAGATTCCATGTATATATGTGTTAATGCACATTTGTTTTTCCCTTTATCACTCACCTCACTTACTTCACTTTATATGACAGTCTCTACATCTATCCACATCCTGCAAATGGCACTATTTCATTTCTTTTTGTGGTTGAATAATATCCCATTGCATATATATGTATCATATTTTCTTTATTCATTCCTCCGTTGATTGACATTTAGGTTGCTTCCATGTTTTGGCTATTGTAAATATTTCTGCAATGAATATTGGGGTGCATATATCATTTTAAATATGATTTTCTCTGGCTATTTTTCTAGGAGTGGGATTACTAGGTCATATTGTAATTCTAATTTTAGTTTACAAAGGAACCTCCATGCTGTTCTCCACAGTGACTTTTACAAGCAGCTCAATTTACATTCCCACCAACAGTGTAGGAGGGTTCCCTTTTCTCTACATCCTCTCCATTATTTATTGTTCATAGATTTTCTGAAGTTGGTAATTGTGACTGGGATGGGGTGATACCTCATTGTAGTTTTGATTTGTGTCTCTCTAATAGCTAGAGATGTATTATTGAAAAGAGATTGAGTCTGTTTTCGTGTTCCTCTTGGCCATCTGTATGCCTTCTTTGGAGAAATATCTATTTAGATATTCTTCTCATTTTTTGATTGGGTTGGTTCTTTTATTGATATTGAGCTGAATAAACTGTAGATTTTGGAGACTAATCACTTACTGATCACATCATTTGCAAATATTTTCTCCCATTCTGAGGGTTGTCTTTTTATATTGTTTATGGTTTCTTTTGCTGTTTAAAAGGTTTTAAGTATAGGTCCCATTTGCTTGGGTTTGCTTTTATTTTCATCTCTCTAGGAAGTGGGTCAAAAAATATATTTCTGAAATTTATGTCAAAGAGTGTTTTGCCTATGTTTTCCTCTATGAGTTTTATAGAGTCTGGCCTTTGATTTATATTTATAGTCTATTTTGAGTTTACTTTTGTCTATGATGTTATAGAGTGCTCAAATTTTATTCTTTTACAAGCAGCTATCCAGTTCTCCAAGTACCACTTATTGAAGAGACATTTTGCTCTCCATTGTATAGTATTACCTCTTTTGTCATAGTTTAAATGATCACTGTTGTGCAGACATGTCTCTGGACTTTCCATCCTGTTCCATTGATCTATTTTTCTGTATTTGTGCCAGTATCATACTGTCTTAATTACTTTAGCTTTGCAGCATGGTCAGAAGTCAGGGAGTCTGATTCATCCAGTTCCATTTTTCTTTTTCAAGATTGCTATGGCTATTTGGGGACTTTTGTGTTTTCATACAAGTTGTAAAATATTTTGCTCTAATTCTGTGACAAATGATGTTGGTAATTTGATAGGGGTTGCATTGTATCTGTAGATTCAGCTTAGTTCAGTTGCTAAGTCGTGTCCGACTCTTTGTGACCCCATGACTGCAGTACACCAGGCTTCCCTGTCCATCACCAACTCCCAGAGCCTACTCAAACTCATGTCCATCACATCGGTGATGCCATTCAGCCATCTTGCCCTCTGTTGTCCCCTTCTCCTGCCTTTAATCTTTCCCAGCATCAGGGTCTTTTCCAATGAGGCAGTTCTTTGCATCAGGTAGCCAAAGTTTTGGAGTTTCAGCTTTAGCATCAGTCCTCCTTATGAATATTAGTATAGTGACTACAGTATAGTCATTTTCACATGACTATGTAGTATAGTCATTTTTCACAATATTGTTTCTTCCAATAAAAGAACGTGGTATGTCTTTCCATCTGTTTGTATCATCATTGATTTCTTTCATCAGTATCTTATAGTTTTCTGAGTACAGGTCTTTTGTCTCCTTGAAAGTGAAAGTGAGTATAAGTCTTTTGTCTCCTTAGATAGGTTTATTCTGAGCTATTTTATTATTATTGTTGCGATGGTAAATGGGATTGTGTCTTTAATTACTCTCTCTGATTTTTCATTGTTAGTGTGTAGGAATGCAAGAGATTTCTGTGTACTAATCTTGTATCCTAAAACTTTATCAAATTCATTGATAACCTTTAGTAGTTTTCTGGTGACTTCTACAATTTTCTATGTATACCATGTCATCTGTGAACAATGAGAGTTTTGCTTCTTCTTTTCCAGTTTGAGTTCCTTTCATTTCTTTTTCTTCTTGATCATGCCTAGGATTTCCAAAACCATGCTGAATAATAGTAGCGAGAGTGCACATCTTTATTTTGTTCCTTATTTTAAAGGAAATATTTTCAGTTTTGCACCACTGAGAATGATGTTTGCTGTACATTTGTTGTATATGGCCTTTATTATGTTAAGGTAGGTTCCATCTATGCCTACTTTTTGGAGTTTTTGTCATAAATTGTGCTGAATTTTGTCAAAAGATTTCTGTATCTATTGAGATGATCATATGATTTTTATTCTTCAATTTGTCAATGTGGTGTACCACATTGATTGATTTGTATATATTGAAGAATCCTTGCATCCTTGGGATAAATCTCACTTGATCATGGTGTATGATGGTTTTAATGTGCTGTTGGATTCTGTTTGCCAGTATTTTGTTGAGGATTTTTGCATCTATGTTCATCAGTGATATTGCCCTGTACTTTTCTTTTTTATGATGTCATTGTCTGGTTCTGGTAACAAGGAAATAATGACAGAATGCATTAAGTTTGCCTTCATTTGAAATTTTTGCAATAGCTCAGGGTGATAGGTGTTAGCTCTCTCTAAATGTTTTTCAGAATTCACCTGTTGTTGTTCTTTCTCTAAGTGCTTTTAGTTGTAAGGTTAGGTTGTGTATTTTAGATTTTTCTTCTTTCTTGAAGTAGGATTGTATTGCTATAAACTTCCCTCTTAGAACTGCTTTTGCCACATCTTGTGCATTTTACATCATCTTGTTTTTGTTGTCATTTGTTACTAGGTATTTTTTACTTCCTCTTTGATTTCTTTAGTGATCCATTGGTTCTTTAGCAGGATATTGTTTAAGCTCCATGTGTTTGTGCTTTTTACAACTTTTTTTTTTTTTTCCTGTGATTGATTTCTAATCTCATAGTGTTGTGTTTGGAAAAGATGCTTGATATAATTTCAATTTTCTAAATTTATTTAAGCTTGATTTGTGACTCAAATGTTATCTGTCTGGGAGAATGTTCCATGTGCACTTGAAAAAACATGTATTCAGTTGCTTTCAAATGGAATGTCTTATATTAATTGCCTATATGATCTAACGTGTCATTTAAAGCTTGTGTTTCCTTATTTATTTTCTGTCGGATGATGCATCCATTGATGAAAGTGGGGTGTTAAAATCCCCTATTGTCATTGCATTACTATTGATTTCTATGTTTATGGTTGTTGATATTTGCTTTACATATTGAAGTGCTCCTATGTTTTTAAATTTTTATTAATTATTTTTGTTGCATAAAAATGATTTTCTATTTGTAAAAGTATGAATAAAAATGAAATATAAACAATTTGTATTTGTAAAAATAGTTGTGTATTTTTATTAATAATTGTTGTTATATCTTCTTGGATTGACACTTCGATCATTATGTAGTGTCCTTCCTATTCTCGCATGAAAGTGTTTGTTTTCATGTCTATTTTGTTTGATATGAGTATTGCTACTCCAACTTTTTTTTTATTTCCATTTGTATGGTCTCTTTTTCTTCCCCTCTCTTTTGTCTGTATGCATCCCTAGGTCTAAAGTGGTTCTCATGTAGACAGATTATATATGAGTCTTGCTTTTGTACCCATTCAAGCAGTCTGTGTTTTTCCATTGGAGCATTTAGTCCATTCATATTTAAGGTAAATATTGATATGTACATTACTATTGTCACTTTCCTTTTCTTTCTGGGATTTTTTTCTCTTTTTTTTAAATTATTACTATTATTATTTTTACTTTACAATTTTGTATTGGTTTTACCATACATCAACATGCATCTGCCACGGGTGTACATGTGTTCCCCATCCTGAACCCCGCCTCCCACCTCCCTCCGTGTACCATCCCTCTGGGTCATCCCAGTGCAACAGCCCCAAGCTTCCTGTATCCTGCATTGAACCTGGACAGGCGATTTGTTTCTTATATGATATTATACACGTTTTAATGCCATTGTCCCAAATCATGCCTCCCTTCCCTCTCCCACAGAGTCCAGAAGACTGTTCCATACATCTGGGTCTCTTTTGCTGTTTCGCATACAGGGTTGTCATTACCATCTTTCTAAATTCCATATATATGTGTTAGTATACTGTATTGGTGTTTTTCTTTCTGGCTTACTTCACTCTGTATAATAGACTCCAGTTTCATCCACCTCATTAGAACTGATTCAAATGTATTCTTTTTAATGGCTGAGTAACACTCCATTGTGTATATGTACCACAGCTTTCTTATCCATTCATCTGCTGATGGACATCTAGGTTGCTTCCATGTCCTGGCTATTATAAACAGTGCTGCAATGAACAATTGGGGTACACGTGTCTCTTTTAATTCTGATTTCCTCAGTGTGTATGCCCAGCAGTGGGGTTCTGGGGTCGTATGGCAGAACTATTTCCAGTTTTTTAAGGAATCTCCACACTGTTCTCCATAGTGGCTGTACTAGTTTGCATTCCCACCAACAATGTAAGAGGGTTCCCTTTTCTCCACATCCTCTCCAACATTTATTGCTTATAGACTTTTGGATTGCAGTGATTCTGACTGGCGTGAAATGGTACCTCATTCTGGTTTTGATTTGCATTTCTCTGATAATGAGTGATGTTGAGCATTTTTTGATGTGTTTGTTAGCCATCTGTATGTCTTATATGGAGAAATGTCTATTTAGTTATTTGGCCCATTTTTTGATTGAGTCGTTTATTTTTCTGGAATTGAGCTGCAGGAGTTTCTTGTATATTTTTGAGATTAGTTATTTGTCAGTTGCTTCATTTGTTATTATTTTCTCCCATTCTGAAGGCTGTCTTTTCACCTTGATTATAGTTTCTTTTGTTGTGCAGAAGCTTTTAATTTTAATTAGGTCCCATTTGTTTATTTTTGCTTTTATTTCCAATATTCTGGGAGGTGGGTCATAGAGGATCCTGCTGTGATGTATGTCAGAAATTGTTTTGCCTATGTTCTCCTCTAAGAGTTTTATAGTTTCTGGTCTTATGTTTAGATCTTTAATCCATTTTGAGTTTATTTTTGTGTATGGTGTTAGAAAGTGTTCTAGTTTATTTTTTACAAGTGGTTGACCAGTTTTCCCAGCACCACTTGTTAAAGAGATTGTCTTTTCTCCGTTGTATATTCTTGCCTCCTTTGTCAAAGATAAGGTGTCCACAGGTGCGTGGATTTGTCTTTGGGCTTTTTATTTTGTTCCATTGATCTATATTTCTGTCTTTGTGCCAGTACCATACTGTCTTGATGACTGTGGCTTTGTAGTAGAGCCCAAAGTCAGGCAGGGTGATTCTTCCAGTTCCATTCTTCTTTCTCAAGATTGCTTTGGATACTCTAGGTTTTTTGTATTTCCATACAAATTGTGAAATGTTTTGTTCTACCTCTGTGAAAAATACCATTGGTAGCCTGATAGGGATTGCATTGAATCTATAAATTGCTTTGGGTAGTATACTCATTTTCACTATATTGATTCTTCCTATCCATGAACACGGTATATTTTCCACTTATTAGTGTCCTCTTTGATTTCTTTCATCATTGTTTTATACTTTTCTATATATATAGGTCTTTGCTTTTCGCTTCTGTTCTTTTCACAGCTATTTGTAAGGCCTCCCCAGACATATGCAGAGTACATCATGAGAAGTGCGGGACTAGAAGAAACACAAGCTGAAATCAAGATTGCTGGGAGAAATATCAATAACCTCAGATATGCAGATGACACCACCCTTATGGCAGAAAGTGAAGAGAAACAAAAAGCCTCTTGATGAAAGTGAAAGTGGAGAGTGAAAAAGTTGGCTTAAAGCTCAACATTCAGAAAACGAAGATCATGTCATCTGGTCCCATCACTTTATGGGAAATAGATGGGGAAACAGTGGAAAGAGTGTCAGACTTTATTTTTTGGGGCTCCAAAATCACTACAGATGGTGACTGCAGCCATGAAATTAAAAGACACTTATTCCTTGGAAGGAAACTTATGACCACCTAGATAGCATATTCAAATCAGTGACATTACTTTGCCAACAAAGGTCCGGCTAGTCAAGGCTATGGTTGTGGTCATGTATGGGTGTGAGAGTTGGACTGTGAAGTAGGCTGAGCACTGAAGAATTGATGCTTTTGAACTGTGGTGTTGGAGAAGACTCTTGAGAGTCCCTTGGACTGCAAGGAGATCCAACCAGTCCATTCTGAAGGAGATCAGCCCTGGGATTTCTTTGGAAGGAATGATGTTAAAGCTGAAACTCCAGTACTTTGGCCACCTCATGTGAAGACTTGACTCATTGGAAAAGACTCTGATGCTGGGAGGGATTGGGGGCAGGAGGAGAAGGGGACGACAGAGGATGAGATGGCTGGATGGCATCACTGACTCGATGGATGTGAGTCTGAGTGAACTTCGGGAGTTGGTGATGGACAGGGAGGCCTGCATGCTGCGATTCATGGGGTCACAAGAAGTCAGACATGACTGAGCGACTGAACTGAACTGAATTGATATATAGGTCTTTAGTTTCTTTAGGTAGATATATTCCTAAGTATTTTATTATTTTAGTTGCAATGGTGAATGGAATTGTTTCCTTAAATTATCTTTCTATTTTCTCATTATTAGTGTAAAGGAATGCAAAGGATTTCTGTGTGTTGATTTTATATCCTGCAACTTTACTATAGACATTGATTAGCTCTAGTAATTTTCTGGTGGAGTCTCTAGGGTTTTCTAGGTAAAGGATCATGTCATCTGCAAACACTGAGAGTTTTACTTCTTCTTTTCCAATTTATATTCCTTTTATTTCCTTTTCTGTTCTGATTGCTGTGGCCAAAACTTCAAAAACTATATTGAATAGTAGTGATGAGAGTGGGCTGCCTTGTCTTGTTTCTGACTTTAGGGGAAATGCTTCCAATTTTTCACCATTGAGGATAATGTTTGCTGTGGGTTTGTCATATATAGCTTTTATTATGTTGAGGTACGTTCCTTCTATTCCTGATTTCTGGAGAGTTTTTATCATAAATAGATGTTGAATTTTATCAAAGGCTTTCTCTGCATCTATTGCGATAATCATATGGCTTTTATTTTTCAATTTGTTAAAGTGGTGTATTACATTGATTGATTTGCAGATATTGAAGAATCCTTGCATCCCTGGGATAAAGCCCACTTGGTCATGGTGTATGATCTTTTTAATGCGTTTTTGGATTCTGATTGCTAGAATTTTATTAAGGATTTTTACATCTATGTTCATCAGTGATACTGGCCTGTAGTTTTCTTTTTTTGCGTGGGATCTTTGTCAGGTTTTGGTATTAAGGTGATGGTGGCCTCATACAATGAGTTTGGATGTTTACCTTCCTCTGCAATTTTCTGGAAGAGTTTGAGCAGGATAGGTGTTAGCTCTTCTCTAAATTTTTGGTAGAATTCAGCTGTGAAGCCATCTGGACCTGGGCTTTTGTTTGCTGGAAGATTTCTGATTACAGTTTCAATTTCCGTGCTTGTTATGGGTCTGTCAAGATTTTCTATTTCTTCCTGGTCCAGTTTTGGAAAGTTGTCCTTTTCTAAGAATTTGTCCATTTCTTCCACGTTGTCCATTTTATTGCCATATAATTGCTGATAGTAGTCTCTTATGATCCTTTGTATTTCTGTGTTGTCTGTTGCGATCTCTCCATTTATATTTCTGATTTTATTGATTTGATTTTTATCCCTTTGTTTCCTGATGAGTCTGGCTAATGGCTTGTCTATTTTATTTATCCTTTCAAAGAACGAGCTTTTGGCTTTGTTAATTTTTGCTATGGTCTCCTTTGTTTCTTTTGCATTTATTTCTGCCCTAATTTTTAAGATTTCTTTCCTTCTACTAACCTTGGGGTTCTTCATTTCTTCCTTTTCTAGTTGCTTTAGGTGTAGAGTTAGGTTATTTATTTGACTTTTTTCTTGTTTCTTGAGGTGTGCCTGTATTGCTATGAACTTTCCCCTTAGCACTGCTTTTACAGTGTCCCATAGGTTTTGGATTGTTTTGTTTTCATTTTCATTCATTTCTATGCATATTTTGATTTCCTTTTTGATTTCTTCTGTGATTTGTTGGTTATTCAGCAGTGTGTTGTTCAGCCTCCATATGTTGGAATTTTCAATATTTTTTCTCTTGTATTTGAGATCTAATCTTAATGCACTGTGGTCAGAAAAGTTGCTTGGAATGATTTCAATTTTTTTGAATTTACCAAGGCTACATTTATGGCCCAGGATGTGATCTATCCTGGATAAGGTTCCATGTGCACTTGAGAAAAAGGTGAAATTCATTGGTTTGGGATGAACTGTCCTATAGATATCAGTTAGGTCTAACTGGTCTATTCTATCATTTAAAGTGTGTGTTTCTTCATTAATTTTCTGTTTAGTTGATCTATCCATAGCTGTGAGTGGGGTATTAAATCTCCCACTATGATTGTGTTATTGTTAATTTCCCCTTTTATACTTGTTAGCATTTGTCTTACATATTGTGGTGTTCTTATGTTGGGTGCATATATATTTATAATTGTTATATCTTCTTCTTGGATTGATCCTTTGATCATTATGTAGTGTCCTTCTTTGTCTCTTTTTACAGCCTTTGTTTTAAAGTCTATTTTATCTGATATGAGTATTGCTGCTCCTGCTTTCTTTTGATCTCTATTTGCATGGAATATCTTTTTCCAGTCCTTCACTTTCAGTCTGTATGTGTCCCCTGTTTTGAGGTGGGTCTCTTGTAGACAACATATATAGTGGTCTTGTTTTTGTATCCATTCAGCCAGTCTTTGTCTTTTGGTTGGGGCATTCAACCCATTTACGTTTAAGGTAATTATTGATAAGTGTCATCCTGTTTCCATTTACTTTATTGTTTTGGGTTCGAGTTTATATACCGTTTTCGTGTCTCCTCTCTAGAGAATATCCTTTTGCATTTGTTGGAGAGCTGGTTTAGTGGTGCTGAATTCTCTCAGCTTTTGCTGGTCTGGAAAGCTTTTGATTTCTCCTTCATATTTGAATGAGATCCTTGCTGGGTACAGTAATCTGGGCTGTAGGTTATTTTCTTTCTTTCATCACTTTAAGTATGTCTTGCCATTCCCTCCTGGCCTGAAGAGTTTCTATTGAAAGATCAGCTGTTATCTTTATGGGAATCCCCTTGTGTGTTATTTTTTGTTTTTCCCTTGTTGCTTTTAATATTTGTTCTTTGTGTTTGATCTTTGTTAATTTGATTAATATGTGTCTTGGGGTGTTTTGCTTTGGGTTTATCCTGTTTGGGATTCTCTGGGTTTCTTGGACTTGGGTGATTATTTCCTTCCCCATTTTAGGGACGTTTTTAACTCTTATCTCCTCAAATGTTTTCTCGTGATCTTTCTTTTTGTCTTCTTCTTCTGGGACTCCTATGATTCAAATGTTGTGGCATTTAATATTGTCCTGGAGGTCTCTAAGATTGTCCTCATTTCTTTTAATTCATTTTTCTTTTTTCCTCTCTGATTCATTTATTTCTACCATTCTATCTTCTATTTCACTAATCCTATCTTCTGCCTCCACTATTTGTTGTCTCCAGAGTGTTTTTGATTTCATTCATTGTGGGGGGAGGAGCCAAGATGGCGGAGGAGTAGGACGGGGAGAACACTTTCTCCCCCACAAATTCATCAAAAGAGCATTTAAACGTCGAGTAAATTCCACAAAACAACTTCTGAATGCCGGCAGAGGACATCAGGCACCCAGAAAAGCAACCCAACTCTTCGAAAGGAGGTAGGAAAAAATATTAAAAACAAAAAAAAAGAGACAAAAGAGGGAGGGACGGAGTTCTGTCCCGGGAAGGGAATCTTAAAAAGAGAGAAGTTTCCAAACATCAGGAAACCTTCTCACTGCCGAATCTGTGCTGAGCTTTGGAAGCACAGAGGGCAACATAACAGGGAGAAAAAATAAATAAACAATTAAAACTCGCAGATTGCGAGCCCTACGGTAACTCCCTCAGCAGAGAAGCAGCGCAGACGCCTGCATCCGCCATTAGCAAACCGGGGCTGGGCAGGGAGGCGCGCGTGGGCTGCATCGCTGAGAGTAAGAATCTGGCCTGAATACCTGAGCGCTATCTGAGCGAAATAATTTGGGCTAGCAAACCAGACTGTGGGATACCTACCACGCGGTGCCCAGCCCTAACCTAAGACCGCCAGGCCCGCGCACGGAACAAAGGACTGAACAGAGATAGCCGGCTGCAGACCTTCCTCCGTGACAGGCAGCCAGAGCCGGAAGGGGGCAATCGCAGCCCCAGAGAGACATTATCTATAAAATTGTAAGCAGGCTTCTTTGCTAACTAAAACTTCTTGGGGGTCTGGACGGTCAACATCTGCCTGAGAAGGTGTGCCGGTTTTACATCCAGATAACCGAGTGGCGGGGAGGCGATAAGTCGCAGCATTGGCGCTCGCCTGGGAAGAGCAAATTGGTGCTCCGACCTGGGAAGAGCACAAAACGCAGGCCCAACTGAGTCTGCGCCTCTGAGGACTACCCGAGTGCCTGAACCTGAGCGGCTTGGACCTGGGAGGTGCATGCAGCCCAGGGCCAGCCTCGGATTGTTCCCGGCGGAACAACCTAGAATCCGAGCAGTGTGGACAGGGAGGCTAAACGCGCCGTGAGCGGGGGCAGACCCAGGGTGGCTGAGGCACTGCGAGCCCACGCCAGTGTTATTTGTTTGCAGCATCCCTCCCTCCCTCCCCACAGCGCGACTGAACAAGTAAGCCTAAAAAAAAAAAAAAAAAAAAAAAGTCCTCCACCGTGCCCTTTGAGTCAGGGCGAAACCAGATACTGAAGAGACTAGCAAACAGAAGAAGATATAACAGAGGGAAACGCCTTGAAGCTACAGGCAATAGATCAAAACCCTGTGGTTACTACGGACTACATAGGAAGGGCCTATAGATCTTGAGAAATATAAATCTGACCAAGGAACTAGCCAAAATGAACTGAACCCACAAAAAAAAAAAAAAAAAAAAAAAAGTCCTAGATATATTTTTATTATTTTTACGATCATTCTTTCTTTTTTTTTTTTAAAAAAAAAAATTTTAAGTCCTCTATTGTTCCTTTAATTTTCACTTTTATAACCTATTACTTTGCAAAAAAAAAAAAAAAAAAAAAAAAAGACCTATTTTTTTCTTCTTCAGCAAACTTCATATATACATATTTTATAATTTTTGACCTTGGTTTTTTTGTTGTTGTTGTTTTTGTTTTTTCTTCTTTTCTTTAACATTGTATTTTTGAAATTCCAAACTCTACTCTAGATTTTTAATTTTCGCTTTTTGGTATATGTTATCAATTTTGTACTTATAGTTTTTTTAATATAATTTCTGTGACTTTTTTTTTTTTTCTTCTCTGTTTCTTTCTCTTCTTCTTTTTATATAACATTGTATATATGAAATTCCAAACTTTACTCTAGATTTTTAATTTATGCTTTTTGGTATTTGATATCAATTTTGTACCTGTATTTTCTTTATAATTTTTGTGACATTGTTCGTATTTGTTTGTTTGTTTTCTCTCTTTATTTTTCTTCTTTTCTTTTCTTTTTTTTTTTTAACATTGTATTTTTGAAATTCCAAACTCTACTCTAGATTTTTAATTTTTGCTTTCTGGTATTAGTTATCAATTTTGTACCTGTACTTTCTTTATAATTTTCGTGACCTTGTTTGTTTTTGTTTGTTCGTTTTTTCTCTCTTTCTTTTCCTTCTTCTTTTCTTTAACATCGTATTTTTGAAATTCCAAACTCTACTCTAGATTTTTAATTTTCGCTTTCTGGTATTAGTTATCAATTTTGTACCTGTACTTTCTTTATAATTTTATGACCTTGTTTGTTTTTGTTTGTTCGTTCTTTCTCTCTTTCTTTTCCTTCTTCTTTTTTTCTTTAACGTCGTATTTTTGAAATTCCAAACTCTACTCTAGATTTTTAATTTTTGCTTTTATGTATTTGTTACCAATTTTGTACCTTTAAGGACCCAATCTTCAGGACCCATTTTTCACTAGGGAGTGAGATTACTGGACTGACTGCTCTCTCTCCCTTTGGACCCTCCTTTTTCTCCACCAGGTCGCCTGTGTCTCCTCCTAACCCCTCTCAACTCTACCCAACTCTGTGAATTTCTGTGTGTTCCAGACGGTGGAGAACACTTAGGAACTGATTACTGGCTGGATCTGTCTCCCTCCTTTTCATTCCCCCTTTTATCTTTCTGGCCACCTCTGTTACCTTCCTCCTTCTTCTCTTCTCTGTATAACCCGTGAACATCTCTGAGTGGTCCAGTTGTGGAGTGCACATAAGGAAGTGACAACTGGCTAGCCCACTCTCTCACTATTGATTCACCTCATCTCATCTGGGTCACCTCTAACTCCCTCCTCCCTCTTCTCTTCTCCATGTAACCCTGTGAACCTCTCTGAGTGACCCTCACTGTAGAGAAACTTATCATCTTTAATGTAGATGTTTTATCAATGGTGTTGTATAGAAGGAGAAGTTTTGAAACTACTGTAAAATAAGACCGATAATCGGAAGCAGGAGACTTAAGTCCAAACCCTGACTCAGGGAACTCCTGACTCAAGGAACATTCATTGACAGGAGCTCATCAAATGCCTCCATACCGACACTGAAACCAAGCACCACACAAGGGCCAATAAGTTCCAGGGCAAGACATACCAAGCAAATTCTCCAGCAACAAAGGAACACAGCCCTGAGCTTCAAGATACAGGCTGCCCAAAGTCACCCCAAAACTATAGACATCTCATAACTCATTACTGGACATTTCATTGCACTCCAGAGAGAAGAAATACAGCTCCACCCACCAGAACACCGACACAAGCTTCCCTAACCAGGAAACCTTGACAAGCCACCTGTACAAACCCACACACAGTGAGGAAACGCCACAATAAAGAGAACTCCACAAACTGCCAGAATACAGAAAGGACACCCCAAACTCAGCAATTTAAACAAGATGAAGAGACAGAGGAATACTCAGCAGATAAAGGAACAGGATAAATGCCCACCAAACCAAACAAAAGAGGAAGAGATAGGGAATCTACCTGATTTCATTCATTGCATTATTCATTATATATTGACTCTTTTTTATTTCTCCTGGTCCTTGTTAAACCTTTCTTGCATTTTCTCAGTCCTTGCCTCCAGGCTATTTATCTGTGATTCCATTTTTATTTCAAGATTTTGGATCATATTCACTATCATTATTTGCAATTCTTTATCAGGTAGATTCCCTATCTCTTCCTCTTTTGTTTGGTGGGCATTTATCCTGTTCCTTTACCTGCTCGGTATTCCTCTGTTTCTTCATCTTGTTTATACTGCTGAGTTTGGGATGGCCTTTCTGTATTCTGGCAGTTTGTGGAGTTCTCTTTATTGTGGAGTTTCCTCACTGTCGATGGGGTTGTATTGGTGGCTTGTCAAGTTTTCTTGGTTAGGGAAGCTTGTGTCAGTGTTCTGGTGGGTGGAGCTGGATTTCTTCTCTCTGGAGTGCAATGAAGTGTCTAGTAACAAGTTATGAGAAGTCAGTGGATTTGGAGTGACCTTGGGCAGCCTGTATATTGGAGATCAGGGCTGTGTTCCTGTGTTGCTGGAAAATTTGTGTGGTATGTCTTACTGAGTAACTTGTTGGCCCTTGGGTGGTGCTTGGTTTCAGTGTAGGTATGGAGGCATTTGATGAGCTCCTGTCAATTAATGTTCCCTGGAGTCAAGAGTTCTCTGGTGTTCTCAGGATTTGGACTTAAGCCTCCTGCTTCTGGTTTTCAGTCTTATTTTTACAGTAGTCTCAAGACTTTTCCTTCTATACAGCACTGTTGATAAAACATCAAAGATGAAAAGTTTCTCCACAGTGAGGGACACCCAGAGAAGTTTACAGAGTTACATGGAGAAGAGAAGAGGGAGGAGGGAGTTAGAAGTGACCTGAATGAGATGAGGTGGAATCAAAAGAGGAGAGAGCAAGCTAGCCAGTAATCACTTCCTTATATGTGCTCCACAGTCTGGACCGCTCAGAGATGTTCATGGAGTTATACAGAGAAGAGAAGAGAGAGGAAGGAGACAGAGGTGGAGGGCGGAGACAGAGGTGACCTAGTGGAGAGAAAGGAGATTCCAAGGAGGGAGAGAGAAGTCAAGCCAGTAATCTCACTCCCAAGTAAAAATAGGTACTGAAGACTGGGTTCTTAAAGGTACAAAATTGATAACAAATACCAAAAAGCAAAGATTATTATTCTAGAGTAGAGGTTGAATTTTCAAAAATACAATATTAAAGAAAAGGAGAAGAAGAAGAAAAAAAAACAAAGTTACAGAAGTTATTAAAACTATATATATGTATATATATATGAAGTTTGCTTTTAAAAAGTCTTTTTAAAAGTAATAGTAGGTTATAAAAATGAAAATTAAAAGAGTAATAGAGGACTTAAAATTAAAAAAAAGTTTAAAAAAAGAAAAAAGAAAAAGAAAAAAAGAAGAAGAAGAAAAAGAATGATCTTAAAAATAGTAAAAATGTATCTAGGACTTTCTCTGGTGTTGTTGTGGGCAGTGTGGGGTCAGTTCATTTTCGGATAGTTTCTTGGTCCAGCTTATATTTCTCAAGATCTATAGGCCCCTTCCTATGTAGCCAGTACTAATTACAGGGTTTTAATCTATTGCACCTGTCACTTCCAAGGCGGTTCCCTCTGTTTTAGCTTCTGTTTGCTGATCTATTCAGTGTCTGATTTCCACCCTGACACAAGGGGGCCGTGGTGGACACTTTTTTAGGCTCACTTGTTCAGTCGCACTGTGGGGAGGGAGGGACCTTGCAAACAAATAACACTGGCATGTGCTCGTAGTGTCTCAGCAACACTGGGCCTGCCCCTGCTCACAGCGTGTGCACCCTCCCTGCCCACACAGCTCAGGCTCTAGGTTGCTCCACCAGGAACCATCCCAGGCCAGCCCTGGGCTGCAGGCACCTCCCAGGTCTAAGCCGCTCAGGTTCAGGCACTCGGGTAGTCCTCAGAGGCTCAGACTCTGTTGGGCCTGTGTTTGGTGCCCGTCCCAGCTCCAAGCAGCTCAGGTGATGAGGTGTTTGGCAAGCGAGGTCACTGCGACTTATTGCCTCTCCCGTCCCTGCCACTTGGTTTTCTGGGTGTACAACCGGCGCACCTTCTCAGGTGGATGACTGTCCAGAACCCCAAGAAGTCTTAGTAAGCAAAGAAGCCTGCTTGTAGTTTGGTAAATAATGTCTCTCTGGGGCTGCGATTGACCCCTTCAGGCTGTGGCTGCCTGTCATCAGAGGGGGATGGTCTGCAGCCGGCTAGTTCTGTTCCACCTTTGTTCTGTGCACGGGCCTGGCGGTGTCTTAGGGCTTTTCGCATGGTAGTTATCCCACAGTCTGGTTTGCTAGCCCAAATTAGTTCGCTCTGATTATCCTTGGGGGCATTCAGCCACAATCCTTACTCTAAGCAATGCAGCCCGCGCCTCACTGGCCAGCCCCCACTTGCTAGTGGCAGGCACAGGCGTCTGCACTGCTTCTCCGCTGGGGGAGTTACCATTGGGCTCCTAATTTGTGGGTTTTAATTCTTTACTTATTTTTCCTCCCTATTATGTTGCCCTCTGTGCTTCCAAGGCTCGGCACAGACTCCGCAGTGAGAGTGTTTCCTGCTGTTTGGAAACCTCTCTTTTTAAGACTCCCTCCCAGGATGGAGCTCCATCCCTTCCTCTTTTGTCTCTTTTTGTATTTTATATTTTTCATACCTCCTTTCAAAGACAATGGGCTGCTTTTCTGGGTGCCTGATGTCCTCTGCCAGCATTCGGAAGTTGTTTTGTGGATTTTACTCAGCGTTTAAATGTTCTTTTGATGAATTTGTGGGGGATAAAGTGGCCTCCCTGTACTATTCCTCCACCATCTTAGGACCGCCTCTGTCATTTTCTTAATTTGTCTTTACAGGCGTTTTTTCTTCCCTTCCTCTTGTTTTCTCCTCTACTGTTTATCACCTAGAAAAGTTCCTCTAGCAATTATCCCATGTGAGTTTGAGATGAATGTTTATTCTGCTGTTGTTCTGTGTAATAGTCTATAGATGATAATTTTATTCAGTTGATTGATGGTACTGTGCAATTC
Organism: Bos mutus; assembly: GCF_027580195.1. Classification (NCBI taxonomy): domain Eukaryota; kingdom Metazoa; phylum Chordata; class Mammalia; order Artiodactyla; family Bovidae; genus Bos; species Bos mutus. Next base: position 62,198,273 of record NC_091646.1, on the reverse strand, counting down.
AACTATGTCCCTACTGATTTTCAGCTTTCTGGATCAGTTCATTTCTGTTAGAGGACAGTTGAAGTCTTTAACTACAACAGTGAATTTTTCTATTTCTCTTTGCAGTTTTATCATCTTTTTTCTTGCATATTTTGATGCTCTGTTTTTAGATGCATATATCTGGGTCTTCTTTGGGGCCCACTCTCACAGTCTGTCTTTTAATTATTGTTAGACCTTTAACATTAAAATGATTATTCCTATATCTTTATCAATATTTACCATGTTTAATATTGTTTTCTGTTTGTTCCCTTTGTTCTTTGTTTTTATTTTTCATGCTTTCTCTGCTTTTTGTGAGTTTTAATTGAAAATTTTGTGTAACTCCATTTAATTTCTTTTCTTAACATATCAGTTATACTTTCATCACTTAAAAATATCCCTAATTCTGCCTTCCCATTTTCTGCATCATTGTTATTACTGTTTATTTATACATAAACATATATAAGTATATAAATATTCATAAGCATAGAAAACTGAATATATTGTTATTATTATTATTTTGCACAAGCTATTATCCATTAGATCGATTAAGAATAAAAAAAAAAAAGTTTTTCTTCTATTCCTTCTCCAGTTCCCTTTCTTTCTTTATATAAACCTGAGTTTCTAATACATATCATTTTATTCTCTCTGAAGTAATTAGCCTCCAATTAAAATAAATACATATATATATAAAAAAAAAAAAAGAAAAAGAAGATTTCTTGCAAAACATGTGTACAGACAATAGATTCTCTCAATTTTTACTTGTGCAAGAAATTATTTCTTCACTTTTCAAGAATAATGTTGCAAAATACAGAATTTTAGGTGCATGTGTGTGTTTCCTCTCAACACTTTAGGTATTTTCTCTACTCTTTAAAAAAATGATCCTATATAGGTAAGATGTTTTATTCCTCTAGTTTCTTTCTAGATTTTTCTTTATATTTGATTTTCTGAAGTTTGAATAGTCTATGCCTGGTTGTAGGTTTTTTTTTTTAGCATGTATCCTCCTTGGTTTTCTCTGGGCTTCATGGATTTTTGAATTAATGTGTGACATTAATACTCATGCACTATTCTTATTTATTCATTCTTCATTATTGTTTTAAAAGCCTGTTATTATCTATATTATCCTTCTTTTATTCCTGTTACATATGTGATATATTTTTGTCTGTCTTACATTTCCTGGACACTGTATTCCATTTTTTTATAGTCTTTGGGCTTTTGTTTTTTAATTTTTGAAGTTTCTGCTGCAAAAATGTCTGCCAAATTCAGAGATTTTTTTTCCTCAACTGGGCCCATTATTAATTAGCCCACTAAAAGCATATTTCATTTCTATTTTTTGTCTCTTTAGTTTTGAATGTTTCTTTGAATTTTGATCCTTCTGCTTATACTGTTTATCTGTATTTGCATGTTGTCTACTGTTTTTCTTTAGCTTCCTTATCAAAATAATGGTAATAGTTTTCAGTTCTCAGTCTGATAATTCTAACATCCCTGCCACATCTGAGCTTGGTTCTGATGCTTGTTCTCTCTTTTCAAACTGTGTTTGTGGCCTTTTAGTATGTCTTTAAATTTTTGGAAAGCCAGGTATGATATACTAGGGTTACAACATTGTGGCAAATGGGTTTTTGGTGGTAGAGTGGTAGGGTATAGGGCGGGGGAAGCAGTCTTTAACTCTATGATTAGGTCTTTCAGGGAGCATGTGTCTCTGGGCTATGCATCTCACAAATACTTATCAGTTTCTTCAGCTTCTTAGGTGGGACAGGATAACTAGCATGGACAGAAGTTGAAGGCTTTGTGTGTGTTTGTGAGTGTGTGAGTATGTGTGTAAGGCTAGATAGGACTTAAGCCCCCCCCCCACCCCCAGGTCAGTTGGGCTCCTAATAGCTTAGGCTTTGGTAGAATAGTTTATCCTGAGGGCAGGTTTTGTTTAAAAGAACAGAACGCTCTGATGTATTTCAAAATGATTATTGTTCCCTTCCCCACTGTAAGAAGCACAAAATAAATTTCTCTCTTCTTCTATATTCACTGTGAGAACCTGGTAGACCTTCTAGAATTAAACCATGGGAACCCTTTGTAACTGCCCTTCCAGAGTTTTAAAAGTTTAGACATGTCCACACTGATCCTCAAGAAATTTGTCAATTGAAATTTAAGTTTTCATACCCTGGTACTTGCCCCAGGAAAGTTTTCTCCTTGTGAATTTTTGCTCCAGAAGCTTGTGATACTTTATATTCCAAGTCTAGAAAAGAGATCGTAGTTAATGAAGAGTAGAATATAGTGTATACTGAAGGTGATGGTAGAGTGTAAGTCTGGAGAAAGGAGTCATTTAACTCTTTAGTTCAATAAACATTGATAAAAATTGCTATTTTCAAGCCACAATGCTAAGAACAAAGGATCTTTAAATTAATAAGGTATTCCCCTGAAGAGGCTCACTTAATAGTGTGAAAGACAGTAAAGACTAAAAATAATTTCAATATATCAAATAAAATACAGTGATAGAGGCGTGGTGTGATATGGGACATTGAGGCGGGGTTCTTAGTACAATTTAATATCCTGGAGAAAATGACATCTGAATTGCAACTTGAAGGATGAATAAAAATTATCTAGAGCAGAAATGTAGGCATGGCTTTCTGGAAACAACTAGAACTATGGTCATAGCACAGAGGTGAGGAATAGCATATTTTATGAAAGCAATCACAAATATTTTGGTGCTATTAAAGCATGAAATTAGAGGAAGAAAGTGAAAAAGAGAGTGGATAGGTACATATGATTGAAGTAATGATCAGAATTTTTCATGTTTGAATTTTATTCTCTTCATAGTTGAGAGTCAATGTATTTTATACAGGGATTGACATTTTCTAGTTGATATTTTAGGAAGATAACTTTAGCAGGCACTATATTGAATGTTTTGGATGATGATGAGAACAGGTATAGGAAGAACTGTTAGGAGGTGATTACCAGGGAGAGATGCTGAGGCCACAAACTGATATAGTGAAAGCAGAGAAGAGAAACATATGAGAAAATGATAGGAAATGAAATTATTTGGATTTGGTAATATGTAGATATACAATGTAAGGGAGAAATGTCAGGAATAACTCCCAGGTTTCTAGCATGTGTGAAATGGTTGTAATGTTAGAAAATCAGGATTAAAGTAAGAAAATAAGAGTAATATATACAATTCTGAACAAGTTGAGTAGGACAATGGAGTTTATAAACATTGTATATGTTTTAAGAAATGAATATATTTTTAATGATATAGCTCTCTGTCTATAAATGTTTCCATTTTAGTCTTGATACTTTTAAGGGGAACATGTGAGTGCATTTAGACCCTGGTGGCTCAGAAGGTAAAGAATCCACCAGCAATGAAGGAGACCTGGGTTCTATCCTTGGGTTGGGAAGACCCCTGGGGGGGAGGGGATGGCAACCCACTCCAGTATTCTTGCCTGGAGAATCTCCATGGATAGAGGAGCCTGGCGGGCTATAGTCCATGGTGTTGCAAAGAGTTGGACACAATTGAGCAACTAAGCACAGCACAACACAGGCTTCTTTTTGGTCCAGATGGAAGATTGGGACAGTGTGTATGTGTGTGTGTACAGAAGCAGGTTCACATGCTTGCAGAACCAGCATATATTAAAAAAAACCTAAGCCCTGCATTGATCTAGGAGAGGTATATAGTGGTGTGAAGTTGAAAATACAGTCTTGGACATGCCATAAATATCATATTACTTACTTTAAAAAATCAAATTAAAGTTAATTTTGAGGCCCCATAGTAATCAACTGGTATTTCAATCTCAGTCACTGTATGCTGCATGAATACACCTGTGTGTGTGCGTGTGTGTGTGTGTGTGTGTATTCCCCTCTTTAGAATCTCACAGAAATCTGGAGGTTATGTATGGTTTCTAGAAATCTTGTCTTTGCTGCAACATCAATGTTATTGACTTGTTCATTATCTGAATCTACATGATACCTTAAAGACCCATTGCACTTGTGTCAAGGTTTGGCATGATATTTGTCAAGTTTGGAAGCTGTCCTGTCTATGGTCCAGCTTCCCTGGATTGCTATATCACAACCACACTCTCAGAAGATCATGGCATCTTTCTAAGGCATCCAATTTAGGGCATAGGTCCTCTGCTGTTTGTGGAACTCCAAGCCATAATCCTTTTCTGGTCTTGGGGAATTATTCTCTTTCATTGCTTATGCTTCTCTCTCCTCAAATTTATACATTTTATTCTTTGTTTCCAAGTGTATTGACCTCAGGTTACTTAGGCTCCTGGAAAACAAAAAGTAAGAATATTATATTTTCTGAAAACAAATTCAGCATTTAACAGCGAGGGCAGTTTCAACCCTCCCCTGAGATGAGAAACACAAAGGAAGGGAAAAATACAGCAAGAGTGAAATACATATGTCTTCTCCTGGATTATCTTCAAAGCTGAGGCTGATTCAAAATCTTTTTAGTTCAGACAGTTTATTTGGGAATTGATCTTAGACAATGGGAATAAGGAACTAGAGAGAGAAAAACAGGGAAGGAGAAAAATCCAATTATGTGTGATTAAGTTAGCTACTGCTGTAGATAGTTGATATCACTCTAGATAGACCATTTTGAGGAGATATATAGGGTGCACCTCAAAATGACCACCGATTTAACAGGTGTTGTCTTTCCATTGACTCCTGGCCCTAATTTAGTTGAGGATGATTTTACTGAGAGGAGGTACTGTCAGCATGAATTGGGATTAAAGCTTGAAGACAACTTTTTTTCATTATATGGCTGAAATCAAACCTGAGGGTGAGATGCTGTAAAGTAGTATTCAAGATGTGTCCTATAGAGTCCACCCTTTGCATTCACTGTTTCTCATTTTCTCCATTAAGTATTTTTCCATTAAGCTGAGATCAACTTCTTTCTCTAAAAATGACAATACATGGGGAAGATTAATGGGACATGCTACTACTATTCCTACCATTTCAACTGGTCCCAAGTCTGTATTGATATTTACTGTCTCACACCTCCACCTGCAGTTTACTTTTCCCTCACTAACAACCAGTATTTTAGTTGGTATAGATTGTTTGTCTGGTGGGATTATCTAAACTTTCAACCTTAAGAGGTCTGAGTCCTTAGTTGACTTGCCCTTGCCTGGGTACAGTAATTATAATAATCTATCAATCATCATTATGAGGTGTGGAAACCCAAAAAGACATGCTAGTAAAATTCCATGAGTTCTAGAAATGTCTCCTTATTTCAATTATATAGGAGTAAATTTAAGCTTTCATAGTAATTAGAGAGTCATTTCCTAGGCAGGTTGATAAGAAGTCTAGGGGTTCCCAAGGAGAGAGGGGTCTGGAATTCTCAAGAGGAAGAAAGGACAAACTTTTTTTTCCCTCTACATTCCTTAGGATTATATAACAATAATGTATCCTGGTTGGGGACAGTCTCTGAGAAAAACCTGGCTAATCCTGTTATCTTAAAATGTAAATTATAGGAGTAGGTCTAGTGAGGTTTTTACAACCTCCAGACATTCTTTTGATTCACTGTAATAACTAATTAGAGAGTATGTAACTCCATTGCTAACACTAGCAAGGGGGTGCTCTTTCTGCCTCTTTCTGATACCTATGTCAGAAGCTTTCTCTGTCTCCTGTATACTTTAATAAAAATTTATTACACGAAGCTCTGAGCAATTAAGCCTCATCTCTGGCCCCAGATTGAATTCTTCTCCTCCAGAGGCCAAGAATCCCTGCATCTTTTCGTGTGTCAGCAACAACCTTTCAGTAATAGGGTCAATTCATACCATAAAATCAACTTCTTTCTTTGTTTGCTAGTTTACTTTTATGAGAATTCATAACTGGCTAGGTAAGAGTTGTTCCATGTTCAATGGCACCCTATACACTCCCCTTTTTTAGAAGCATTGTCCCCTAACAAAAACCAGGGCTTTGAACCTGGAAGAGCCTAAGAATTTAGGAATAGAAAGTCATAGCCCACAAGTGTTGGAGACAGGAGCCAATCCCAATATTCACTGGACCAATTTATTCTAAGTATTGAGGATAAGAACCATATATTAGCTATATTTGAAGAAAGTAGGGAAAACCACTAGGCCATTCATGTATGACCTAAATCAAATCCCTTATGATTATACAGTGGAAGTGACAAATGTATTCAAGTGATTAGAACTGATAGACAGAGTGCCTGAAGAACTATGAATGGAGGTTCATGACATTGTACTGGGGGCAGTGATCAAGACCATCTCCAAGAAAAAGAAATGCAAAAAAGGCAAAATGACTGTCTGAGGAGGCCCTACAAAGAGCTGAGAAAAGAAAAGACACAAAGGGCAAAGGAGAGAAGCAAAGATATACCCATTTTAATGCAGAGTTCCAAAGAATAGCAAGAAGAGATAAGAAAGCCTTCCTCAGTGATCAATGCAAAGAAATAGAGGAAAAGAATAGAATGGAAAAGACTAGAGACCCTTTGAAGAAAATTAGAGATATGAAGGGAACATTTCAAGCAAAGATGAGTACAATAAAGGACAGAAATGGTATGGATATAAGAGAAAGAGACGATATTAAAAAGAGGTGACAAGAATACACAAAAGAATTATCAAAAAAAAAAAAAAAAAAGGTCTTCATGATCCATATAATCACGATGGTATTGTCACTAACCTAGAGCCAGACATCCCAGAATGGGAAGGCAAGTGGCCCTTGGAAAGCACCACTACGAACAAAGCTATTGGAAGTGATGGAACTGCAGTTGAGCTCTTTAAAATCCTGAAAGGTGATGCTGTGAAAGTGCTGCACTCAATATGCCAACAATTTGGAAAGCTCAGCAGTGGCCACAGGACTGGAAATGGTCAGTTTTCACTCCAATCCCAAAGAAAGGCAATGCCAAAGAATGATCAAATTACCACACAATTGCACTCATCTCACAGGCTAGTAAAGTAATGTTCAAAATTCTCCAAGCCAGGCTTGAACAGTATGTGAACTGTGAACTTCCAGGTGTTCAAGCTGGTTTTAGAAAAGGCAGAGGAACCAGAGATCAAATTGCCAACATCTGTTGGGTCATTGAAAAAGCAAGAGAGCCCCAGAAAAACATCTATTTCTGCTGTATTGACTATGCTAAAGCCTTTGATTGTGTGGATCACAACAAACGTGGAAAATTTTTAAAGTGATGGGAATAGCATACCACCTTACCTCCCTCCTGAGAAAACTGTATGCAGGTCAAGAAGCAATGATTAGAACTGGACATGGAATAACAGACTGGTTTGAAATCAAGAAAGCAGTGCATCAAGGCTGTATATTGTCACTCTGCTTATTTAACTTACATGCAGTGTACATCATGAGAAATGCTGAGCTGGATGAAGCACAATCTGGAATCAAAATTTCTGGGAGAAATATCAATAACCTCAGATATGCAAATGACACCACACTTATGGCAAAAAGTGAAGAACAAAGTCTCTTGAGGAAAGTGAAAGAGGATAGTTGGCTTAAAACTCAACATTCAGAAAACTAAGATCATGGCATCCAGTCAGATCACTTCATGGCAAATAGATGGGTAAACAATGGAAACAGTGTCAGACTTTATTTTTGGGGGCACCAATATCACTACAGATGGTGACTGCAACCATGAATTTAAAAGATGCTTGCTTCTTTGAAGAAAAGTTATGACCAACCTAGACAGCATATTAAAAAGCAGAGACATTACTTTGGCAACAAAGGTCCATCTAGTCAAGGCTATGATTTTTCCAGTAGTCATGTATGGATGTGAGAGTTGGACTATAAAGAAAGCTGAGTGCCGAAGAATTGATGCTTTTGAACTGTGGTGTTGTAGAAGACTCTTGGGAGTCACTTGGACTGCAAGGAGATCCAACCAGTCCATCCAAAGAAAATCAGTCCTGAATATTCATTGGAAGGACTGATGTTGAAGCTGAAACTCCAATACTTTAGCCACCTGATGCAAAGAACTGACTCATTTGAAATGACCCTGATGCTGGGAAAGATTGAAGGTGGGAGAAAAAAGGGAAAACAGGATGAGATGGTTGGATGGCATCATTGACTCTATGGACATGAGTTTGAGTAAGCTCTGGGAGTTGGTGATGGACAGGCAAGCCTGTCGTGATGCAGTCCATGGAGTTGCAAAGAGTCGGACATGACTGAGCAACTGAACTGATCAGCCATATGTGCAATGAACATGCTTTATAACAGAAAGATTTTGCCTCAACCCTGTAGGGGATAATCACAAATGGAACGTTCATTCAACATCTACTAGGCTATTTCATTTGACTGATCTCAGATGATGTGATATATAGTAGAACTAGTGGATCTCAGATGAAAGAGGAATTATGTCATTAACCAGCCACAATAGCTGGATGTTTTTGTTTGAAGGATCATACTATATTGAGACCTCAATAACAGTCTCTGCTGCTGGTAGATTGGGCATTTAGCAGTAAAGTAGTTATATCAGCCTTGGTTAGAGAAACCCTTTGTCTAGCTCTCAGTGCTGTCATTGTAGCCACTTTATTCATAGTTTCATTAAAAAAAAGCACTGGGATAGCCTAGGAAAGAGGTTGACTGAATCTATAGAGTTAATTGCCCTATTCACTTAAATGTTGAGAGCTTCCTGAACATTAATGTGTGTTACAAACTTTGTCATGTTTTACCCATTCTTATGTGTCATTTACATGCCTCTACCCTAAATTTCTTTGTCTCCAGTATTTTAATATTTTTATTTCCAGGACTCTTATCAGCCAGCCAAGCCATTTATCATTGCCCAAAAGTCCATGGATACACATACTTTCAGCCATTTCTCCTACATTTTATCAGTTAGCTATTGCTATATAATAAATCACTCCAAAATTCAGCTGTTTAAAACAGTAAATACATATTTTTACTCATGAGATTTTGATCAGCTAAATGATTCTGTTTTTCTAGACTATGCTTGGTTGATCTCAGTTGGTCTTATTCATGCATCTGTGGCCAACTAGTGCATCAGCTGAGAGACAGGTTGGTCTAGGGAGACTTTTCTCACATGTATGGTAATTTGTTGCCTATTGCTTAGGATAAACTGGGGCAAGGCTACATGCATCTCATCATCCAGCAAACTATCCTGGACTTATTCATATGATCATCTCAGTGTTCTGAGAGAGAGGAAAAACATAGAAAACCTCTTGAGTACTAGGCCATGAACTGGTACTTAGTACTACATCCAATAGGCCAAACAAATCATAAGGCCAGCCCAAGGATTAAAGGGGTGGAGAAATAGACTCTACCTCTTAATGGGAGGAGTTGAAAAATTAGAAAGAACAGGTTAAGGAATTGTGGTCATTTTTTCTAAATAATTTATTATATACAGCAAATTGATAACCAGGTGTACTATGTAAAACTTTTCCAAGTGGGAAAATTTTCACTTATTTCTGTCTTTTAGGGACATCTATATATATGGCTGGTAGAAACATTTACAACAGCATATTGAACCTACTATATATGAACAAGGACCTCTCTCTTTTTACAGTTGATCATATGGTACACTAGGAGAGGGAGAGGCATCAAAGCAACAGAGGTAAGTGACATGAGATCTAGGCCTTCTGTTTGTGCAACTTACTTGAGACTTTAGGACCAGTCTATTGTATTATGGATTGCTATTGACTTAGTGGATCTGATAATAACCAGTTCATGATGGTCAGCTCTAGTAGTAGTCACTGATGTCTCTTAGTCATGTGTTTAGTCTCTACTTAGGGTCTAGTGTTAGTTGCTCAGTCATGTACAACTCTTTGCAACACCAGGGACTGTAGCCCTCCAGGCTCCCCCGCCAATGGGACTCTCAAGGCAAAAATACTGGAGTGGGTAGCCATTCCTTTCTCCAGTGGATCTTACTGACCCAAGGATTGAACTCAGGTCTCCCACATCACAGGCAGATTCTTTACCAGTTGAACCACTGGGGAATCCCCTACTAGGGTCTAGTAGCATATATAGGTCTTCTTTTCAAACATCAAGTAGTTATCTGCTGCAGAAGGCATGGCCTTGTTCCACTACCCTTTGAGTCTGTGTTATAACTCTCTAATTGGGGTCATAAAATCCACACAACATCCCCATCCACTATATCTTTAACAGCATCAAATCTGCCTGGTCATATGACCTAAAACCAGGCAGCATTCACCTTCATCTTTTCCAGACCATCTGTTATAGGTCTAAAATTAAGGCCCAATATTATATGCTCCCTTGATACCTGAAACCAGTAATGCCCCAAGTGGCTTAAAGCAAAGTTTCCCTTTGTGGATAATGTCTCCTGGTCAGACCACCATCCCTATCAAGGGTGCCAGGCACAGTTCCTGCTTATCCCTGGATAGTGGGCTTCAGTTCTCTGCCAGCCATATTTATTTATTTAATATAAATTATTTATTTTAATTGGAGGCTAATTACTTTACAATATTGTAGTGGTTTTGCCATACATTGACATGAATCTGCCACGGGTGTATATATGTTCCCCATCCTGAACCCCCCTCCCACTTCCCTCCACATCCCATCCTCTGGGTCATCCCAGTGCACCAGCACCAAGCACCCTGTCTCATGCATCGAACCTGGACTGTCTGCTAGCCATAATTATCCAAACAAGCCAATTTCATGTTCTGACAAAAACTAGGCAGCATCCTACTCTCTTGACATTATAAAGCCTGCCTTCTGCAGCCCTTTCTTGTTAACTCTATTTCAGGTTGCAACACACAGGTAGTATTATGTGACATATGGTGTCCTCCTTCCTTGGGCTGTGAGTATATATGACTCTCAAACTGCTGTTAATTTCATCTGTCCAGTGTTGGTTGTGTGTTTGACCAATGCCATAATTCTAGGGTGTTCCTCACAAATGGGGATGAATGGGAAGCAATTAAAATAACCTTTCTTACTGCTCATAGCCTTACTCAAAACTGAGCCTTTTAAAAGTCTTGATAAATGGGTAAGAACACTATTTCCAAGTGTAATATACCACTACATCCAAAGTTCAATGATGACTGCCAATCACTGGATTGCTTTTACTTTGGAAGGGGATCCAATATAAGATTTCTGCCAGATGTTGAATACTCCAACCCAGTTATTACCCGTGGACTGCAGAAATAACAATGACATGGGTCCATAGAATCTCTGGCTCCACTGTCAGATTGATTTAGGCCAGAATTCCATGTATCATCCCAGCCTCCTTAAACTCCCATCTTACCGAATATGTCAGGTCCTTTAAGATCAATGTCATCTCCAACTTTATATCAAAGAGTTTTTTTCCTTGAATATCTTTTGTCAGATATTAATATTGCTATATTCCTTTTAATTTTTTAAATTTTTATTTCATTCTTTGCATTTTCAGAACTTGTTTTTGTATCTGTGCACACAGTGGTCTTGGTCAATGACTCACCCATATTTTCTGCATCTACATGAAGTACTTTTGCTAAAGTTCTAAAAAATGCCTTTGTGGCCCTATGTCACATAGAATGGTGATGATCAGGAAATCCATTCACTCAATTATCATTCTATACAATGCACTCCTTGGTGCAGAAGATGGAGAGATGAATTTAAAAAAGGGAAAGAAGTCTCTCACTTCTTGAACTGGACACAGGAGTTCTCAAATTAAAACCAGAAATCATAAAAAGAGGGAGCAGGTGCTTACTGGCAACATGAATACTAGACACCAGACTGGACAGTGAACTGTATTTCCTTGCGAAGTTTTCAAAACACTCAACCAAGCACTGCCTTAAGTCCAGCAAGTACAATGCTCTGGAAGATTCCACCACAATGCAGTGGCTGGCATTTATGGATGAGGATGCAGGCTGAGCATTCCTGCCACAAACACTCCAGTCCCCTGATTCTAGCTGAAGGTGATGGCCTCCAGCTGCTGCTTGCCCTCTATGGCCATGGCACACTGCATGGCACTGGGGATTACCTTGTTCCACTCATTGGGCACATTGTTCTCCTGCTGCTTCAGATCAAACACCTTGGTAAAAGCCTTGGTGCAGGAGCCACACATGAAGGGCTTCTTGCCATTTTGCCTTTGCTCGTGGTCCTTGAGGTGGGACTTGTTCTTGAAGGCTTTGTTGTATATGTAACAGAGGAGGCACCTCTCCTTGCTGTGAACCCTCACATGCTTCTTTAAGTCTGGAGCATGGATGAATAACTTGCTGCACACCTTGCAGCTGTAGGGCTTGTAGCCTCCATGGGTCTTCAGGTTCTTCTTCATGTGTGCCTGGGTGGTGAAGCCTTTGGTGAACATCTTGTAGACAAAGGGCCGGTCAGCCATGTACAACTTTTTGTGCTTCCTCAGCCAGCCCTCATCTGAAAGCGTCTTCCCACAGGCCTGGCAGGTGATCTGTTCCTGGTGATGGTCATCCAATAGGTACTCAAACTTCATGTTGCTGGCAGCTGTGGTCCAGCCTGGAGTCTGTTCATCCTTCACTTTTCCCATCTCATCGTTAAATGTTAAGGCATTGAGGGGTCTGGGATCCCAGATCCTTGGACTTGGGGGTCTCCATGGATTTGAATTCCTGGCGGTAGCTGTTAACTTGCCCTACTCCTCGATCCCCAGCTCTTTCAAGACTGTTTCCTGGACTCTGAACATCATCTTGGGTGACTTACTGTCCTTCTGACTTGCAGGGGAAGGGGAAGAAATGCCTCTAGTGTGTCACTGGAGGGACTGTTGTCCGCTTTCCGAGTTCCTCCATGTCTTCATCCTGAGTGTCAGCAGCATCTCCAATGGGGTAATTGATCTTGAGGTAGTACTTGCTTTTGGATCGATCATTATTTTTGCCTGGACTGGACACATCCAACTTCTGAGAACAGTTTATCAAAAAATCAGATACCAAGAATCTGACCCGATGACATCATTAAGTTAACATTTTTTTCCCCAACAGAAACCTTTAACCATTTACATATAATTCAAGACCTCTTCAAATATATCAGAATGGAAAAAAATCTGTTCCTATTACTGAAGAGATATCAACCTCAAGCTTATCGAAAAGCTTTCTAAAATAGGTACCACAGGGGGCAATGGTATATCTGTGTGCTCTGAACTTTACATCATCAGCCACAATTGCAATATTGAAAAATTCTCCTTCCAGGTTTTGCTCATGTAGTGTCTTCAGAGACAGAGTTTTATGATCTTCATCATATTTAATGGATGGTTTCAAACATACTGATTGAAAATTCCATGAACGCCCAAGACGATGGAGGAATAGTACGAGGAGACCACTTTCTTCCCCGCAAATTCATCAAAAGAATTTGAATGCTGAGCAACTTTCACAAAACAACTTTTGAATGCTGGCAGAGGACACCAGACACCCAGAAAGGCAGCCTATTCTCTTCAAAATGAGGTAGGACACTTCAGTGTCTGGTTTCCGCCCTGCAGCAGATGAATGGATAAGAAAGCTGTGGTACACATACACAATGGAGTATTACTCAGCCATTAAAAAGAATACATTTGAATCAGTTCTAATGAGGTGGATGAAACTGGAGCCTATTATACAGAGTGAAGTAAGCCAGAAGGAAAAACACCAATACAGTATACTAACGCATATATATGGAATTTAGAAAGATGGTAACAATAACCCTGTGTACGAGACAGCAAAAGAGACACTGATGTATAGAACAGTCTTATGGACTCTGTGGGAGAGGGAGAGGGTGGGAAGATTTGGGAGAATGGCATTGAAACAGGTAAAATATCATGTATGAAACGAGATGCCAGTCCAGGTTCGGTGCATGATACTGGATGCTTGGGGCTAGTGCACTGGGACGACCCAGAGGGATGGTATGGGGAGGGAGGAGGGAGGAGGGTTCAGGATGGGGAACACATGTATACCTGTGGCGGAATCATTTTGATATTTGGCAAAACTAATACAATTATGTAAAGTTTAAAAATAAAAGAAAATTAAAAGCCAAAAAAAAAAAAAAAAATGAGGTAGGACAAAATACAAAACATTAAAAAAAGAGAGACAAAAGAATTAGGGATGGAGACCCATCCTGGGGAGGGAGTCATGAAGAAGTTTCCAAACAGTAAGAAACCCTCTCACAGGCAGGTCTGGGGGTAGTTTCGGAATCTTAGAGGGCAACATAACTGGGAGGGAAAAGCACTACAGAATATGTGACTAACCGCAACTCCCAGAGGAGAAGAAGCCCAGATGCTCGCCTCTGCCACCAGTGAGCAGGGGCTGGACAGGGAGGCATGGACTGCATCATTGGTGCTTAGGGTAAGGACCAGGTCTGAATGCCCTGAAGACAATCTGAGGGAGCTAAAGTGAGATAGCAACCCAAACTGTGGCATTGCCAGAGGTGGGGGGTTGGGGGAAAGAGAACTTTCCCTTGAAAGGTGCTAACAAGCAGCCAGGCTGCTCAAAGAAGAAAGGATTGAGTGAATACCAAAGGAGAGCTAGCTGGCTGCTAATAGGGCCCTTTCCCCCGGCTGAAAGCAGAGACTCAGGTGTAGGACAGCCAGAGCCAAAAGGCGAGGGGCAATCTCGGCCCCAGAGACCGGCATCCTTCACCACATTCTGAGCAGGCTCCCAGTTGCTAACCACGTCTTCCTGGGATCCTGGATGGTTAGCATCTGCCATCAGGGTCACAGCCTGAGATCAGCTCCTCAGAGGAGACACATGGCATACCTGAGACAGTGCTCTCATGGCACATGGGGGAAACCTAGAAGCTGGGACAGGGGAGGTGATTAAGATGCATGGCCCACCTGGGACAGTGTGGCCACCAAGCACCTGACCTACTGAGCTGCTTGGACCTGGGAAGGGCACAAAACAAATGCCCAACTTAGTCTGTACCCTTGTGGAGTACCAAAAAACCTGAACCTAAGCAGCCTAGACCTGGGAAATGCACTAAATGCATTGGACAGTGGCCATGCAGAGTACCCTGGAGCTTGAGCAGTATAGAGCCAGAAAGCACATGCCACGAACTGGGGCAAACCCAGTGTGGTCCATACACTGAGAACACACCCCACACACACCAGCAATATTTTTTGAAGTGTCCCTCCCTCCCCACAACACAACTGAACAAGTGAACCTAAATAAATGACCACCTGTGGCCCCTTGTGTCAGGGAGGAAATTAGACTCTGAAGAGACTTGCAAACAGAGGAAGTTAAAATAAACAAAGAAGAGGGAACGGCTCTGGAAGTGACAGGTGCAACAGATTAAAACCCTGTAGTTAACATTGACTAAACATCAGAGGGGGACTATAGACCCCCTCCGAAAACAAGTACAAGCTGGAAAAAGGAACTATCTGAAACTGTACTGAGGCCACACTGCCCAAAACATCTCCAGAGAAATTCCGAGATATATTTTTACTGTAATCACTTTTTAATATATTTTTTTAAAAAATTAAGCTCTTTATTAGTCTCTTAATTTTCATTTTTAAACCTACTATAATCTCACAAAAGAGACCTTTTTTTACAGTTGATTTCATATTTTTTTTATAATTTTTGTGATTGATTCTGTTTTCTATTTTTAATATAGTGTCTTTGAGAGTCTATTTCTACTTGAGATTTTTAATCTTTGCTTTTTGGTATTATCAATTTTTTACCTTTAAGAATCTAATCTTCAGTACCAATTTTCACTTAGGGGTGTGATTAACTGCTTGGTTGCTCTCTTCACTTTTGACTCTCCCTTTTCTCCCCCAGGTTACCTCTATCTTCTCCCTCATCCTACTTTCCTCTACTTAACTCTGTGAATCTCTATGGGTGTTCCAGATTGTGGAGAGCACCTAGGGAAATGATTACTGGCTAGACTGGTCTCTCCCCTTTTGACTTCCCCTCTTCTCCTCCTGGTCACCTCTATCTCCCTCTTCCCTATTCTCTTCTGCATGTAACTATGTGAAACTCTCTGAGTGTCCCTCGCTGTGGAGAATTGTTTCAACAATAACCTAGACGTTTTATCATCTGTGCTGTATGGATGGAGAAGTATTGAGCCTAATGTTAGAATAAAACTGAAAGCCAGAGGAAGGAGGTTTAAATCCAAAACTTGAAAACATCAGAGAACTCCTGACTCCCACAAACATTAATCAACAACAGCTCATCTAAAAGCCTCCATACCTACACAGAAACCAAGCTCCACCCAAGAGCCAACAAGTTCCAGAGCAAGAAATACCATGCTAATTCGCCAGCAACACAAAAACAGAGACCTGAGCATTAAAATATAGGCTTCCTGAAGTCACATCAAACCCATAGCAAACCAACACTCACTACTGGTCACTACACTGCACTCCTGGGAGGAGAGATCCAGCTTCACCCACCAGAAAACAGATGCAAGCTTCCCTAGCTAGGAAACCTTGACAAGCCACTAGTCCAACCCCACTCACAGGGAGGAACCACCACAATAAAGAGGAAACACAAACTTCCAGCCTACAGAAAGGCCACCCCAAGCACAGCAATCTAAACAAAAAGAAAAATCAGAGAAATATTCAGCAGGCAAAGAGGCATGATAAATGCCCACCAAACCAAAGAGGAGATAGGGAGTCTACCTGAAAAATAATTCAGAATAATGATAGTAAAAGTGATCAAAAATCTTTAAAACAAAATGGAGTGACAGATAAATAGACTAGAGACAAGGATTGAGAAGATGCAAGAAATGTTTCACAAGGACCTAGAATAAATAAAAATGTCAATCAATAATGAATAATGCAATAACTGAGATCAAAAGCACTCTGCAGGTAACCAAGAGCAGAATAACTGAGGCAGAAGATAGGATATGTGAGGTGGAAGATAGGATGGTAGAAATAAATGAAGCAGAGAGGGGAAAAAAAAAAAAGAATTAAAAGAAATTAGGAAAACTTCAGAGACTTCTGGGACAATGTTAAACACACCAATATTTGAATCATAGGAGTCCCAGAAGAAGAACAAAGAAAGGGCATGGGAAAATACTTGAGGAGATAATAGTTGAAAACCTCACTAAAATGGGGAAGGGAATAGTCACCCAAGTCCAAGAAACTCAGAGAGTCCCAAACAGGATAAACCTAAGCCAAAATACGCCAAGACACATATTAATCAAATCCACTAAGATAAAATACAAAGAGCAACTATTAAAAGCAGCAAGGGAAAAGCAACAAATAATACACAAGGGGATTCCCATAAGGATGACAGCTGATCTTTCAATAGAAACTCTTCAGGCCATAAGGGAATGGCAGGCCATACCTAAAGTGATGAAAGAGAAAATACATATTAAAAACGAATATTACTCAGCTGTTAAAAAAGCACATTTGAATCAGTTCTATTGAGGTGGATGAAGCTGGAGCCTATTATACAGAGTGAAGTAAGTCAGAAAAAGATACACCAATAGATTATATTAACGCATATACATATCAAATTTAGAAAGATGGTAACAGTGACCCTATATGCAAGACAGCAAAAGAGACACAGATGTACAGAACAGACTGTTGGACTCTGTGGGAGAAGGCAAGGGTGGAATGCTTTGAAAGCATAGCATTGAAACATGTATATTATCATATGTGAAATAGATTGCCAGTCTAGGTTTGATGCATGAGGCAGGGTGCTCAAGGCTGTTGCACTGGGATGACCCTGAAGGATGGGGTGGGGAGGGAGGTAGGAAGGAAGGTCAGGATGGGGAACACATGTACACCCATGGCTGATTCATGTGAATGTATGGCAAAAACAACCACAATATTGTAAAGTAATCAGGCTCCAATTAAAGTTTAAAAAAACAAAAAAAACACAACCTACGGCCCAGATTACTATATCCAGGAAGGATCTCATTCCAATATGAAGGATAAATCAAAAGCTTTACAGACAAGCAAAAGCTGAAAGAATTTAGCACCACTGAACAAGCTCTTCAACAAATGCTAAAGGATCTTCTCTAGACAGGAAACAGAGAAGGTTTGTAAACTCAAAAGCAAAACAACAAATTAATGGCAACAGGATCATACTTACTAATAATTACCTTAAATGTAAATGGGTTGAATGTCCCAACCAAAAGACAAAGACTGCCTGAATTGATACAAAAACAAAACTCCTATATATGCTGTCAACAAGATACCCACCTCAAACCAAGGGACACAAACAGACTGAAAGTGAAAGGTTGGAAAATGATATTTCATGCAAATGGAGACCAAAAGAAAGCAGGAGTAGCAATACTCATATCAGAGAAAAAAGACTTTGAAATAAAGGCCATCAGATCAGATCAGATCAGTCGCTCAGTCGTGTCCGACTCTTTGCGACCCCATGAATCGCAGCACGCCAGGCCTCCCTGTCCATCACCAACTCCTGGAGTTCACTCAGACTCACGTCCATCGAGTCAGTGATGCCATCCAGCCATCTCATCCTCTGTCGTCCCCTTCTCCTCTTGCCCTCTATCCCTCCCAGAATCAGAGTCTTTTCCAATGAGCCAACTCTTCGCATGAGGTGGCCAAAGTACTGGAGTTTCAGCTTTAGCATCATTCCTTCCAAAGAAATCCCAGGGCTGATCTCCTTCAGAATGGACTGATTGGATCTCCTTGCAGTCCAAGGGACTCTCAAGAGTCTTCTCCAACACCACAGTTCCAAAGCATCAATTCTTCGGCACTCAGCCTTCTTCACAGTCTAACTCTCACATCCATACATGACCACAGGAAAAACCATAGCCTTGACTAGATGAAACTTTGTTGGCAAAGTAATGTCTCTGCTTTTCAATATGCTATCTACGTTGGTCATAACTTTCCTTCCAAGGAGTAATGCGTCTTTTAATTTCATGGCTGCAGTCACCATCTGCAGTGGTTTTGGAGCCCAGAAAAATAAAGTCTGACACTGTTTCTACTGTTTCCCCATCTATTTCCCATGAAGTGATGGGGTCGGATGCCATGATCCTCGTTTTCTGAATGTTGAGCTTTAAGCCAACTTTTTCACTCTCCACTTTCACTTTCATCAAGAGGCTTTTGAGTTCCTCTTCACTTTCTGCCATAAGGGTGGTGTCATCTGCATATCTGAGGTTATTGATATTTCTCCCAGCAATCTTGATTCCAGCTTGTGTTTCTTCCAGTCCCGCGTTTCTCATGATGCACTCTGCATATAAGTTAAATAGGCACGGTGACAATATACAGCCTTGACGTACTCCTTTTGCTATTTGGAACCAGCCTGTTGTTCCATGTCCAGTTCTAACTGTTGCTTCCTGACCTGCATACAAATTTCTCAAGAGGCAGATCAGGTGGTCTGGTATTCCCTTCTCTTTCAGAATTCTCCACAGTTTATTGTGATCCACATAGTCAAAGGCTTTGGCATAGTCAATAAAGCAGAAATAGATGTTTTTCTGGAACTCTCTTGTTTTTTACATGATCCAGCAGATGTTGGCAATTTGATCTCTGGTTAATCTGCCTTTTCTAAAACCAGCTTGAACATCAGGAAGTTCATGGTTCACACATTGCTGAAGCCTGACTTGGAGAATTTTGAGCATTACTTTACTAGCGTGTGAGATGAGTGCAATTGTGCGGTAGTTTTAGCATTCTTTGGAATTACCTTTCTTTGGGATTGGAATGAAAACTGACCTTTTCCAGTCCTGTGGGCACTGCTGAGTTTTCCAAATTTCCTGGCATATTGAGTGCAGCACTTTCACAACATCATCTTTCAGGATTTGGAATAGCTCAACTGGAATTCTATCACCTCCACTAGCTTTGTTCATAGTGATGCTTTGTAAGGCCCACTTGACTTCACATTCCAGGATGTCTGGCTGTAGGTCAGTGAACACACCATTGTGATTATCTGGGTCATGAAGATCTTTTTTGTACAGTACTTTTGTGTATTCTTGCCATCTCTTCTTAATGTCTTCTGCTTCTGTTAGGTCCATACAATTTCTGTCCTTTATTGAGCAAAAAAGACAAAGAAGAATACCACTTAATGATCAAAGGATCAATCCAAGAAGATATAACAATTATAAATACATATGCACCCAATGTAGAAGCACCTCAATACATAAGACAGATGCCAACAAGTATGAAAAGGGAAATTAACAGTAACATAATAATAGTGGGAGTCTTTAATACCCCACTCACACCTATAGATAGATCAACCAAACAGAAAAGTAGCAAGGAAACACATACTTCAAATGATTCAATGGACCAGTTGGCCCTAATTTATATCTATAGGACATTTCACCCTCAAACGATGGATTTCACCATTTTCTCAAGTGCACATAGAACATTTTCAAGGATAGATCACATCCTGCACCATAAATCTACCTTGGCAAATTAAACAAAAAATGAAATTATTTCAAGCATCTTTTCTGATCACAATGTTGTAAGATAAGATGTCAAATACAAGAATAAAGCTATTAAAAATACAAACATATGGAGGCTAAACAACACGCTTCTGAATAACCAGAAAATCATGGAAAAAATCAAAAAGGAAATAAAAATGTGATATGTATAGAAACAAACGATAATGAAAACACAGCAACCCAAAACCTATGGGATTCAATAAAAGCAGTGCTAAGGGGCAGGTTCATAGCCATATAAGCTTATGTCAAGAAACAAGAGGAAAAGCAAATAAATAATCTAACATTACACCTAAAGCAACTAGCAAAAGAAGAAATGAAGAGCCCCAGGGTTAGTAGAAGGAAAGAAATAAAAAAATTATGGCAGAAATAAATGAAAAGGAAACATAGAAGACTACAGCAAAAATCAACAATGCTGAAAGCTGTTTCCTCAAGAAGATAAATAAATTAGACAAACCATTAGCTATACTCATCAAGAACAAAAGGGAGAAGAATCAAATCAACAAAATTAGAAATGAAAATGGGGAAATCACAACAGACAACAAAGAAATACAAAGGATTATAAGAGACTACTATCAGCAAGTATATGCCAATGAAATGGTCAACTTGGAAGAAATGGATGAATTCTTAGAAAAATATAACCTTCCATAACTGAGCCAGGGATAAATAGAAAAACTTAACAGACTCTCACAAGCATGGAAATAGAAACTGTAAACAAAACTCTTCCAACAAACAAAAGCCCAGGACCAGATGTCTTCACAGATGAATTCTACCAAAAATTTAGAGAAGAGTTAACACCTATCCTACTCAAACTCTTCCAGAAAATTACAGAGGAAGGAAAACTGCCAAATCTATTCTATGAGGCCACCATCACCCTAATACAAAAACGAGACAAAGATGCCACAAAGAAAGAAAACCACAGGCCCACATCACTGATGAGCATAGATATAAAAATCCTCAACAAATTTCTAACAAACAGAATCCAACAACATATTAAAAAGATCATATATCCTGATCAATGGGCTTTATTCTATGGATACAAGAATTATTAAGTATTCACAAATCAATGTGATACACCACATTAACAAATTTAAAGATAAAAACCATATGATTATTTCAATAGATGCCGAGAAAGCCTTTGACAAAATTCAACACCAATTTATGACCAAAACTCTCAGGGAAGTAGTCATATAAGGAACATACCTCAACATAATAAAAGCCATATATGACAAACCCACAGCAAACATCATTCTTAATGGTGAAAAATTGAAATAATTTTCCTTAAAGTCAGAAATAAGACAATGGTTCCCACTCTCACCATTATTATTCAAAATAATTTTGAAGGTTTTAGACAAAGCAATCAGAGAAGGAAAAGAAATAAATGTAATCCAGATTGGAAAAAAAGTAAAACTCTCACTATTTACAAATAACATGATCCTCTACATAGAAAATGCTAAAGACGCCACCAGAAAATTACTAGAGCTGATCAATGAATGTAGTAAAGTTGTAGGATACAAAATTAATACAGAGAAATCCCTTGAATTTCTATACAATAACAATGAGAAAACAGAAAGAGAAATTAAAGAAACAATCCCAATCACCATTGCGATGAATAGAATAAAATACTTAGAAATAAATCCATCTAAAGAAACAAAAGATCTATATATAGAAAACTGTAAAATACTGATGAAATAAATCAAAGTTGACACAAATAGATGGAGAAATATACTATGTTCACGGATCTGAAGAATCAATATAGTGAAAATAAGTATACTACTCAAAGCAATCTACAGGTTCAATGCAATCCCTACAAAGCTACTAATGGTATTTTTCACAGAACTACAACAAATAATTTCACAATTTGTATGGAAATACAAAAAACCTCAAATAGCCAAAGCAATCATTAAGAAGAATGAAACTGGAAGAATCCACCTGCCTAACTTCAGAGTATACAACAAAGCTACAGTCATTAAGATAGTATTGTACTTGCACAAAGACAGAAATATAGATCAATGGAACAAAATAGAAAGCCCAGAGTTAAATCCACACACCTATGGACACCTTATCTTTGTCAAAAGAGGCGAGGATATACGATAGAGAAAAGAAAGTCTCTTTATCAAGTGGTGCTGGGAAAACTGGTCAACCACTTGTAAAAGAATGAAACTAGAACACTTTCTAACACCACACACAAAGATAAACTCAAAATGAATTAAAGATCTAAATGTAAGACCAGAAACTATAAACTCCTAGAGGAAAATATAGGCAAAACATTATCTGCCATAAATCACAGCAAGATCCTCTATGACCCTCCTCTGATAATACTGGAAATAAAAACATAAACAAATGGGACATAATTAAACTTAAAAGCTTTTGCACAATGAAGGAAGCTGAGTTTACTTTTTACTTTTGGCAGGTAAACCCAAGCTCCCTGGAGCAGAGAGCGTGTTGAAGCTCTGCTTGATTGCTCTTTTCTGTAATGGAAAGTGTTATTTTTCAGGCTACATGCAACAGTGGACTGTATAAACCAGTATTTCATCCCTTTCTTGATCCAGTGAGAGAGAGAGAGAGGTGTTATCAGTTTGTTTTTCTTCCTATTTCAAAAAGCAATTCTTGAGTTTTTGTTTCTGTTTTAATGAAAAAGACAAACCCCACGTTGATCTTGATCAAATGCGTTTTGCACATGTGTGAAGCCTCCGTTTCTGCAGCGGCCCTTAAAGGGGTGGTTCGCTGCTCCCATCAGGGGTCTCCCAGGCCTGCCCGTATCTCCCGCCTCGGCCAAGCCCACCTGGCGCTGCATTTGCCTGTGATGCCCGCTGTGAGTGGTGGGCTGGATGGGTGACCTTTGCCTTCTCTGCCCACGTGCTTGTCCTCTGGTAGTCCCTGCAGACCACTCCAGGCAGAAGAGGAGGCCACAGGGGACTGCCAAGCAGCAGCATTAACCCTCTGGGCTCAGCCCCAAGGAGGGCCCCAGGCCCTTTTTATCCACTACTTCTCTCTCTCTCTCTCTCTCTCTCTCTCTCTGTGGCTGAGGGAGCAGGCCCAGTGGCTGGGGAAGTTTAGGTGGAGGCCGCAGCCCTGCCTCCCAGGTCTCCTCCCCCACCCTGGCTGTTGCTTGGGTTCCAGCTGCCACTCCCAGCCCCTCAACCAGTGGAAGCCGGCCCTGTGCGCACCTTGCCCATGCCTTGGATTAAGAAACTCATCCATTTCAGTCCCAGGGGGTGGGGGGATGGGGCAGCAAGGGCGGACAGGGAAAGGGGTGTGAGGCCTGTCCATCCCGCCACCCAAGCCCACTGTCTACAGAGCAGAGCCACGGGTTCTGGTATCTTCCGGTTCCGTTCCTTCTCCAAGCTCCATTTTTCCGGGTGGTGGAGCTGCATGGGTCCTAGGGAGGGCCGGGGTCCCTGAGCGAGCCAGCACTCGGCGTGTGAGCAAGGCCATGGAAACCCTGCCCCAGTGCATCTTACCTCACAGGGCTGGTTTTCAGGGATTCTTCAAGGCAGCAGGCCACAGTTGAGAAATTGACAAGAAGCTTCCATGTTGTGTACATGGTTCTCTTTCTCTCTTTTTTACCTTTGAAAAGAAAAACCCAGAAAAATGCATCAGATTTGTGTACATGAGAGTATGCCAACAAGGGTGGCCAGTTTTGCTTTATGATCTTATGAAGGAAAATTTGTGACCCTACATACACACACACACACACACACATATATATTCCCCAACGGGACTTTATTTATATTGCAAATAAATATTATTTTTTCTTTAAAAAAAAACATAAACAAATGGGACATAATTAAACTTAAAAGCTTTTGCACAATGAAGGAAGCTACAAGAAAGGTGAAAAGACAGCCTTCGGAATGGGAGAAAATAATAGCAAATGAAACAATTAACAAAGAGTTAATCTCAAAAATATACAAGGAGCTTATGTAGCTCAATATAAAAAAAAAGTAAACGATGCAATCAAAAAATGGGGCAAAGAACTAAGCAGACATTTCTCCAAACAATATGTACTGTTGGCTAACAAACACATGAAAAGATGCTCAACATCACTCATTATCAGAGAAATGCAAATCAAAACCACAGTGAAGTACCATATCACCCTGGTCAGTGTGGTTGCTATCAAAATATCTACACACACTAGTACAATCACTATGGAGAAGAGTGTTGAGACTCTTTAAAAAACTTGAAATAGATGTGCCATATGACCCAGCATTCCTACTGCTGGGAGTTCACACTGAGGAAACCAGAATTGAAAGAGACACGTGTACCCCAATGTTCATTGCAGCACTGTTTACAATAGCTAGGACATGGAAGCAACCTATATGTCCATTCGCAGACAGAGGGATAAGAAAGCTGTGGTACATATACTCAATGGAATATTACTCAGCTGTTAAAAAGAGCACATTTGAATCAGTTCTATTGAGGTGGATGAAACTGGAGCCTATTATACAGAGTGAAGTAAGTCAGAAAGAGATACACCAATAGAGTATATTAATGCATATATATGTGTATATATATATATATATATATAATTTAGCAAGATGTTAATGATGACCCTATATGCAAGACAACAAAAGAGACAGTATCGATGGTCTAGTCCAGTACTGATGTTGTTTGTTGTTCTTTATTCTGTTCCACTGACTTTGACTTCATTATGACACAAACATCTTGTTCTGATGACAGTGGCTTTACTCTGGGTACCTCTCCGTGGTCTGCTGCAGCCCCCACATGCACACTCAGATATTGTACAGGAGGAATTTAGCAGCTCAGCCATAAGTAGCTGGTGAGCTGCTGGGGCTCAGTGTTGGGATCAGGCAGCCCCTAGTGAATAACTGAGCTGAGGTGGCAGAAGCACGAGGCCCTGGCAACTTCTACTCAGTGTGGGATGCCATCAATAGTGGAAGTTTTGATCCATCCAGAGCTCTCCACTGAGTTGGGCTGGGATTTTTCACATGCACGTATCTTTTCATTTTTAAATCTGTTTGCATGTATATTTTTTCTATGTAATTTTTGCAACTTTCATTTGAGTTTTATCTCTTGTTAAAATATAGCTGGATTTAGCAACCCCAGTCTGAGAGCATCTGCCATTTAATAATGAATTTACCTCACTGACATTACCTATTATGATGATTATATTTAGACCTATTTCTGTATCTTATTTGGTGTTTTTCTTTTTGCCAGTTTCTAGAGTTTTTTTCCCATTTTTTTTTTTTAATCGTTGTTGACAATCCTTGTTAGATTGACTGAGGTTTCTTTTTTGCTCTATTTTTCTTCTATTTTATGCTCATTATTACTAACAAATAATGAAACCCTAAGCCTAACCCTAACCTAAGCTTTACCTGAGCTCTGTAGAACATTCATATTGTGCTTATGGTTTATATCTTGGGCATATCTCATTGTTTTTCTGGTCACTTTCAGGGATCAACAGTCTAATTTTAAGTATTACAAACAGAAATCTAGTCTATTACTGCATTTTTAATCTCTTACTCTGCTTATAGTTGGATCTGACTCATGGTTGGAAGCCTGCAGTGAGAAGTAATCAGAGAGAGGAGGTTATGTGTGGATGGATTCTTTCCTATTTCTTTAACATGCTTTTTATGCCTTTAGTCCCTGTGTTGACTAAAAAAAAAGATATACAACTTGCCCCAATTTTATCTGGAGCAAAATGAGGACTGCAGCCCTGGAGGCAGCATCTCAGATAGCTCTGAGACTGCTACTGTTATAGCCATGCGTTCTGGGAAACAAACTCACTCAGAAGGACAATGCAGATAGTGAAGTGCATTTTATTACACAGGTGGGCCCAAGGCAGAGTCTCCTTTTAGCTAAAGACCCCGACCAGCATTTATGAAAATCTTTTATACCCTATGTGTATATGTCTGAACCCACCACCCCAATTTCCTTGATACTTACATAAAACAAAGGAAGGGTAAATACAATCACAATACCCCCATCAATCATGTGTTAGGTGTTCAATCACAATAACCCCATCATTCATGTGTTAGGTGTTCAAACAGTTAATAATCTATAAGCCTGTGGTTACATCCCAATAGATACAGAAAGAATTTATGACCTGTCTAGAGGCAGGGGTGATTAGAGTATGTTTTCTCTTAGGTGATGAGTAACCTGGATATGATCTTCAAGATTCCCCTGTCCAGAGGGGTCTTCTCCTTCTATTGTAGTTTCCATAGGCACTAAGCAGAGTTCAGAGTCCATTGGAGAGGTGGCCGAGCATGATCAGCATGAACAAGCCTAAGATGGAGTCCAGCTCTGTCTGTTTCCTCTTTCGTTCCCCCCCTTGATGCTCTTAACTCATATTATGAGCATCATTCATAGGGATATATTGCACCCTGGCTCTCCAACCGCCAATTTAGGAGAATGGCATCAACCTTTGGGTTACAAAGTTCATAACACATTGTAAAATTCAGGGTCCACAAAGCAGAACTATCAAGGCAACTATAACAGTGGTAAATATGGTTTTCCACCAATCACCCTTCACCCAAGATAGGACTGAAATCCATAAAGGAATGTTTTCATTTGAA
Organism: Bos mutus; assembly: GCF_027580195.1. Classification (NCBI taxonomy): domain Eukaryota; kingdom Metazoa; phylum Chordata; class Mammalia; order Artiodactyla; family Bovidae; genus Bos; species Bos mutus. Next base: position 62,171,532 of record NC_091646.1, on the reverse strand, counting down.
ATTGCTTTTACCTGGTTTTTCATGTCATCTAAATCAGTTGATACATTTCCAGATAAGTCAGGAATGTATACACAACATTCAACCTTAATTATAGCACTGGTCCCTCCTTGAGCAGCTGTGAGTATGTCCAAAGCCATGTTATTATGAATTACCACTTTTCTCATTTGGATTTGCTCTTCATTTAAGGCTTGGATGGCTTTTGTTCTATCTAGGAGGGCCTGTTTTGTGAAATTAGTTAAGGCCTCTACTTTAATCATGATACCTGTTGTCCCTATAGAGGGTACGAATAAGGCAGCAATATACTCATACCATTGTAACACGGATCTTGTCCACCTAGCATGTAAATAAGGTAGATTTACTAGGGCTTGTTGTAGGTTAGGCTTTTGTTACACTGGCATTTATATCAAATATAACCCCATGACTCGAATCTATTGATGGTAGGTCTTACACCAAGAAAGCAAGGAGAGGTTATGATGGAAAAGAGAGAGGAAAGTCTCTTTTTGTCATCCCAGAAAAGAGCAGAGTGTTTTAAAATCTCCCTGGCAGAGTGGTGACACCCACCAAGAAAGTCCATCCATCACTGACATGCATAGCTCTACATATCCAGCAGTTGGAAGTGTTGTGGAAGCCTGCGTAGGAATGTGCCCATGAGATGAAAACGTTGTCCTGAGTTGAAAAGGAAGTTAAATTCAAAATCATGTGATGGATTCGTGTTGATGTATGGCAAAGCCAATACAATATTGTAAAGTAAAACAAAAAATAAAATAAAATAAAAAAAGAAAATATGGGGGGTGGGGTGGGATCATGTTGATGAGGCCAAGCAGCAGGAGTTGATTGTGCGGCTTCATCCTGAAGAGGCTCTTCCAGGATCTTCTTTTCCTTCTTCTTAAAGGCGGTCTTAGTCTCTTGAGGGTCAGCAGGGTCCCTCTGTGCAGTCCATTCAGCATTTTATGGGTCTGTGTGGTATGTTCTCTTCACCCTCGTATGATGGATCCAAGGGACAATACCTGCAACTTTAACTGCAGTAGGGGTAGTTAGAATAACATAAGGGCCCTTTCATCAAGGGGCTAGCAAATCATGTTTCCAATCTTTGACCCATACTTGGTAACCAAGCGTAAACTCATGAATCTGTTCCCCAAGGGGGGATGACACCCTTTCTTGTACAAACTTAGTTACCCGATTTATTACCTTACCCAGTTCCATCTGCTGTGAAATCCTATCCCCCCTTACCTGAGGCAAATTTGTTGACACATGTTTTATTATGAGAGGGGGCCTCCCATACACAATTTCATATGGAGAATAGCCTTGGGACTGTGGGGTCATCCTGAGTCTGAGCAGAGCCATCGGAAGCAAGTCCACCCAGGAACAGTCAGTCTCTATGATCCACTTGGAGGGTCTCTTTAATGTCCGGTTGGTTCATTCCACCATCTCAGAACTCTGGGCCTATATGCAGTGAGCAATTTCCATTTGATGTTTAAAGTTTTGCTTACTTGTACTAAATCAGCTACAAAACTGGGTCATTGTCTGAACCAATGCTGGTAGGCAGTCCAAATCTGGGAACTATTTCCCTAAGCAGGCACCGGGCTACTTCTGATGCTCTTTCAGTCCAGGTAGTAAAAGCTTCTACCCATCCCGAGAATGTACATACCATAACCAGCAGGTAATGGTAGTGTTGGTGAGGTTTTATTTCAGTGAAGTCCACTCCCAGATGTTCAAAGGGCAGCATGTCTTTCAGCTAAATACCCAGAAGTTTTTGTCTGAATACCCGAGAGGCAGCATTAACCTGTGAGCAGGCAGCATGGCCTAGGTGGGTTACTTGGTGTGTTTGGCTTACCAGATTGTGTGCCAGCTCCTCCAGTAACAATAAATTTGCCACTTGGCAATTCCCACCATCCCTTTTCAATCTAAATGGTCCCTTCCACTTTGGCTAACCTGACAGCCATTGTCCTTGTTTTATAAGGCTAGTGCCATCAGTATATAGGACCCAACTAGGGTCTGGAACCTTGCGTCCTTCTTTAAAACAAACCCCAGATACCTTACCTCCTCCTTGCAGATCTGTGTCTTCTTCTTTGACACCCGGTAACCTGCTTCCATCAGCAGCTGGAGCAGTGCTTTTGTCCCTTTCCAGCATTTTTCCTTGGTCTTGGCAGCCAGCAGCAGGTCATCCCCATATTGTAGGAGCCAATATCCATACTCTTCCAGATAGAATGAGTTCAGGTCAGAAGCCAAGGCTTCCCCAAAGATTGCTGGGGAGTTCTTAAACACTTGTGGGGGAGTCCAGATGAGCTGTTGTTTGGTGCCCCCGACTAGATCTTCCCATTCAAAGGCAAAGACGGGCTGTGACACTGGGGCGAGCCACACGCAGAAGAAGGCATCCTTGAGGTCTAGGTGAGTATAAACTTTAGTCCTTGGCTGGAGGAGGCTAATTAAGGTATAGGGGTTTGGAAAAGTGGAGTGTAAAGTCAAGTAGCCTGGTTGACTAGCCAGAGACCCTGTACAGGCCTGTAGTCCTGTCCTCCTTCCTTTTTGACTGGCAGTATTGGCGTATTCCAAGCTGACCGTCACTCTACTAGAATGTCCTCTTGTTTCAATCTATTGATGTGGGGCAGTATGCCGGCCCAGGCCTCTATCAGTAGTGGGTACTGGTGCTTTCTAACCGGGATGGTGCCTTGTTTGAGTTCTATTATCACTGGGGCTTGCTGTTTAGCCAGCCTGGGGGGAGGGGGTTTGTCTTCCACCCAGACCTCATGGAATAATTGAGTTAGCTCTCTCTCAGGCTCTTCCAGCCCACCCGGTTCTTCCTTCGGAGGCTCATGCAACCTCTACTCATCTTGGAATGGTATTGAGAGAGAGAGCAAATAAATCATAGTGTCCATCTGGAAATTGGGCCTCTCCTCAGGGGAGAAAGTCACTTGTACTCCTAGTTTGGAGAGCAAGCCTCTTCTCAACAGGGGTACTGGGCACTCAGGAATGTAAAGGAATTCATGAATCACTTAGTGCACTGCCATCTGACATTTTCTGGGCTGGCAAAACGATTTAATCATCTCTTCTTCCGATGCCCCAGTTACAGCGGTAGGCTTTTTGGACAGTGGTGCCACAGGTTTTGTTACTACCAACAGTTCTGCTCCTGTATCCACCATGAAGTCAATGTTTTGATCCCCCACTTTTAAGGTTACCATGGGCTCTCAGGACCTGATATCTCTGAGCCCCGGCAGCCCTATTTAATTTCCAAGTCAGCAAACCCCACAACTGCGGGAGTTTCCTCTTCCTTCCATGCCTTAGGGCATTCATTCTTCCAGTGGCCAAAAGCTTGGCACCAGGCACACCTGTTTGGCTGTAATGGGGCCCGGGGCCTCTATTGGGACCGGTTGAAGGACTATTCTGTCCCTGGGGCAGATGAAGTTTTTCGGAGGGCCCGAGATAGACTTTTCCAGAGCAGCAGCTAGCATTGTAAATCTCCTGTCTGTTCTCTTTTATTCCCTCTGGCTCTCTGGCAGAGTGCAGTCTCTGCTTACTTCCAACATCTCCCTCTCCTTCTTGTCAGTACTCACCGGGAGAGGTGGGTATAGCTTGGGCGGTTTGGCTGGAGCTGGATCCTGGAAGTGTTGGCCAGAGGCTTCTGTCATCGGGATTGGAGCCTGCCAAGGTGGCGGCTCTACGACCTCAGAGAGAGCTGGAGGAGGAGCAGCGGCTGCTGCAGGACTTCACCTGGCCCTAGATTGGACATTAAGGCGGCCTCCAGTCCTGGAGGAGCATTGGGAGTCAGGTGCGTCATTATCCAGTATGGGGGAGGGGTCAGGTGGTCTCCGTCCAAATCCTGTAAAACTTCTTTTTTTTATCATCAGTCAATTTTTGGGCCATTAATATTTTTCCCTTTCCCTTCTGGATACAGAACCTTGTCCAAGTAGGAGGGTCTTGAGCTAACCCTAGCCATGAGTCAATATATGGATATTGATCCAGGTGTCTTGGCTCTCCTGTGACTACTGAATAGACTGCTTCCACTATTTTTAAGTTCATGGTGTTCTCTGGTGGCCATCCTACTCCCATAGGGGGCCATTCAACCTCACAGAGTACGTGGAGCTGGTTAGGCTTCATCTTCACCCCGTAGTCTCCTCCTAATCCCTTCTTAAAAATTTTAATCATGCACTCCAATACAGTTGCCTTAGATTAACTTCCTTCCATTTTGCTTACCTTCTCAGACCTTCTTCTACTTTTCCTTTTTGTTCTGTCTACAAAGTTCTCAGTACCCTATGTACTTCTGATATTTCCACTCAATAACACTTAAATTGCCATTCTGCCTCCTTCCTAATTAGGTTGAGAAGAGCCTTACCTGACAGATCCCAGAAGGAGAAGGGGGATCACTGGGCCTTCACCTGCCTGTCAGCACAGCTGAACCAGAACACCAGGTGGTCCAAGACTGTTTGTCCCTTAAAGTCCATTCTGCTTTGGTGGGCTTGATCAGATGCAGATGAAAACACAGATGGGTTAAATATCTCATATCCCAGGCCATCTCCGGAAAAGCCAATTCATACTCACTTATGTATCCCCCTCCTTCTAGCCTAACAAAGCCGAGGGGGTCAAGAATTTCATAGCAGATCGGACACCTCCTGGGGGAGGGCAGAATATGAGCATACAAGGATCAGTTTCCTATCCTAAAAATCCTCTGGTGATAGCTGGTAATAATTTTCCCTGAGACGGTGTGGACACACCTTCTAAATGACCACAAATTTCCTTCCTAAACCCTAGCACACTCGTCGACCTGTGTATCAAGCAATCACTGCTGCCTGCCTATTCCAGGCTCCTGCAGCTCCGTGCCCCTTCTAGCCCCTCCCAGGGGGGTAATCAGGCCCCCTCTTCCACCCTACCGGGTGGGTTCCTCCTCACCTGAGCGCTCAGTTCCCTTGCTGCAGTTCACTACCTGCAAAAGTGAAGAAACCGGGAGTTGAAAGGCTGAATTCTTCCAGCGGGGCAAGGTACCTTCTCCCCTCTAGGAGATTCAAGCCCAAAGCCTTGGGGTGGCCTCAAATGAAACCTGTCTCCTCAAAGTGAGGTGTTTTCCGGCCCATGCGACAAATGTTATAGCCGCGCATTCCGGGAAACAAACTCACTCAGAAGGACAATGCAGATAATGGAGTGCAGTTTATTACACCAGTGCGCCCAAAGCAGAGTCTCCTCTTAGCCAAGGACCCTGACCAGCATTTGTGAAAATATTTTATACCTCATGCGTACATGTCCGAACCCACCACCCCAATTACCCAAAGGGTAATTACCTTTGTAATTACCCAAAGGGTAAATACAATCACAATACCCCCATCATTCATGTGTTAGGTGTTCAAACAGTTAATAATAAATAAGCCTGTGGTTACATCCCAATAGATACAGAAAGAATTTATGACCTGTCTGGAGATAGGGGTGATTAGAGTATGTTTTCTCTTAGACGATGAGTATCCTGGATGTGATCTTCAAGATTCCCCTGTCCAGAGGGGTCTTCTCCTTCTATTGTAGTTTCCATAGGCACTAAGCAGAGTTCAGAGTCCATTGGAGAGGTGGCCGAGCATGATCAGCATGAACAGGCCTAAGATGGAGTCCAGCTCTGTCTGTTTCCTCCTTCACTCCAAAGCAGCCTTGGGAGAAAGTCAATATGTAAGGTTTTGGTGAAGGGGAAGTACAATACTACGAGCACTCATTTTACAAAATGGTTTTTGTTAGTCATGAGGATCTGATGTCACCATAAAGGGATTTATTGCTTCTCTAGATACGAGGAAATACAAGGATTGAGATCATAAAATCTGTTCCTAAAAATATCCAACTATCTAAAGACCTGTCCCACCAGATTCCCTGGAGCACAGAGTGCCTCACTCCACCCTGAACTCCCTCAAGGATAGTTGAAGGTCAATAGCTATAGCAGCATGGGGTTCAATCTCCATAGAGGCAGATGGCAAATTCCTTTGTTGTTCAGTCATTGACAATGCTCTTAAAGTAAAGTTGCTCAGTCGTGTCCGACTCTTTGCGACCCCATGGACTGTAGCTTACCAGGCTCCTCCATCCATGGGGTTTTCCAGGCAACAGTACTGGAGTGGGCTGCCATTTCCTTCTCCAGAGTATCTTCCTGACCCAGGGATAGAACCCAGATCTCCCACACTGTAGGCAGATGCTTTACCATCTGAGCCACCAGGGCAATGCTCTTGGTAAGTGCCAATTTGTAGTTGACACCGGCTTACTTGGCTGCCTCTAGCTCATGCAAGATGATTGGTGTTTAAAGGGGAGGAGAGAAGAAGAAAATATATCTTACCAGACTGATCCATTGTATTAGTAATTGAGCACTGAATGCTCTCATGATGTGTCAAGTGCCCAAATTCACATATACTCTCCATGGTTATTCCTCTTTGTGAATTCTTGAGAAAGCCTATTGCTTTAGGAATATTCCAGTGCCTGTCCATTCCCATGTCTGGGATATGCCCTTATAGCTGACTGCTTATCAATTTCCTCTCCTTTTCTATTTCTGGAAGTAGTGAATTGTTCCATCCTATTTTCTTAGGAGAGAGTAATTTATCCATGCAGGACTATCTCTTGGTGTAACAAAAGGATTCTGAAAAGTACAGGCAGGGGTTTTCTGATACTGATCACTTTGATAAGATGGATGGTATCAATAAAAAAGTGTAGTGATTCTGAGTGTGTAGGTGTGTGGATGTGTGTGTGTGTAAGAACATGTGTCAAAGCTGGGGAACCACTTCAAACTGAGTTCAAGCTTGCTCTGCTCATTGCATGACAGGCCAATGAATCTGCGAGATGAGGTGTTGAGGCAAGGAATACTACTTTATTTGGAAAATCAGCTGACTGAGAAGATGGCAGGCTAGTGCCTCAAAATAACCATCTTGTTGGGGTCTGGATGCCACGTTCCTTTGTAGAGTCAGAGTGAAAGAAGCAATGAGGAACTAAAGTCAAAAGGCAGAATAGAGAGGGAGAGGCAATGAGGAAGTAAAGAGAAAGTGTCTTCAGTCTTGCAAAACATCTCCAAAGGAATGGCCAGTCTTTCAAATGAGTGTGTTAATCTCTTCTTTTCACAAGTGGGTAGCCTCAGATTATCTCTCTATGAGCTGAACAAAGGCACTTTAATTCAGTCAGACAGAGGGGCAGAGTTCCTTTGAAGCACACCATTATGTATGATTATAATAGCAAAAGCAACAACAACAACAAAAAAAAGTCAGAAAAACAGTTTCCAACATGGAGTCAGAATTGGCTTCTTCTCTGCAGCAGGGTCAGAACTGGCTTATTCCCTGCAACAATTCCCCACTGTCAAAGTCCATTCCACGATCTTGTAGATCAAAGGGTGAAGACAGTTCTGCTTAGTCAGATGGATCTTTCTGGGAGTTTCCACCATCACTGCCAGTTTTTCAAATGTTGACATTTGTCTTCATTTTGTTCCTCTTTTGGTAAGTGTCTATTTTACACCTGTAGACTTAGAAATATTGAACTTCAAATCCATGAGTCAGTATCTCAAGTTAAGAAATTTAGCACTTTTCTATGTATGGGAAGATGCAAGAGTCAGGGCTCATTAAAATTATTTCCTTGGTGTGTACCTCAGCCATCTGAGGCCTGTAATGCTGCATTCTCAGAGTTTGCTCAGGGTGGCTGCAGTCCAATGACTTCCAGGTAGCAGGCATTCCCCTTCCTCAGGGTTCACTGGCTCATATTGAAGGGCTGCAATTGCTGATTCCATTCCTCAGGTCTTCCCCTCTTGGTCATGCATTTGACCAATATTTGGGAGGCATTTCTCAAATATGACCAAGTTTTGTCCCACAGCACTGAGAGGCTCATCCTCATTCAAGCAAACATTCTTGATAGGCCACTCCAGGTGTTAAGGTTTAGACCAGGCCCCATCAATAATTAAAAATTCTCTGGACTCTAACTACAGTGCAGGAGACATTTTCCCTGTTTCTTTTTCTCATATCTAGAATCACACTACTGCAATTATTTTATGTTACAAATGTGATTTCCTTAAAGTGTTTATCTTAGAAGTTTGTTGGAGGCCTAATTACACATTAGTTACTTCAAGAGACAACAATCTTATAAATTAAACAGGATATAAGTAATGCATAGTTCAGCAAGGGGATACAGAGCACAATTTGAAAACAAAGAACAAATTTAAATAATGACTAGTATAACTAGTTGTAATCCAGTTGCAGTAAATGAATGACCAAAGGAGCCAAAGTTGACTTAATGATCTATCTGCAGTTTCGTTGTACTGCCATACATACTTATGCATGGCTTAATCTTTGAGAGAAGCATATGTTGCTGGCAGGATCAACCAGGTAGAGAAAAAAATATATAAATGTTCCAAAATATACAATCTACAAAACCATTGAAAGTCATATTTAATTGAAGGAGAAGGTCTTTCTTACAGCTGGAAAATATAGATTTAAACCAGTATTCCTTTTAGATAGAAACCATAAAATATTTACCAGTTTACTCAGTTCTCTGTAACTAATCCTTTTTGTTAACAGCTTTATGAAGTCATCAGTTTTCTCATTAGGATTCTTCAATTTTTTTCTCAGTTCAATATTATGTTTTAAAAGTCAGAAACTTGCATATATCTGAAAGTACTTTTTATAAATCTTCTTGAAGAGGAGGCATTTGTATTTCCATACAAATTGTGAAATTATTTGTTCAAGTTCTGTGGAAAATACCATTGGTAGCTTGATAGGGATTGCATTGAATCTATAGATTGCTTCAGTAGCATACTCATTTTCACTATATTGATTCTTCCAATCAATAAACATGGTATATTTCTCCATCTATTGTGTCATCTTTGATTTCTTTCATCAGTGTTTTATAGTTTTATATATATAGGTCTTTTGTTTCTTTAGGTAGATTTGTTCCTAAGTATTTTATTCTTTTCATTGCAATGGCAAATGAAATTGCTCCTTAATTACTCTTTTTTCTCATTATTAGTGTATAGGAATGCAAGGGATTTCTGTGTATTAATTTTATAACCTACAACTTTACTATATTCATTAATTAGCTCTAATAATTTTCTGGTGGTGTCTTTAGGGTGTTCTATGTAGAGGATTATGACATCTGTAAACAGTGAGTTTTACTTCTTTTTTCCCATCTGGATTGCTTTCACTTCTTTTTCTTCTCTGATTGCTGTGGCTAAAAATTTCAAAACTATGTTGAATACTAGTGGTGAGAGTGGGCACCTTTGTTTTGTTCCGGACTTTAGGGAAAATGCTTTCAATTTTTCACCATTGAAGATAATATTTGCTGTGCATTTATCACGTATGGCTTTTATTATGTTTAGGTATGTTCCTTCTATGCCTGCTTTCTGGAGGGTTTTTATCATAAATGGGTGTTGAATTTTGTCAAGGCTTTCTCTGCATCTATTGAGATAATCACATGTTTTTTATCTTTCAATTTGTTAATGTAGTTTATCATATTGATTGATTTGTGAATACTGAAAAATCCTTGCAACCCTGGGATAAAGCCCACTTGGTCATGATGTATGATTTTTTTAATACGTTTTCGGATTCTGTTTGCTAGAATTTTTTGAGGATTTTTGCATTTATGTTCATCAGTGATATGGGCCTGTAGTTTTCTTTTTTTGTGGAATCTTTGGTTTTGATATTAGGGTGATGGTGGCCTCATAGAAGGAGTTTGGCAGTTTACCTTTCACTGCAATTTTCTGAAAGAATTTGTGTATGATAGGTGTTAGCTCTTCTCTAAATTTTTGGTAGAATTCACCTGTGAAGACATCTGGTCCTGGCTTTTGTTTGTTGGATGTTTTTTATTACAGTATATATTTCTGTGCTTGTGATGGGTCTGTTAAAATTTTCTATTTCTTCCTGGTTCAGTTTTGGAAGGTTATACTTTTCTAATAATTCATCCATTTCTTCCCAGTCATCTATTTTATTGTCATATAGTTTCTGATGGTAGTCTGTTATGAACCTTTGTATTTCTGTGTTGTCTGCTGTGATTTCTCCATTTTCATTTCTAATTGTGTTGATTTGATTCTTCTCCCTTTTGTTCTTCATGAGTCTGGCTAATGTTTGTCTCTTTTATTTATCTTCTCAAAGAATCAGATTTTAGTATTGTTGATTTTTGCTATAGTCTCCTTTGTTTCTTTTTTCATTTATTTCTGCTGTAATTTTTATGATTTCTTTCCTTCTACTAATCCTGGGGCTCTTCTTTTCTTTTTTTTTTTTCTATTTGCTTTAGGTGTAAAGTTAGGTTATTTATTTAATTTCTCTCTTGTTTCTAGATGTAAGCTTGTATTGCTATGAACCTTCCCTTAACACTGCTTTTGCTGAATCACATAGGTTTTGGCTTGTTGTGCTGTCATTTTTATTTGTTTCTATGCATATTTTCATTTCTTTTTTGATTTCTTCCATGATTTGTTGATTATTCAGAAGCATGTTGTTTAGTTTCCATATATTTGTATTTTTAATAGTTTCTTTTATGTAATTGACATCTAATCTTACCATATTGTGATCAGAAAAGATGCTTGAAATTATTTTAATTTTTTTGAATTTACCAACTTTAGATTTATGGCCCAGGATATGATCTATCCTGGAGAATGTTCTCTGTGCACTTTAGGAGAAGGTGAAATTCATTGTTTTGGGGTGAAATGTCCTACAGATATCAATTATGTCTGACTGGCCCACTGTATCTCTTAAAGTTTGTGTTTCCTTGCTAATTTTCTGTTTGGTTGACCTATCCATAGGTGTGAGTGGGGCATTAAAGTCTCTCACTATTGTTGTTTTACTGTTAATTTCTCCTTTCATACTTGTTAGCATTTGCCTTACATATTGTGGTGCTCCTATGTTGGGTGCATATATATTTATAATTATTATATCTTCTTCTTGGATTTATCCTTTGATCATTATGTAGTGCCCTTCTTTGTCTCTTTTCATGGCCTTTATTTCAAAGTCTATTTTCTCTGATATGAGTATTGCTACTCCTAGTTTCTTTTGGTCTCCATTTTCGTGAAATACCTTTTCCAGCTTTTCACTTTCAGTCTGTATGTGTCCCTTGGTTTGAGGTGGGTATCTTGTAGAGAGCATATATAGAGGTTTTGTTTTTTTTATCTATTCAGCCAGGCTTTGTCTTTTGGTTGGGGCATTCAAACAATTTACATTTAAGGTAATTATTGACAAGTATGATCTTCTTGCCATTTACTTTGTTGTTTTGGGTTTGAATTTATAAACCTTTTTCTGTGTTTCTTGTCTAGAGAAGATCCTTTAGCATTTGTTGAAAAGCTGGTTTGGTGGTGCTGAATTCTCTCAGCTTTTGCTTGTATGTAAGGGTTTTCATTTCTCTTTCATATTTGAATGAGATCCTTGCTGGGTATAGTAATCTGGGTTGTAGGTTTTTTTTTTTTGTTGTTGTTGTTGTTGTTTTAATTTCATCACTTTACATATGGCCTGCCATTCCCTTTTAGCCTGAAGAGCTTCTATTAAAAGATCAGCTGTTATCCTTATTGGAATCCTCTTGTGTGTTATTAGTTGCTTTTCTCTTTCTGCTTTTAATATTTGCTCTTTGTGTTTGATCTTAGTGAATTTGATTATTATGTGTCTTGGGGTGTTTTGCCTTGGGTTTATCCTGTTTGGGACTCTGCATTTCTTGAACTTGGGTGGGTATTTCCTTGCCCATTTTAGGGAATTTTCCAACTATTATCTCCTCAAGTATTTTTCCATGCCCTTTCTTTTTTCTTCTTCTTCTGGGACTCTCCTAAGATTCCAATGTTGGTGTGTTTAACAGTGTCCCAGAGGTCTCTGAGGTTGTCCTAATTTATTTTAATTATTTTTCCTTTTTTCCTCTCTGCTTCATTTATTTCCACAATTCATCTTCCTCCTAATGTATCCTATCTTTCGCCTCAGTTATTCTACCCTTGGTTACCTGCAGAATGCTTTTGATCTCAGTTATTACATTATTCATTATTGATTGACTCTTTTTTTATTTCTTCTAGGTCCTTGTGAAACATTTCTTGCATCTTCTCAATCCTTTTCTCTAGTCTATCTGTCACTCCATTTTGTTTTCAAGATTTTTGATCATCTTTACTATCATTATTCTGAATTGTTTTCCAGGTAGACTCCCTATCTCCTCTTTTGTTTGGTTTGGAGGGCATTTATCATGTTCCTTTCAGTTCAGTTCAGTTCAGCTGCTCATTTGTGTCCAACTCTTTGACCCCATGCCCTACAGCATGCCAGGCCTTCTTGTCCAACTCCAACTCCTAGAGTTTACCAATCATTGAGCCAGTGATGCCATCCAACCATTTCATCTTCTGTCATCCCCTTCTCTGTTGCCTTCAATCTTTTCCAGCATCAGGGTCTTTTCAAATGAGTCAACACTTCGCACCAGGTGGCCAAAGTATTGGAGTTTCAGCTTCAACGTCAGTCCTTCCAATGTACACTCAGTACTGATCTCCTTTATGATGGACTGGTTGGATCTCCTTGCAGTCCAAGGGACTCTCACGAGTCTTCTCCAACACCATAGTTCAAAATCATCAATTCTTTGGCACTCAGCTTTCCTTATAGTCTAACTCACATACCCGTACATGACTACTGGAAAAAACATAGGCTTGACTAGACAGACCTTTGTTGGCAAAGTAATGTCTCTGCTTTTGAATATGCTATCTAGGTTGGTCATAACTTTCATTCCAAGGGGTAAGTGTCTTTTGATTTCACAGCTGCAGTCACCGTCCGCAGTGATTTTGGAGCTCACCCCCCCCCCCCCAAGTAAAGTCAGGCACTATTTCTGATGTTTCCCCATCTATTTGCCATGAAGTAATGGGACTGGATGCCATGATCTTCATTTTCTGAATATTGAATTAAACCAACTTTTTCACTCTCCTCTTTCACTTTCATCAAGAGGCTCTTTAGTTCTTTTTCACTTTCTGCCATAAAGGTGGTGTTATCTGCATATCTGAGATTATTGATATTTCTTCCAGCAATCTTGATTAAAGCTTGTGCTTCATCCAGTCCAGCATTTCTCATGATATACTCTGCATATAAGTTAAATGAGCAGGGTGACAAGATACAGCCTTGACATACTCCTTTTCCTATTTGGAACTGGTTTATTGTTCCATTTCCAAGTTCTAACTATTGCTTCCTGACCTGCATACAGATTTCTCAAGAGGCAGGTTAGGTAGTCTGGTATTCCCATCTCTTAAAGAATTTTACACAATTTATTGACTCCATAGAGTCAAAGGCTTTGGCATAGTCAATAAAGCAGAAATAGATGTTTTTTTGGAACTCTTTTGCTTTTTCAATGATTCAGCAGATGTTGGAAATTTGATCTCTGGTTCATCTGCCTTTTCTAAAACCAGCTTGAACATCTGGAAGTTCATGGTTCATGTATTGCTGAAGCCTGGCTTGGAGAATTTTGAGTATTATTTTATTAGCATGTGAGATGAGTGAAATTGTGCAGTGGTTTGAGCATTCTTTGGCATTGCCTTTCTTTGGGATTGGAATGAAAACTGACGTTTTCCAGTCCTGTGGCCACAGCTGAGTTTTCCAAATTTGTTGGCATATTGAGTACAGCACTTTCACAGCGTCATCTTTCAGGATTTGAAATAGCTCAACTGGAATTCCATCACCTCCACTAGCTTTGTTTGTAGTGATGCTTCCTAAGGCCCACTTGACCTCACATTCCAGGCTGTCTCTCTCTAGGTGAGTGATCTCACTATCATGATAATCTGGATCGTGAAGATCTTTTTTGTGCAGTTTTTCTGTGTATTCTCACCACGTCTTAATATCTTTTGCTTCTGTTAGATCCATACAATTTCTGTCCTTTATTGAGTGCATCTTTGCATGAAATGTTCCCTTGGTATCTCTAATTTTCTTGAAGGGATCTTTAGTCTTTCCCATTCTATTGTTTTCCTCTATTTCTTTGCACTGATCATTGAGGAAGGCTTTCTTATCTCTCCTTGCTATTCTTTGGAACTCTGCATTCAGATGTTTATATCTTTCTTTTTCTCCTTTGCTTTTCACTTCTCTTCTTTTCATGCTCCTTTAACCTGCTGACTATTTCTCTGCCTTTTCATTTTGCTTATATTGATGTGTTTGGGGTGGCCTTTCTGTAGGCTGGAAGTTTGTGGTTCCTCTTTATTGTAGAAGTTGCTGCCTGTGGGTGAGGTTGGACTAGTGGCTTTCAAGGTTTCCTGGTTAGGGAAGCTTACGTCTGTGTTGTGGTGTATGAAGCTGGATCTCTTCTCTCTGGAGTTCAATGAAGTGTCCAGTGTGAGTATTAGTTTTCCATGGCATTGGTGTGACTTTAGGACGCCTTTATTTTAATCCTCAGGGCTGTGTTCCTGCGTTGTTGGAGAATTAGAGTGGTATGTCTTGCTTTGGAACTTGTTGGTTCTTGGGTGGAGCTTGGTTTCAGTGTTTGCAGGCTTTCAAATGAGCTCTTGTCAGTTAATGTTCTCAGGATTCAGGAGTTTTCTGGTGTTCCTAAGTTTTGGATTAACCCTCCTGTCTCTGGCTTTCAGTCTTATTCTTACATTAGCCTCAAGACTTCTCCATCCATACAGCGCAGTTGATAAAAAATCGAGGTTAATGGTGAAAAGCTTCTCCACAGCGAGGGACACCCAGAGAGGTTCACAGATTTCCATGGAGAAGAGAACAGGGAGAAGGGAAATAGAGGTGACCAGGAGGAGAAGAGGAGGATTGAAAAGCAGAGAGAGCAGCATAGCCAGTAATCAATTCCCTATGTGCTCACCACAGTCTCGAACACACAGGTTCATGGAGTTACTTAGAGAAGAGCCGAGGGAGGAAGGAAATAGAAGTGGCCAGGAAGAGAAGAGGGGGAGTCAATAAAGGAGAGACTAATCTAGCCAGTAATCAATTGCCTAAGTGTTCTCCAGAGCCTGGAACACAGAGAGAGATTCATAGAGTTAAGTAGAAAAGGGAGGGTAAGGGAAGAGACAGAGGTGACCTGGGAGAGAAAAGGGAGAGCCGAAAGGGGAGAGAGCAATCAAGCCAGAAATCACATCCATAAATAAAAATGGATACTGAAGATTAGATTCTTAAAGGTACAAAATTGATAACAAATACCAAAAAACAAAGATTTAAAATCTAGAGCTTAAACTCTCAAAAATGCAATATTAAAAATACAAACAAACAAAAAAAAAATCCAAAAACTTTTCTTTTGTTTCTTTACCAACTGAGCTTCCGTGATAGCTCAGTTGGTAAAGACAATATATTGGGGGCCACACAGAGGCCCAGTGAGGAAAAAAAAAAAGATATCACTTGGAAATTTTCCATCCACTTAACATTTAACCTCACAGGGTCTGAATCCTAACTCTGTGTTCCCCCTACAGCAAAAAAACAAACAAACAAACAACATCAATCACAAAAATATTAAAATATATATATATATATGATATTTGCATTAAAAATAGGGTCTCTTTATTACAAGGTAAAGTAGATTATAAAAATGAAAATTAAAGGAGTAATAAATAACTTAAAATTAAAAAGAATAAAAATGATAATAGTGAAAATATATTTAGGTATTTTTCTGGAGCTGTTGTGGGCAGTGTGGGGTCAGTTCAATTTCAGGAAATTCCTTGTTCCAGCTTATACTTCTTCTCAAGGTCTATAGGCCTCTTCGAATGCTTAGTCAATGTAAACTGCAGGGTTTTAATCTGTTGCACCTTTCAATTCCAGAGCTGTTCCTTCTTCTTTGTTTATTTTGGCTTCCTGTGTTTGCGAGTTTCTTCAATGCCTAATTTCCATCCTGACAGAAGGGGACGAAGGTGGTCACTTATTTAGGCTCACTTGTTCAGTTGTGTTGTGGGGAGGGAGGAATATTGTAAACAAATATCACTGGTGAGTGTGGGGAGTGCTCACAGTGTACTGAGCACACTGGGTTTGCCCCAGCTTATGGCTATTGTGCTTTCCCAGTCTACACTGCTCAGGCTCCAGGTTGCTCAGGAGGGGTACTGTCCAACTGTCCAAAGCACGACCTGCATTTAGTGCACTTCCCAGGTCTAAGCTGCTCCAGTTCAGGTTCTTGGTTATTCCACAAAAGCACAGACTCGGTTGGGCTTGCGTTTTGTGCCCTTCCCAGGTCCAAGCAGCTCAGGCAATTAAGGGCTTGGCGAGTGCACTGTCCCAGGTGTGCTCTGCCTCTTAATTACCTCCCCAGTCCAGTTGATCGGTTTCCCAGGTGTACCGTGAGAGCACCATCTCAGGTGTGTCTCCTTTGGGTAGATGATCTCAGACTGTGATCCTCCTGGCAGATGTCAACCATCCAGGATCCTAGGAAGACTTGGTTAGCAACCGGGAACTTGCTCACAGTTTGGTGGAAGATGCCCTCTCTGGGGCCGAGATTGCCCTTGTCTTTTGGCTGTGGCTGTTGCATGCATGCCTCTCTCTCTGCCTCTGGCAGGGGCAGTGGCCAGTCAGGAGCCAGCTAGCTCTCTTTTGGTATTCGCTCAACCCTTTGTTCTGTGAGAAGGTCAGGCTGTGCCTTAGGTTAGAGCTTTTTGTGGGAAAATTCTTTCTCTCTCTCGCCGCCCCCGCCTCCCCCCCCCCGGCTATCCCAGTTTGGGTTGCTATCTCATGTTAGTTCCCTCAGATTGTCCTCAGGGCATTCAGGTCGGGTCTTTACCCTAAGCATGCAACCTGCACCTCCCTCCCTGTTTGGCCCCCCTCTCTGGCAGTGGCTGCAAGCGTCTGGGCTACTTGTCCACTGGGAGTTGCAGTTAGACATGTACTGTGTGTGTGTGTGTGTGTGTGTGTGTGTTTTCCTGGTTATGTTGCCTTCTGAGATTCCAAAACTTCCCACAGACCTCCCTGGTGAGAGGGTTTCCTGGTGTTTGGAAACTTCTCCTCCTTCATGACTCCCTCCCCAGGATGGGTCTCCATCCCTAATTATTTTGTGTCTCTTTTTGTCTTTTATATTTTGTCCTATCTCCTTTTGAAGAGAATGGGCTGCATTTCTGGGTGCCTGGTGTCCTCCACCAGTGTTCAGAAGTTGTTTTGTGGAAGTTGCTCAGCATTCAAATGATCTTTTGATGGATTTGTGGGAGATAAATTCATATCCCTATCCTATTTCTCCACCATCTTAGGACCGCCCCCCTGCTCTTATGATTGTTAACATCTCTAGTATGTGCCCCAAAGTTCTTTCCTCTGGGATAGATGAAATATTCCCCATTACAAGTTTGATAACACCAAAACACAAAAGAAAAGACATAGGGAAATTCTAACACAGGCAGCACAAATTCCAGCATAAATGGAGAGACAAATAAATTCTCAAATCAGGTAAATAAATTTACCCTACAAAACAAATGAACTAATTCCAACTAGACTATCCACCCCCACAAGAAATAGCTTCCCAATAAACCAGTTCCAACTGAATCAGTTCCCAAATCAGGTAAATGAATTTACCCTACAAATGAGCTAATTCCAACAAAGGTGGGTTTGCCCCACAAGAACTAGTTCCCCAATGAACTGGTTCATGGGAGGGTTCAGCAACACTTCCCCTCCTCAACAGGGTACCCTAATCAAATTTCTCTTAAAAGAAAAGCCCAAATTGGGGGTGGGGTGGGTGTTCCCGATCTGCACAATGGAGTGACTTACCCTCCAAAATTGAACCTGTCAGCTCATAACACCAAATGTCTCATAAAACAAGTGAATAGTCTGGACTGGCTATCGAATTGGGTAGATTTACCTTACAAATGAAATTGAGGCTGTCAACTCGTAGAAGTGTGTCAGTTCCTTGTCTCAACTGGTGAGCCCTGGGTCAGCCAGTGATGCTTCAGTTAATTTTGAAGGAAAGAACCTCAAGACAAATGGTCCTGGCAGCTGCTAGGTTTGTACCCCAGTATTCCTTGATTAGGGCTGGCGAGCCACAAGCAGCAAGGCTCCTGGCTGGCTAAGCCAAACTATTACTGTAACCTCAAAATAACCATTTGTTGTGGTCTGGATGCCACGTTCTTTTGTAGAGTCAGAGTGAAAGAAACAAACAGTGAAAGAAACATTCTGTCAAAAGGCAGAATAGAGAGGGAGAGGCAGTGGGGAAGTAAAGTGAAAGGGTCTTCAGTCTTGCAAAACATCTCCAAAGGAATGACCAGTCTTTGGAATGAGTGTGTTAATCTGTTCTATTCACAGGTGAGTAGGATCAGATTATCTCTCTATGAGCTGAACAATGGCAGTTTAGTTTATACTCAGGCAGAGGGGCAGGGTCCTTTTAAGCATGCCATTTTGAATGATTATAATAACAAAAACAATGAAAAACAAATCAAAGGAACAATTTCCAACAGTCAGTCATAACTGGCTTCTTTTCTGTCCAAAACTACACATAACCTCTGAAATACCTAATTATGTCCATATCCACTCCCTTGTTTGCAAATCACTGCTGTGCCGAGCCACATATTTTGGTGGGATGTGTCATATTCTTAACTAACTGTGTGCAAAAATAAATATTTCAGTCTTTGTGTGGGTACTCAGGCTTCCCAGGTGTTACTAGTGGTAAAGAACCCACCACCCAATGCAGGAGACTTAAAAGACATGGGTTTGATCTCTGGATCAGGAAGATCCCCTGGAGGAGGAAATGGCAACCCTCTCCAGTATTCTTGCCTGGAGAATCCCATGGACAGAGGAGCCTGGTTGGTTATGGTCTATAGGGTCGCAAAGAATTGGACACAACTGAAGCGACTTAGCACATGGGTATACTCAGGCATCTCCTATTCAAAGAAGTGAAGACATTGAAAGCTTTTACTACTTACTTGTGTGTTCTCTCTTTTTTGTATGTTTTCTCTTCTTGTTTCTCCTTTTTTTTCTTTTCTCTCATGCATCTGGGATAGTATTAGTTGATGGTAGTTAGAACTGGTTCCAAATTGGGAAAGGAATACATCAAGGCTGTATATTGTCACTGTGCTTATTTAACTTATATGCAGAGAACATCATGCGAAATGCCGGGCTGGATGAAGCACAAGCTGGAATCAAGATTGCCAGGACAAATATCAATAACCTCAGATATGCAGTTGAAACCACCCTATGGCAAAAAGTGAAGAGGAAACTCTTGATGAAAGTGAAAGAGGAGAGTGAAAAAGCTGGCTTAAAACTCAACCTCAGAAATTAAGATTATAGCATCCAGTCCCATCACTTCATAACAAATACATGGGGAAACAGTGGAAACAGTGACTGACTTTATTTTCTTGGGCTCCAAATCACTGCAGACGGTGACTGCAGCCATGAAATTAAAAGATGCTTGCTCCTTGGAAGAAAAGCTATGACCAACCTAGATAGCATATTAAAAAGCAGAGACATTATTTGCCAACAAAAGTCCATCTAGTCAAAGCTATGGTTTTTCTAGTGGTCTTGTATGGATGTGAGAGTTGGACTATAAAGAAAGCTGAGTGCCAAAGAATTGATGTTTTTGAACTGCGGTGTTGGAGACGACTCTTGAGAGTCCATTAGACTGCAAGGAGATCAAACCAGTTGATCATAAAGGAAATCAGTCCTGAAAATTCATTGGAAGGACTGATGCTGAAGCTGAAACTCCAATACTTTGTCCACTTGATATGATGAACTGACTCATGGAAAAGGGCCCTGATGCTGGGAAAGATTGAGGGCAGGAGGAGAAGGGGACCACAGAGGATGAGATGGTTGGATGGCATCACTGATTCGATGGACGTGAGTTTGAGCAAGCTCTGGGTATTGGTGGCAGACAGGGAAGCCTGGCTTGCTGCAGTCCATGGGGGTAGCAAAGAGCAGAACATGACTGAGCAACTGAAGTGAGTTAGAACTGTATGTCAGAATTGGACCTGTATTCTCTCAGGTTCATTCCTCGACATTTTTTTCAGCGGGAAGACTCCTCTTGTTTGTGTTTCTGAGACTCCTGTGTGTGCAGGCTTCCTGGTGGACTCATATTAATTGTAGGTTCTGATGGGTGTTTGAAGAGAGAGAAAAGAAGGTACAGAGTATTCCTCTCTCTTTATTTTCCTTGGGGAGGTCTCTGATAGCAGCTGTTCATGACTCTAGCTTTTAGTGTGAAGAGGAAAAGTTAAAATTTTACATAACCTCCTGCTCCTTCTGCCTCTGTAAGTCAGCTTGCTCCTTGCAAAGTCTGGATCACGTAGGTCACATAGTCTCAGAAAGTGGGGACTCACAATACTAGGAACTGGAGCTTATCTCACTCACCGTTGTCCTGCTCTTTGCAATCGTCCAGCCCCTGCAAACCTGCTTAATCATGCCTGTCCATATATAAAAACTCTGTAACCCCTGTGTTTGGGGCTCAGAGCTTGGAGTGTTAACTCCTCTGGGCCCCCTGGTGTAAAAAACCTGAGTTCTCCAACTCTCCGAGTGTGGTGGTTGGTTTCTTGAATACTGGTTTCTGCAACAAGTGAACATGACTGCTAATGTTTTAGCTTCTGTCAGATCATTCTGGCCACAGTGGTAAGTTTCCATCTTCTCTCTTTGTCTCTTCAGCCTAGGGGTAGTAGTAGCTTCTTATTATTGTTAATCTTTCTAATCTGTCAACTTTATGTTTTCATTGTCATGTCTATTTCATGTTGTTGCCATTTCTCTTTAGGTCTCAATGTCTTTATTTATGTGCTGTGCTAAGTTGCATCAGTCATGTCCAACTCTAAGAGAACCTATGGCACATCAGGCTCTTCTGTCCATGGAATTTTCCAGGCAAGAATACTTGAATGGGTTGTCATGCCCTTCTCCAGTTTTTATTCATACTGTCAACCAAAAAATTATAGTCACAACCTGAAAGTAGAAAGTTATTTTATTCGGTGGCAATGTTTAGGACTCTGAGCCTGAAGACAGCATCTCAGTAGCTCTGAGGAAACTGCTCCAAGGAGGCATGGGGTAAGTCAGACTATATACAAGTTTCCAACAAAAGGAGTAGGTAGTCTGAGCATCAAAGATCAGGTATCAAGGAATTTAGCATGCTATGTATGGGAAAATGTAAGCCTCTGGGCTCATCAAATTCATTCCTTTCATATGCACTTCAGCTACCTGGGGCCAGTCCTGTTTCCTTGTTCACCTCTTTCATTCACTCAGCTCCTCAGCAATCACTGTCAGGGGGTGGCAGCATCACCTGGATAGCAGTTTGGGAAACCTCATTCACATTTGGAGGCTGGAAATTGCTGATGGCTGTGACATTTCTTCTTTATTAATGTGACAGGAGATATTTTCATTCCACAGTACCTCTTATTTAAGATGCATTCACCTTTTTTTTTTTTTTTTTCCTGGAATTTGCTATGATATTTCTCTGGTTGCTTATGTCTCTATTTTGCTTTGCCAGTGAATCTTAGGATTTTTTTTTTTTTTTTTAGCTATCTCCAACTTTTCCTCCTTTGAGTCTCAGTTAAGATTTTTTCCCCAGGACATTGTCTCAGTATTCTTTCTTCTTTTAGTCTGGATTAAGAACCTTGATTCTGTGCTCTCATGTGTTTTGTACTCCCCCAGTATCTAATTGTATTGCATTAGGATTGCATTTTTAATTTGTATCTCTCATTAGTCTGTAGCACAAAGGCCAAACTTATATTGAAAGTATTTAGCATCATATGCCTAGTACCTAGCATCAAATACATAATGGACACTAAATAGACAGCTATTGGTTGTATATGTATTGTTGAATGAAACTCACTTATTTTATTCTAATGATCTTAGTTGTTTATGTGCTTATTTTCCCCTTTAAATCATAAGTTTCTTGATTGCAAGGAATTAGTGTTATTCCTCATGTCTACAGCATGAAGTTCTATACCCACATAGTATAAAAAGTACATACAAGACACAAATGATTTTGAACACTAAACATTATTTTTGAAAAGGAGTAAATAGAACTTCACAAAGGTTAAGTAAGCTAACTAAGGTCAATTAGGATCTAATGGTGAGACTAGACTCCAGTCTCCTAATTCATAGTTTGTTGATCTTTTATATTTACCAAATCCTCTGAGTTCAATGATTTATCCTATGCCACGAATTTAAGTTAACAATTACCTTCTTTATAGATTTATACTATATAAGTCTTAGTAACAATGGACTACAGAATTAAATATTTGTCTTTTAGTTTTTAAAAGGAAGGAAATATCTATCAATTACATGCATAGACAATTATCCCCCCAAAATTAAAAAAAAAATGCATCAACCAAAACTTGTTCAACAATATTCATAGCAGCCTTTTCCACAATAACCAAAACTAGTAACAACCCAAATGTCCATCAACATAAGAATAGATAAATTGTGATATATTTTACAGTGAAACATCACTTGGCATTAAAAAGTACTAAACTACTGATGTGTATAACAACATGACTAATTACCATGCTGATTGAAAGAAGCCAGACACAAGATAGTACATACTGTATGATTTAATTCATATACAGTTCAAGAATAGACAAAAAGTAATAAAAACACCTATTTCTGCTTTATTGACTATGCCAAAGCCTTTGACTGTGTGGATCACAATAAACTGTGGAACATTCTGAAAGAGATGGGAATACCAGACCACCTGACCTGCCTCTTGAGAAACCTATAGGCAGGTCAGCAAGCAACAGTTAGAACTGGACATGGAACAACAGACTGGTTCCAAAAGGAAAAGGAGTACGTCAAGGCTGGATATTGTTACCCTGCTTATTTAACTTATATGAAGAGTACATCATGAGAAATGCTGGACTGGAAGAAGCACAAGCTGGAATCAAGATTGCTGGGAGAAATATCAATAACCTCAGATATGCAGATGACACCACCCTTATGGCAGCAAGTGAAGAGGAACCCAAAAGCCTCTTGATGAAAGTGAAAGTGGAGAGTGAAAGAGTTGGCTTAAAGCTCAACATTCAGAAAACGAAGATCATGGCATCTGGTCCCATCACTTCATGGGAAATAGATGGGGAAACAGTGGAAGCAGTGTCAGACTTGATTTTTGGGGGCTCCAAAATCACTGCAGATATTAACTGCAGCCGTGAAATTAAAAGACGCTTACTCCTTAGAAGGAAAGTTATGACCAAACTAGATAGCACATTCAGAGGCAGAGACATTACTTTGTAAACAAAGGTTCGTCTAGTCAAGGCTATGGTTTTTCCAGTGGTCATTTATGGATGTGAGAGTTGGACTGTGAAGGCTGAGCACCGAAGAATTGATGCTTTTGAACTGTGGTGTTGGAGAAGACTCTTGAGAGTCCCTTGGACTGCAAGGAGATCCAATCAGTCCATTCTGAAGGAGATCAGCCCTGGGATTTCTTTGGAAGGAATGATGTTAAAGCTGAAACTCCAGTACTTTGGCCACCTCATGCGAAGAGTTGACTCATTGGAAAAGACTCTGATGCTGGGAGGGATTGGGGGCAGGAGGAGAAGGGGACGACAGAGGATGAGATGGCTGGATGGCATCACTGACTTGATGGTCATGAGTCTGGGTGAACTCCGGTAGTTGTTGATGGACAGGGAGGCCTGGCGTGCTGTGATTCATGGGGTCGCAAAGAGTCGGACACGATTGAGTGACTGAACTGAACTGAATGTATATTGAGAGAAGAATGGGACTTGTCTGTGTGTTAAGGTGAGGATAAGCTAAGATGTAGCATGAGACAAAGGTTCAATATCTTCCTTGAGTGGTAGTTATAAAGGTGTATGTAAATTGCCAAAACATGAAGCTGAACATTTAAGAACTGTGCATTTTATTAAATATAAATTATACTTCAATAAAAAGAGAAAAGAATGGAGAGGTGCTTTTCTGGGAATAATCTTCCATTGATTCTAAAATCACATTATGTATCTCTTTTATAAAAGGCTAGACTTGATAATGAAGGAGAAGGCAATGGCACCTCACTCCAGTACTCTTGCCTGGAAAATCCCATGGACAGAGGAGCCTGGTAGGCTGCAGTCCATGGGGTTGCTAAGAGTCCGACAGGACTGAGCGACTTCACTTTCACTTTTCTCTTTTCATGCACTGGAGAAGGAAATGGCAACCCACTCCAGTATTCTTGCCTGGAGACTCCCAGGGACGACGGAGCCTGGTGGGCTCCCGTCTATGGGGTCACACAGAGTCGGACATGACTGAAGTGACTTAGCATAGCATAGCATAGACTTGATAATGAGAAGGCTAGACTTGATAATGAAAAGGCTAGACTTGATAATGAGGACACCAATATTAAGTTGTTGTTGTTCAGTTGCTCAGTCGTGTCCAACTTTTTACGACCCCATGGACTCCAGCACACCAGGCTTCCCTGTCCTTCACCATTTCCTGGGGCTTGCTCAAACTCATGTCCATAAGATTACTCCAGAACTTGATCTAGTGGAAACCTGGAAAATAATTACTAAGAATAGTGTGTGAGTTTGTGCTCAGTCATATCTGACTCTGTGTGATCTCATGGACTATATATAGTGTGCCAGACTCCTTTGTCCCTGGAATTCTCCAGGAAAGAATACTGCAGCAGGTAGCAGTTTCTTACTCCAGGAGATCTTCCTCACCCAGGGATCAAACCCATGTTTCCTGGGTCTCTTGTATTGACAGGTGGATCCTTAACCACTGAGACACCTGTAATGGTTAGTGTCAAATTTGCAATCTTTGATCTGAAAATAAAGTAAATAGCTAAATACTGTGTATAGAATGATGATAAATAAAATTGCAGATGGAAACCTTTACAAGGAAATTAAATTTTAAGTTTTAAAGATTTTTAGTTTATGCCCCACTTAAAAAAAAAGATTTATTTTTAAGACGACTGCTCATTGACATATTAAAAGCATATGTATTGGTGAGACTGTGTCTTCAAAATATTCCTTTTTTGTTGAAAAATGGGTCACTGATTTATCATTAGTTGTTAGGTTAGATGGTGTTAGGCAACAAAGGAAAAATGGGTCATTGATTTAACTAATACCCTCGGGCTCCCATATTTTAATTACCTGTGTTCTCTGTGAATAGTTAACTATGGTAACTGTCCCACATCCTGTTTTGTGAAATATTTACTTACTTATCTCAGCCTTCATTTCTTCTTTCTTTCTTCCCTTCCTTGCTTCCTCTTTCCTATGCATGCCTATTTATATGTAGCTTTTGCTTTCTATCAGAAAGGCAAGTGTGACTATTATTAAAACAAGAATTTACTATGAAATCATTTTCCCACATTTACTGTATAATTTTGCTGTATTCTGTGCACACACACAAAAAAAGAAAAATACTTTTATTTGGTATCATAAATATCTATATTTGCCATAATGCTCAAAATGTACATCACTTTAAAATAGACTCATCAACATCCTCCATGAATTTTTTTAATTGCATATCTTTATTCCAGAAAAACAACTATTTCTGCTTTATTGACTATGCCAAAACCTTTGACTGTGTGGATCACAATAAACTGTGGAACATTCTGAAAGAGATGGGAATACCAGACCACCTGACCTGCCTCTTGAGAAACCTATATGCAGGTCAGGAAGCAACAGTTAGAACTGGACATGGAACAACAGACTGGTTCCAAATAGGAAAAGGAGTACGTCAAGGCAGGATGTTGTCGTCCTGCTTAATTAACTGATATGCAGGGTACATCATGAGAAACGCTGGGCTGGAAGAAGCACAAGCTGGAATCAAGATTGCCGGGAGAAATCTCAATAACCTCAGATATGCAGATGACACCACCCTTATGGCAGAAAGTGAAGAGAAACTAAAAAGCCTCTTGATGAAAGTGAAAGAGGAGACTGAAAAAGTTGGCTTAAAGCTCAATACTCAGAAAACGAAGATCATGGCCTCTGGTCCCATCACTTCATGGGAAATAGATGGGGAAACAGTGGAAAAAGTGTCAGACTTTATTTTGGGGGGCTCCAAAATCAGTGCAGATGGTGATTGCAGCCATGAAATTAAAAGATGCTTACTCCTTGGAAGGAAAGTTATGACCAACCTAGATAGCATATTCAAAACAGAGGCATTACTTTGCCAACAAAGGTCCGTCTAGCCAAGGCTATGGTTTTTCCAGTGGTCATTTATGGATGTGAGAGTTGGACTGTGAAGAAGGCTGAGCACTGAAGAACTGTGGTGATGGAGAAGACTCTTGAAAGTCCATTGGACTGCAAGGACATCCAACCAGTCCATTCTAAAGGAGATCAGTCCTGGGTGTTCTTTGGAAGGACTGATGCTAAAGCTGAAACTCCAGTACTTTGGCCACCTCATGCGAAGAGTTGACTCATTGGAAAAGACTCTGATGCTGGGAGGGATTGGGGGCAGGTGGAGAAGGGGACGACAGAGGATGAGATGGCTGGATGGCATCATCGACTGGATGGACATGAGTTTGGGTAAACTCCGGGAGTTTTTGATGGACAGGGAGGCGTGGCATGCTGCGATTTATGGGGTTGCAGAGTCAGACACGACTGAGCGACTGAACTGAACTTAACTATCCTGCTCTTAAGTACTAGGGCCCTTATTCACACTAAAGAAAAGGTTTTTCTCCTGGAATTTTTAGGAGTAGATGATTTAATTTTTTCAACCCCTTCACCTCTCTCTGTGGAAACAAGGAGGTCTAATGTTTACCGTTTTACCCAAGAGGCAGCTGGAATTTGACATCCTAGTTAAGATTCTCATATGTACAGTCCTTGATAGTCTTTGGAGATTTGGGGATTCTTCTTGAATAGTTTTCCATATCCTTTATGAATTGGAGTTATCTTATAGTAAGAAAATAGATTCCTAAGTGGCCAGAATACAGTTCCAGTAGTTTTCTTCCCCTGGAATTTAGGACTGGGGGTAAGATCCTTTTCTATGTCAATCAATGAATTTGTTCCTGTTTCCTCCCTTTGCTAGCTCAGGTTCTAATTTCATTCCAGGGCATCACAACCCAGCATTTCTCTTCTGGGACTCCACGGAGCTGCTGAAATTTTCATTGATCATTAAATACTAGCCAGAAAGACTAAGGGTCAAGGACAGCAAACCGCATTTGTCAGCAGCTGCAGCTGGAAAGGAGATTAAATACTTAAGCAAGCACAGCTGGCAGAGCTGGTGATGGCTCACAGGCTGGGCCTCCTGTTGCCTCTGCTGCTGGGTCAGCTCTGCTCCCAGCTCCTGGGAACCTCTGGGAATAGCATGCTGCACTACTGGAACCTGAAGGCAGAAAATGGCAGCTGGGGATCCAAAAGAATTCAGGATAATGCCTCGGTGGCATCTGCTCACACACTCCTCTTCTCCCTGGATTACCAGCATGTGCAGACTCCTTTTGAGATCACACTCTGGATTATGTTAGCCTCTCTGGCAAAGATAGGTAAGTGAGGAATTTCCCAAGGCTTTCCCAGGGTGTTGCCTAATAGGGACAGTGGGGCATGGAGTGGGTGGGGGGATCTCAGGGCTTTTCCAGATGTTAAGAAAGGCACCCTTTTCCTAATAGAACAGAGAAAGGCAAACCGGAATATCTGCCTCCTGTTCTCTGCCAAAATGATCTTTATCTTCATAGCTCAAACCTTCTTGCAGTGATCATGTTCAAATGTTGGTGGTCTCCCAGTGGGAGGAGGCAGGAATAGGCCCAGCAAAGGGACTTAGACTGCAAAGTGTCCCAGTTGTTCAAGGGTTGAGCAGACAAGGCATAATTTTAAAAGGGAGAGCAGAGAAATCTAAATAGAATGATTCTAATTGATCTGAGTCTTTAGACAGCATTTTTTCCTCACAGAATGCTTGCTATAGTTGCCAGGTAGTAACAAAGTGGGACAAGTCCATTTTCTATTTTTTAAAAGATAAGCCTTTATACCATTACTCAGAATTTGAGAGAAAACACAAACTAAGACCAGATCCAGCAAGAAAAGAACTGTTATATTTTAACTATTTCAACTTTATGAACACCCTGAATTTCTAGCTTTATGATTCTCCTAAGGGGATTTATTCCGTTTTTCCTTTTACGTTCTTTAATAATTTATCAGACCTTTGCCTTGATGGTGTTAAAGTATTTATGATAACGTTATCATTTTTCTAGGTTCAGAACAAAAGCAATGTCAGGAAAACTTCAAAGTCTATAGAATTCTGTTATTTTAAAATGAATTTCTTCTAAAATAAATCATGTTCAGCATTTCAAAGTTTTATTTAAGTGACTTTATATACTAAAGCTTTACCATTTATGAAATATATTATTTAATGATGACACAAAGAATCCACAGATTCATAGCATGATAGGTTGTCAGAGCTGGAAAAACCCTTAGAAATCATTCTCATCCAACTTTATTTTGTAGATAGGAAATTTGAGGCCCAGGAAGAGAAGATGCTTTGTGAAGTTCAACAAAACGGAACTAGAATGCTCATTTACATACCTCCTTGATTAGAAGTACATACTGTCTTGGGTGATAATAAAGAACATTTGTGAATTCTTTTAAATTATTAGGGTTAATAATTAAGGTTATTAGGGTGCAGGTTCTTTTAAATTATTTTTGTATTATTAGATATGTTGATTATATTAAATCTTCTAATTAAATGTTAATTTCAGCATGATAGGGCAAAGGGACTTCCCAGTAGTCTTCCATTCCCATTTGTTAAAGTAGGAATTTATTGAACCATCACTGACAGATAATTTTTTCTGTGACCTTGTAAGAGAATGTAAATTTAAAAAGCTAACCAAATAAATAAATTAATTAATTAAAAAAGCCTTCCTTGTAAGCAATCATTCAACACATATATTTTTAAACACATTTTATGTGTGAAGAATTATATTGTGGCCAGGGGCTAAAGTGATGAATAAGGCCCCATCCTTCCCATGAGAAGTTTTCAAATTATTTCAATGCCTAGAGAAAATAAGTGATTCTGTAGAGGATAAAGAAGGACACATCATGGTTTAGTGGAAAGATAAAATTACTATGAGCTATTTAAAATTTACTCAATTTAGGAGCCAGTGCCTGGCACATAGGCAATCAATAAGTATGTGTTAGATAAGTAAAGTACTTCTTTGTCTCATATTTTTCATTTTTAATATGAGAATAACAGTATTTACATTGTTATGCTGGTATGATGGGCTTCCCTGGTGGCTCAGATGATAAAGAGTCTGCCTGCAATGCAGGAGATCTGGGTTAGATCCCTGGGTCAGGAAGATCCCCTGGAGAAGGGAATGACAATCCACTCCAGTAGTTTTGCCTGGAGAATTCCATGGACAGAGGAACCTGGTGGGCTACAGACCATGAGGTCTAAAAGAGTTGGACACAACTGAGTGACTAACACTTTGCTGTTGGTTTGATGAGAGAATCAAATAGAAGCATATAGGTGAAAGCACTTTTGAAAATATTTCGAAATAAACTCTAGCATATGAACCAACTGGCTTTCTTTTCTAAAATGTGTTTATTATTTATCTGATAAGTATCTGTTGAGCTATTTCTATGTGCTATCAATGTGCTAGGGATTATTGTAAAAACTATGCTCAATCCTTGAGAAAATTGTAGTCAAATTAACTAACAAATGTATTAGAAAAGGATATCAGCAGTGTATTGGTGAGGACAGGATTAGACAGGAAGGAATGGATTAGCTCAGATGGTCATTAAGGTCCTTTCTATAATAGAGAAGATCGATGATAATTAGAGTATTTTTCTGTAAGCTTCATGTAAGCTAGAGCATGATGATGTGGAATATAATGTGGGCAGAGGAAAAAGAATACAGGATAAAACAGAGAACTGCTGCCATGTAGGTTGCTAGAGATGGCTGTATTTCCCTCATGGGAAGAAAGAGTAATATCATTCTATGAAAAACAAACTTTATAATTGGGATTGTATTTTGATAATTCAGTAGTATGCATTTATGTAAGCCCATATATGTCAATCAGACTAAGTGACAGTTTGGGGTAATTATATGAACATTGAGCTAAAAGTCAAGATACCTGTCTGGGTTGTCATCCCAGCTCCACCACATACTTACTGTTCAGCCATGAAAAGTAGCTTCATTTCTTTGGCCTCAGTTTCCTTATAAATAATTATAATTCCTTATGAATGAAGAATCAGTTATGATTACTAAAGCCCTTTTCAACTCTTATTATTCAAAGCAGACATTTGAATTATGGTTATCATTTCTATATTTTTGAGTTTCTGATGTCTTTGACTATGATCATGAGAAGAGCAGAAGAACACTGCAAGCTGATAAGTGTGTTGTTTCTATTTTAAAATACATACTCATATTTGAAAATGATTCAGTGGGCATATGAATAAACTTGCTGTTAATTGTGAATATTTTAATTCTATTAGTAAATATTTTCCATTGTAAAGGAAAGTGTCTTCACTCATGCCTCTGCATCTTTATTAAGTCATTATTAAAGTGTAAAATGACTGAGAAGTTATTTTCCTGAAATCATAAGACTTGACAAGAAGGCTGACATATAGAGATGATTGATAATAAAGATGTTTACTAGTCTATCTTTTTTCTCTTTTCTAGGATTTCATCTCTGTAATAAGATACCCACAGTTGTACCTGAAAGCTGCCTTTTGATATTTGTAGGTCTCATCATGGGAGGACTAATTTACAGTTTAAATGACAAATCTCCACCAGTCATGAACAGTGATATATTTTTCTTGTATTTACTTCCACCAATAGTCCTTGATGCAGGATATTTTATGCCCAGTCGGCCATTTTTTGAAAACATAGGAACCATTCTGCTGTATGCTGTAGTTGGAACAATGTGGAATGCATTTGGAATAGGCCTTTCCCTCTATGGCATATGTCAGGTGAAGCTCTTCAACCTTAAAGACGTGTCATTGCTCCATAACCTTTGGTTTGGTAGTTTGATTGCTGCAGTAGATCCTGTGGCTGTACTCTCTGTATTTGAAGAAATTCATGTGAATGAAAAGCTTCACATTTTGGTGTTTGGAGAATCCCTCCTTAATGATGCTGTTACTGTTGTAAGTATCCCACACACGAGTTTTCATGGTAATTAATTAGGTTCCCTTATGCTCACCCTTGAAATTTAAATAATAATTTAATTCTGGTTTAGACCATGATTGAACAATTTAGTCCTAGGAATAAGGTTATGAATTTAGATAATATGATTTACTCATGATTAATATGTTTTCAAAAATAGAAATACTTCTTTGATACTATACTAACCTTTATCAGTTTATTAAGAGAAAATTAGGGTATGCCTTCTATAGGTCAAAGTCTTCCTAGTCATGTTACAAGAATATTTTAGCCATAAAGGATATATTCACAGCCCATCAATTTTCAAACAGAATCATGCATAATTTAATACTCATCTGTAGAAATATCTTTTGATATAAGGAAGCTTTCTAGGAACTCATATTGGGAAGGAAATGGGGAGTTGAAGAACTTCAAAGTTGAGAAACTTCAAATTAGAAGGGCATGAATTGAGACGTTCCTGATTGGTAAATTCACTCTAATCCTTTTTTTTTTCTTTTTAAATACAGGTGCTCTATAAGCTGTTCAAATCTTTCTCTGAAATGCCATCTATCAAATCATTGGACATTTTGGCTGGGATAGGAAAGTTTTTTTTGGTTGGAATAGGAGGCATTTTCATTGGGCTCTTGTTTGGCATGATTGCTGCCTTTACCACACGCTTTACCAAGACCATCCGGGTCATCGAACCTCTCTTTGTCTTCTTATACAGTTATCTCTCCTACCTGACAGCTGAAATGTTCCATCTCTCAGGTATTGTGGCGTAAGTATCTGGACAAGTCTTTGATCTATTGAATTTCTTTTAGGAATTGTTTCTTATTTTCCACTAGAAATCTAGGAAACTGCATTTCCTAAATATGGAAGGTGACTCTCCTTTATGTTCTTCAAGGATTTCCTGTTACCTCTAATAGTCACTTAGTCATAGGACTGCAAGTGTTATTGTTGTCAAGCTCATGGACTCCCTGTAGAGATTAAATGGCTAAATCTCAACTACCTTGCCTGTGTTCCGATTGCGGGTCAGTATGACTTTCATTGCATAACAAAAATGCTGAGACTTTGGCATGAGGCTACCTAGAGCCCTCCTCTCTTTGCAGGGGAGAATCATTCGCCTAATGGATTAGTGTATCTAAACCCAGTAACATTCCAGTGGTAGGTAATTAGATAGCACACTGTATAAATAAACTTGGCATTAGCTCTTATATAGATGGATTTTCTGCCATAACAAATAACTTTATGACTTGTTTTGTAAACCATATGGCATATGCTACATTTTTCTCTTCTCTATCACTGGCATTTAACCAATGATGATAGTACCTCATATCTAGCTTATAAGGCTAAATGCCCATATGGTAAGTATTAACACCTAAATGCTTTTGTGCTAGGGTTTAGATAGATCACTCCATTCTGTGTTTTTAAAAGAAATGGAATGCATTATCTTTTTCAAATTACACATGTTTTCTGAAAGCTCAAAGAGAAAAAGAAAAAAGAAAAGATTGATTTAAAAAAAATTATTTATTTTAATTGGAGGCTAATTACTTTACAATATTGTGATGGTTTTTGCCAAAATTAAGTTCTTTAGAACCAATGCCATTTGACTTTAGGTTACTCTTAGTTCTCAAAGGACTTACTGTACATGAGAAATGTCATAAAATAGTGATTACAGTTAGTTTGTTTTAAATAAAAATGTTCTAGGTTGAAAGCAAGGATTCTATCTAGCATCTGTCTGGGTGATTGCATTTTAATTTGTTGAGAGATGTAGTTTGTGTTTTAAATTGTCTTTGATTTTTATTGTTTGTATTACTATTAATGAAAGACATGTAGAAAAAAGCCAAAAAAGGAATTGGATGGGGCAATTTAAATTCTTTTAATCTAGGACATTTTCCAAAGTTTTAATATAGTATCATTTAAGTGGCTTCCTTCTTTTGAGCACCCTGCACTTTTAAAGAACTTGACAATGTGGTGAGTCCTGAAAGAAACAGGGAAAACAATGTTGTCAGAATTACTTGTTTCCTCTGAAACTCTCCTGATTCTTAACTTTCTTATAACTCTAATATATGTTATTTTGGATTAAGAATATGAGAATCTTTCAGGGTTATATCTGACAATCTTGTTTCTTTTGAGTGCTAAGGATATTGGAAAAAAGACCTTCCTTTATTTTTACGGAGGTAGTTTAGCAAAATAATTAAATGATTAATTCAGACCATCTTAGGCTAACACTTTATATGCATTTTTGTTATCTTAAAAGGTATTTGAAAACCTAGAGAGGTTGGAGGTGGGAGGCAGATTTAGGAGGGAGGGGACATATGAATGCCTATGGCTGATGCATGTTGACGTGTGGCAGAAACCAACACAACATTGTAAGGCAATTATTCCCCAATTAAAAATAAAGACTTTTTAAAAAAAAAAAAAAAATATTTGTGCAAATATCCTTTAAATATATATATATATATCTTTATAAACTTTGTGTTATATGCAAAACTTTGTCTTACTTAAAGTGAAATTGTTTTGAATGTAGTTGGAAAAGAAGGGCACAAGTATGATTTAAAGTATTTGGGAAAATCTTTTCCTAAGATATTGTATTAATTGGAAACTTAATTAGGCTGAAAACACTGGATTAAGAAATGGAACTCCAAAATTTAGGTCACATAAATGACCAAATAATGATGGTATTTAAACTTGTAATAAAATGAACAGAATGATAATTCAACTAACTGTCAAATCATAGATTTTAAATATTAAATACATTTGAAAAATTAATTTATTTTTTTTGAAAACCTCCTCCAAAACCTTCTGAGTTTCAGTTACTCTACCTGTTAAAAGTAGATGATAATATCTACATTACAGAATAATTGTAATAAAATGAAACAGTATATTAACTGAATGACTATTTAAATATATAAACAGCAAATTTTAGATATTATGTAGTTATTTATTGATTGAATCACTGTGTTAAGCATGAAACAAAAGTATAATCATAGTCACAATGTCACTTTGGGAAGATTTTCCCTTCCTTTCAATTTGTTGCATTATCCAATATGAAAATGTAGCACAAAACACTTACACTCAGTCAATTATTAGTCATTTTTTTCATAAATGAACTATGTATAAATCAAGTTCTGCCTGAAGGATTACTGATTCTTAGAATGGTCAATATCATCAATTTTTCTTGTTGTTGAAATCAAAATGAGGACACAATTTTACTGTGAGAAAAGTAATTAAAATATATTAGAATTCTATACATCTGTGTACAACATTGTAATGTAATTAGCCTCTAATTAAAATAAATAAAAAAATATATATTAGAATTATGAGGTTGAAGACTATTCTTAGCCTAAAAGCATAAGGCATCAGTCTTAATGATGGGTGCTTTTAACAGGGTATATTGCATCCATTATAGGACTCATTTTTGTTCCTTTTCAACAATTCATTGTTTCTGAAGTCAATAAGTACTCATTTACTGATATCTTAAAATAGGTTTTGTTATATTATGTTGCCTCCTACTTTAGACATTTTTTCATAAAAGAAAATCTGCTCATCAGAAGTACCAATTGCTATATAAATTTATTTTATAAATTACCAAATTTATTTATTTATTTATAAAAGTTCCAATTTATTTATAAAATATTAAATTATTATATCTTTATATATAAATTTATAGAAAATTAAATATAATTTAATGATTCTTTGAGAAGAATATTCAAGTCTAGATTTCTATTAGACACTTGATAATATGTTTTTATCACCATTGTATTTTGTTACATTTTTTAAAACTTAACAAATGTGAGTTTGCTTCTCTGAGCTTCAAATTGTTCTGTATTTCATTCAAAAGAGTGTTTGCTATTGTTGCCTATCAGCATAGGTGGAGAACAATGTTTTTATTTTTATTTTTTATTTTATTTTTTAACTTTACAATATTGTATTGGTTTTGCCATATATCAACAT
The DNA here is from genome assembly GCF_027580195.1 of Bos mutus. Classification (NCBI taxonomy): domain Eukaryota; kingdom Metazoa; phylum Chordata; class Mammalia; order Artiodactyla; family Bovidae; genus Bos; species Bos mutus. The sequence continues at coordinate 62,136,799 of NC_091646.1, read as the reverse complement.
GAATCCACCACAGGTATACACGTGTTCCCCATGCTGAACCCTCCTCCCACCTCCCTCCCTGTACCATCCATCTGGGTCGTCCCAGTGCACCAGCCCCAAGCATCCAGTATGGTGCATCAAACCTGTACTGGCAACTCGTTTCATATATGATATTATATAGGTTTCAATGCCATTCTCCCAAATCATCCCACCCTCTCCCTCTCCCACAGAGTCCAAAAGACTGTTCTATACATCAGTGTCTCTTTTGCATACAGCAAGAGAACAATGTTTTTAATTAACTTTGGTTGGGTCAGACAGCTATGACTGCCTAATATTGTTTTTGAGAATCTCAGAAAAAGTAGGCATTGTTATTTTTAAATTAATCTCCAAAATATATTGGCATTGTTTTATATGTCAGATTGACATCACTGTTTGGCATAGGAGACAAATAATTTTTATAAACCATTAACAACCATTTGTTGGCCCTGTAGATAGTATTGCTTTCCTGGTGGTTCAGACGGTAAAGAATCCACCTGCAATGCGGGAGACCTAGTTTCAATCCCTCGGTTAGGAAGATTCCCTGGAGAAGGGAATGGCTACCCACTCCAGTGCTCTGGCCTGGATAATTCTATGGATTTTATAGTCCATGGGATCACAAATAATAGATAGTATTATAACAAGGTTATAGTGTAGAAAATAGCAGACCAATTAATTTCTCATCTTTCACCCTTATATTGTAGAGCTTCCCTGGTGGCCTAGATGATAAAGCATGTTTAAATGCAGGATTATGTTCTCTACAGAAAATTATTTGTGCAATTAGCTTGTTTGTGATTTCTATTCAGGAGCTTGTACAAAATTATTTTACATTCTAATAAAAATGAATAATTATAGCTAAAATACTCAAAGGGTGTTCTTTTTATATACTGTTTTATTCACCCTGTCATGAAAAAAAATCCTCTAAATTTTGTAAAAAGAGATACTATAGAACATGAAGATTTAGAAATAAGTTTTCACACAATGACAAATACTATTTTTGTGAGATCAGAAATACATTAAAGTTATTTCATGCATTTGATATGAACTATAAAGCTAAGGTGTTAGAATTTAGGAATGTTCTAGCTTAAGGCTCCAGTTCTATAATGGGTTTGAGCTGTACCAGTTTGTAATTCCATAACTTATTGTTTTCACAATATAATAATGCTCTATCAAAGAAAGTGTCATCAATCAGCAAAGAATGCCTATATATATATATATATATATATATATATATATATATAAAATGAAGTTTATATATTGTATTATAACTTTCCTTCACTTTCAAAACTGTTCAAATCTAATAGAAATTCCTTTTTGTTTGCTCAAATGCTAAAACTCTATGCTGTGGAGCATAGTTCTCTTTCACTTTTGGAAAGAGTTTTTTTTTTTTTCCTAACCAACTGACATGCAGATGGATTTAGTTTTCTACTGTGATCTTCATTATCTATAGATTCCAGATAAGTACCTTCTAATTACTTTCTAGCCTAGTTGGACACTTTAAATACTAAACCTAAATTTAAAGTGAAGTCCTAGCTCAAAGTATGTACATAAATAAAATAAAATATTATAGCTACAGTCCATGTTATATTTTTGTGGTTGATACTATTAATCTGAGAATATTCCTTAAAATATCAAATGTTAATAGAATCATAGAGTTTCTTTAAAATGTAAATTTCTTTCTATTTCTTTTGAAATGTATCAAGCCTATACACCTTTGTCATTTGGAGTAACAGACAGGATACTTGCACATTTAACCACTGATATTAGAGCAAACAATTGAATTGGGAATCATGAAAATGTTTCTGCTTACCAGTTCCACTGTTTTAATTCAAAATTTCCAAGACTGAAATAGAATAGGTTCTGTTAGCTGTCTTTAGCAAAACTTCTCTGGCCTACCTAGCTTACTCAGTTTTGAAATTTCAATCCCAACAGTGTTCTCAGGAAAGAACCAGTGCCTTTGTGCTGAGAATGATATAAGAAGCAAGATCTGTAGAGAGACTTGCACACAGTAGGGACTCAATTGTTTCTTTTTGAATGAATGCACACATGAATGCATAAATGACTAGGGAAATTTTGGATGAGACAACCTGAAACCACTTCTGTAAAAGAAAGTACTTGTATTAATCATGTTTTTATGACTCATAAACAACCTGACCTATAGAGAAATGGATCAAGGAAGTGAGAAAATGGCTTTAAGTATCTCATACTTAAGGAGGAAGGTAAAATTAATTCCCTAAAGATCTGTAATGAGTCGATGACAGACATGACATTTTATTCTAGAATTTACCTACTAAGAAACTCTTTTACTCATAAGGCAATCAATATTCAAACCTTTAAAATTCAGAGTTTAGTCTTAAAGACTGAGAAATTTTATTGAGTTCATCAACAAGGCTAATTATATTAAGAGAAAAAAGACTTGGAAATAATCTATGATTTTTATTTTTACATCTTATTTATATGTTAGATTTTTACCCATGCATGACTTCAAGAGTTTATGCATTGCTGTGACTTCTGCACAAAGGGACTAAAATAGCCTAAGAAAATGTGTTTTCATGTTGTGAAATACTTCACAGTGATATGAAGTGAAGAGAGTGTTAGTCACCCATTCATGTTTGACTTTTGTGACCACCCATAGACTATAGCCCCATAGGCACTTCTGTCCATGTACTGGAGGAAGTAGCCATTCCTTTCTTCCCTTGAATGGCAGTAGTCATCCGACCCAGGGAGATCTTTGGGGACCTTCCCAAGCCAGGGGTTGAAAGTACATCTCTTATGTCTCCTGCTTTGGTAGGAAGAGTCTTTACCTGCTAAGAAACCAATATAGGCCTAAAATATTCAAAGTGTGGTTCACGAACTCTTGTGTACTATGCTGTGCTAAGTTGTTTTAGTTGTTTCTGACTCTTCACGACCCTGGGCTTCCCTGATAGCTCAGTTGGTAAAGAATCCACCTACAATGCAGGAGACCCGGTTCAATTCCTGGGTTGCAAGATCCCCTGGAAAAGTGATAGGCTACCCAGTCCAGTTTTCTTGGACTTCCCTTGTGGCTCAGCTGGTAAAGAACCCGCCTGCAAAGCAGGAGACCTGGCTCGATCCCTGGGTCTGAAAGATCCCCTGATGAAAGGAAAGGCCCCACTCCAGTATTCTGGCCTGGAGAATTCCATAGACTGTATAGTCCATGGCGTCGCAAAGAGTCGGACAGGACTGAGTGACTTTCACTTTCCCTTTTCTTTGTGATCCTATGGACTGTAACCTGCTAGATTCCTCTGTCCATGGGATTCTCCTGACAAAGTCAGCAAGGAACTATATCTCCTCCAGCTATATCACTTTTTCTCTTTAAATCAAACAAATCTAAAGTGAATTGAGAAATATAAGATGTCAATTAAATATTTTCCCTTTAATTAAATTTTAATAGTGATTCTTTAACCTTAAAAATTCATGTGATTAGTCTAATAGATTTGCTTTTAAAGAGTTATAATCCTGCATAGCAATCCAGAAAGCCAAAGCAATTAAAAAGAATTGTTTTGAAAAATCAAACTTTTTTATTCTCTGTGACATTTAAGCAATAAATCTCTAAAAAACTAAAGTACCAACCACCTAAGTCAAGAGAAATGAAAGTTACAAAATTGCAAATTCTTTTTGAGTGACACTTTTTATGGAAAAGATTTTTTCAGAAAATAAGTACTCATAAACTAATGAGTTCTTCTAAAGAAACATAATCAAAAAATGTTTTGTACAATCAAATAAATGTTCCTACTCAACGTATCCCCCTCCAAAAAATCTCAAGTTGCTCAAATTATACTAATTCCTTAAAGACCTGAATCACTTCTTCATGAAGACGTTATCACTCACAGAAATTTATTTGCAACTTTGTCTTAACTCTAGTCACATCTGTTTTGTGTCATGGTTACTCATTTAGATGTTTCTCCCCCACAAATATTAGCTAATATTCATTGAGCATTTCCAGTATGTCAGACATTATGCTTATTGCTTTACATACCTTTTCTTGTTTAATTCTCATGGCAATTGCATCAGTTAGGCATTTATTTTGCCCATTTTACAGACCAGAAAACTCAAATTTAGAAGGATTAACTAATTTGCCTAAGGTTATGCCCCCTGGCAACTCTAAGAGCAGGGATTCACTCACACATCTGTCTGATTGCAGACCCCAATGCCTTAAAAAGTGAAAGTGTTTGTTGCTCAGTGGTGTCTGACTCTGCGACCTCATGGACTGTAGCCTCAAAATGGATTAAAGATCTAAATGTAAGACCAGAAACTACAAAACTTCCAGAGGAAAACATAGGCAAAACACTCTCATAACACTGTAACATAAAACACAGCAAGATCCTCTATGACTCACCTCCAAGAATAATGGAAATAAAAGCAAAAATAAAGAAATCGACATAATTAAACTTAAAAGCTTTTGCACAGTGAAGGAAACTGTAAACAAGGTGAAAAGACAGCTTTCAGAATGGGAGAAAATAATAGCAAATGAAGCAGCTGACAAGGAATTAATCTTAAAAATATACAAGCAGCTCATGCAGCTCAATACCAGAAAAATAAACAACCCAATAACAAAATAGGCCAAAGAACTAAACAGACATTTCTCTGAAGAAGACATACAGATGGCTAACAAACATGAAATGATGCTCAACATCACTCATTATCAGAGAAATGCAAATCAAAACCACAATGAGGTATCATTTCACGCCGGTCAGAATGGCTGCTATCCAAAAGTCTACAAACAATAAATACTGGAGAGGGTGTGGAGAAAAGGGAACCTTCTTACACTGTTGGTGGGAATGCAAACTTGTATAGCCACTATGGAGAACAGTGTGGAGATACCTTAAAAAATTTGGAATAGAACTGCCATATGACCCAGCAATCCCACTGCTGGGCATACACACTGAGGAAACCAGAATTGAAAGAGACACATGTATCCCAATATTCATCACAGCACTGTTTACAATAGCTAGGACATGGAAGCAACCTAGATGTTCATCAGCAGATAAATGGATAAGAAAGTTGTGACACATATACACAATGGAATATTAACTCAGCTATTAAAAAAAAACATATTTGAATTTAATTTCTAGATATTTTATAAATGTTAGCATTATTATGAAACCATCAAGAAGATATTTCCCCAACGTTTTATTATAGAAGCTTATGGAAACAAAGAATTATTGGTTTTGATTGGTTCTTGATACATAGAGATGCTTTTAGATATAGTTGAATCAATTAATATATCAAATACTTTTCATAAAGGCATACTATGATCTCATTTAACTTCATTACTGACTACTGCATTGGGACTGGAGTGTAAACAGTCACATCGAGTGAGGGCTCTCTCAGGTTAAAATGAATTCCAGTCAAACTTTTTTCATTGTCCCTGAGATACACTTTAATTAAAAAAAAAAAAAAAAAAGCAGACAAGTATTTATGAGCTCCTATATTCTCAGTGCTGGAGGGTAGAAAAGGTAGAAGAGGAGGCTGGCTTCATGACTCTCTCAGCACTGAAGACCTAGAGCCTGTAGCATTCCCTGCCTGCTTCCTTGTTTTGCTTTCCATAATAATTTCTTTTAATCTTTAATGCCACTTGATATTGCAGTTTCTTTTTTTAAACTTTGTATTGTGGTATAGCCAATTAAGAATGCAATAGTTTTAGGTGAACAGTGAAGGGGTCTAGCCATGCATCCACATGTATGCATTCTCCCCAAAACTCCCCTCCCATCCAAGCTGCCACATAACACTGAGCATAGTTTCTGATTCATATTAACTACTTAAATAGTGAAGACAATTTTAAACCAGCTACTCATTAAATCTTTTGTTACCAAACTCAGGTTCAGCTGCTTACATCTTTAAAGCCAGTACTGGGGACACAAGTGTTGGTTGGAAAGGAAAGTTCACTCTATTTAGGAGGCTGGCAACCTGGGGAGAAGGCAGACTTGTGTCCCAGAACCCATTCCAAAGATTCTGCTCTAGTCATGAAAGTTTTTAAAGGGGAAGCTAATCACAGTTAATCATTTCAGGATGGGATCAGAACCTTCATCACCTTTCACTGTGTGCAGACTTGCTGACTCTGTGTGATCTTTCTTTAGATGCTATCTCATTCATACAGTAACTGGGGAAAAGGTCTACTAATCAGTTAATTCTTCATTTTATTTTTCAGTCTAAGAAAAGAATCAACAAATAAGTTAAGGCATTATGTGATCAAAAGATTTGGGAGATATGCTTGGGACAGAGATTAATGAAGTAGGGAGGCACCTGGTATAAAAGCTGAGTTAAAATATAGCTACTAAAGTGATGAAACAAAGGAACTCTTGCAAAGAGCTACTCCCTGCAAAAATCTGTTTTTTTTTTTTTTTTTTTTGCAAAGAGCTTCTTACAATTTGACAGTTAAATTAAGTGCCTAGTAACCCAAGTTACAGTGCTGGGTTCTACATACACAATTTGTGTACAAAGATAAAATTCCCTTTTAATTATTAGAGCTTGCTGATACTTCAATACTGTATATCGTAAGGGTGAAAGCAGATAAGTGATTGAAGTTAATAGTCTAATAAGTGATCTAAAAAAAAAAAAAAACCAAACTGTTCTTTCTTTAAAATCCTTGTCATAGTATTTTTTTAAAACTATTGTTAGAACTTTATTACTAAGTGGCTGTACTTCAAAAAATACTATTCCTCTCTCTTTTTAAAATATTTTGCTGAAAGAAAACTTTGGAGTTTTATAGTGAAAATAGAAATAAAGAGTAAAAAGGGGTGAACAAAAGTCTGTTGGGTGACAGCTGATAGTGAAGGGAAAATAAATCAAAGAAATAGGGATAGGAAACTTTATAAAGTAGATGCAAATCATTGCCAAATTAGCCTTTGAGGAGTACCAAACTACAAGAACAGAAATGTAGTTTATGTAGGCAGGCTTCGTTTGTTTTGCATGGAGAACTACAGGAACCATATCTGATTATTACCGGTAAAGATTTGACACGGTTCTTTTCTGACACAAGTTTAAGACTGTAGATTCTAGTCCTAGTCATTACATAGAGAGGTGAATAGTTATAACAATTTTATAGCAATTTACTATTGCCCCATATAGAGTTTGTTATGTAAAGGGAAATCATAAGGTATGCAGAGTGTAAGAAATAAAACATACCTGAAATTGTTTGAGTCTAGTGAAGGCATATCTTTTTTGTGCTTCACTGTATTGCACTTTGCAGTTATTGCATATTTTACAAATTGAAGGCTTGTGACAATCCTGCATTGGGCAAGTCTATCAGCACCATTGATCTAATAGCATTTGCTCACTTCATGTCTCTGTGTCACATTTTGGTAATTCTTATAATATTTTGAGCTCTCCACTAACAGAAATATTACAACTCACTGAAGGCTCAGTTGATGGCTAGCATTTTTAGCAATACCAGCTTTTAAAATTAAAGTATGTACAATTGATTTTCAGAAATAATACTGTTGCATATGTAATAGGTTGCAGTACAAAGTAAACATAACTTTTTTTGTGCACTGGGAAACTACAGTCTGTGGGATTGCAAAGAGTCGGACATGACTGAGCAACTAACACTTGACTATATGGACGTTTGTAGGCAAAGTAATGTCTCTGTTTTTTAATATACTGTCTAGGTGTGCATAGTTTTTTCCAAGTAATAAGTGTCTTTTAATTTCATGGCTTTAATCACTGTCCACAGTGATTTTGGAGCCCAAGAAAATAAAGCCTGCCACTGTTTCCATTGTTTCCTCGTCTATTTGTTGTGAAGTGATGGGACTGGATGCCATGATCTTTATTTTTTTGAATGTTGAATTTTAAGCCAACTTTTTCACTCTTCTCTTTAATATTCTTCAAGAGGCTCTTTAATTCCTCTTCATTTTCTGCCATTAGGATGTTGTCATCTGCGTATCTGAGGTTATTGATATTTTTCCTGTAAATCTTGATTCCAACTTGTGCTTCATCCAGCTCGGCATTTCTCATGATGTACTCTGCATATAAGTTAAACAAGCAGGGTGATAATATACAGCCTTGATGTACTCTTTTCACAATTTGAAACCAGTCTGACATTTGATGTCTGATTCTCACTGTTGCTTCTTGACCTGCATACAGGTTTTGAAGGAGGCAGGTAACGTGGTCTGGTATTCCCATCTCTTTAAGAATTTCCCACAGTTGTGAGCCACACAGTCAAAGGCGTAAGTGTACTCAACGAAGCAGAAGTAGATGGATGTTTTTCTGGAATTCTCTTGCTTTTTCTACGATCCAACGAATGTTGGCAATTTGATCTCTGGTTCCTCTGTCTTTTCTATATCCGGATTGTATATCTGTAAGTTCTCGTTCCACATACTATTGAAGCTTAGCTTGAAGCATTTTGAGCATGGCCTTGCTAGCATGTGAAATGAGAGCAATCGTGTGGTAGTTTGAATATTCTTTGGCATTGGTTTTCTTTGGGGTTGGGATTTCAATTGACCATTCCCAGTCCTGTGGCCACTGCTGAGTTTTCCAAATTTTCTGGCATATTGAGTGAAGCACTTTCACAGCATCATCTTTTAGGATTTGAAATAGCCCAGCTTAAATTCCATCATTTTCACTAATTTTGCTCATAGTGATGCTTCCTAAGGCCCACTTGACTTCATACTCCAAGATGTCTGACGCTAGGTGAGTGATCACACCATTGTGTTTTCTGAGTCAATGAGATAATTTTGAAGAATTTTTCTGTGTATTCTTGTCCACTCTTCTTAATATCTTCTGCTTCTGTTATGTCCTTACTGTTTCTGTTCTTTATTGTGCCCACTTTTGCATGAAATGTTCCCTTGGTATCTCCAATTTTCTTGAAGAGATCTCTATTGTTTTCCTCTATTTATTTGTGTTGTTCACTTAAAAAGGCTTTCTTGTTTCTCTTTGTTATTCTTTGGAAATCTGCATTCATATGGGTATATCTTTCCTTTTCTCCTTTGCCTTTCACTTCTCTTCTTTACTCAGCTCTTTGTAAGGCCTCCTCAGACAACTATTTTGCCTTTTTGCATTTATTTTTTTGGGGTATGGTCTTGATCACCACATCCTGCACAATGTCACGAACCTCTGTCCATAGTTCTCCAGGCACTCTGTCTATCAGATCTAATCACTTGAATCTGTTTGTCACTTCCACTGTATAATCAGAAGGAATTTGATTTAGTTCATACCTGAATGGCCTAATCATTTCCCATACTTTCTTCAATTTAAGTCTGAATTTTGCAATAAGGAGTTCATGATCTGAGCTGTAGTCAGCTCCCTGTCTTGTTTTGGCTGACAGTGTAGAGATTCTCCATTTTTGGCTGCAAATAATATAAACAATCTGATTGTTTTGACTTTCTGCTGATGTCCATATGTAGAGTGTTCTCTTGTGTTGTTGGAAGAGAGTGTTTGCTATGACCAGTTCATTCTCTTGGCAAAACTCTGTTAGCCTTTGCCCTGCTTCATTTCGTACTCCAAGGCCAAACTTGCCTGCTACTCCAGGTACCTCTTGACTTCCTACTGTTACCTTCCAGTCCTGTATGAAGAAAAGGACATCTTTTGTTGTTGTTAGTTCTAGAAAGTCTCATAGCTTTTCATAAAACCATTCAACTTCACCTTTTTTGGCATTAGTGGTTGGGGCATAGACTTGGATTGCTGTGATACTGAATGGTTTGCCTTTGAAATGAACAAATATAATTCTGTCATTTTTGAGATTAGACCCAAGTACTGCATTTCAGACTCTTTTGTTGACTATGTGGGCTACTCATTTCTTCTAAGGGATTCCTGCCCACAGTAATAGATATAGTGTCATTAGATAAATTCACCCATTCTGGTTCATTTTAATTCACTGAATCCTAAAATGTTGATGTTCACTTTTGCCATCTCCTGTTTGACCACTTCCAATTTACCATGCTTCATGGACTTAAGATCCCAGGTTCCTATGCAATATTGTTCTTTATAGAATTGAACTTTATTTCTATCACCAGTCACATCCACAACTGGGTGTGGTTTTCGCTTTGCCTCCATCCCTTCATTCTTTCTGGGGTTATTTCTCCACTCTTCTCCAGTAGCATATTGGGCACTTACTGACCTAAGGAGTTCATCTTTCAGTGACATATCTTTTTGCCTTTTCATCCTGTTCATGGGGTCCTCAAGGCAAGAATACTGAAGTGGTTTACCATTCCCTTCTCCAGTGGCCCATGTTTTGTCAGAACTCTCCATATGACCCATCTATCTTAGGTGGCCCTACATGGCATGGCTCATAGTTTCATTAAATCAGACAAGGCTATAATCAAAGCAATCAGTTTAGTTAGTTTTTTTTTAATTGTTGTTTCCATTCTGTCTGTCTTTTGATGGATAAAGATAAGATGCTTGTGGAAGCTTCCTGATGGCAGGGACTGGCTGTGGGTGAATCTGTGTCTGGGTCTGATGGGCCTGGCCATGATTAGTAAATCTTTAATCCAATTTTCTGTTGATGGGTGGGGCTGTGTTCCCTTCCTGTAGTTTTGCCTGAGGCCAAACTATGGTAGGCACAATGGCAGTAATGGTGACCTCCTTCAAGAGGTATTATGCCAGGACTGTTGTATTCAGTGCCCCTGACCCCACGGCAGTCCGCTGTCAACCCATGCCACAGCTGGAGACTCCTGGACACTCATAGGCAAGCCAATCTCAGTCTCTTGTGGGGTCACTGCTCCTTTCTCCTGGGTCCTGGTGTGCACAATGTTTTGTTTGTGCCCTCTAAGAGTCTGTTTCCCCAGTTCTCTGGACATTCTGTAATCAAATCCCACTGGCCTTCAAAGTCAAATTCCCCGGGGCTTCTCAGTCCCTTTGCCAGATCCCCAGGTTGGGAAATCTACTGTGGGCCCTAGAAATTTCACAACAAAACTTAAGTGGTATAATTGTTCTCCAGTTTGTGAGTTGTCTGCTCAGGGGCTCTATGGTGGGGCTCACACACCATGCCTTCTAGATCTGCTGCAGCCAGTGCCCCTGTCGCTGTGCCAGGCCACTGCTGACCCATGCCTCTGCAAGAGACACTTAAACACTCAAGAGTGAAAGGTTGTTGTTGAACCATGCAGAGATGCCAGGATTCTTGGCCCCCAGAGGAGAAGAATTCAATCCAGGGCCAGAGACGAGGCTTGATCACTCAGAGCTTTTATGGAATAAAGTTTTATTAAAGTATAAAGGAGATAGAGAAAGCTTCTGACATAGGCATCAGAAGGGGGCAGAAAGAGTACCCCTCTGCTAGTCTTCAGCTGGATGTTATACAGTCATTAGCAGTCTGTTAATGAAAGAAAGGAATGTCTTAAAACTCAGAATGGCACCAAACCCCTTACCCATAAGATGCATTTTGGGATTATCTTTGCACCAAATGGTTCATCTGGGCCATAAAATGATTAACTTGAATCTTGAAGAAGAGCAGATCACCATACAAATAGTTTAATTTACATAGATTAGGGGAACAATATCTGAATATAACATACTGGTTTGTCAAGTAGGTTCTGAGCCAAGAGGCAGAACCGACTTGAAGATAGAGTTTGGGGTAAATGCATAGTATATTAGCATAGTTTAAGGTAAACATTTCTATAAGAGAAATGCATTGATTATCTCTAGGTTTGAGAATAGTTAACTTCAGGTGAAACCAGGTGTCATGGCAACAGAGTATTTTAAGAGAAACCTCTTTTTAAATTTGTATGGAGAAGGAAAAAATATCGCTAGTTTGTTTCCTCCTGCTGCTTAAGAGAGATAAAAATATGACACTTGCAGGCTATTTTCTCCTTTTGGAGACCCCTGGCCTTCCTGCCTGTTACCCTCTCAAGGGCATGTCTGGATGAGTCTCTTGTGGGGTCCTTGCATCCTGGTGTTCACAAGGTTTTGTTTGAGCCCTCTGAGCATCTCTGGTGGATATGGAGTTTGATTCTAAATGCTATGTCACCCCTCCTACCATCTTCTTGGCACTTCTCCTTTGCCCTTGGACATGGGTTATCTTTTTTTTTTTTTTTTTGGTGGGACCCAACATTTTGTAAAAGTTGTTCAGCAGTGAGCTGCAATTTTGGAGTCTTCAATGGAGAAGATTAGCACACATCCTTCTACTCTGCCATCTTGTTTAACACATTAGAAAGCAGAGCCGTTACTTTGCTGACAAAGGTCCATATAGTCAAAGCCATGACTTTTCCAGTAGTCAAGTATGAATGTGAGAGTTGGACCATAAGGAAGGCTGAGCACCAAAGAACTGATGCTTTTGAACTGTGGTGTTGGAGAAGACTCTTGAGAGTCCCTTGGACTGCAAGGGGATCAAACCAATCAATCCTAAAGAAAATAAACCCTGAATATACATTAGAGGTACTGATGCTGAAGCTGAAGCTCCATGAGTTTAGCCACCTCATGCAAATAACTGACTCATTGGAAAAGACCCTGATGTTGGGAAAGATTAAAGGAAGGAGGAGAGGGGACGACAGAGGTTGAGATGGTTGAATGGCATCACTAACTCAATGGACATGAGTTTGAGCAAGCTCCAGGAGATGATGAAAGACAGGGAAGGCTGTTGTGCTGCAGCCCATGGGGTCACAAAGAGTCAGACATGACTGAGTGACTGAACAATAACATGGTAGAAAACAGACAAGAAAGAAAAATACAATTTATCTTTAAAAATAATTAATTTATATGCAAATTGTATTTCTAACTTAATATATGTACTGTCAGAGTGACATTTTTTTTTTTCTTAAGATCATAAAGTGATTCAGAGTAGGGACTTGTTTGGGGTGAAAATCACACAATGCACCATACCTCTCAGTAAATATTAAGCAGTTTATCAACTGTGAATTGCTTTAGATGTGGTCATAGTGCGTGTAAGTTGGCAATAATATATTCTGGGTAATATTTTAATTAGTTACCAAACCTAAGATAATCAAAGATGCAAATGAAGAACTTTCTTGTGCCAAAAGACACCAGGCAGCATGTAGTATTTCAGGGATTTCAGCTCATCCTCTATGTAAATCTTACTCTGAGATTTTCATTATTCCATTTCTCTCAAAGAATCACAAATTGACCCACAAGAATGGACCTTTGTGGCTATTGAGCTGCTTTCTTTTCTTTCTTTCTTTTCTTTTTTTTTAACAGAATAGGATATGAGAATAAAACCTGCATGTAACAGGTTGGAAAACAAGAAATTTATGATATTTATCAAGTAACCAAATGCTATTTTTAGAAAAAATTATTAAACATAGTGAAAGTATTAAGGGAATACATTCTATTGAGTTTAATTAGCACTTGACAGTTCACTTAAAGCTTTTGATTCCCAATTATTTTAGATATTTCAAACATTATCCAGGAATTGTTTTAAAATATATTAAAAAAATAAAATTTCAATAGCCAAATAAAACTGGTCATTCATGAGACACCTACACTTATACAGGAACTCAGTTTTTGCCTTCAAAATTTGCCCAAAGAACTATAACTGAAAGGAAAATTCTACAAAAGATTGAGAGCAGATAGTTGTCTATTACATTTTAAAAGGCTCGTAATTTACTAGTTGACCAAGCCTATTTACCTAAAGTAGTTGAGAGTAAAATGAAAATAGAGCAATTAAAAACATTAAAAACTGTTGGCCTAGAACACTGAACTTCATCATGGAACTCTTCCAGTTTCTGGAAAAAAATCCAAAGGAAGGAACACTAGGTAACAATGGCAGGAAAGACATCTCTTTAGAACTAAATTTACTAGAAAGAAAAATGCAACTTGAAAGAGAAAACCAACATATGTTGGTAATAATACTTGATTTTAAGTATAATAAATAATTTGAAATTATCTCTTCAAAAATTGAAATTATGAACTGAAAAAGTCTTTTTTTTAATTTTATTTTTTAACTTTACAATATTGTATTGGTTTTTATGTAAGCTGTTGTGAGGAGAAAAGAAATGAAAAGTCAGAGAAGCTTCTTATTCTATTTCTTTCAAAGTGAAACAGTTAATATTGTTTCTTAAAAAAAAAAAAAGAGGGGTTTATATTGGGCTGATGCTGAATGTCAGAGTATTTCAATACCCAATTAATGATAGAAAAATAAAAAGCAAGTCAATAAGAAAGGTAACCAACTTCCGAAACAAATGGAAAAGTAAAACATCATGTTGATTAAATATGTCACACTTAAAAAAACATTGATCATCATTCACACAAATGAAATATATTGTGTATATTTAAAATATATATCAAGGTGGTCAAGGACGTGGGCTCTAGAGACTGATTAGATTCAATCCCAGAGCTGCTACTTTCAAGCCAAGTGATCTTAAGAAAGTTATTTAATTTCTCCTGGCCTCATTCACCTGTGACATAGCAATAGTAACAATGTCTATCTCATAAATATGATTGTGAAAATTAACTGAGATAAAATAGATAAAATACCTGTAAGACATAGTTGCCACAAAATAAGCACATACATATGTTAGCTACACTTACTGGCATTTTAAATCATTAACTATCTTAAATCAGTGTGCCTCTAACTGAATTCCCTGGGTTTAATCTGGCTGAAGCAATCCAAGAGGGCTTGTGGTAACTATAAGTAGAAATGTCAATCAGTTATTACTGATATTAAGGGAGCTGAAGGTGAATCAGTCTTTTAAACTCTCCTTTGTGAGTGCAGGTTTAACCAAAACTGAAATGTTTAAAAACTTTATTGGATTATAGTACATTTACAATATTATGTTAGTTTTAAGTGTACATAAAGTGATTCAGTTATATATATATATATATATGTGTGTGTGTGTGTGTGTGTGTGTGTGTATGTATATATATACATATATATATATATATACATATAAAATAGAAAAATAATGTATATCTATACATCTAGATCCTTGCTCAACACTGCTTTACCTACTACTTTGTGTTATTCGTATGGTAATCCTTTGACCATTTTCAGTGTAGATTGGTTTAAACTAAGGATTAGCAGCTCATGGTTTTTATACCTTGAGTATCACAAGATTTATTATTGTTTGTATAGTCTGGACTAGTCCTGAGCAAAAACGTAGATTTACAAAGCTGACCCATATTCTTCTCTGACTGTGTCTCAGATTCCTAGTTTGGCATTCTTACCCTTAAGGCTTTTAATGTGAGCCATTTTCTGGGAGTTTTGCATTTTGAAAGGCTGTATTAGAGGTAGTAGAACATGTTTCTTCTCTAAAATTCATGCAATTGTGTGCATATCTATCACTCCTCCCCACGTCTTCAGCAGAGAGTAATTTAAAAATAATTTATCATGGGGTGGCAATAGGTTATTGCTCATCTCATATACAATGTTTTTCTCCCTTCCCCGCTCCCCAGTTGTTAAGAAAATATCTAAATATCTGACCCTTAAATTAATAACAGTGGGAAGGCAATAAATCATTTTGGTGGATTGAAAGGTGCAACGAAATACTCTAGAGTAAGGCTTGGAAAAGATTATTCAACAGGAATATAACAACATAATCTTGAAAGCATAGTGAATCGAATAAAACAGTAAAACACTCCCTGACTATCAAAAATTGCTTTATTTATAACAGTAGTGCTTTAGAGGCTACAAGTATGTGTTATTTCTCATATTAGCCCTTGCCTCTTAGCATATTTGCTGCCAACTAATTATTAGAACCTGTCAGTGCAACCCTATTTAAAGAAGACTGATTAGGCAGTGGGCTTCCCTGGTGGCTCAGACTACAAAGAATTTGCCTGCAATGATGGAGACCTGGGTCTGAGCCCTGGGACAGGAAGATCCCCTGCATAAGGGAGTGGATACCCATCCAGTATTCTTGCCTGGAGAATCCCATGGACAGAGGAGACTAGCAGGCTAGGGTCCATGGCGTTGCAAAGAGTCGGACAAAACTGAGTGACTAAACGCTGAATGACTGACTTATTAGACAATGTTAAAGATGATAAAGCAGATACATTATTCTCAGCACACAAAAGGACACAGAAGCTGTCATTTATTTTGAAAATTAAGCGTTTGATTGTCTTAGAAATGTTATTGTATAAATTCTGAGGAAATGGCATTGTTTTTTTTTTTTTTTTTATGTTCTGGAATGGAGTAAGGCATCTAGAGTAACAGAGACCCTAGTTTAGTCCTCAACAACATTTGTGTGATCACTTTCTCTTAAAGTTAAATGCAAATA
Organism: Bos mutus; assembly: GCF_027580195.1. Classification (NCBI taxonomy): domain Eukaryota; kingdom Metazoa; phylum Chordata; class Mammalia; order Artiodactyla; family Bovidae; genus Bos; species Bos mutus. The sequence goes on along the minus strand of NC_091646.1, from coordinate 62,120,666 downwards.
TTTACTCTTACACATTTTTTCCCCTCTTCTTTAGAATTATTGCCTGTGCTATGAGCATGAAACGCTATGTGGAAGCTAACATTTCTCAGAAATCCCATACCACTATCAAGTACTTCATGAAGATGTGGAGCAGTGTTAGTGACACTCTTATCTTCATCTTCCTTGGTGTTTCTACCATTGGAAATAACCACGAATGGAACTGGCCTTATATTTGTTTCACTGTCATTTTCTGTCTTATTTGGAGAGCATTAGGTATGGTGAACATTGCTTTTTTATGTAAAATGTGTCAGCTTGTTTTGAGATTGCATTAGAAACAAGAAATTTAAAATTCCAATATGTTTATTTGCTTTACTTCTCATAAGTAGACTGTTTTCTATTCTTCACTTATGCAGGGGCTCCATAATAGCAAGGTTAAGAAACTGGCTCTAAAATCAGACTGAGTTCAAATTCTAGCTTCACTACATAGCCTTTTGACTTTGAAAAAAAATCATATAATCATGCTAGCAGTAACAGTCCTTAACTGTAAAATGAGAATCGTTGACACTATAAACTTTTGCCAACTATTGTGAGAATTATATGATACAATGTAATCAAAGAGTTTAGCATACAGCCTGGTACACTTTAATACTACTATTATTGGGCTTTCCAGGTGACACCAGTGGTAAAGGATCTGCCTCCAATGCAGGAGATGCAAAAGACCTGAATTTGATCCATAGATAGGGAAGATCCCTGGAGCAGGAAATGGCAACCCCCTTCAGTGTTCTTGTCTGGAAAATTCCATAGATGGAGGAACCTGGCTGGCTGGCTGCAGTCCATGGGGTCACAAGGAATTGGAAATGACTGAGTACCCACGCAGGCCTGCAAACCCTCTTCTAACCCAGTGTTTACATTAAAAAAAAATATTTACTCCACAGCTTAATTGTTACTTAAACTGAGCTGTCTCTTTAATCTTACACGTTGTAGTGTATATAGGAATGCAGTTTATGGTTTATCATATTTTTTGACATTTCTATCTCTATTTTCCACATCCTCAACACATGAACAAAATCATTGTAGACCTTTCTTTGGAGACTATGAACCTTACCCTAGCAACACTAAGGGGGACATTAGGGAATTTGCTTGTAATTTTAAGAATGAATAATAAGACTGGCCAGAGTATGCTTTATTGTCTATTGAAATGTATTTAGGTTGGCATTAACAGTGAAACTATAAGCTAAATGTTATGCAAGTTCACAGAAGGCAATTTCTAATTTATTCTGAGCCCACTGGAAAATCTCACTAGAATTATAAAATATTATTTTTAATCTAAATGTCTTTTTAAATAAAATTGAACAAAAAGTCTACTTTGTGCTCATGTGCTATAAAAAAATAGCTGATGGAAACAAAAATGCCAAGAATAACCGAAAATGTTTTCCTATAAAATGTTAAGACCTACAGTCTCCCAAAGCAATAGAAATAAAAGCAGAAATAAATGAATGGGACTGAATCAAATTTAGAAGCTTTTGCACAGCAAAAGAAACCATAAGCAAAACAAAAAGACAGTCTATGGAATGGGATAAAATATTTGCAAATGGTGTGACTGACAAGGGATTAATTTCCAAAATATACAAATACAAATACAAATTCCAAAATATACAAATACAAATACAAATTCTAAAATATACAAATACAAATTCCAAAATATACAAAAGCAAAATATACAAATACAAATACAAATTCTAAAATACACAAATACAAATTCCAAAATATACAAATACAAAATATACAAATGTATAACTCAATGACAAAAAACAACTCAATCAAAAAATGGGCAGAAGACCTAAACAGACATTTCTCCAAAGAAGACATACAGATGGACAATAGGCACATGAAAAGATGCTCAAAATTGCTAATTATTGCTAAGTCACTGAGTCATGTCCAACTCTTTGCCACCCCATGGACTGCAGCACACCAGGCTCCTCTGTTCTCCACTATCTTCCTGAGTTTTCTCAAATTCATGTCCATTGAGTCAGTGGATGTTAATTATTAGAGAAATACAAATCAAAACTACAATGAGATAGCATTTCACATTGGTGAAAATAACCATCATTAAAAATCTACAGATAACAAATACTGGAGAGGGGATTGAGAAAAGGGAAATCTCAGTCACTTTTGGTGGGAATGTAAATTGGTACAACTACTATGGAGAATGATATGGAGTTTCCTCAGAAATCTAAAAACAAAGCTATCATATGATCCAGCAATCCCACTCCTGGGCATATATCTGGAGAAAACCATAATTCAAAAAGGTACATGCACCCCAATGTTCATTGCAGCACTATTTATAATAGCCAAGACATAGAAGCAACATAAATGTCTATTGACAGATGGATGGATAAAGAAGATTTGGTACATGTATACAATGGAATACTGCTCAGCCATAGAAGAGAATGAATACTATTTGCAGTAACATGGATAGACTTAGAGGTTATCATACCAAGTTTAGTATGTTTATATCATACTAAATTTATGTCATATGATATCACTTAAAAGTAGAATTTAAAATGTGATACAAATGAACTTATTTATGAAACAGACTCACAGACATAGAAAGAGATCTATAGTTACCAAAGGAGAAAAGGGAGGGAAGAGGAATAAATCATGAGTTTGGAATTAGCAGATACAAACTACTATATATAAAATAAACAACAGCATCCTACTTTATAGTACAGATAATTATATTCAATATCCTATAATAAACCATAATGGAAAAGGACATGAAAAAGAATATATATATGTATAAGTGAACCACTTTGCTGTGCAAAAAAAATAACACAACACTATAAATCAACTATATTTCAATTGAAAAAAAAAAGAGTAGTAAAATTTTAAGGCCTAGTAAAAGCAAACATTAAAGATGAACACCAGGATTTCTATAGGTTTGTAAATGTATCTTTTTTAATTTATTAATTTCTTATTGAAGGATAATTGCTTTACAGAATTTTGCTGTTTTCTGTCAAACCTGAACATGAATCAGCAATAGGTATACATATATCCCCTTCCTTTTGAAACTTTGTGTGAAAATTCATGAGATGAAACAAATCTTCTGTCCAATACCATTTTATTTCTAAATTATAATGTGTAGAAAATTGCTACATCTGGTATGAGAAGAGAAAAGGAAAAGATCTTTATCATAAATCAATGAAGTATCTGTACTTCCTTTAAGCCATCATGATTTAGGTTAATTTTGTGCCTAAATAGACAGAGGAAAGATGAGCTAAATACAGGCCATAGGGGGCCATATTTTTCCCCCCTTTGGATTTTAGCTATATTAAATGATGTATATTTTTTGTAAGTCTGTTAAATTGGAAGGTTTCAGTGGAATATTTTCATTCCTTTGGTTTGGGAATCCACATAGAATGAATAATAAAATTATAAAGTTAGCATTCTGACAATGTCAATATGACTGAAGCAATTCACCTCAGTTGTCCAAAATGCAATTTGACTCAAAATATGCTGGATGAATTTCTATTTAATCAAAATGATAACTTGGCCTCAAATATAATGTCACTAGCCTTGAATTCTGGTAACTATACAAAATAAGAGTGATTAGAAATTTTATTACATATATTTAGGCATCATTGGAACATATTAAATGTTCAAGTGTCAATAAAGTAGTTATTATTAGAAATAATAATAATGTAAACAGTCATGTGTGGCTTTGAAAGGTTTTATCCAAAGTGTTAGGAATTATTTTCTCTGGATGGGTGGGAATATAGGTGCTATATGCTGCATTTGCATATTTGTATTTTTCTCTAAAAGCTACCTTTACTTTTATAGTAATATGAAAGAAAATTAAAAGAGCTAAAGAGACAGTTTTTAAAAGATAATTAAAAGATCTTATACTTTCACTGGACTTAGTTCTCATTTATTTTAATTATGACTCCTCTAATAATTTGACTATGCTTTCATTTTCTGGAACTGTTTAAAATATATCGATTGAATTAAAATGTTTTTAAAAACAGAAAAATGAACCAAGATTCTTAGTCATATACAGAGGCTGCAAGACTACTCCCATGGCTCTCCAAATTGCTGATACCATACTACAATGAAGAGGATATGATATTTTTTCCAAACAAATCAATTTTGGCTAAATTTTCTGCTGGCCAACTTATTTCAGCTCAAATTTTGTGTAAGAATCCCTACTTTCAGCCCACTTGGCAAGGAATTTTGCCTTTTTGGTCTTGAGGTAAATTATCTGCTAAAGTCATTCACAATAAGATACTCAAAACATAATCACTGGGAGTAAAATCTGTGGGACAAAAGTTTAACTGGCGCCCTTCAAATAGTACTGGTACATGAGAAAATACTTCTCTTGTGCTTAAGGCTACTTTTTGAGACTACCAACAAATGTGAGAAGTAAAAATCTTTGGCTGAGACTTGAATCTCAGAACTCTAGATTCTGGGTGACAGGGGAAAAACAAATCTTGTTTTTGAAGCCTTGAGGAATATGGAATCCTGGCTCACTAAAGATTAAAACCAACACAGGTCACATTACTTAACATTTAGTTCACTAGTTGGGTCTACTCACTAGCATTTATAAGACTGAAGAGAAATGTTATATTCTGTTTGTAGAGACTACATTTGCAGAATGCCCCGGATTAGTCCACATAGGCCTAAAGAAGAGAAATGCACTGCTTTCATTCTAAAAAAATGAAAAGAATCAAAGGAAAAACCAAAACATAAACAATATAAAATGTAGCTGTTTAAAGAAATCTCTCTGAGGAAATAAACCTTTTAATAGTTTAGCTCATTTAGGCTTTTAAATTATTCATTACAAATCCTTAGAATTTCAATCTAGTTTAACACTATCATATTTGTAGCATTTCCTTCTGTTGATTAATTACTCAAATATTCTTCTTATTGAAAAATTTAGGAGTTCTTGTGCTGACTTTCTTCGTGAACAAATGTCATGTGAATACAGTCACCAGAAAGGACCAATTTATTATAGCCTATGGAGGTCTGAGGGGAGCAATCTGTTTCTCCCTTGTTTTTCTGCTCCCGGAGTTTTCCAGAAAGAAGCTCTTCATTGCAGCAACCACAGTTGTTATCCTCTTTACTGTTATTGTTCAGGTAAACAAAACAAAATAGTACAATTTGAAATCTTCCACTTACATGGATATGAATGGTCCAGCATTCTCTTTCTAGGTCTTGAACTGCGTTATATTTAGGAGAGACAATTATAGCATGTGAAATAGTCTTTACCATAACTTAAACAGAACATTTGCTGAAGCTGAGATATTTCTTTTTAAAGCAATAGGGGAATGGATGAAGGTACCTTTTATTTAAGTAGCTGACACCAATAGTTTTACAACAAGTAAAACTTGCATTTTAGCTACTTAAAAAGGTAAGGTGCAGAGGAGGAAATAAATGAAATGCTTTAAGAATTTAATTCTAAAGAAGCTTTTCTCTTGAATTTTCTCTTTATCCTGTCCATATCATTATTCTCTTTAATTCCCAATTTACTACAGTTTGATTTTATACAGCTGGCCAAAAGAATATTGGAAAAAAATATCTAAAAACCTATTAAGCAACTTAATGAGATAGTATTTCAAATTTTGGCTAAAATGTTTTAACTAGAATAATGATGGTGGATGTGTGTGTGTGTGTGTGTGTAGTGGGAGAAGACAAGTCAGAAGATATGAATTTGGCAGGCTTCCCTTTAAAATTATATCTCTAGAATGGGTGAGATAATTCCGTAGGCTTTGAATGTTTTATTTTGTTTGTAAATGACTAAGATTGAGCATTTATAAATTTCATTGAAAACTTAATGAATTTTATTAAACCTGTCCCTAATCAAATTGTGCTTTTTTTGATTAACTGATTTTCACTTTGATATGTGTCAGGTAGCACAATGCTACTTCAGAATACAAAGTCATTTTAAAGAATAAACTGACAATTCCTATATGTTTTGGAATTATTACTTAATATCTCTGATACTTTATCAATAATCATCATGAAATGAAATGAAATGTTAGTCACTCTGTCATGTTTGGCTGTTTGCAACCCCATGGCCTGGGGCTAACTGGGCTCCTCTGTCCATGGAATTCTCCAGGCAAGAATATTGGAGTGGGTTGCCATTCCCTTCTGCAGGAGATCTTCCCGATCCAGGATTTGAACCCGGATCTCCTGCACTGTAGGCAGACTCTTGACTGTCTGAGTCACCAGGGAAGCTCTCTAATATTCTCCTTTGATTTTACATTTCCTCCAAGTATTCAAATGCATCTTACTCCTAGAGACTTCATCATTTGACATTTACATTTTCCCATTGATTAGTACTATAATCTATTTAAGACCCTAACTGGGGACTTAAATCCCATGGACAGAGGAGCCTGGTAGTCTGCAGTCCATGGGGTCGCTAAGAGCCGGACACGACTGAGCGACTTCACTTTCACTTTTCACTTTCATGCATTGGAGAAGGAAATGGCAACCCGCTCCAGTGTTCTTGCCTGGAGAATCTCAGGGACGGTGGAGCCTGATGGGCTGCCGTCTATGGGGTTGCACAGAGTCGGACACGACTGAAGTGACTTAGCAGCAGTAGCAGCAGATGTTTTGAAGGGATATTGTTGGATGATTGCAGTTGTAGACAAATTGTACAATGGAGAACTTCTCATGTTATTCTAGTACCATCTAGTGGTGAAAATACTTGCAGAAATTTAAATTTTGTTTGAGAATGAAGACCCATTGGGGAGAAAAGGGCAAAAGTACTATATATATATATATATATATTTTTTTTTTTTTTTCTTAGATATTGATAAAATTGCCATGATATGCTTCAGGTAAATGAGTGCCTGGCACACTATCAATAGAACATGTCTTTGTAGTTTTCTGTCTGTGATATAATGGAAATATTCTGATTTGGCCAATTTTACCCCATTCTTTTTGAGGGGAAAGGAGTACTAAAGTTGAAATCCAAGACCTGGTTGCTAATCACAACTTCATTCCAGATGAGCTTTCTAATCTCAGACATTTAAATGATTACTCAGTATTCTTTTTTTTTTTTTTTTTGTAGAAAGAGGATACAGGACTTATCTTTCAGAGCTGTTTTGTTATAAAGATTAAATAATAATATAAATTTAAAAGTCTTTGTATTTATAAGATGATATTGTTATTATCACTATGACTGAGCACACTTAAGTTATCTTCACACATTGTGTCAGTTTATCAGTTCCACTTACCTACAATTTGGATTCTGCCCTCACTGTTCCACCAAAATTATTTTTGCCAAAAGGTCTCTGCTGGCTTCCAAAGGGCTTCCCTGGTAGTTCAGATAGTAAAGAATCTTCCTGCCATGCAGGAGACCATCAAAATTCCAAGTTATGACGTCTTTTGTCCTAACATTATAAAACTTGTCAGCAGAGTTTCATACAGTTTAAAACTTCTTTCTTGAAATGTTTTCTTTTTTGCTTTTCTTAACATCATACCCTCTTAGTGTTTCTGTCTTTCTGGGAATTTGCTGGATGATCCTTTTCTGTTGGGTCTCTAAATAGGAGAGTTCTCCAGTATTAGGTCCTGGACATTCAATTCTCACTATACTTTTTCATTAGATGTTTATATTCATTTTCATGGCTTCAAGTACAATATAAATTCTGATGACTTCTAAATGTTTGTCTCCAGATCAGCTATCTACTCTGAGGTCTAGATAATTGCATTCAACTATTATGTCATACTTCCACTTGGATGTCTCACAAGAACATCACAGCTGTGAACTGTAAAAAAAAAAAAAAAAAAAAAAAAGCCTAAAAATTGTGAGTTATGTTTTATGTAGGAAGCTTACTGAGAACCAAAGCCTGGGAAAAAGCCTCTCAGATACCTCTGAGAAAGTGTTGAAAAGTGGTAAGAGAGGAGCCAGGATATATAGGAGCTTTGGCTGAAAAAAAAAAAAAAAAGAAAAGCATGTTGTCCAATATAAAAACATTGCTAATTACAAAAAACAAACATCTCAAGTTAATGATTTCAGTGCTTTTCTATATATGGGAAGATGAAAAAGTCTGAATGCCTTGAAATTATTCCTTAGATACGCATCTTAATTTTCCAGGGGCAGTGTCCTGTTTTTTTGTTTTTTTTTTTTTCATTCTGAATTCCCCTAAGGGCATAACTTTGAGGATGGCTGCAATGGCTGATGGCAGGAAACATTCAGTGTTTATGGGAATGGCAGGTAGTATTTATTTTTTATCCACATAGCCAATATATCTACAAAGGATAAATCTGATCCTTATCTGTTTTTCTTCTATCTTAGTAAATGACACTGACATCTACCCATTTACAAAGACATTCTACAGAAATGTAGACTACATATTTTATAATTTCCTTTTACTTATCCCTCACATCAAGCCCTGTGGTTTTTAATTCCAAAATATATCTTCAATATATGTACTTGATTTTAAAAATATTTCTAGATATACAAAGTTGTATTAATAATATATTTTGATTCACGACGCCAACACCAATTTGAATCATTGACCCAATGAAAGAAAGAGAAAGTGTTAGTTGCTCAGTCATACCTGACTCTTTGTGACCCCATGGACTGTAGCCTGCCAGACGCCTATGTCCATGGAATTCTTCAGGCAAGAATACTGGAGTGGGTTGCCATTTCCTTCTCCAGGGGAACTTCCAAACCCAGGGATTGAACCAGGGTCTCCTGCATTATAGGCAGGTTCTTTATGGTCTGAGCCACCTGGGAAGCCTGTTGAAAGAAAGTGAAAGTGTTAGTCACTCAGTTGTGTCCAACTCTTGACATTCATTTATTCATTCATTCACTCGATACTTCTAACAGCTGTGAGCCCAGCACTAAACCTGAGAAAGTTAATAATAATCTATGCAATGCACTATCCTATTTTCTTTCATATCTCTCTCTCTGTCTTTACAGGTGACTGATATCCTGAATAAATCATTTATTATTCTCTTGTTTTTTAAAAAATGCTTTTTGAAATCACATATTATACACATAGACACACACATAAATAATATATTGATCAGTTTAAATTATTTTTTAACTTTATAAAAAGTATCTATTGTGGGTGTGTATATATATGTTTTGCATGTTCAGTTCAGTTTAGCTCAGTCATGTCCGACTATTTGCAACCCCACGGACTGTGGCATACCAGGCTTCCCTGTCCATCATCAGCTCCCGTAGCCTACTCAAACTCATATCCATCATGTTGGTGATGCCATCCAACCATCTCATCCTCTCTCCATCTCATCCAACCATGTTTTGCATATAGCCTTCTGGAATTTTTTGGTCTATTAACATTTTGTTACTAATATTTATTTATATAGTTGTGAGTAGCTGTAGCTCATTAATTTTCAGTGGTCTACAATACTACATTTTATGATTATATACCAATTTATTTATTAATTGTCCTTTCAGTTTTAAAGCTTTTCTTTTTTAATTTTAAAAATGGTATTTTCATGAGTATTTTCATATCTGTCTTTTTGTGGAATCTCTGTGCTATTCTCTATTACCATTGCCATCATCTTAGTCCAAGTTGCCATCACATTTCCTGAACTGCCTTAAAATTTTCCATTTTCCTTTCCTATTTCAATCTATTATTACCACAGAATCAAGAGCAATATTTTTAAAACACAAATTGTATTACATACCTTCCAAAATTCTTTTATTGGTTCTTTTTAAACTTTTAATAAATTCCAAAACACTTAGCATGACTATGAGCTTTCCATTACAAATATGGCTTATGTCTACCTTTGTTTTTTTTTTTTTTAATTTTATTTTATATTTAAACTTTACATAATTGTATTAGTTTTGCAAATATCAAAATGAATCCATCACAGGTATACATGTGCTCCCCATCCCGAACCCCCCTCCCTCCTCCCTCCCCACACCATCCCTCTGGGTCGTCCCAGTGCACCAGCCCCAAGCATCCAGTATCGTGCATTGAACCTGGACTGGCATCTCGTTTCATACATGATATTTTACATGTTTCAATGCCATTCTCCCAAATCTTCCCACCCTCTCCCTCTCCCACAGAGTCCATAAGACTGTTCCATACATCAGCGTCACTTTTGCTGTCTCGTACACAGGGTTATTGTTATCATCTTTCTAAATTCCATATATATGCGTTAGTATACTGTATTGGTGTTTTTCTTCGTGGCTTACTTCACTCTGTATAATAGGCTCCAGTTTCATCCACCTCATTAGAACTGATTCAAATGTATTCTTTTTAATGGCTGAGTAATACTCCATTGTGTATATGTACCACAGCTTTCTTATCCATTCATCTGCTGATGGGCATCTAGGTTGCTTCCATGTCCTGGCTATTATAAACAGTGCTGCGATGAACATCGGGGTACACGTGTCTCTTTCCTTTCTGGTTTCCTCAGTGTGTATGCCCAGCAGTGGGATTGCTGGATCATAAGGCAGTTCTATTTCCAGTTTTTTAAGGAATCTCCACACTGTTCTCCATAGTGGCTGTACTAGTTTGCATTCCCACCAACAGTGTAAGAGGGGTTCCCTTTCCTCCACACCCTCTCCAACATTTATTATTTGTAGACTTTTGGATCGCAGCCATTCTGACTGGTGTGAAATGGTACCTCATAGTGGTCTTGATTTGCATTTCTCTGATAATGAGCGATGTTGAGCATCTTTTCATGTGTTTGTTAGCCATCTGTATGTCTTCTTTGGAGAAATGTTTATTTAGTTCTTTGGCCCATTTTTTGATTGGGTCATTTATTTTTCTGGAGTTGAGCTGTAGGAGTTGCTTGCATATTTTTGAGATTAGTTGTTTGTCAGTTGCTTCATTTACTATTATTTTCTCCCATTCTGAAGGCTGCCTTTTCACCTTGCTGATAGTTTCCTTTGATGTGCAGAAGCTTTTAAGGTTAATTAGGTCCCATTTGTTTATTTTTGCTTTTATTTCCAATATTCTGGGAGGTGGGTCATAGAGGATCCTGCTGTGATGTATGTCAGAGAGTGTTTTGCCTATGTTCTCCTCTAGGAGTTTTATAGTTTCTGGTCTTATGTTTAGATCTTTAATCCATTTTGAGTTTATTTTTGTGTATGGTGTTAGAAAGTGTTCTAGTTTCATTCTTTTAGAAGTGGTTGACCAGTTTTCCCAGCACCACTTGTTAAAGAGATTGTCTTTAATCCATTGTATATTCTTGCCTCCTTTGTCAAAGATAAGGTGTCCATATGTGTGTGGATTTGTCTCTGGGCTTTCTATTTTATTCCATTGATCTATATTTCTGTCTTTGTGCCAGTACCATACTGTCTTGATAACTGTGGCTTTGTAGTAGAGCCTGAAGTCAGGTAGGTTGATTCCTCCAGTTCCATTCTTCTTTCTCAAGATCGCTTTGGCTATTCGAGGCTTTTTGCATTTCGATACAAATTGTGAAATTATTTGTTCTAGCTCTGTGAAGAATACTGTTGGTAGCTTGATAGGGATTGCATTGAATCTATAAATTGCTTTGGGTAGTATACTCATTTTCACTATATTGATTCTTCCAATCCATGAACATGGTATATTTCTCCATCTATTAGTGTCCTCTTTGATTTCTTTCACCAGTGTTTTATAGTTTTCTATATATAGGTCTTTAGTTTCTTTAGGTAGATATATTCCTAAGTATTTTATTCTTTCTGTTGCAATGGTGAATGGGATTGTTTCCTTAATTTCTCTTTCTGTTTTCTCATTATTAGTGTATAGGAATGCAAGGGATTTCTGTGTGTTGATTTTATATCCTGCAACTTTACTGTAGTCATTGATTAGTTCTAGTAATTTTCTGGTGGAGTCTTTAGGGTTTTCTATGTAGAGGATCATGTCATCTGCAAATAGTGAGAGTTTTACTTCTTCTTTTCCAATTTGGATTCCTTTTATTTCTTTTTCTGCTCTGATTGCTGTGGCCAAAACTTCAAAAACTATGTTGAATAGTAATGGTGAAAGTGGACACCCTTGTCTTGTTCCTGACTTTAGAGGAAATGCTTTCAATTTTTCACCATTGAGGATAATGTTTGCTGTGGGTTTGTCATATATAGCTTTTATTATGTTGAGGTATGTTCCTTCTATTCCTGCTTTCTGGAGAGTTTTTATCATAAATGGGTGTTGAATTTTGTCAAAGGCTTTCTCTGCATCTATTGAGATAATCATATGGTTTTTATTTTTCAATTTGTTAATGTGGTGTATTACATTGATTGATTTATGGATATTGAAGAATCCTTGCATCCCTGGGATAAAGCCCACTTGGTCATGGTGTATGATCTTTTTAATGTGTTGTTGGATTCTGGTTGCTAGAATTTTGTTAAGGATTTTTGCATCTATGTTCATCAGTGATATTGGCCTGTAGTTTTCTTTTTTTGTGGCATCTTTGTCAGGTTTTGGTATTAGGGTGATGGTGGCCTCATAGAATGAGTTTGGAAGTTTATCTTCCTCTGCAATTTTCTGGAAGAGTTTGAGCAGGATAGGTGTTAGCTCTTCTCTAAATTTTTGGTAGAATTCAGCTGTGAAGCCATCTGGACCTGGGCTTTTGTTTGCTGGAAGATTTTTGATTACAGTTTCAATTTCTGTGCTTGTGATGGGTCTGTTAAGATTTTCTATTTCTTCCTGGTCCAGTTTTGGAAAGTTGTACTTTTCTAAGAATTTGTCCATTTCTTCCACGTTGTCCATTTTATTGCCATATAATTGTTGATAGTAGTCTCTTATGATCCTTTGTATTTCTGTGTTGTCTGTTGTGATCTCTCCATTTTCATTTCTAATTTTATTGATTTGATTTTTCTCCCTTTGTTTCTTGATGAGTCAGGCTAATGGTTTGTCAGTTTTATTTATCCTTTCAAATAACCAGCTTTTGGTTTTTTTGATTTTTGCTATGGTCTCTTTTGTTTCTTTTGCATTTATTTCTGCTCTAATTTTTAAGATTTCTTTCCTTCTGCTAACCCTGGGGTTCTTCATTTCTTCCTTTTCTAGTTGCTTTAGGTGTAGAGTTAGGTTATTTATTTGACTTTTTTCTTGTTTCTTGAGGTGTGCCTGTATTGCTATGAACTTTCCCCTTAGGACTGCTTTTACCGTGTCCCACAGGTTTTGGGTTGTTGTGTTTTCATTTTCATTCATTTCTATGCAAACTTTGATTTCTTTTTTGATTTCTTCTGTGATGTGTTGGTTATTCAGCAGCGTGTTGTTCAGCCTCCATATGTTGGAATTTTTAATCGTTTTTCTCCTGTAATTGAGATCTAATCTTACTGCATTGTGGTCAGAAAAGATGCTTGGAATGATTTCTATTTTTTTGAATTTACCAAGGCTAGCTTTATGGCCCAGGATGTGATCTGTCCTGGAGAAGGTTCCATGTGCGCTTGAGAAAAAGGTGAAATTCATTGTTTTGGGATGAAATGTCCTATAGATATCAATTAGGTCTAACTGATCTATTGTATCATTTAAAGTTTGTGTTTCCTTGTTAATTTTCTGTTTAGTTGATCTATCCATAGGTGTGAGTGGGGTATTAAAGTCTCCCACTATTATTGTGTTATTGTTAATTTCTCCTTTCATACTTGTTAGCATTTGTCTTACATACTGCGGTGCTCCCGTGTTGGGTGCATATATATTTATAATTGTTATATCTTCTTATTGGATTGATCCTTTGATCATTATGTGGTGACCTTCTTTGTCTCTCTTCACAGCCTTTGTTTTAAAGTCTATTTTATCTGATATGAGTATTGCTACTCCTGCTTTCTTTTGGTCCCTATTTGCATGGAAAATCTTTTTCCAGCCCTTCACTTTCAGTCTGTATGTGTCCCTGTTTTGAGGTGGGTCTCTTGTAGACAACATATGTAGGGGTCTTGTTTTTGTATCCATTCAGCCAGTCTTTGTCTTTTGGTTGGGGCATTCAACCCATTTACGTTTAAGGTAATTACTGATAAGTATGATCCCGTTGCCGTTTACTTTATTGTTTTGGGTTCGAACTTATACACTGTTTTTGTGTTTCCTGTCTAGAGAATATCCTTTAGTATTTGTTGGAGAGCTGGTTTGGTGGTGCAGAATTCTCTCAGCTTTTGCTTGTCTGAAAAGCTTTTGATTTCTCCTTCATACTTGAATGAAATCCTTGCTGGGTACAATAATCTGGGCTGTAGGTTGTTTTCTTTCATCATTTTAAGTATGTCTTGCCATTCCCTCCTGGCTTGAAGAGTTTCTATTGAAAGATCAGCTGTTATCCTTATGGGAATTCCCTTGTGTGTTATTTGTTGTTTTCCCTTGCTGCTTTTAATATTTGTTCTTTGTGTTTGATCTTTGTTAATTTGATTAATATGTGTCTTGGGGTGTTTCACCTTTGGGTTTATCCTGTTTGGGACTCTCTGGGTTTCTTGGACTTGGGTGATTATTTCCTTCCCCATTTTAGGAAGTTTTCAACTATTATCTCCTCAAGTATTTTCTCATGGTCTTTCTTTTGTCTTCTTCTTCTGGGACCCCTATGATTCAATGTTGTAGCGTTTAATATTGTCCTGGAGGTCTCTGAGATTGTCCTCATTTCTTTTAATTCGTTTTTCTTTTATCCTCTCTGATTCATTTATTTCTACCATTCTATCTTCTAATTCACTAATCCTATCTTCTGCCTGTGTTATTCTACTATTTGTTGCCTCCAGAGTGTTTTTAATTTCATTTATTGCATTATTCATTTTATATTGACTGTCTTTTATTTCTTCTAGGTCCTTGTTAAACCTTTCTTGCATCTTCTCAATCTTAGTCTCCAAGCTATTTATCTGTGATTCCATTTTGATTTCAAGATTTTGGATCAATTTCACTATCATTATTCGGAATTCTTTATCAGGTAGATTCCCTATCTCTTCCTCTTTTGTTTGGTTTGGTGGGCTTTTATCCTGTTCCTTTATCTGCTGGGTATTCCTCTGTCTCTTCATCTTGTTTAAATTGCTGAGTTTGGGGTGTCCTTTCTATATTCTGGCAGTTTGTGGAGTTCTCTTTATTGTGGCTTTTCCTCGCTGTGTGTGGGTTTGTACAGGTGGCTTGTCAAGGTTTCCTGGTTAGGGAAGCTTGTGTCAGTGTTCTGGTGGGTGTCCAGTAATGAGTTATGAGATGTCTATAGTTTTGGGGTGACTTTGGGCAGCCTGAATCTTTAAGCTCAGGGCTGTGCTCCTTTGTTGCTGGAGAATTTGCTTGGTATGTCTTGCCCTGGAACTTGTTAGCCCTTGTGTGGTGCTTGGTTTCAGTGTCGGTTTGGAGGCGTTTGATGAGCTCCTGTCAATTAATGTTCCTTGGAGTCAGGAGTTCCCTGGAGTCAGGGTTTGGACTTAAGCCTCCTGCTTCCAGTTATCGGTCTTATTTTTACAGTAGTTTCAAAACTTCTCCTTCTATACAGCACCGTTGATAAAACTTCTACGTTAAAGATGAAAAGTTTCTCTACTGTGAGGGTCACTCAGAGAGGTTCACAGCGTTACATGGAGAAGAGAAGAGGGAGGAGGGAGTTAGAGGTGACCCAAATGAGATGAGGTGGAATCAATAGTGGAGAGAGTGGGGTAGCCAGTAGTTACTTCCTTATATGCACTCCACAACTGGACCACTCAGAGATGTTCACGGAGTTATACAGAGAAGAGAAGAAGGAGGAAGGAGACAGAGGTGGCCAGAGGGATAAAAGGGGGGAATGAAAAGGAGGGAGACAGATCCAGCCACTAATCAGTTCCCTAGGTGTTCTCCACCATCTGGAACACACATAAACTCACAGAGTTGGGTAGAGTAGAGAGGGGTTAGGGAGGAGACACAGGCGACCTGGTGGAGAAAAAGGAGAGTCCAAAGGGAGAGAGAGCAGTCAAGCCAGTAATCTCACTCCGTAGTGAAAATGGGTCCTGAACATTGGGTTCTTAAAGGTACAAAATTGGTAACAAATACATAAAAGCAAAAATTAAAAATCTAGAGTAGAGTTTGGAATTTCAAAAATACGATGTTAAAGAAAAGAAGAAGGAAAAGAAAGAGAAAAAATGAACAAAGAAAAACAAACAATGTCACAAAAATTATTAAGAAAATACAGGTACAAAATTGATAACTAATACCAAAAAGCAAAAATTAAAATCCAGAGTAGAGTTTGTAATTTCAAAATACAATGTTAAAAAAAAAGGAAGAAAAAAAATAAAGAGAGAAAACAAACAAACAAAAACAATGTCACAAAATTATAAAGAAAATACAGGTACAAATTTGATATCAAATGCCAAAAAGCATAAATTAAAAATCTAGAGTAGAGTTTGTAATTTCAGATATACAATGTTATATAAAAGAAGAAGAGAATGAAACAGAAAAAAAAAAAAAAGTCACAGAAATTATAAAAAAAAAACTGTAGGTACAAAATTGATAACATATACCAAAAAGCTAAAATTAAAAAACTAGAGTAGAGTTTGGAATTTCAAAAATACAATGTTAAAGAAAAGAAAAAGAAGAAAAAAAAAAAAACAAGGTCAAAAATTTATAAAATATATATATATGAAATTTGCTGAAGAAGAAAAAATAGGGTCTTTTTTTTTTTTTTTGCAAAGTAATAGGTTATAAAAGTGAAAATTAAAGGAACAAGAGAGGACTTAAAAAAATTTTTTTTTAAAAAAAAAAAGAAAGAATGAATGATCGTAAAAATAGTAAAAATATATCTAGGACTTTCTCTGGTTTTGTTATATGGTGGGTTCAGTTCATTTTTGGTTAGTTCCTTGGTCCGACTTATATTTCTCAAGATCTATAGGCCCCTTCCTATGTAGTCCGTAGTAACCACGGGGTTTTAATCTATTGCCCGTAGCTTCCAAGGTGTTTCCCTCTGTTATAACTTCTTCTGTTTGCTGGTCTCTTCAGTGTCTGGCTTCCGCCCTGACACAAAGTGGATGGTGGGGGAAACTTTTTTTTTTTTTTTTTAGGCTCACTTGTTCAGTCGCACTGTGGGGAGGGAGGGAGGGATGCTGCAAACAAATAACACTGGCGTGCGCTCGCAGTGCCTCAGCCACACTGGGTCTGCCCCCACTCACGGCGCGTGTAGCCTCCCTGCCCACACTGCTCGGGCTCTAGGTTGTTCCGCCGAGAACAATCCGAGGCCGGCCCTGGGCTGCATGTACCTCCCAGGTCCAAGCCGCTCAGGTTCAGGCACTCGGGTAGTCCTCAGAGGCGCAGACTCAGTTGGGCTTGCATTTTGTGCTCTTCCCAGGTCCGCGCAGCTCAGGTGATGAGGTGTTTGGCAAATGCCAATGCTGCGACTTATCGCCTCCCCGCCACTCAGTTATCTGGGTGTAAAACCGGCGCACCTTCTCAGGCAGATGTTGACTGTCCAGACCCCCAAGAAGTTTTAGTTAGCAAAGAGGCCTGCTTACAGTTTTATAGATAATGTCTCTCTGGGGCTGCGATTGTCCCCTTCCGGCTCTGGCTGCCTGTTACCGGAGGGGGAAGATCTGCAGCCGGCTATCTCTGTTCAGTCCTTTGTTCTGTGTGCGGGCCTGGCGGTGTCTTAGGTTGGGGCTGGCTTTTCGCGTGGTAGATATCCCACAGTCTGGCTTGCTAGCCCAAATTATTTCGCTCAGATAGTGCTCAGGGTATTCAGGCCAGATTCTTACTCTAAGCGATGCAGCCCGCGCCGCGCCTCCCTGCCCAGCCCCCGCTTGCTAATGGCGTGTGCAGGCGTCTGCGCTGCTTCTCCACTAGGGGAGTTACCGTAGGGCTCGCAATCTGTGAGTTTTAATTATTTATTTATTTTTTCTCCCTGTTATGTTGCTCTCTGTGCTTCCAAAGCTCGGCACAGATTCAGCAGTGAGAAGGTTTCCTGGTGTTTGGAAACTTCTCTGTTTTTAAGACTCCCTTCCCGGGACGGAACTCCGTCCCTCCCTCTTTTGTCTCTTTTTTTTTTGTCTTTTATATTTTTTCCTACCTCCTTTCGAAGAGTTGGGTTGCTTTTCTAGGTGCCTGATGTCCTCTGCCGGCATTCAGAAGTTGTTTTGTGGAATTTACTCGACGTTTAAATGCTCTTTTGATGAATTTGTGGGGGAGAAAGCGTTCTCCCCGTCCTACTCCTCCGCCATCTTGGCTCCTCCCCTCTTATGTCTACCTTTGAAACCCCATGTTTTGTGGCCATTCTCCATCTTGTTCACTGTGATTTAAGCCTCTTGAACTGCATCAACCTTGACAAACTTTTTTTTCTTCCAACATGTCATTCACTCTCCCCAAAACACTATCTCCTAAGTTCCTTGCATGTCCATCTTCCTTTTATCCTTTAATCCTCAGCTATGTAGAGCCTCCTCACAGAAGAATTCCCAGACCACTCTATGCAAGTATGTTTGTTTTTACTTCTGGGAGAGCAGACACTGTAATTAAATTAAGCCTTGGTTTGATGGTGTGGGGCTTATTATAAACATCTCCATTCTGGGCTTATTGTTTTGAACACTTTCATAGAATGTATCACTATATATATCATCTACCTGTTGTTTTTCTTTTTTCTTTTTTTTTTTTTTTGGGAGGGGGGCTTGCTAATTTGTGTCCAACTCTTTTGCCACTCCATGGACTGTAGCTTGTCAGGCTCCTCTGTCCATGGGATTTCCCAGGCAAGAATACTGTAGTGGGTTGCCATTTCCTTCTCCAAGAGGCTCAGTGGTAAAGAATCCATCTGCCAATGAAGGGGATGTGAGTTTGATTCCTGGGTTGGGAAGATCCTCTGGGGATCTTTAGTCATTCTTTTCTCCACTTGGGTGATGTCTGTCTCCTTGCTAAACTGAATTCCATGAATGCAGGAAATAAATATAAATTATTCACCACTATATACTCAGTCTATTAGTGTGGCTCCAATGAAATGTGCAATAAATTTCTGAAGCAAGGAAATAAATGAATAAATAGTAAATAAAAGTTAATTTGGAGTATGAATATAAATTATGAACATTTGTAGTAGAGGTTTGAAATCAAGACTATTTTTTTAAACCATGATTTTTATTGATTTACTCAAGCTTCACTTAACCATATATATGATTTACTACAGAGATTCAAACATAAAGAATAAAATTTTGTCTCTCAACTATTCTACATCTTTAAAAGGCCAAAGAATAATAGTACAAAATATATAGAATGGGTTATAAGAGATGCCACTGAGTCAGGTTGGTTTGACACCTTTATTTTAAAGCATTAATTTTGATCTATCCATGGTAGACTGAATAGAATGAATTAAGTTAAATGAAGATGGAGAGTCATGTAAAAGGGTTTAAAAATGCAAACATGGAGTCAGCCTTTCAAAGACAGGTCATTAGACAGATCTGCTCATGGTGGAAAGTTTTTGCCTGTGATAAACTCTGTTAAAGGATGCAGTTATATCCCATGAAAGCATTGTATGGTGATGTTTTAAATGTCAGAATGAATTTAGTGGAATTGCATAACTGAAACATCACATAAAAAGCAGGAATCATGTACAATTATTTATGAAAACCTTGTGAATAAGATGATCACCTGACTTTGGCCAATTCACATGCATTTACAAAAAATTGCATAGCTCCAAATTGGAAAGGAAGCTTTTGGGATGGCATGCTTATTTGGTGTGTTAAAGCAATCAGGCCCACAGTAAGGCATTTTTGTCATTCAGAAGTGCTGAAGAGTTGATGAAGAACTAGGACACCCTTGAGATTCTTTTAAGTTTCAACCTTAACATTAATGAAAATTATTACCTGCTTCTTTCCACATTTTGAAATAAGGTAAAAATAGAACCCTCATGGGAATGCTTTTACAAAATATTTTGAAAGTGACTAAGTAGTGTGGAAGTTCATTTGAAAGCAGGAGATTTTGTTGTTTATTTGCAGCCAGGTTTTTCTATATTCCACTTCATATTTCTTACTTTAGTTCATAACTCTTTCTTAAAGTCCTTGTTTCCAAATGTAGATGCCAGGGCAAATCTCATCTTCTTCTCTTACTTTACATTCAACCATACTTTGGTTTAAAAAGACAAAACAAAACTAAAGAAAGAGAACTCTGCAAAGAGCAACTTGGCTTACAGTAGTCATCCACAGAAGAGCCTTTAACTTCCCAACATAACTGTATCTGTTCCTAACCTCTTCTTTCTTTTTCTTATAACAGAACTGGGGGTCTCCTATCTCAAGCTCTCCTTTGTAATCTATTCCTTTTTTGTCTTGTGTTTTCAATCATTTATGTTCTCTCATGTATATTTACACTCTTCTCAGCTAGATTCTTCCCATCAACTTTAAACAGGCTCAAGCAACTCCTACTTAAAACACACTACAACTACACTAAAGTAATGTTCTCTCTTGACCACATAAAACTTTGTTGCTCCCATCTCTTTTATTAAGGTTACTAATGGCCATTTGCCATTCTCATTTCACTTGAGCTTTCCCAGGGATTCCACAAGTCAAACTCCCACGTTCTTGAAATATTCTTTTTGTATTTTGTGACAACTGACTTTCTGATTTTCCTCTTACTTCTCTGGTTTCTCTTTCTCTGTCTCTTTTATAAGCTTATTATCATTGTGTGTTTATTCACTCAGTTATGTCCAACTCTTTGTGACTCCATGGACTGTAGCCCACTGGGCTCCTCTGTCCATGGAGATTCCCCAGGCAAGAATACTGGAGTGGGTTGCCATTCTTTTATCCAGGGATGATGAATAACAAAGACAAAATTATACACCAGAGGTAATTGAAATGAAAATCTCTTGCAGCATTTTGGCTCTGTGATTTAAGCACTTTCTGATTTTGAAATACAGTGGTAGATTTTTTTCAGGTTTTTTTTTTTTTTTTTTTTTAATGACCCACATTTTTGTCAACAATATATGTCATGATTGATCCTTATAAAGGAAAATCACAGCACTTCCCTCTCATGTTAGACCAATGATAGTTCTGAATTTTAAGAAAATGTTCTAAATTTTTATCGTGGCCAGATTAAGACACCTGTGCATATGCACCCATACATAGACACACACAAAGACACACCAGGGAAATATTCAAGCACTAATTTCATTTTTTTTTTAATTTAAATTTATTTATTTTAACTGGAGGCTAATTACTTTACAATATTGTATTGGTTCTGCCATACATCAACATGAATCTGCCACGGGTGTACACATGTTCCCCATCCTGAACCCCCCTCCCACCTCCCTCCCCGTATCATCCCTCCAGGTCATCCCAGTGCACCAGCCCCAAGGATCCTATATCAAACCTGGGCTGGCGATTCGTTACTTATATGATACTATACATGTTTCCTTGCCATTCTCCCAAATCATCCCACCCTCTCCCTCTCCCACAGAGTCCAAAAGACTGTTCTATACATCTGTGTTTCTTTTGCTGTCTCACATACAGGGTTATTGTTACCATCTTTCTAAATTCTATATATATGCATTAGTATACTGTATTGGTGTTTTTCTTTCTGGCTTCAAGCACTAATTTCATATGAAAGAAATTCAGCTCTTTGTTTTTCATTTTGTAGGGAATGACTATTCGTCCTCTTGTTGACTTATTAGATGTAACGAAAAGAGGAGAGACCTCTCCAACTGTGAGTGAACAAATTCTCATTCGGGTAAGATGTCTATATATCATGTATATCATCTTGTTGACTGGAACTAACCCTTGTATATCAGGTCTTTACATGATAGATCTTTCTATACTTTAATTTCTCTAATAAAAGGAGATGTGATTTTCTGAATAGGTATTTGTTATATTGGGCTTCCTAGGTGGCTCAGTGGGTAAAGAATCTGCCTGCAATGCAGGAGATGCAGAAGATGTGTGTTCAGCCCCTGGGTTCGGAAATTCCCCTGGAGGAGGGCATGACAACCCACTCAAGTATTCTTGCCTGGAGAATTCTATGGACTGAGAAGCTTGGTGGGCTGCAGTTCATAGGGTTACAAGGAGTCGGACACGACTGAAGTGACTGAGCACACGTGCATGCACTCATTTGTTATATTGTAACAATCTGCAATTTGAAAATCAATCAATCAGTTCTTTTGGTAAGTGATAAGAACAATGAAGGTCTAAATGTTAGCATTTGCTCTTGAGAGAGTAACAGGTAGGAAAGCTATAGATCCCCAAGTAGCAGGAGGAAATAAACTGCAAGTGAAAGTGAAAGTCACTCAGTCATGTCCAACTCTTTGTGACCCCATAGACTATACAGTTTATGGAATTCTCCAGGCCAGAATACTGGAGTAGTTAGCCTATTCCCTTCTTTAGGAGATCTTCCCAACCCAGATATCGAACCAAAGTCTCCCGCATTGCAGGGAGCCACCAGCTGAGCCACCAAAGAAGCCCAGTGGCAGACATTTCTTCCTTCTCTACACAAAATTAAAAGAGGCTTCTTTTAATTCTGTGTTGAAGACACCTGATTCTGCCTTTAGCAATAACCAATGTATTTTTCTTATGGAAATGCTTTTCTTATGCTATGTTAATGAAACTGCATTTGCTTTGGAATCTGCCTTTCTTCAAAATGGTTCTGCCTAAGACCTTTTCTTTTCTGAAACCTTAGGCTGATAATGACTCAACAAACCAGTATTCATGTCAATTGTTTTATGGTCAGGGGATGACATAGTACCTCCTATCTCAAAAATGCATATTGTGGGGGAGGGGCCTGGTGAAACTCCCTCAGCCTTGAGGCGTCTCTGCTATCTGATTAATAGCTTTCTATGACCTAAATCAAATCCCTTATGATTATACAGTGGAATTGAGAAATAGATTTAAGGGACTAGATCTGATAGAGTGCCTATAAACTATGGACAGAGGTTCATGACATTGTACAGGAGACAGGGATCAAGAACATCCCCATGGAAAAGAAATGCAAAAAAAGCAAAATGGCTGTCTGGGGAGGCCTTACAAATAGCTGTGAAAGAAGAGAAGCTAAAAGCAAAGGAGAAAAGGAAAGATATAAGCAACTGAATGCAGAGTTCCAAAGAATAGCAAGGAGAGATAAGAAAGCCTTCCTCAGCGATTAATGCAAATAGAGGAAAACAACAGAACAGGAAAGACTAGAGATCTCTTCAAGAAAATTAGAGATACCAAGGGAACATTTCATGCAAAGACAGGATCGATAAAGGACAGAAATGCTATGTACCTAACATAAGGAGAAGATATTAAGAAGAGGTGGCAAGAATACACAGAAGTACTGTACAAAAAAGATCGTCATGACTCAGATAATCATGATGGTGTGATCACTCATACTCACCTAGAGCCACACATCGTGGAAGGTGAAGTCAGGTGGGCCTTAGAAAGCATCACTATGAACAAAGCCAGTGGAAGTGATGGAATTCCAGTTGAGGTATTTCAAATCCTGAAAGATGATGCTGTGAAAGTGCTGCACTCAATATGCCAGCAAATTTGGAAAACTCAGTTGTGGCCACAGGACTGGAAAAGGTCAGTTTTCATTCCAATCTCAAAGAAAGGCAATGCCAAATAATGCTCAAACTACCACACAATTGCACTCATCTCACACACTAGTAAAGTAATGCTCAAAATTCTCCAAGCCAGACTTCAGCAATATGTGAACCCTGAACTTCCAGATGTTCAAGCTGGTTTTAGAAAAAGCAGAGGAACCAGAGATCAAATTGCCAACATCTTCTGGATCATGGAAAAAGCAAGAGAGTTCCAGAAAAACATCTATTTCTGCTTTATTGACTATGCCAAAGCCTTTGACTGTGTGGATCACAATAAACTGTGGAAAATTCTGAAAGAGATGGGAATACCAGACCACCTGACCTGCCTCTTGAGAAACCTGTATGCAGGTCAGGAAGAAACAGTTAGAACTGGACATGGAACAACAGACTGTCAAGGCTGTATATTGTCACCCTGCTTATTTAACTTATATGCAGAGTACATCATGAGAAACGCTGGGCTGGAAGAAGCACAAGCTGGAATCGAGATTGCTGGGAGAAATCTCAATAACCTCAGATATGCAAATGACACCACCCTTATGGCAGAAAGTGAAGAGGAACTAAAAAGCCTCTTGATGAAAGTGAAAGAGGAGCGTGAAAAAGTTGGCTTAAAGCTCAACATTCAGAAAACAAAGATCATGGCATCTGGTCTCATCACTTCATGGAAAATAGATGGGGAAACAGTGGAAACAGTGTCTGACCTTATTTTTTTGGGCTCCAAAATCACTGCAGATGGTGACTGCAGCCATGAAATTAAAAGACGTTTACTCCTTTGAAGAAAATTTATGACCAACCTAAATAGCATATTCAAAACCGAGACATTACTTTACCAACAAAGGTCCATCTAGTCAAGGCCATGGTTTTTCCAGTAGTTATGTATGGATGTGAGAGCTGTACTGTGAAGAAAGTTGAGCACCGAAGAATTGATGGTTTTGAACTGTGGTGTTGGAGAAGTCTCTTGAGAGTCCCTTGGACTGCAAGGAGATCCAACCAGCCCATTCTAAAGGATATCAGTCCTGGGTGTTCTTTGGAAGGACTTATGCTGAAGCTGAAACTCCAATACTTTGGCCACCTCATGCAAAGAGTTGACTCACTGGAAAAGACTCTGATGCTGGGAGGGATTGGGGGCAGGAGGAGAAGGGGACGACAGAGGAAGAGATGGCTGGATGGCATCATCGACTCGATGGATATGAGTTTCAGTGAACTCTGGGGGTTGGTGATGGACAGGGAGGCCTGGCATGCTGAATTCATGGGGTCCAAAAGAGTTGGACATGACTGAGAAACTGAACTGTTCTGTTCCTTTCTGGTCTCTATGTCAGAAGCTTTCCCCATCTCGGTTATGCTTTAATAAAACTTTGCTGCACAAATGGCTCCAAGTACTCAAGCCTCATCTGACCCCTGATAGAAATCCTCTCCTCTGGAGGTCACGAAACCTGATGTAACACAAAGATTGCTGCAGCAACCTTTCACTCTGTTACTGTCCAGCTTCCCACATTATCTTAGCAAAGTATTTTAACATTTTGTACACTTGGTTTCCTAATCAGTAAATTTGAATGGCTGTTTACATGATCTGTGAATGCCTATCCAGGTTGAATAACCTATGAATTATGAATATTTTTTTACTGTAAATTATAATTTTAAGTGTTTTGAGTTTGTTTGACATATTAATTCTTAATATTAGACTAAATTATCCAGGAGCTGAGTTGATTTTTTGTTTGATATTATAAAGCAATTGTTTACAAACTGACCTGTGTAATCCTTATGTAGTTGGGAAATTTTTCTTGGGGTATTTTGGCCTTTGGTGGAGTTTTTTATATACCACCAAAGATTGAGAAAGTTAAAAATTTCCATATTCAGATTGAAAAATATACTCTTTGACATACAGTTTCAAAATTACCCAGAATTTAGACATAAATGCTTAATTTCTACATTAGAAGTAAGGAGACGATCAGAGAAATTTAAAGATGTGAACTCTATCACTTGGTTTTGTCTTCTTATAGAAATAGAATTTGGTTTTTTTGCTTATCTTTGGTGGGATTTTATAGAATGTAGCAATAGGAATATTGAAATATAGAGAATGTTAAGAATGCTATCAAAATATTCTTATTTTTATTAATATGGAAAAATTTTGGGAACTTTAGTCAAAGGGAAGGGCTAGTTTGTCTACCTTACCTTTAACTTCAGTATGGCACAGACTGTAATTTTCTGGGATACATTTTCTGCACATATAATAACTTTGTATATGTAAAATACTTGTTTTATCAATAATTATGTGCCTAAGAGGACTTCCCAGTGGCCCTAGTTGTAAATAAACCACCTGCCAATGCAGGAGTCAAAAGAGACATAGATTCAATCCCTGGGGTGGGAAGATCCTCTGAAGAAGGGAATGACAGGCCACTACAGTATTCTTGGCTGGAGATTCCAATTGACAGAGGAGCCTGATGAACTATGGTCCATAGTGTTGCAAAGAGTTGGACACGACTGAAGCGACTTAGCATGCATGCATGTGCCTAAGAAAGTGTACCGATAGGCATGAATAGCTCAACTGATTGCATTCTTCTTTCAAATTTTAATAGGTAATTGCCCAAGTTGTAAAATAAGCATTTGTTGATAATTTTATTATAATCGAAAGACGTTTTAGGTTTTTTTAGGGAAAATCATATTTTTCCTGTGTTATTCTTACCATATGGATGAGTTTTAATGACTGTGTAATATATGTTATATTGATAAAACATAATATAGCCAATTTATAGGACCAAGTCAAATTTTATTTCCTTTTTCAACTTTTTATTTTAAAGATGTCAAGTGTACAGATTTCAAACACTGTTCAATGAATATGTATTTACCCTTTACCTTGACTCTCTGTTGCATTTGCCACATTTGTTTTACCACTCTCTATTTATATTGGTACCTATTATTACTGTCATTTGCTGAATGATTTGAAATTAGGTTGCAGAAGTCCTGATTATTCACTTCTAAATGTTTTAGCATGTATTAACATTTTTAAATAAAAGGACATTCTAGTACAAAATCACAACTGTTTATCAAATTCAGAAAGTTTAGCAATAGCATTACCTAATTTAATTCCATATTCACAATTTTTCCAAATGTCCCAATATTTTATAGTATTTTTCTCCTCATCTAGGATCACGCATTGCATTTAGTTGTCATATCCTTTCAGTTACCTTTAATCTAACACTGTTTTTCAACTTTTTGTTACTTTTCATGACACTGGCATTTTTGAAAAGTTCATGAAGATATTTTGTATCAATAGAATATCACTCAAGTTGGGTTTATTATTTCTTCATAAATATATTCAGTTTATTTTTTGTGAAGTTATGTCAAACTAAACTTTTAATCTTAGCACTTAAAGTCCTTTGTTAACTGCTTTCTTTCCCCACCCTTGATCTACATCTATCCAACCTTCTTTTTTCATAAATCTCTTATAAAGTTCCTTATTTTCTCCCATATATGTTACTCATGATATTCCCATTACAAAGAATGATTTACTTTTTCCATATGTAACCCCATTTCTTCTAGGGCAAGCTCACACTGCGCATTTTCATATAAGTCTTCTCTAAATTCATCTTTTTCTATTTCTTTCCTAAATATTCCTTTTCTTGCTGCATTTATACATATACACATACCAAGTTTAAACTGAATTATCATGCATGTGCTTTTATCTTTCCTCTCCAGTTTTGTTCTATATCCTTCAGAAGCAAGAAATATGCCTTTTACATCTTTTATTTCTTTCACTTTACTAGACCTAGACTTTGGTAATTTAATGAATTTATCATATAATACTGATTAATATGTGCATTTTCAATTTTAAATGGAATGTCTCTAATGCTTATGCTAGAATTATTGCAAGCATTCTTATTTATAAATATAGATGCTCCTTTTTATGCTTACCCTGAAAAGAGTTTAGGATTAAAAAATCAAGCAACTCGGATGAAATCAACAATTTTGAAGATGGTGTTGAGAGATCTTTTTATTTAGCATTAACTAACCAAGTTCCTCATGTATACTATATATTTAGACATATATTTTGTTTTATTTCAGTTCTTTGATCATTTGCTGGCTGGCGTAGAAGATATATCAGGACACTGGGGACAATATTACTGGAAAGACAAGTGAGGATTTGCCAAAAGTATGCTTGTATACATGCAAAGAAAAATGCAAATGAACCTGTATATCTTTTTGTATGTTTCTGTTGGGAATAGTTGAGATTTACTCATTCACATGTTTAAAAAATGATGACAGCTAAAGAAACAAAGATCTTTCTTTTTCTTATCATGAAGGATATGACCAACCCTAAGTTCAGACCCTAAAACTAAATAGTGTGCCATAAAATTCTTAGACCTTCCTGGGGTGGGGGGGTATTATACACAGTTCCAGAGAAAGTGATTTTACATCAAATCATGTTACTATCCTAAATAAAGTCTCTAATATCTTGTCACTTGAAACTTATCCAATTTTTTTACCTCAGTTTACAATTATAACTACTGTTAGCTTCCTTCCACATCTCATTCTATTCTCTCTGCCATATATCATACTGTAGTCATGTCTTTACTAACACAGTAAGTTCAGTATATTGTTACCTTAAAGCCTTTGTGTAATGTTCCTGTTGCCTGAAATTCTCTTCTACTTGATCTTTGCATGCCTAGTAACTTCCTGTCATTTAAGCCTTGGCTAAAATTTCATTTCCTCAAAGAGTTATTCCCTTAATATTCATTCTCTATTATATCATAATTATCTGATATTTTAATGTTTTTTCCTTTATTAAATGATATTTTATTTTAATCTTAAAAATATAATTCATATAAAATATATCATTCTTATATGTTTCTCTCAAACTAAAATATAAGTGGCAACAGGACAGAGACCTTGTTTGCATTGTTAAGTTCTGTAACTGCAGCACTTAAAAAAGTTCCTTCTACATAATAGGTGTGCATGTGTGCATGTTAAGTCGCTTCAGTCCTGTCCAACTCTTTGCTACCCTATGGACTGTAGCCCGCCAGGCTCCTCTGTCCATGGGATTCTTCAGGAAAGAATACTGGAGTGGGCTGCTGTGCCCTCCGCCAGGGTATCTTCCTGACCCATGGGGTCAAACCCATATCTCTTATGTTTCCTGCATTGGCAGGAAGGTTCTTTACTTCTAGTGCCACCTGGGAAACACTACATAATAGGTACCAGATAAATATTTTAAAATAAAGAAGTGAATGACTGAGTGAATTATAAAAGGGATACTTTTAATGCTGATATTAAATCTAGTCTGAGATTTTAAATCCAAATGTTTAAACTATTCTAAATTAAGACCTATTCGTAATACCCTGGTAGCAACACATATTAAAATTTGCTGATTCAGCTTAGATTCCTTGCAGGAGCTGTGTTAAAAAACGAAATACAGTTTTAGCAGCCAACACTTGACACAAGCAGTAGGGTCAATACTTTGTCGATATCCTTTTATGCCACATTACAGGAGAGATGGTTTCTATAGTGAAGTTAAGATCAGAGAACCAAGAGAAATTTTGCTAGTGTTCATCCTCAAAGAAAGTCATTTTAAACTGATAAGGAAATATTAATTTACCCTTCTTATAAATGCAACGGATCTAACAAAAATCATTTTTTCCATGTTTGATTTGGATGAATGTTTTTGATCATAGAGAAAGGATGTAAACCATGATAAACCATGACTGGGACTTGTTTGTGTGTGTTAGTCCCTCAGTCATGTCTGTCTCCTTGCGACCCCATGGACTGTAGCCCACCAGGCTCCTCTGTCCATGGGAATTCTCCAGGCAAGAATACTGAAGTGGATTGCTGTTCCCTTTTCCAGGGGATCTTCCTGACCCAGGGATCAAATCTGGATCTCCCGCACTGGAGGTAGATTCTTTACCATATGAGCCGCCAGGGAAGCCCCTACACTTACTGTCTTGCCCTTTCTAATAATTCAAACAGCCTAGAACATTTTTTTTTTTTTACAATAAACAGTTAGAGCTAATTACCTGGCTCTCTGTTTAATTATGTTCCGTGTGGTTTTATACAGTGACTTTTGTTGGCAGAAGAGCTACACACACACTTCGAAGACTTTATAATTGGGGTCATCTCCTTTCCTTCTCCCTTTGCTTTCACCTGTTGTACATAAATATCCTCCTCCTCTAAAGTAGAACCTCTACCATGCACCATAAATTTCTGGGTCCAATTTTTTCATTGGCAAAAATTGCTATTTAACATTCTAAAGTTTTGTTTTTCTGATATTGCCATCTACTGTCTTCCTGAGCAAATTTCGTGTTGATGGCTTGAGCCTAGAGTCAAGGTGGCTTTAAATTCCTGGAGCATCAGAAAGTGACTTTAACGTATGTAAACATTAAAAAGAAGTAGAAAATAATAATAATAATACTAAAAATAAAAAATAAAATTAAAAAGTAGACCTCAGAAAAGTATTCAAGATTGCAGTGAATTTTTTTTTTAGTATGAACTTATTGCCTATAAATCTATATTTAGCTGGTATTTTCACTCAGGTGTTGTGAAACTGTAGTTTAACATGGTTTATTTTTCATTTTGTGACTTTAAATTCAGGTTCCTTAAGCAAATATTTAACTCTGGTGTTCAATTCCTTTTCCCATTCATTGAAATAAACTGTATTTCAGCCGCCTTCTCTGAAATATAGACCCTATGTTGCCAATACTTCTGTCTTTGGTGTAAATATTTTTTCTTCATAAGTCTATATTTCCCTTGGCTTGATTGATGTTAGTGGGATAAATCTAAAGCTGCAATTTACTAATAAAGACATTTGAAATTAGAATTTCTTATGTTTTTTTTTTTTTTTTTGGTCTTCTCTTTACATCATAGAATGGTTTTTCCATTTAAACAAGTTACATATGAAATAGGCAGGGGGTCGACCAGTTCTGGGACCTTCTAACTATAGTATAAAAATTCCTGAAAAAAAAAAGGCACTAATTTCCTGGAATTTTTATTTTATTTACTTCTTGGACAGATTGGAGTATTTGAACAGCAAGTATCTGCAGAAGATTTTGCTCAGAGAATATGATCAGGCCAGATCAAGCATTGTGCTTCTTTATGAAAAGCTTGAAAGAAAACATGCCATTGAGCTAGCAGAAGCAGGCCAGTTAGTACACACACCATCTAGTACATCTTTGCTGTAAGTGTGTTCATGTGTGCAGTGCATGCATGTGTTTATGCATGTGTGCAGTGCATGCCTGTATTTATGCATGTGGTGTCTGTGTTTTCATTAGTTTAGTGAAATATCACACAAAAATTACAGAATTATTTAAAGTTCTATCCTTTTAAAGTACAATCTTCTTTCCTTGCATCACTTCCTGGGAAATATGAAGAAGAACTTAGATGAAACTGAGGATGTTTGAGTAGCATAGGCTGCATTGTTTAGCAAACAGTGGTGAATAAAGCTTAATGGAATAAATTGTCTATGAAACTTCAGCTTCTAAGAGTTTAGAAATGTTGTCTATCTTTAAGAAATACATGTTTGCATTTTTATTTCATTTAAAGACTCATGTTGGGTAAAATTTACCATTAGCTTTTGTTGATTAAGGACTGAACTGAGTGTTAAAAGGTATTTAATTTTTCTTTTTTACTTTGCTGAAGAGAATAAATAGAGAAAAATATAATTTGGAGATTTATTTGCTGTAGGTCTTTAGGCAATTGTTAGGAGAGAATAGATAGATCTTGAAAAGGGAAAATAAAACATAGGAAAAGAAATAAGGAAAGAAAACTATGTTACTATGAATAATTATTAACTGTATTTGGTGTTTGAATAGGAATTGATGTTTTCCTGCATCATGAAATTTTGAGGATGGAGGAGGTTCTTTTATTAATTTTTTATAGATCTTTAAGATCCTTCAAGAATAATTTGTTTTAACAGGTATGAGGCAACTGTAGTTGTATATTTAGTCTAAGACAAAAGGATTAACTACCTTACCCTAAGGCCCATCATTCATAATCAGCAAGTGCAGATTTGACAGGAATGTATTTCATCAGTGGATAGCTCACTTCTCTATTTTACATTCAGAAGTTGAGGCCTCAATATTTAGCCATTGTTTAATAGTAATTGGCTAGAACACTATTATAGCCCTTAGATATACATGGTATGTACTGACATGGAACTATATCCAGGACATAATATTGATTAGAATTAGAATACTGAGAAATAAAAGTGTAGCATGATTACTTTTATAGAAAATATAATTTATATACCTGTATCTGTATGTGTGCATAAATAGTCTAAAAATGTGTACACCAAGAGTTAATTGTAGTTTTCCCTAAGTAATGAAATTGTTTAATTTTTGTGTTATTCTTTATATTGTTGTATATTTTTGGTTATGCATACATTAATTTTAGGGAAAAAAAACCTTAAATCCATTGAGGAAAGGAAATAGACAAAATCAAAAGCAAAACAGAACTTAAGGAAAAAAAAAAGATCCCAAACTCCACAGTGTAAGAATGGGAGTCCTCTTGGTTCCAAGCAGTTGACCAAAGTTAAGCAATGTTTTTCTCAACAATAAGTTAGCAAATAAACACTGGAATAGGATATCAAAATATAGTACAAAATAATTTTTGTTTTAAGAGATTATTAATTAGAATATAACAATTTTTTTTATTGTTGACTTTATGACTTGACTTTTTGAAGTGAACAGCACCAGATGACCTACTGAAGTATTTTCTGCTATAAAGTATTACTGATATTGTCTCAGCTGAATCTTCTATATCAAGTAGAGGTGGCTGGCTACAGGGAGGGAAAGGTAGATGGATAATAATTTTTATGCCATAAACTCTTGAATAGATCAGGCTTTGGACGTATTTAGGAATATTAACATTTTTCTTTTAAGCCAGGTACAAATAACCAAAATACAATTAAGAGCTAAACATAAATTTGATGTATTTGAATAGTATACATAGCAATTCTGATTAATTTAGGACTCTAAGTGTGAATTCTACTTTATGTAAATCTCACAAATAGACTCACATCATTGTCTGAAATGACCTCAGAAATACTGACATTTCCCTTTGAAATAGAAATATAAATCTGGCATTAATATTAGGATAAGAAGTATGCAAACTAGTAATTTATAAGTCTTTAATAAATATATTTCAGAATTTGAATGGAGACTAAAGCTTCAATTGCATAATTGTTATAAAAATATTATGTTTGTTTATATAGGAGAAGTCAACTCAGTTACTGTTAGATGGTAGCATACTTTAAAATTTCAAGCCACTTCATACCCATTAGAATGGCTGTTAAAAAAAAAAAAAAAAACAGAAAATATCAAGTATTGGACAGAAAACAACATGTGTTGGCCAGATTGTCCTGGGATTGGCACCCTGTTGGGGATATAAATGGTTGCAGCCTCTGTGGAAGATGATACAGTGATTCTTTCAAGAAATTTAAACATAGAATTACCATATGATCTAGCAATTCCACTTCTGGGTATTTACCCAAAAGAAGTGAAAGCAGAGACTTGAACAGATATTTGTACACCTTTGTTCATAACAGCATTACTTACAATAGGCAGAATGTGGAAGTGACCTAAGTGGCCGTTGATGAATGAATACACAAATTGTGGTAAATATATTATACACACACACACACACACACACACATCTTTTAGTATTTGAACTAGCTCAACTATAATTTCATCACCTTCACTAGTTTTGTTCATAGTAATACGTCCTAAGGGCCATTTGACTTTGCACTCCAGGATGTCTGACTCTAGGTGAGTGATCACACCATCATGGTTTTCTGTGTCATTCAGATCTTTTTTGTATAGTTCTTCTGTATATTCTCACCATCTCTTCTTAATATCTTCTGCTTCTGTTAGGTCCATACCATTTCTGTCCTTTATCGAGCCCATCTTTGCATGAAATATTACCTTGGTATCTCTAATTTTCTTAAAAAGAACTCTGTTTTACCCATTCTATTGTTTTCCTCTATTGCTTTACATTGATCACTTAAGGAAGGCTTTCTTATCTCTCCTTGCTATTCTTTGGAACTCTGCATTCAGATGGGTATATATTTTCTTTTCTCCTTTGCCTTTAGCTTCTCTTCTTTTCTCAGCTATTTGTAGGGCCTGCCTCCTCAGACACCCATTTTGTCTTTTTGCATTTCTTTGTCTTGGGGAAGGTTTTGATCACTGTCTCCTGTACAATGTCATTAACCTCTGTCCATAATTCTTCAGGTACTCTGTCTATCAGATCTAATCTCTTGAATCTATTTGTCACTTCCACTGTATAATCATAAGGGATTTGATTTAGGTCCTACCTGAATGATCTAGTGGTTTTCCTTACTTCCTACAATTTCAGTCTGAATTTGGCAATAGTTAACGATCTGAGCCACAGTCAGCTCCCAGTCTTGGTTTGCTGACATGAAGAGCTTCTCCATTTTCAGCTCAGTTCAGTTGAATTCAGTCACTCAGTCGTGTCTGACACTGTGACCCCATGGACTGCAGCACGCCAGGCTTCCCTGTCCATCACCAATCCCCAGAGCTTACTCAAACTCATATGCATCGAGTCAGTGAAGCCATCCAACCATCTCATCCTCTGTCCATCCCTTCCCCTTCTGCCTTCAGTCTTTCCCAGCACCAGAGTCTTTTCCAATAAGTCAGTTCTTCCCATCAGGTGGCCAAAGTATTGGAGCTTTAGCTTCAGCATTCAGTCCTTCCAATGAATATTCAGGACTGATTTCCTTTAGGATTTTCTAGTTGGATATCCTTGCAGACCAAGGGACTCTCAAGAGTCTTCTCCAACACCACAGTTCAAAAGCATCAATTCTTCAGTGCTCAGCTCTCTATATGTTCCAACTCTCACATCCATACATGACTACTGGAAAAAAAACAGCTTTGACTAGACAAACCTTTGTCAGCAAGGTAACATCTCTGCTCTTTAATACTCTAAGTTTGTCATAGATTTTCTTCCAAGCAGCAATCTTTTTTAGTTTCATGACTGCAGTCACAATCTGCAGTAATTATGGAGCCCAAGAAAATAAAGTCTGTCACTGTTTCCATTGTTTCCCCATCTATTTGCCAGGAAGTGATGGGACTGGATGCCATAAGTTTAGTTTTTTGAATGTTAAGTTTTATGCCAGCATTTTCACTCTCCTCTTTCACCTTCTTCAAGAGTCTCTTAAGTTCCTCTTCACTTTCTGGCTTAAGAATGGTGTCATTTGCATATCTGAGGCTATTTATATTCCTCCCAGTGATCTTGATTCCAGCTTGTGCTTCATCCAAGCCTGGCATTTCACACGATATATTCTTCATGTAAGTTAAATAAGCAAGGTGACAATAGAGCCTTGATGTACTCCTTTCCCAATTTGGAACCAGTCTGTTGTCCCATGTCCGGTTATAAAAGTTGATCCTTGACCTCCATATAGATTTCTCATGAGGCAGGTAAGGTGGTCTGCTATTCCCATCTATTTAAGAATTTTCCACAGTTTGTTTTTATCAGTACAATGAAAGGATTTGGCATAGTCAATAAAGCAGAAATAGATGTTTTTATGGAATTATCTTGCTTTTTCTATGATCCATTGGATGTTGACAACTTGATCTCTGGTTCCTCTGCCTTTCTTAAATCCAGCTTGAACATCTGGAAGTTTTTGGTTCATGTACTGTTGAAGACTAGCTTGGAGAATTTTAAGTATTATTTTGCTAGAGTGTGAGATGAGCACAATTGTGTGGTAGCTTGAACAAACTTTGACATTGCCTTTCTTTGGGATTGAAGTGAAAACTGACCTTTTCCAGTCCTATGGCCACTGCTGAGTTTTCCAAATGTGCTGGCATATTGAGTGCAGCAGTTTAAAAGCATCATCTTTTAGGATTTGAAATAGCTCAACTGGAATTCCATCATCTCCACTAGCTTTGTTCGTAGTGACACTTCCTGAGGCCCACTTGACTTTGCGCTCCAGGATGTCTGGCTCTAGGTGAGTGATTTCACCATCGTGGTTATCTGTGTCATTAAGAACTTTTTTGTGTAGTTCTGTGTATTCTTGCCATCTGTTCTTAATATTTCTTCATTTCTGCTATAAGGTTGGTGTCATCTGCATATCTGAGGTTAGAATATAATCAATAGGATTTCAGCATTAACCATTTGGTGATGTCCAAGTTTTCTCTTGTGTTGTTGGAAGAGAGTATTTTCTATGACCAGTGTGTTCTCTTGGCAAAATCCTTTTAGCCTTTGACCTGTTTCATTTTGTATTCCAGGCCAAACTTTCCTGTTACTCCAGGTATCTCTTGACGTCCTACTTTTGCATTCCAGTCCACTATGATGAAAAGGACACCTTTTTTGGTGTTGGTTCTAGAAGGTCTTGTAGGTCATCATAGGGCTGTTAGCTTTTTTAACATTAGTGTTTGGGGCATAGTCTTGGATTATGGTGATATTGAATGGTTTGCCTGGAAATGAACAGGGATCATTCTGTCATTCTTGAGATTGCAACCAAGTACTGCATCTCAGAATCTTTTGTTGACTATGAAGGCTACTCCATTTCCTCTAAGGGATTCTTGCCCACAATAGTATATATAATGGTCATCTGAATTAAATTTGCCCATTCTGGTCCACTGTAATTCACTGATTCCTAAAATATCAGTGTTCAGTCTTGCCATCTCCTGTTTGACCACTTCCAATTTATCTTTATTCATGACCTAACATTGCAGGTTCCTATGCGATATTGTTCTTTACATCATAGAACTTTACTTCCATCACCAGTCACCTTCACAACTGGGATGGTTTTTGCTTTGGTCCCATGTTTTCATTCTTCCTGGAGTTATTTCTCCACTCTTCAGTTCAGTTCATTCACTCAGTCGTGTCTCACTCTTTGCAACCCCATGGACTGCAGCATGTCAGGCTTCCTTGTCCATTACCAACTCCCAGAGCTTGCTCAAAATCATGTCCATCGAGTCGGTCATACCATCCACCCATTTCATCCTCTGTTGTCCCCTTCACTCCCCCTTCAACCTTTCCCAGTATCAGGATCTTTTCCAGTGAGTCAGTTCTTCACATCAGATAGCCAAAGTATTGAAGTTTCAGCCTCAGCATCAGTGCTTCCAATGAATATTCAGGATTGATTTCCTTTAGGATTGACTGGTTTGATCTCCTTGTAGTCCAAGGGACTCTCAAGAGTCTTCTCCAACACCACAGTCCAAAAGCATCAATTTTTCAGTACTCAGCTTTTTTTTTATAGTCCAGCTCTCACATCCATACATGACTACTTGACAAACCATAGCTTTCCAGTAGTAAATTGGCCACCTACCCACTTGGGGAGTTCATCTTTTAGTGTCATATATTTTTGGCTTTTCATACTGTTCATGGGGTTCCCAAGGTAAGAATATCGAAGTGCTTTGCCATTCCCTTCTCCAGTGGACCACATTTTGTAAGAATTCTCCACCATGACCTGTCTGTCTTGGGTGGCTCTACACGATATGGCTCATATTTCATTGAGTTAGACAAGGCTGTGATCCATGTGATCAGTTTGGTTATTTTTTTGTGATTGTGATTTTCATTCTATCTGTCCTCTGAATGGATAAGGATAAGAGGCTTGTAGAAGCTTCCAGATGGGATGGACTGATGTGGGGAAATCTGGGTCTTGTTCTGATGGGCGAGACCATGCTCAGTAAATCTTTAATTCAATTTTCTGTTGATGGACAGGGCTGTGTTCCCTCCTATTGTTTGGCCTGAGGCAAAACTGTGGTAGGGGTAATAGCGATATCCTTCAAAGAACTTATGCCATCATTGTTATATTCAGTGCCCCTGACCCCATGGCAGGCCTCTGTTGACCCATGCCACCACTGGAGACTCCTGCACACTCATAGGCAAGCCACACTCAATCTCTGAGGTCACTGTTTCTTTCTCCTGGGCCCTGGTGTGAACAAGGTTTTGTTTGTGTCCTCCAAGAGTCTGTTTCCCCAGTGCTGTAGAAGTTCTGTATCAAATCCCACTGGCCTTCAAAGACAAATTCCCTGTGACTTCTCATCCCTTTGTCAGATCCCCAGGTTGGGAAATCTGTTGTGTGTCCTAGTACTTTTATAACAGTGAGAGAGCTTCTTTGATATAATTGTTTTCCAGTTTGTGGGCCATCTGCTCAATGGTTCTATGGTGAGGCTAATGGCGACCTTCTCCAGAGGACTTATTCCATATGCTATGCCTCCCAGGCCTGCTGCAGCCAGAGATTCCACCCTTGTGACAGGCCACTGCTGATCCATGTCCCTGCAGGAGACACTGACACACTCAAAGGCAGGTCTGGCTCAGTCTCTATGGGGTCTACAGTTCCTGATGTGCACAAGGTTTTGTTTGTGCCCTCCAAGTGTTTCGGGCAAATATGGGGTTCTATTCTAAATGCAATTTTGTCCCTTCTACAGTCTTGTTGGGGCTTCTCCTTTGCTCTTGGACATGGGGTATCTTTTTTTGGTGTGGTCCAACAATCTCCTGTCCATAATTATTCAGCAGTGATTCTGGAGTTCTCACAGAAGATGAGCGCACATCCCTCTACACCATCATGGGTACCTAAAATAGGCAAATTCATAGACAGAAAGTAGAATGGTGGTTCCAAGAGCTAGAGAAAGGTGGGAATCAGGAGTTATTGTTTAATGGGTACAGACTGTCAGCTGGGAAAGATGAAAAAGTTCAAATGATAAATGGTGGTGATTGTTGTAAGAGCTGTGAATATATTTAATGCTACTGAACTACTTAAAATGGAAATTAAAAAAAAGCCTCAAAGCCATTTGAAATGCTACTGTGAAACGGCATAATTCTAATGGCTAGCCTCAGTTATCATAATTAAATTGATCTGCAGTTTTCCTTGAATAATGAGTGAATAAGCACTTTATTAAAGTCATTTTGAAGAATCACTGTCAGCAATTTATACATACTTGTTTGGTTGTGTATAGAGTGAACATGGGTATGGATTATAAAAATTTTAGTACTCACAAACAGAACTGTCCTTTGAAATATTTTTAGCCTGATATTGAGATAAACTGACTTAGAAGTAGAAAGTCCCTGAATGTCTGAATTTGCTACCCTTAAAGTTCAGATTTCTTCTTTTCAGTGAGTCTCCCTCTCCATCCCAGCCTCAATTAGTCTTTCAGACCATCTTTGTAATGCATGTATTGGTATTTTAGCTTTTATGAATGCATTTATGAAAATGTATTTATATGGTGATTGCCTATAATGAATCCAGGTATCTTTTTTCAGCCGCCGTCATGGAACAGCCAAGTCAGTCCCATCCCCAGCACCTCAGGATCAAGACATTATGGACAATATTCAAGATCTACTGGCTACAAACCTTTATAGGGTCAGGAGAATGGTAAGATTGTTATTCAGTATATACTACTTTATTCATCACAGAAATGGAATAAATCTATATACACTTTGTTTTATAATTTCAAATGAACTTTCCCCCCATATATGTCACAGAAATGTTAGCAGGGTAAATAAAATGACAAATCAGTGTTTCAGTCACTCAAACTTGTTACTCATAGGAAAGTCCTATAACATTTTCTATTTAATTGCCAGTTTTTTTAAGGAAACTCCATACTTCTTCCATAGTGGCTGTATCAACTTACAGTCCCATCAGCAGTGCAAGAAGGTTCCCTTTTCTCCACACTGACTCCAGCACTTGTTGTTTGTGGATTTTTTTGAGGATGGCCATTCAGACCATTGTGAACTGTTACCTCATTGTAATTTTGATTTGCATTTCTCTAATAATGAGTGATATTGAGCATCTCTTCATGTGTTTATTAGCCATCTGTGTGTCTTTTTTGGAGAAATCTGTTTAGGTCTTTTGCCCACTTCTTGATTGGGTTGTTTGTTTTTCTCATATTCAGTTGTATGAGCTGTGTGTGTATTTTGTAAATTAATCTTTCATCAGTTGTTTCATTTGCTATTATTTTCCCCCATTCTGAGGGTTGTCATTTCACCTTGTGTATAGTTTCTTTTGCTGTGCAAAAGTTTTTAAATTTAATTAGGTCCCACTTGTTTATTTTTGTTTTTATTTCCATTTCTCTAGGAGGTGGGTCATAAAAGATCTTGCTATGCTTTATGTCATACAGTGTTCTGCCTATATTTTCTTCTAAGGGTTTTATAGTTTCTGGTCTTACATTTAGTTATTTAATCCATTTTGAGTTTATCCTTGTGTATGGTGTAAGAAAATGTTCTAATTTCAGTCGTTTACACATAGTTATCTGGTTCTCCCAGCACCACTTATTGAAAGCAAAGAAGTGTTAGTTGATCATTTGTGTCTGACTCTTTGCAATCACACAAACTGTAGTCCACCAGGCTCCTCTATCCATGGAATTCTCCAGGAAAGAATACTGGAGTGGTTTGCCATTACTTACCTGATTTCATACAACACTACAGTGCTACAGGCATCAAGACACTGGCACAAAAACAGAATTATAGACCAATGGAACAAGATGGAAAACACAGAGACAAACCCATACACCTACGGGCACATTATCTTTGTATATTATTGCCTCCTTTGTCAAAGATAAAGTTCCCATAGGTGTGTGGATTTATCTCTGGGTTTTCTATCTTGATCCATTGATCTATACTTATGTTTTTGTGCCAGTACCATACTGTCTTGATGACTGTTTCTTTGTAGTATAGTCTGAAATCAACTAAGTTGATTCCTCCAGCTCCATTCCTCTTTCTCAAGATATTCGAGGTCTTTTGTGTTTCCATTCAAATTGTGAAATTGTTTTGTTCTAGTTCTGTGAAAAATGCCATTGGTAATTTGATAGGGATTGCATTGAATCTGTAGATTTTATTTGGTAGTATAGTCATTTTCACAGTATGGATCCTTCCAACCCAGGACCATGAAATATCCCTCCATCTGTTTTGTTGTCTTTGATTTCTTTGATTAATATCTTATAGTTTTCTATATGCAACTCTTTTGTCTCCTTAGATAGGTTTATTCCTAGGTATTATATTATTTTTGTTGCAATGGTATATTTATACCTTTATATCCTTTCATTTTGCTGAAATATGAAAATTTCTTCCAGTGCCCACGTCTGATCAGGCAACTCATCCAGCTAACTCACTCAGTGCTGAAGTCCTACCTTCACTCCCTGACTGACAGCAGAATCCTGTCGTCAATTCTGACATACCGTGGAGCACTACTAGGAGTCAATATTTGACTACAGATGTTCATTTCATTTTGAAGTACTCATTTCAGTTTGAAGAACCATTCATTTCCATTTGAAGGACTCCCATTAGCACTTCTTATAGACCAGGTCTGATGGTGACAAACTCCAATTTTTGTTTATTTTAGAAAGATATTTATCTCTCCTCTTTTTGAAGAACAGTTTTGTCATTTACAGTATATGTATTTTGTGGTTATTTTCCTTTCAATACTTTGATTTATTATTCCACTTTCTCCTGGCCTGCAAGATTTTTGCAGAGAAAAATGTATATATACTATTAGTGGCTTTCCTAAATTTGTGATGTGTCATTTTTCTCATGTTATTTTAAAAATTCTCTCTTTGTTTTTGACAATTTAATAATAATGTTTCTTATATAGACCTTTTCAGGTTTAACATATTTGGGGGTTCATCTGAATATGAATGTCCATTATCTCTCAATATTTATATATTTCAGCCATTATTTTATCTTACAATAGCTTATTTTATTAAGCTTTTATCCCTTTTCTTATTTACTTCTGGTACTCCTATTGTGCATATATTGATTTACTTGATGGTTTCTGAAAGTCTCATAGGCTTTCTTCATTATTTTTCCTCTTGTTCCTCTGATTATGTAATTTGAAATGAATTGGGTTCAAGTTCACGATTTTTTTTTTTTTTTTTGCTTGAATGAAATTGATATATGAAGCTTGGTATTGAAATTTTCTCTTCAGTAATTATTCAGCTCTTGGATTTCTGTATCCAACCCCCCCAGAAAAGGCTATTATTGAACCACGCAGAGACGCTGGTATTCTTGGTTTCCGGAGGAGAGGAATTCAATCCAGGGCCAGAAACGAGGCTTGATCGCTCAGAGCTTTTGTGGAAGAAAGTTTTATTAAAGTATAAATGAGATAGAGAAAGCTGACATAGGCATCAGAAGGGGGCAGAAAGAGTACCCCTTGCTAGTGTTAGCAATGGAATTATATACTCTCTACTCCCATAATTTACATTTTAAGATAACAGGATTAGCCAGAAGGTTTTTTTCCAGAGACTGTCCTCAAGCAGGATACATTATTGTTATACAGTCCTAAGGAATGTAGAGGGGGGAAAAAAAAAGTTTGTCCTTTCTTCTTCGTTGAGAAGTCCAGACCCCTCTCTCCTTGGGGACCCCTAGACTTCTTATCAACCTACCTAAGAAATAACTCTCTCATACTCCCTTCTCTTTTAGGAGAATTATGTTGCCAAGGGAAAGGGGGATCATTCTCATTCCATAACTGCTTCTGAGCTGATAAGGGGCATTGTCCCTAAATTGGTGAGGCAACATATTCTCCTAACCCTCATATTGAGGGTCTCTGATCCAGGGGCCCCAAGTAATAGTTGGAGGAGGGTGTGGCACTCATAGGAGCTTGGACAACCATTTGTAACTTAAAAGTTTTTAGACGGTTAGAAAACTCCATTATACAGTTACAGATGTAAGGCAAAATAGTCATTAAACCAAGTTAAAATCAAAATGAAAAGTCACATTATGTCCATAGTTACATCAGTCCATCTTAAGGTTGTTAGATGTCATCAGTTTAAGAAAAGGCATCACATGTGATTGTTGTCAAAGATATTTGCAGACTTGGAGAAAGTCTTTTCCTTGAAGTGGAGATGTCCACCACAGGAAGCCTTCCACTGATGAAGAGGGGAGTGCTCCACAGACCCAGCAGTTAGACCGATTGTGGAATGCAGTGTAGGAGTGAGCCCAGGACAAGAAGGCATTGTCTTAAGGATCAAATGGCAGACTCAGGATTTTTGGAGTCAGCAGAAGTAGGCTCACATAGATTATCAGGCCCATCTGAAAAGTACAAAGTCAGAGCACAGAAAGTAAAGGCATAAAATGAAGTTACTTAGTTCTGGTCAGGGTGCCACCTCTTAACTCGCGTGTGATGTACCCAAGAATCAATTCCTGGCACTTTGACAGCTGTGGGAGAAGAAAGAATAACCTGCTAAGGGCCTTCCCAGAGGGGCTCAAACGACAGGCCCCCAGACCCCAATGATTTTATGAGGAACTCGGTTCCTTGCTCAAATAGAGGCTTGCGTGACTCAGAGGCTGGGTCAGGAGTCATCTCCCAGAGTTCTGTTAATGCCTGTTGTAAAGCTGAGAGCTGAGTTACATAACTAGTTAATTCCAAGGCTTCAGGGTATATAACCATGTTTATGCATAAGAATGGCCTTCCATAAATACATTCAAAGGGGGACAGTTCGAGCCCTCATTAAAGCTATGGGTAGGACTTTAATCCAAATGTCTTGCATCTATTGAATTAATTTGTGCAGATGTCTTTTGATAATGTCATTAGCTTTTTCAATCTTTTTTGAGGATTGGGGTCTCCAGGAACACGGTAAGTGATATTTTATTCCTAGAGCTTTAGACACCCCCTGAGTTAGAGCAGCTTTAAAGGCAGAGCTTTTGTCATTCTGAAGGCTCTGTGGCAGCTCAAACCTGGGGATAACTTCATGGATTAAAATCTTTATAACCTCCTTAGCCTGTTCACTACTACAGGGAAAAAGCCTC
The DNA here is from genome assembly GCF_027580195.1 of Bos mutus. Classification (NCBI taxonomy): domain Eukaryota; kingdom Metazoa; phylum Chordata; class Mammalia; order Artiodactyla; family Bovidae; genus Bos; species Bos mutus. The sequence continues at coordinate 62,077,631 of NC_091646.1, read as the reverse complement.
AATCCATCCAGTAAAAGTATCCACCCAAACTTGTAAGCAAGAATATCCATTAGGTTTTGGCATATGAGTAAAATCAATTTCACAGTCCTCTTCAGGATATTTTCCACTTTGTTGTAATCCAGATTTTGCTAGCTTTTCAGTCCTTGGGTTATTTTTCTGACAAACCTCACACTTTTTGATAATGTTCTTTAAAGTATTATTATATTTTTACCTTCAAACAAATGAGAAGCCATCTGGTAAGTACTCACTGCACCCAAATGAAAACTCTGGTGTAAACCCTTAAGAATTTTCCATTGAGCATTTTCAGGAATTATTAATCGTCCATCCTTGGACTGTAACCATCCTTTATCAGTCATCGTTGCTCCTCTTTTCTCATATCTTTCTGATTCTCCCTCAGTATATTGTGGTTTTTCCTGTTCCACAGGACCTGTCCAGATCAAAGGTGTCTGTAGTGAAGGGGTTTTGAAAAGTGCTGCTTTTCTGGCTTGACAGTCAACCAGCTTATTACCTTTGGCTACTTTACTCCCATCTCAGTTGTGTCCTTTGCAATGCATAACAGCTATTTCTTTAGGACAATATATAGCAGTTAAAAGTCTCTCGATCTCTCTGAAATGTTTAATAGGTTCTCCTGTTGTTGTTTTAAACTGTCTTTCTTTCCATATTGCAGCATGAACATGTAAAGTCAAATAAGCATACTTAGAATCAGTGTAGATATTTACCCACTGCCCTTTGCTTAACTCTAGAGCTTGGGTCAGAGACACAAGCTCTGCTAACTGAGCACTGGTTCCCTGGGGAGAGATTTTGCTTCTTAAACCTGTTCAGCAGTCACCACGACGTAACCTGCTTTACGCTTTCCATCCCAAACAAAAGAACTGTCATCTGTAAATATTTTCATGTCAGGATTGTCTAATGGGGTATCCATTAGATCTTCCCGAGCTGCATGGTTTAAAGTTAGGAATTGGGAACAATCGTGATCAGGTGTTTCATTTTCCTTCTCAGAAAGGAAAGTGGCAGGATTTAAATTCCCACAAAGTTTAAGCTTAGTTACTCGTCCTTCTAACAACAATGACTGATATTTAAGAAGCCTACTGTCTGTCATCCAAATATTAACCTTAGAATTTAAGATTCCACTCACATCATGAGAAGTCAGTACAGTAAGGTTTCATCCATTAATTATTTTTAAAGCTTCAGGTGCTAATAAAACTGCTTCCCCAATTACTCTTAGACAATGGGGCCACCCAAGTGAAATTGCATCCAATTCTCTGCTTAGATAAGCAATAGGTTGCTGGTGAGGCTCTCGGGGCTGTGTCAAAACTCCCAAGGCCACACCTTTTCTTTCAGTGACAAATTAAATTCTGACCCTGTGGACAGCTCAGAGCGGAAGCTTGCAGCGGAGCAGTCTGAAGAACCTTAAAATCCTTTTGAGTATCTGGAGGCCAAACCAGTTTGTCGGTTTGGGCCTGCTAAGTTTCAACTATAAGTTTATATAAAGGCCGGGCAAGTTCCGCATAACCTGGAATCCAAATGCAACAGTAACCTATGATTCCCCAAAATCCTCTCAGTTGTCTTAAAGTCATAGGTAGGGGATGATTTAGTATAGGTTTAATTCTCTGGCGCCTGGGGCCCTACTCCCTTCTGATATGATTAGGCCCAGATATCTAACAGATTGTTGACAAAGCTGAGCCTTTTCTCTTGATGCCTTGTAACTGCAGCCTGCCAGAAAATTTAAGAAGTCTTCTGAGGCTCATGAACAAGCTTCCTCTGTCTCAGCACAGAGCAAAATATCATCTACATATTGTAACACCACTGCTTTGGAGCTATGAAATTTTGTAGATCCCATGACAAACTTTATCCAAATAAGTGAGGACTGTCACGAAATCCCTGGGGCAAAAGTGTCCAGGTTTACTGAGAAGCTGGCTGTGTAGGGTCCTCAAAGGCAAATAGAAACTGACTTTCATCCACCAAAGGCACTGAATAGAAGGCATCTTTTAAATCAATTATTGAGAAATATTTGGCTCATTCAGGAACTTCAGACAATAGAGTGTAAGGATTAGGCACCATAGGGTGTAAAGGAGCTACAGCCTCATTTATTATTTGTAAATCTTGGACCAGTCTCCATTTAACATTTGATTATTTTTTATATCCAAAATAGAAGTGTTATATGGACTGTTATAGGGAATTAATAGTCCCTGCTCCTTTAAATTTTCGATGTTGGGTTTTAACCCTTCCTTAACCTCAGGTTTCAGTGGATACTGCTTCTTATGTGGAAATAAGTGTGTGTCTTTGAGTGTGGCAACTACAGGAATAGCATTTTGTGCTCAACCCACAGTTTTTCTATCAGCCCACACTCTAGGATTTACATTTTGTTCAATTAAAGAGAGAGAAAGGGAAGGCTCCATATTCATGAAAACAGAGGCATGGACCTTACTCAGTATATCTCTCCCCAAAAGGGGTGACAAGACTCTGACACGATCAAACACTCGTGTTAAAATAGCACAGAGTAAGTCACAACTTACAGAAGAACGGAAATAATAACTCTTGGCTTGTCCAGACAGTCCCATTACATAAGCAGATCCGAAAGAAAGTGGGCCAGGGGCTTCAGTAAGGATGGAGTAAGCTGCCCCAGTGTCTAAAAGGAAATCGACAGATTGGCCCCCTACAGTTATTAATATGCAGGGTTCCTCAGGTGTAATTGGGATGGGAGCTTGTGTTAGGAAGCCCAGGCACCTTCAGTCCTGATTGTCTTGAGAGTCCGACCCCTGAAACCTATGCCTCTGGGGTCAGTCTCCTCCAGTGTGGTCCCTTGGAGACCAGACATGGAGCCGGGGAAGCTTGGATGCCTGAGGACAATCTCACTTGAGGTGACCCTCCTTTCCACAGTAATAGCAAGCCCATCCCTTTTCACCTGAGTCCCTCTGGGCATTTTTCTCAGGCTGTTTAAGAACGGTTTTCATAGCCTTTGCAAGGGCTTCCGCCTGTTCCTTTGTCTTTTTCTGCCTTTCTTTCTTTTCCTCATATTCCCTACCATAATAGACTGTCTGAGCCAGTTGTAACAGATTATCTAAAGACTGATTTGGTCCATACGCCCATTTTAATAGCTTATGGTGGATATCTGGAGCCAACTGAGTGAGAAATCTAACCTTTAAGATCACTTTTCCCTCTTCACTTTCAGGATCAATCTCAGTGAATCAGCGAAGGGCTTCTCTCAGTCTATCTAGGAATTTATCAGGAACTTCCTTCCCCTCCTGTTCTATGTCTGCCAATTTGCCATAGTTTAAAGACTTAGCACACACTTGCCTGAGTCCTTCAAGAATACATCTGCACAATGACTCTGATCCCATCTTCCTTTAGCTGTGCTGTAGTCCCAGTTTGGTTCTGTAGTTGGGACTGCCTGATTCCCAGTGGGGAGGGTGGCTATCTTATCCTCCCTCTTCCCTACTGATTCATTACCAAGCCATTTATCTCCATAAGCAACTACTTTTCCCAAAACTTGAGTCTTTGAGTTGGGAGTCAGTGTTTGTCCCAAGATATAGATCACATCTTTCCAAGTAAGGTCATAAAGCAAAGTAACACCTTTAGAGGTGAGGACCCAGCTCTAATATTTAGAGCTCTAAATATAAGCTCTAATATATTTTTCTTGGTCCTCTAAATAGTCTCTCAGATCCTCCTTGATTCTTTGTATTTCTTGATAAGAAAAAGGCTTATTAATTCTCATAGACTGATTATTTCTCCTTGTGGGTGCTTCATGAAGAGGCAACAGCTTGTGTGGCTGTTCCTCAGTCTCTCTGGCTGCTCTGCGCATATGACCCCAGGGATAGATTGGAGAAACCTGCTTTTCTTTATCTGTCTCCTGTCCTTCATCTCATCTAGCAAAGTAGGAGGACAGGAGGGAGCTGAAGGAGTCACACCCAAATCTATATCCTTAGGACATAAGTCTGGCACACTTCGCAGAGAGAAAAAGGACAACACATATGCTACTTCTACCCATTTCCCTTGTTTTCTACAGAACCAGTCTAATTGTAAAACAGTTATACTTAAGAGACCCACCAACCGGCCACCCGCGGCAGTGTAGTATCACATAGGAAGACCAAGCGTGTCTTCTTTAAGCTCTGGAGATCAAATCTATCCCAGTTTTTCAGGATACAGTTCAAAGGAGTGAGGCTGGAGTTGTTAGCTCCCATCTGTAAGAGAGAAAAAAAGTGACCAGCGCCCTCTTTCTACTGAAGGTGTCACTCCCTGCTCTAGATGGGGGTGTAGACAGACTTTACACCAAAGCTTTTCTTTCCTGGTCGGACTTAGTCTGTCCCTTACCGACGCAGGCGACATACATGTCCCTCCTGGTACTACCACTGAGAGGGGGTGGGGATGCACCAGGGGTAGACCTGATGGCATCCCTGACTGACGTCCAGCTCCTCACCATTAAAACCTTGCTTGCCTCTGATGCCACCCTGGGTGCAATCAGAGTAACTTTCCGGAATGCCTCCCAAGACAAGACTGCTGGGGGAAACATTTTCATCACCTGAGTGCACAACCCTAAGTATATGCCTGACCACAATAAGATCAATATGAACATAAAACCGAGATGTTCCTTCCAAGCATCACCACACCAGTATAAGAGTCTCCTCTGGTCCACTAAGAGCCAGTGTTACCAAAGGGGGGAAAAAATCATTGTAGTTCCAATCTGAGTAACCTTTAACCTCAGAGATGCTCTTGGAGCTAGAGCTCAATCTGTCTTCCAAACTTTCTATGCCTAGTGAGGCTAAGCGCTTCCTGATTACCAATCCAAATTTGGGACCTAAGTCATAGTACACAGTAACAGCATAAATCACAAGTCCCTTGCAAGTCTACTAATCTGACAGATAAGGTTAGTACTTCTATTTCCCAAGGAGTTATGAAATGGTAAAAGAAACTGAAAAGTTTGACTGAGAAAGGAGAGTTTGGTCCACATGCTTTGCCCATTTCTGGTCGGTCCCCAAAGGAGACTTAATGTGTCTCTTGACATTGACAGGCCGGTATAAACCCCTGACAGGTTTCTTCCATAAGCTGTATGAGGTCACCGCGGAACTACAGAGCAGGGTTCCTCACTTGCTTCGTGCAGGGCATTTCATTCATTCATGCAAGCACACCACAGAGTTATTAAAGTACAGCAGAAAACGTGTTCGCAAGCAGAACAAAGAATTAGAGTTCCAAGCATCCTTACCTTGTCCTGAAGAATCCCGGATGAGCCCACAAGATGAAAGGTTGTTGTTGAACCATGCAAAGATGCTGGGATTCTTGGCCCCCAGAGGAGAGGAATTCAATCCAGGGCCAGAGACGAGGCTTGATCACTCAGAGCTTTTGTGGAATAAAGTTTTATTAAAGTATAAAGGAGATAGAGAAAGCTTCTGACATAGGCATCAGAAGAGGGCAGAAAGAGTACCCCTTTGCTAGTGTTAGCAATGGAATTATATACTGTCTAATTAGTTATTACAGTGAATCCAAAGAATGTCTGGACGTTGTAAAGACCTCAGTAGACCTACTCCCATAATTTACATTTTAAGATAACAGGATTAGCCAGAAGGTTTTTTCCCCAAAGACTGTTCTCAAGCAGGATACATTATTGTTATATAATCCTAAGGAAAGTAGAGAGAGAAAAAAAAAGTTTGTCCTTTCTTCCTTGTTGAGAAGTCCAGACCCCTCTCTCCTTGGGGACTCCTAGACTTCTTATTAACCTGCCTAGGAAATGACTCTCTCACCTTGCCATGGTTTCTTTTCTTTACAGAAATTTTCATTTAGAACTGTTCATGTGTTGTTTTTCCTGTGTTCTTTTAGTTCACTGAACTTTGTCAGGTAGTTCATTGACATCCATTTCTGTAGGATTATTTGTTGGAGCCTTATTAGTTTCCTTTGGTAATATCATGTTTCCCTGATTCTTTGTGATCCTTGAGTTGCCTTTTGTACATTTGAAGATATGATCCCCTCGTCTAGTTTACAGGCTGACTTCAAGAGAACAACACAGTCATTAATCAGTAGAGACTCGGATTCTGGGAATGTTAACTGACTATGTCCATAAACAGGCAATGTCTTCTTTCGGGGTCTGCTAGTAGCTGAGAATTGCTGTCAGTTTCTGTGGATCTGATGGGCCTGTTGCTAGAATCTATGCTCAGATGTTGACTCCTAACAGCACTTCATGATATGTCAGAGTTGTTGATAGGATTCTACCATCAGTCAGGGGCTGAAGGCAGGACTTCAAGGTTAGGTGAGTTAGCTAGATGAGTTGCCTGATCAGGTGTGGCCACTGGCAGAGCTCCATGAATGGGTAAGCATTGTGGATAGGCAGAGCCTACTGACTGGGCTCTGTACCCAAAAGGGGCTAGTTGGGCTCTAGAGTTGCACTGGGTCAACTGGCAGGCTCTGGGCTTTGCTGATGCCACACTTAGTGTTCCATGGTCAGGCAGGGGTGGTTGGCTTAGTTCCAAATTTATGTGCAGCAGACTGGATTGACTGCAGTTTAATGGGTCAGCCTATAGGGACAATGTTGTATAAGGCTTCAGGTGGTACTCGATTGTTGGGCTAAGCTACTGGAAACCTCTTTTGGGCAGATCTGGGTGGCACTGTTCTGTGGTTAGATGAGGTGGCTGTTAGCAGCTGTCATCTTGCCATATAGCTGTCAGAGACTGCAGAATGACTTTTCAGATATGTGCATTTTTTTCCTGCTGAGATTCCCCTGCCCTGTTTTACTTTTTTTCTAGGTGTCTCCAAGTAGTCTGCTGCAGCTGCTAAGTCGCTTCAGTCGTGTCCGACTCTGTGCGACCCCATAGACAGCAGCCCACCAGACTTCTCCGTCCCTAGGATTCTCCAGGCAAGAACACTGGAGTGGGTTGCCATTTCCTTCTCCAATGCATGAAAATTAAAAGTGAAAGTAAAGTCGCTCAGTTGTATCCTACTCTTAGCGACCCCATGGACTGCAGCCTACCAGGCTTCTTCGTCCATGAATTTTCCAGGCAAGAGTACTGGAGTGGGGTGCCATTGCCTTCTCCGTAGTCTACCTGTGCTAAATCCTCCAGTGTTCTGCATGAACAGAAATGGGCCTCTGAGGCATTTCCCTCAAAATTAACAAAGTTCAAAGTCCACTTCAGTTTCTCTTTTCCTCACTGGAAAAATTACAAACATTATATATACTTAGAAATGTGCTATGCTGATTTTGGGGAAGAGCAATGTGAAAAAACACAGAATAACTGTACAAAAAAGATCTTCATGACCCAGATAATCACGATGGTGTGATCACTGACCTAGAGCCAGACATCTTGGAATGTGAAGTCAAGTGGGCCTTAGAAAGCATCACTACGAATAAAGTTAGTGGAGGTGATGGAATTCCAGTGGAGCTATTCCAAATCGTGAAAGATGATGTGGTGAAAGTGCTGCAGTCAATATGCCAGCAAATTTGGAAAACTCAGCAGTGGCCACAGGACTGGAAAAGATCAGTTTTCATTCCAATGCCAAAGAATGCTCAAACTACCACACAATTGCACTCATCTCACACGCTAGTAAAGAAAAGCTCAAAATTCTTCAAGCCAGAATTCAGCAATATGTGAACCATGAACTTCCTGATGTTCAAGCTGGTTTTAGAAAAGGCAGAGGAACCAGAGATCAAATTGTCAACATCTGCTGGATCATGGAAAAAGCAAGAGAGTTCCAGGAAAACATCTATTTCTGTTTTATTGACTATGCCAAAGCCTTTGACTGTGTGGATCACAATAAATTGTGGAAAATTCTGAAAGAGATGGGAATACCAGACCACCTGATCTGCCTCTTGAAAAATTTGTATGCAGGTCAGGAAGCAACAGTTAGAACTCGACATGGAACAACAGACTGGTTCCAAATAGGAAAAGGAGTGCATCAATGTCATATATTGTCACCCTGCTTATTCAACTTATATGCAAAGTACATCATGAGAAACGCTGGACTGGAAGAAACACAAGCTGGAATCAAGATTGCCGGGAGAAATATCAATAACCTCAGATATGCAGATGACACCACTCTATGGAAGAAAGTGAAGAGGAACTAAAATGCCTCTTGATGAAAGTGAAAGAGGAGAGTGAAAAAGTTGGCTTAAAAGCTCAACATTCAGAAAACAAAGATCATGGCATCCAGTTCCATCACTTCATGGGAAATAGATGGGGAAACAGTGGAAACAGTGTCAGACATTATTTTTCTGGGCTCCGAAATCACTGCAGATGGTAACTGCAGCCATGAAATTAAAAGATGCTTACTCCTTAGAAGAAAAGTTATGACCAACCTAGATAGCATATTGAAAAGCAGAGACATTACTTTGCCAACAAAGGTCCGTCTAGTCAAGGCTATGGTTTTTCCAGTGGTCATGTATGGATGTGAGATTTGGACTATGAAGAAGGCTGAGCGCCGAAGATCTGATGGTTTTGAACTGTGGTGTTGGAGAAGACTCTTGAGAGTCCCTTGGACTGCAAGGAGATCCAACCAGTCCATTCTAAAGGAGATCAGTCCTGGGTGTTCACTGGAAGGATTGATGCTGAAGCTGAAGCTCCAGTGCTGTGGCCACTTCATGCAAAGCGTTGACTCATTGGAAAAGACTCTGATGCTGGGGCAAGAGGAGAAGGAGACAACAGAGGGTGAGATGGCTGGATGGCATCACTGACTCGATGGACTTGAGTCTCGGTGAACTCCGGAAGTTGATGATGGAAAGGGAGGCCTGGCGTGCTGCGATTCATGGGGTCGCAAAGAGTCGGACACGACTGAGCGACTGGACTGAACTGAACTGAATGTGAAAAAAAGTAGAACTCCTAAAAAAGTAAAACTTTTTTCCTTACCCTCTTTGGATGCATTTTTTTCCCTAATTTTTTTGTGTTCTACTAGAGTGTTGTAACCTTTCCCCTGGAATTTGGAATTCTCACAAAGGCATTCTCCTCTGTGGATATCTAAAAATTGGTGTTTCTGTACTAGGGATGTCCTTTTCTGCCATCTTTGCTGGCATCACTCCAGGATGGAATGCTTTATCATTGTGAAATGACCCATCTTATTTCAGGCTCCTCTCCCTGCATCAGGGCATGGGGGCTCTCTCAAGGCAATTAGCTGAGGCAATTTCAAGCCTTATCGCCTTAGTTGCCCATTTTACTGGCTTCACTCTCTTCCATAGCTTTATTTAGTGTTTTACTCATCTTTTTATTTTTTTCCAATTTGTTGTTTTTCAATCTCTAAGTCGTGTCCAACTCTTTGGAAGCACCTGACCTGCAGTACACCAGGCTTCTCAGTCCTTCACTATCTTTAAGAGTTTGCTCAAACTCATCTCCACTGAATCAATGATGCTATTGGACCATCTCATGCTCTGCCACCCTCTTCTCCTTTTATCTTCAGTGTTTCTCAGCATCAGGGTCTTTTCCATTGAGTCAGCTCTTCCAGTCAGGTAGTCAAAGTTTTGGAGCTTCAACTTCAGCATCAGTCCTTCTAATGAATATTCAGGGTTGATTTCCTTTAGGATCAACTGGTATGATTTTGCAGTTCAAGGAACTTGCAAGAGTTTTCTCCAGCACCATAATTCAAAAGCATCTATTCTTCAGCAGTCACCCTTCATTATTATTTAGTCACTCTAAATCTCACATCTGTACATGGCGGCTGGAAAAACCATAGCTTTAAATATAGTAACCTTTGTCAAGAAAGTGATATCTCTGCTTTTTAATATGCTGTCTAGGTTTGTCATAGTTTTTCTTCTTTTAATTTCATGGCTGCACTCACCATTTGCAGTGATTTTGGAGCTCAAGAAAATCTGTCACTTTTTCACCTTCTATTTTTCATGAAGTAATGGGACCAGATGGTGTGATCTTAGTTTTTTGGAATGTTGAGTTTTGAGCCAGGTTTTTCACTCTCCTCTTTCACCCTCACCAAGAGACTTTTCAGTTCCTTTTTATTTTCTGCCATAAGGGTGGTTTCATCTGTGTATCTGAGGTTATTGATATTTCTCCCTGCAATCTTGATTCCAACTTGTGATTCATTCAGTCCAGCATTTCACATGATATAATCTGCATGAAAGTGAAAGTGTTAGTCCCTCAGTAGTGTCTAACTCTTTGTGACTCCATGGACTATAGCCTGCTAGGGTACTCTCTCCATGAGATTCTCCAGGCAAGAGTACTGGAGTGGGTTGCTATTTTCTTCTCCAGGGGATCTTCCTGACCCAGAGATCAAACCAGGGTGTCCTACATCTCAGGTGGATTCGTTACCCACTGAACCACCATGAAAACCCTGTCCTACTGTACTCTGCACAGAAGTTAAATAATCAGGGTGACAATATACAGCATTGTCATATTTCATTGGAGCCAGTCTGCTTTTCCATGTCTGGTTCTCATTGTTGCTTCTTGAAATTCACACAAGTTTCTCAGGAAATAGGTAAGGTGGTCTGGTATTCCCATCTCTTTAAAATTTTTCCACAGTTTGTTTTTTTTTTTTTTTTTGTGATTCACAGAAAGTCTTTAGCATATTAGCATATTCCATGAAACAGAAGTAGATACTCTTCTGGAATTCCCTTGCTTTCTCTACGATCCAATGGATGTTGGCAATTTGATCTCTGGTTCCTCTGCCTTTTCTAAAGCCAACTTGTACATCTTGATTCTTGGTTCACATACTTCTGAAGCCTAGTTTGAAGGATTTTGAGCATAAACTTACCACCATGTGAAACGAGTGCAGTTGTATGGTAGCCTAAACATTCTTTGACCTTACCCTTCTTTGGAATTGGCATGAAAATTGACCTTTTCTGGTCCTGTGGCCACTGCTGAGTTTTCTAAATTTTTTGGCATATTGAGTGCATTTTCACAACATCATCTTTTAGGATTTGAAGTAGTTTAGCTGAAATTCCATCACCTCCACTAGCTTTGTTTATAGTAATGCTTCCTCAGGCTCACTTGACTTCACACTCCAGGATGTCTGGTGATAGGTAAATGACCACACCATAGTGGTTATCTGGGTCATCAAGCCCTTGTTTGTATAGTTTTGTGTATTCTTGCCATCTCTTAATCTCTTCTGCTTCTGTTTCTGCTATAGTTTTTTCTATTGGTTTGCTTCAGGAGACAGGATAAATATGATCTCTGTTACTCTATCTTGACTGGAACTCAGTTTTGTTTTCAATTTTTCTTCTTTTAAAAAATTACATAAAATATTTTTAGTGCAACTGTTCAATGTATAGTGCAGGATACATTCAGATAAGTCTAGCTTTCATCACTATTTCCTCCTACATTGCTTTTTTCTTCCATCTAAAGGTAATGGGTTTTTAATTAGAGGTAGTTTGTATTCATTTTTTTTTTTTCCTTTGTGAAAAAGTAAAAAAAAAAAAATTTTCTAAAGGTGATCTAATTCAGTCACCAAAATTGGGACACATACTCAGTTTCAAAAGTATCATCAAAATCTCTAAAATGTGATTATAAAGTAAACATTGTTTGTTGTTGCTGTTGTTCAGTTACTCAGTTGTGTCCAACTCTGTGATGCCATTGACTGCAGCACAACAGGCTTCCCTGTTCTTCTCTATTTTCCAGAGTTGGCTCAAAGTCATATCCACTGAGTCAGTGATGCCATCCAACCATCTCATCCTCTATCAAACCCTTCTCCTACTGACCTCAGTCTTTCCCAGAATCAGGGTCTTTTCCAATGAGTTGGCTCTTCATATCAAGTGGCCAAAGTATTGGAGTTCCAACTTTAGCATCAGTCTTTCCAATGAATATTCAGGACTGATTTCCTTTGGGTTTTGATCTTCTTGCCTGTCCAAGGAACTCTCAAGAGTCTTCTCCAGAACCACAGCTTGAAAGTATCAATTCATCGGTCCTCATGCATCTTTATGGTCCAACTTTCACATCCATGCCTGACTACTGGAAAAAACCATAGCTTTGACCATATGAACCTTTGTTGACAATGTGAGGTCTATGCTTTCTAATATACTGTCTAGGTTTGTCACAGCTTTTCTTCCAAGGAGCAAGTATTTTTTTAATTTCATGGCTGCAGTTGTCATCTGCAGTGATTTTGGAGCCCAAGAAAATAAAATCTTTCACTGTTTCTATTGTTTCTCCATCTATTTGCCATGAAGTTATGTGAAGGGATGCTGTGATATTAGTTTTTTGAATGTTGAGTTTTAAGCCAGCTTTGTCACTCTCCTCTTTCACCTTCATCAAGAAGTTGATGAACAGTTGAAATATAGTTTAAATGAGATTAAATGTAATATTTTGTTCTGTTACATTTTTACAATCTTTTTAGCTGCAGAAATTTTGAATATGTTTAGATGATAAATATTCCTCAAATCCTTAGCTTAATGCAGGATTATAAAAAATGATAAAAAGTTTCATGTATTCTTGAACTTCTTTGACAAATTCTAATACATTTTACACAATAACAATTATGTTCATTTTATTAACATATAGATTGAGTTTATTCATTAATGTTCATATTCTTGGCACTTTAATTATGAAACCTCTGTGTTGTGTACTTTGACCAGGCTCCAACATATAATAGGTATACCCTTCCAGGAGAAAGAGGAACAACAGAACAAGTAAAGGAAATCCTCGTTCACAGACACAAGAGCCTGCAACAAAATCTTTCTCAAAGTGACTCTGATCAGTCTCAAAAAGAGGTATATTTAACGTTGTTTTCTCTTTATTCTAGTTCTTCTGTTGTAATTAGTTCTTATTTGGAATCTTTTCTTCCCTGTACTAGAAACAGGATTACATGAACTTTTTTTTTTTTTTTTTAATCAGCTTCTTAGTAGGTAAGCCTTACCAGGGGAAGTGGAAAGTCTAATTTACCCTTGTCACAAATTGTTATTGATACAGTAGTGGAAGACCTCAGCTTAAATAATAGAATTATATACAACTATATAGCAGGACCTTGGGATCTGTATATCAAATAAACTATTCATTAATACTCTTGGTTTAGGGCTATATTTTCTATCTCTTCATTTAGAAACACCACCTGCTAGCTGCCATATTGATTTAGGATGGATATAAGGGAAGAATATAGGTAGAAAGGGAGCCCTGAATTCCCTTATGCAATGTTAGTGGCAAAACATGAAGGTTAAGTCCAAGGTTTGGATTTTCTAAGTAGAATTCCACTAGTAGAAAGTGAGAATTGGGGAAGAAGGCAGTTTGTGGTTGGCTTCAATATATTTAGTCTTTTTGAGCTAGATTCTAAATTCCTTAAAATATTGGGTGATGATTGCCTTGTTTACCACTCTGTCTCCAGTACCTGGCAATAGCCTACTGTGTAGTAATGAGTAATAATGGTATTGATATATGTAACATGATGTAAATTTTTTAGTATATATTCAGTAGCCATTTTAAACATTTTACTTTATCTCATGTAATTCTCACACTCCCTTTGATGCAATTATCATTATGGGCTCCCCTGGTAGCTCACACAGTCAAGGATCTACTTGAGGTGCAGAAGGCCTGGATTTGATCCATGGGTCAGGAAGATCTCCTGGATAAGGGAATGGCAACTCACCCAAATATTTTTGCCTGGAGAATTCTATGGACAGAGAAGTCTGGTGGGCTACAGTTCATGGGGTCACAAAGAGTTGGACATGACTAAGTGACTAACACCATGCTTACTATCATCATGCCCCATTTAAAAATGAAGTAACTGATAAATAAGGAAAAGTAGATAACTAATCCAAAGAATCAAATTTCAAATACGTTCAGTGTAGGTGCTCAAAAATTCTATGATAAAAACATGAATGTGTGAATGAATGAACTGATTTACTAGGTTACTCTCCATAACAAGAGTGAGTAATGTGAGCTACTGAGCATGCTGAAGTTGGAGTTGATTTATAAAACTATCTGATATCCCTGAATATATCATGGTATGGACTTGTTACCATTGGGTCAAAGGTCAGCTGTTTCCTTTGTCATAGAGCTGAAGCTTATGGTGCAAGAAAATATTTTTCCAGTTTCTTCTTTATTGGAAGAGATGGTATTAGAGCAATAAGAATGGTAATGCCCAGATGGAGCATCTACAAACTAACGTAGCCTGTCATAGAAAGAACTATCATAGTTCATGGTCTGTCCACTCAGAGATTCTGAAACATGAGTGGATATCAATAATGAACACCAAGCTCTATTAAAATTTAGTTCCAAAATAACAAGTCATTCAGTTCATTTCAGTTCAGTCACGCTGTTGTGTCCGACTTTTTGAGACCCCATGAACTGCAGCACGACAGGCCTCCCTGTCCATCATCAACTCCCAGAGTTCACTCAAACTCACGTCCAATGAGTCGGTGATGCCATCCACCCATCTCATCCTCTGTCGTCCCCTTTTCCGTCTGCCCCCAATCCCTCCCAGCATCAGAGCCTTTTCCAATGAGTCAACACTTCGAATGAGGCAGCCAAAGTACTGGAGTTTCTGCTTTAGCATCAGTCTTTCCAATGAACACCCAGGGCTGATCTCCTTTAGAATGGACTGGTTGGATCTCCTTGCAGTCCAAGGGACTCTCAAGATACTTCTCCAACACCACAGTTCAAAGGCATCAACTCTTCGGCACTCAGCTTTCTTCACAGTTCAAATCTCACATCCATACATGACCACTGGAAAAACCATAGAACTGACTAGACGGACCTTTGTTGGCAAAGTAATGTCTCTGCTTTTCAATATTCTATCTAGGTTGGTCATAACTTTACTTCCATGGAGTAAGTGTCTCTAATTTCATGGCTGCAGTCATCATCTGCAGTGATTTTGGAGCACAAAAAATAAAGTCTGACACTGTTTCCACTGATTCCCATCTATTTCCCATGAAGTGTGGGACCAGATGCCATGATCTTCGTTTTCTGAATGTTGAGCTTTAAGCCAACTTTTTCACGTTCCTCTCTCACTTTCATCAAGAGGCTTTGTAGTTCATCTTCACTTTCTGCCATAAGGGTGGTGTCATTTGCATATCTGAGGTTACTGATATTTCTCCTGGCAATCTTGATTCCAGCTTGTGCTTCTTCCAGCCCAGCGTTTCTCATCATGTACTCTGCATATAAGTCAAATAATCAGGTTGACAATATCAAGCCTTGACATGCTCCTTTTCCTATTTGGAACCAGTCTGTTGTTCCATGTCCAGTTTTAACTGTTGCTTCCTGACCTGCATATAGGTTTCTGAAGAGGCAGGTCAGGTGGTCTGGTATTCCCATCTCTTTCAGAATTTTCCACAGTTCGTTGTGATCCACACAGTCAAAGGCTTTGGCATAGTCAATAAAGCAGAAATAGATGTTTTTCTGGAACTCTCTTGCTTTTTCCATGATCCAGGGGATGCTGGCAATTTGATCTCCAGTTCCTCTGCCTTTTCTGAAACCAGCTTGAACATCTGTAAGTTCACGGTTCTCGTATTGCTGAGGCCTGGCTTGGAGAATTTTGAGCATTACTTTACTGGCATGTGAAATGAGTACAATTGTGTGGTAGTTTGAGCATTCTTTGGAATTGCCTTTCTTTGTGATTGGAATGAAAACTGACCTTTTTCCAGTCCTGTGGCCACTGCTGAGTATTCTAATTTGCTGGTGTATTGAGTGCAGCACTTTCACAGCATCATCTTTCAGGATTTGAAATACCTCAACTAGAATTCCATCACCTCCAGTAGCTTTGTTCATAGTGATGTTTTCTAAGGCCTACTTGACTTGACATTCCGGGTTGTCTGGCTCTAGGTCAGTGATCACACCATCGTGATTATCTTGGTCATGAAGATCTTTTTTGTATAGTTCTTCTCTGTATTCTTCTCACAGAATGTGGTCTACTGGAGAAGGGAATGGCAAACCACTTCAGTACTTTTGCCTTGAGAACCCCATGAACAGTATGAAAAGGCAAAAAGATAGGATACTGAAAGAGGAACTCCCCAGGTCTGTAGGTTCCCAATATGCTACTGGAGATCAGTCGAGAAATAACTCCAGAAAGAATGAAGGGATGGAGCCAAAGCAAAAACAATACACGGTTGTGGATGTGACTGGTGATAGAAGCAAGATCTGATGCTGTAAAGAGCAATATTGCATAGGAACCTGGAATGCTAGGTCCATGAATCAAGGCAAATTGGAAGTGGTCAAACAGGAGATGGCAAGGGTGAACATCGACATTCTAGGAATAAGCAAACTAAATGGACTGGAATGGGTGAATTTAAATCAGATAAGCATTATATCTACTACTGTGTGCAGGAATCCCTTAGAAGAAATGGAGTAGCCATCATGATCAACAAATGAGTCCGAAATGCAGTACGTGGATGCAATCTAAAAAACGACAGGATGATTTCTGTTTATTTCCAAGGCAAACCATTTAATATCACAGTAATCCAAGTCTATGCCCCAACCAGTAATGCTAAAGAAGCTGAACTTGAACGGTTCTATGAAGACCTACAAGAACTTTTAGAACTAACACCCAAAAAAAGTTGTCCTTTTCATTATAGAAGCCTGGAATGCAAAATGGGAAGTCAAGAAACACCTGGGGTAACAGGTAAATTTGGCCTTGGAATATGGAATGAAGCAGGGCAAAGGCTAATAGATTTTTGCCAAGAGAACACATTGGTCATAGCAAACACCTGCTTCAAACAACACAAAAGAAGACTCTACATATGGACATCACCAGATGGTCAACACCGAAATCAGATTGATTACATTCTTTGCAGCCAAAGATGGAGAAACTCTCTATACAGTCAGCAAAAACAAGACTGGGAGCTGACTGTGGCTCAGATAACGAAATCCTTATTGCCAAATTCATACTTAAATTGAAGAAAGTAGGGAAAACCACTAGACCATTCAGGTATGACCTAAATCAAATCCCTTATGATTATACAGTGGAAGTGAGAAATAGATTTAAGGGACTAGATCTGTTAGATAGAGTGCCTGATGAACTATGGGCAGAGGTTCATGACATTGTACAGGAGACAGGGATCAAGACCATCCTCATGGAAAAGAAATGCAAAGAAGCAAAATGGCTGTCTGGGGAGGCCTTACAAATAGCTGCAAAAAGAAGAGAAGTGAAAAGCAAAGGAGAAAAGGAAGGATGTAAGCAACTAAATGCAGGGTTCCAAAGAATACCAAGGAGAGATAAGCAAGCCTTCCTCAGTGATCAATGCAAAGAAATAGAGGAAAACAACAGAATGGGAAAGACTCGAGATCTCTTCAAGAAAATTAGAGACACCAAGGGAACATTTCATGCAAAGATGGGCTGGATAAAGAACAGAAATGGTATGCACCTAAAAGAAGCAGAAGATACTAAGAAGAGGTGGCAAGAATACACAGAAGAACTATACAAAAAAGATCTTCATGACCCAGATAATCACGATGGTGTGATCACTCACCTAGAGCCAGACATCCTGGAATGTGAAGTCAAGTTGGCCTTATGAAGCATCATTATGAATAAAGCTAGTGGAGGTGATGGAATTCCAGTTGAGCTATTTCAAATTCTGAAAGACGTTTCTCTGAAAATGCTGCACTCAATATGCCAGCAAATTTGGAAAACTCAACCCTTGCCATAGGACTGGAAAAGGTCAATTTTCATTCCAATCCCAAAGAAAGGCAATGCCAAAGAATGCTCAAACTACTGCACAGTTACACTCATTTCACATGCTAACAAAGTAATGCTCAGAATTCTCCAAGCCAGGGTTCAACAGTACATGAACTGTGAACTTCCAGATGTTCAAGCTGGATTTATAAAAGGCAGAGGAACCAGATATCAAATTTTCAATATCTGTTGGATCATCAAACTAGCGAGAGAGTTCCAGAAAAAAAAAAAAAATCTACTTCTGCTTTATTGACTATGCCAAAGTCTTTGACTGTGTGGACCTCAACAAACTGTGGAAAGATTCTTCAAGAGATTGGCATACCAGATCACCTTACCTGCCTCCTGAGAAATCTGTATGTAGGTCAAGAAGCAACAATTAGAACTAGACATGGAATGACAGACTGGTTCCAAATCTCAAAAGGAGTATGTCTAAACTGTATATTGTTACCCTGCTTATTTAACTTATATGCATAGTACATCATGAAAAACACTGGGCTGAATGAAGCACAAGCTGGAATCAAGATTTCCTGGAGAAATATCAATAACCTCAGATATGCAGATGGCACCACCTGTATGGCAGAAAGCAAAGGAGAACTAAAGAGCTTTTTGATGATAGTGAAAGAAGAGAGTGAAAAAGTTGAATTAAAACTCAACATTCAGAAAACTAAGATCATGGCATTTGGTCCCATCATTTCCTGGCAAATAGATGGGGATGCAATGGAAACAGTGGCATATTTTATACGTTTCGGCTCCAAATTCACTGCAAATGGTGATTGCAGCCAAGACATTAATTGATGCTTGCTCCTTGAGAGAAAAGCTATGACCATCCTAGACAGCATATATATATATATATATATATATATATATATATATAGACAGCATTATATATATATATATATATATATATATATATATATATATAGACAGCATTATATATATATAATTTAGAATAATGGTAATTATGACCCTATATGTAAGACAGCAAAAGAGACACAGATGTAAATAATAGACTTTAGGACTCAGTGAGAGAAGGTGAAGGTGGGATGACTTGAGAGAATAGCATTGAAACATGTATATTACCATATGTTAAATAGATCACCAGTCCAGGCTCGATGCATGAGACAGGGCACTCAGGGCTGGTGCACTGGGATGACCCTGAGGGATGGGATGGAGAGGGAGGCAGGAGGGGGTTTCAGGATGGGTACACATGTACACCCATGGCTGATTCATGTGAATGCATGGCAAAAGCCACTACAATATTGTAAAGTAATTAGCCTCCATTAAAATAAATACATTTATAATAAAAATAAATAAAAGAAATTAATTTATTAAAAAAAGTAGAGACATTACTGTGCCAACAAAGGTCTGTCTAGTCAAAGCTATGGTTTTTCAAGTAGTCATGTATGGATGTGAGAGTTCGACTATAAAGAGAGCTGATCACCGACGAATTAATGCTTTTGAAGTGTTGTGTACGAGAAGACTCTTGAGAATCTCTTGGTCTGCAAGGAGATCCAACCAGTCTATCCTAAAGGAAATATGTTCTGAATATTCTTTGGAAGGACTGATGCTGAAGCTGAAACTCCAATAATTTGGCCATTGGATGTGAAGAACTGACTCATTTGCAAAGACCCTGATGCTGGGAAAGTTGAAGGTAGGAGGAGAAGGGGACAGCAGAGGATGAGATGGTCGGATGGCATCACTGACACCAATGGACCTGAGTTTGAGTAAACTCCATGAGTTGGTGATGTACAGGGAGGCCTGGTGTGATGCAGTCTGTGGGGTCACAAAGAGTCGGACATGACTGAGCCACTGAACTGAGCTGATTAATTAGTCATCACTAATGATACACATTCTGTCACATTCTTTCAGACCTCTCCACCATGACCCGCCCGTCTTGGGTGGCCCCACGGGCATTGCTTAGTTTCATTGAGTTAGACAAGGCTGTAGTCCTAGTGTGATTAGATTGACTAGTTTTCTGTGATTATGATTTCAGTGTGTTTGCCCTCTAATGCTCTCTTGCAACACCTACCATCTTACTTGGGTTTCTCTTACCTTGGACGTGGGGTATCTCTTCATGGCTGCTCCAGCAAAGCACAGCTGCTGCTCCTTACCTTGGAGGAGGGGTGTCTCCTCATGGCCGCCCCTCCTGACCTTGAACATGGAATAGCTCCTCTAGTCCCTCCTGCGCCCATGCAGCCACTGCTCTTTGGAGGTGGTGTTGCCTGTCCTGGCCACTGCCCCTGGCCTTGGGCGTGGGGTAGTTCCTCCAAGCCTCCACCCAAGCCTCAGACGCGTGTTAGCTCTTCTTGGATGCCACCCCTGACCTCGGGCGTGGGGTAGCTCCTCTCGGCTGTTCCTGCGCCGTTGCAGCCTGGCAATCTCGGCCGCTGCCCCTGACCTCGGACATGGGGTAACTCCTCTTGGATGCCTCCTCTCGGACATGGGGTCCTCCTGGCTTCTGCCCCTGACCTCGGACGTGGGGTAGCTGCCCGCATTAAATGTGCCGGTCGCAGCCGCCCTTCACTAAATACACAGAAGAACTGTACAAAACAGATCTTCATGACCCAGATAATCAGGATGGTGTGATCACTGACCTAGAGCAAGACATCCTGGAATGTGAAGTCAAGTGGGCCTTAGAGAGCATCACTACAAACAAAGCTAGTGGAAGTGATGGAATTCCAGTTAAGCTATTTCAGATCCTAAAAGATGATGCTGTGAAAGTGATGCACTCAATTTGCCAGCAAACTTGGAAAACTCAGCAGTGGCCACAGGACTGGAAAAGGTCAGTTTTTATTCCAATCTCAAAGAAAGGCAATGCCAAAGAATGCTCAAACTACCACACAATTACACTCATCTCACACGCTAGTAAAGTAATGCTCAAAATTCTCCACGCCAGGCTTCAGCAATACATGAACCGTGAACTTCCAGATGTTCAAGCCGGTTTTAGAAAAGGCAAAAGAACCAGAGACCAAATTGCCAACATCACTGCATCATGGAAAAAGCAAAAGAGTTCCAGAAAAACAACTATTTCTGCCTTATTGATTATGCCAAAGGCTTTGACTGTGTGGATCACAATAAACTGTGGAAAATTCTGAAAGAGATGGGAATACCAGACCACCTGACCTGCCTCTTGAGAAATTTGTTTGCAGGTCAGGAAGCAACAGTTAGAACTGGACATGAAAAAACAGATTGGTTCCAAATAGGAAAAGGAGGATGTCAAGGATGTATATTGTCACCCTGCTTATTTAACTTATATGCAGAGTACATCATGAGAAATGCTGGGCTGGAAGAAGCACAAGCTGGTATCAAGATTGCTGGGAGAAATATCAATAACCTCAGATATGCAGATGACACCACCCTTATGGCAGAAAGTGAAGAGGAACTCAAAAGCCTCTTGAAGAAGGTGAAAGAGGAGAGTGAAAAAGTTGGCTTAAAGCTCAACATTCAGAAAACGAAGATCATGGCATCCAGTCCCATCACTTCATGGGAAATAGATGGGGAAACAGTGGAAACAGTGTCAGACTTTATTTTTCTGGGCTCCAAAATCACTGCAGATGGTGACTGCAGCTATGCAATTAAAAGACGCTTACTCCTTGGAAGAAAAGTTATGACCAACCTAGATAGCATATTCAAAAGCAGAGGCATTGCTTTGCCAACAAAGGTCTGTCTAGTCAAGGCTATGGTTTTTCCTGTGGTCATGTATGGATGTGAGAGTTGGACTGTGAAGAAAGCTGAGCGCCAAAGATTTGATGGTTTTGAACTGTGGTGTTGGAGAAGTCTCTTGAGAGTTCCTTGGACTGCAAGGAGATCCAACCAGTCCATTCTGAAGGAGATCATCCCTGGGATTTCTTTGGAAGGAATGATAGTAAAGCTGAAGCTCCAGTACTTTGGCCACCTCATGTGAAGAGTTGACTCATTGGAAAAGACTCTGATGCTGGGAAGGATTGGGGGCAGGAGGAGAAGGGGACGACAGAGGATGAGATGGCTGGATGGCATCACTGACTCGATGCATGTGAGTCTGAGTGAACTCCTCGAGTTGTTGATGGACAGGGAGGCCTGGCGTGCTGAGATTCATGGGATCACAAGTAGTCGGACATGACTGAGCGACTGAACTGAGCTGAATTGAACTGAATGATACACATATATGTTCATTCATGAAATATTTATTTCTGGCATAGTGACAGAATTTTGGCTCTCATTAATGTGCTCTGTTCCTATTATTCTGGGAACAATTTCTGAGTCAACATTTCATTTGGTCAGAAATTATTCCTCAACTATTGTTTGTAGCTTGCCTTTATGAAACTGCTGGAGAGAAAAGCCAGCACCAGCTGGATGTGGAAGAAGAAAGAGGAAGATACTGTAGCTTTTTGAACTAATGATCAGAATTGGGGAACAGGTCTACCTACTTTGGCTAGTAAGCATAATACATTAATTCTTTTACAATTATCTTTCTTTCTCCTGGTTACTTGAAAAACTAGTTTAATGATATTGATATTTTGTATTCAAGTATTTTCTTTAACCACCTAAAACTAATTAACATCTTTATATTTATTAATTTTTATTAAATTATTTGGATTTTATTATTTGACATCTCTCTGGGTGTAGTATGATTTTAGATCCCTACATTTCTCATTATCTTAAGCTACTTATTTATTTTAAAGTCAGGTCAGCACTATGTTTCACCCCTTATATTCTTGGGAACCACACTCTTGAAAGTCTTATTACTAAGTGCATAGTTTTTACACTTATCTACTTCTTTGCTCTATCATGACAACTGTGTTCTATAATTTGCTACTTTAATTTTCTCACCCAGTTATTGTAATGAAACATACTAGAAGTTTCTATCATTCCATTTGTATTACCTTCATTCTTCTTCCCCCTCCCTGTACCCTCTATATCTATATCTCTACTTGTCTTATTCAGATTTAATATAGACCATTTTTGTTAGGAAAAAAAAAAATGCCATGTCGATGGTGCAGCATATGTAGTAAGCCCTGCTTTCAACCTCTGTCAAGTTTTAAAGATGCAGCAATATTTAACTGTCTTAGTCTAACTACTAGTTTGTGTATCCATGCCTAGTTTTATAGGTTACAGAGAGAAGACTAATAGAAATGATTTACCATGAAGCTCTTTTAGTAACAAAAAAGAGAATATTAATTATTTCATGCTTTGAAGTTCTAAATTATTGCCTTTTTCAATCAAATAGTCAAGGTAAGCATAAGGCATGCAAGCTTGGCTCTTGGTAGATCATATATTATTATTTAAAAAAAAAGTGTTTGCAGAAAATCAAAACTATCTATTGCAGTCTTATATTATCTACTGTGAAAAGTGCTTCATGTGGTTTGGCCTCTCTCTCTAATATTATCTCTCTTTTTCCTTTTTTTATTATTTCTTCCCTTCCTCCTTTTCTTATTTTGTCTCCCACCCTCCCTTTCTTCATTTTTTGCTTCTTTCTTTTTGAATTAAAAATATCTGTTAGGAAAATTTTAGTTTATTTTTCTGCATTTAGTTGTGGTGCAATTTATTCCTTACCACTATATTGAAGTTCTTCTACAGCATTTCAAAAATTCCTGTTTACATGTGTCATACTTATGTTTACATTAACCTGCAATATAAAGAAGAGATTAATGGTTCCTGAATAACAACTGAGAGTTAAGGAGACTCTCATAAACAATTATTTGTCCAAGATTATTGGTTTTATGGAGTAGTTTTTGAGTAATAATTCAAGTTTAAGCAGTCAAACAATAAATACGTATTGAATCACTACCATGCGACTAGAAGGCAACATAGTAGTGAGAACACAAAACTATAAAAGGAAATTATAGGTCTAGTCTTACGTTGATTACTACATGATCTTAGGTAAGTAAATTTAGTGGCTTGATATCTACTTTATGAATCTGAATTAATATAAAACTGTGCATATGTTTGACTTACAGGAAAAAAAAAGTAGTAAAATGTGATGTGAATGTGCTTTCTGAATTATATGAGAAATAACTTCTATGATGTATCCAAATTTTAAGAAAAACATTAGAATTAAAGGATAGTCACAATACAATTTAGAATCATCTCAAGGTGTCAGGTGACCTGTCCACAAGTTGTCTTACTCGGTTTGTGCCGATATAACAGAATACCATAGACTGGGTGGCTTAAATAATAAAAATGTATTTATCACAGTTCTGGAAGCTGGAAATCCAAGATCTGAGTGTCAGCATGGTCAAGTTCTTGGTAGAAGCTCTTTTCCTGGTTACAGACAGCCATCTTATTGCCATATCCTCACATGTTAGAAAGCAGAGAGGAAGCTATCACATGCTTTACTTTATAAATGCATTAATCCTTTTATGAAGACTCCACACTTATGTCTTAATTACCTCTAAAAGTCCCCATCTCCAAATACTATCTCATTAGGGATTAGAGTTTCAACATATGGATTTTGGGGGGAGCACATACATTCAGTCTATAACAGAACTGATACATTTTGGGTTAAGCATGTGGGAAGACAAATGTGGAGAGTGTTGTTCTTTAGCCAGGAAACTGTGCAGTCATAAGAAAAGTAATTATGAATATAATGAAGAGCCTAGAAATAAATTTTTATACATATGGACAAACAATTTTTAATGAGGGTGCTAAAATCATTCAATGGAGAAAGGACAGTCTCTTCAACAAATGGGGATATAAAAACTGTATATCCAGAGGCAAAAGAATGAAATTGGGTCCTTACCCTATACCATATACAAAAATTATGTCGAAACAAATTAAAGACCTAAATTTAATTGCTAAAACTGTAAAATTCTTAGGAAAAATGTAGGGGAAAATCTTCATAACATTGGATTTGGCAATTATTTCTTTGACATGACTCCAAAGCAAAGGCAGAAAAATAAAAGCAGATAAATCAAATTGAAAAAACAATGCATCAAAATAAACAATAAACAGTGAAAATCAACCTATGAGATGGGAGAAAATATTTACAAATTATATATATTGGAAGGGAATATTATCCAGAATAAACACAGAACTCTTATTTCTTTATAGAATATATGTATATTTCAAATGGCTAGCAATCATATAAAAAGAAGCTCAATACTAGTAATCATTAAGGAAATGCAAATCAAAGCCACATGATACCAGGATGCTTGGGGCTGGTGCACTGGGATGACCAGAGGGATGGTACAGGGAGGGAGGTGGGAGGGGAGCTCAGGATGGGAAGGACGTGTACACCTGTGGCAGATTCATGTTGATGTACGGCAAAACCAATAAAATGTTGTAAAGTAATTAGCCTCCAATTAAAATAAATAAATTTAAATAATATAAAAAAAGAAAAACAAATGTTGGAAAGGATGTGGATAAATTCAAATCCTTGTGCATTGTTGATGGGAGTGTAAAATGATGCATACGCTATGGAAAACAATATGATGGTTCCTCAAAAATTAAAACATGGAATTAATATATGACCCAACAATTCCAAATCTGAGTATATATAAAAAGAATTGAAAGTGAGGTCTTGAAGAGATGTTTGCATACTCATGTTCGTGGCAGCATTATTCACAAGCCAAAAGATGGAAGCAACACAAGTATCCATTAGTGGATGAACAAAACATAGCACATACATACAATGGAATACCATTTAGGTTTAAAATAAAGGAAGTTAGGACACATTTTACAATATGAATGAAACTTGAAGATATTATGCTAAATGAAACAAGTCAGTCACAGAAGATAAACAATGCTTGACTCTACTTTTAGGACATATCTAGACTAGTCAAATTCATAGAAACAGAAAATAGAATTGTGATTGTTAGGGGCTGAGAAGAGTGAGAAATTGGGAATTTTTATGTTGTATGTATTATGTATGTATTTCTATATTTAAGGTGGCTTATTTAATGCAATAATTTAATGGTCCATACATCTGGTCTTTTAGAACTATAGATGATGCCAACCACCACTTTGTTTGTAAGAACAAATCTGTGTTAAGAAAATGATTCTGAAGGGTGAAATTGAACAAACTCTCAGCAAAAGTTGTCAGGTGTGCATTGCTAGCTATCTCTTGTTTTACTTGGCTTTAAGATTAATTTTATTCCACTTCAACTATTTAACTGTTGGCTTGATTTTCATTCCAGATTCTGAGAGTGTCTCAGATCATACTTATTAATTGACTTCCATGTAATTCAGGGATGCTTTTAAGGAATAAGAAATATGTTTTGGCAGATTCGTTCTTGAATATCTTTGTAACGTTAATATATTTATTTTGGGAAATAATATTATTGTTTTACATTTTCTTATCAATTCATAAATAAGGGATGAAAAATAACAGTGAATAATACAGTTTTTTGGGGCTTTATTTATTCTTTATTATTTTTTTAATTTAATTTTATTTTTTAACTTTACAATATTGTACTGGTTTTGCCATATATCAACATGAATCTGACACAGGTATACAAGTGTTCCCCATCCTGAACCCTCCTCCCTCCTCCCTCCCCGTACCATCCCTCTGGGTCGTCCCAGTGCACCAGGCCCAAGCATCCAGTATCATGCATCGAACCTGGCCTGGCGACTCGTTTCATATATGATTTTATACATGTTTCAATGCCATTCTCCCAAATCTTCCCACCCTCTCCCTCTCCCACAGAGTCCAAAAAACTCTTCTATACATCAGTGTCTCTTTTGCTGCCTCGTATACAGGGTTATTGTTTTAATAAATACAAACTGCATTAATAATTGTGCAAGCAGTTTTTATGAGTACAATAATTCATTTTCTTTTTTGATTTTAGAAAGATACCTATTCTTCATCACATGATGGTTCTGAAAGAATGGATAAACAATGCCATTCATTCACTAGTAAGTTTGCAATAATATAACTATAGATATTGTCCCTCCTAATGTTTTCATCATGGTGACATTGACCATATTTTCCATCACATACAATGTGACTCATGTACAGGTGCATGTTTCCAGTTTCCAGTAGTTCCAATAATTGATCATTTTCTTAACAATGTAACACTCAGAAATACTCTATCAAATTAATTGATGAAAGCCTCACTTGTCTAGTTTTTCCTCATAATTTAAAGTATTTAATATAAAAATTACAAGTCAATTTTCAATATTGTCTCTGGCCACTTGTATGAATTTATTATATATGCACACATCACTATTCTAAGTCAGTTGGAAATAGTGTGTTTGTTTGCTTTTAGAAATTCTAAAAATGTTTGACATAACTTAATAATGTGTGTATAATGAAACCATTAACCACACTATACTTCTCCTAAAATAATTTGACTAAAACAATTAAATTATTTAACCTCCTATAGCCTTAGTTGATAAACCAACAGTGATCCTGCCATTAATGCTTTTTTTATTTGGGATTTTTTGTGGGTTCGACCTTTGGGTCAGGAAGATCCCCTGGAGAGGGGAATGGGTACCCACTCCTGGATTCTTGCCTGGAGAATCTCATAGCTATCGAAACTCATCATTTGAACTTTTATGCTAAGTTTATTCTATTTATTTTCCTATTCATGTCAACCCATTCTAATCTGATTGACAAACGTGCACATGTTCAATTAATTTAAGTTCATTTATTGAGTCAGCTCAGTTAATTTAATTGAGTGCAAGATCATAGCCTTTGTTGCATGTGGACCTGTTAGTTTCACTCTCATTCCCTGTTGAAAACTACATCCTGAACCATGGTCAGTTGTCCTACCTTTCAGTAACCCCAGAATAAATGATAACATGTGCCTGCATTTAACTGGTAAGTTTTCAATCTTATAAAAATAAATATTGTTGTAAGCCATTGGTTACACAAGGAATTGGGTAAGCATTGTGAATAAATAAGTGTAAAACCAATGTTATTGAGCATGCCTCATTATGATGCCTTTGTGTAAAGGGGCAGATGACACTTATATGTTTTATGAACATGGAAATTATTTTACCTGTATTTGGATCCTAACAGCAAATGTGCTGACAAGAAATGTTATTTTGCCTAATTTAAAAGTTATATTTGTAGTCAATAGTCTGCTTTGGATGTGTTTACTGTTCAATGACTATACAGTTAATAATTTTTTCATCTGAAATAGTGAATCTGGAATTATTATGCAGAATTTGGGAATATGTTTGAGCTTCTCTCTCCCTTGTGACATTAGTCAGTTATTCAAAAGTTCAGAGAGGGTGGCATTTCTTTTCTTTGATAGAAATCTGACACAAAATGCATTTGTGTTTGCTGAAATGTTGATGGTTTATGTACCATTCTAGAAGACCTTTTTTTTCTGCCACCCCCCCCCCTTGATTGTGTTTATACCTAGACTGATTTTTTTCCCCCAAATTGGGAAAATATGACAACACACATAAGTCAATGGATACTTTTTTTCAGTCAGTCATATGGTTGTTTTGGCCTTTTTTGGTTGATTCTACCTTAAAATATATTTCTTGCCATCTGGCCAATTAAACAGCTCTTCCATTCATATTAGAAATCTCAGAGACATAGATGAATTTGAAAATAAATGGTTCCCAATATTCACTATTATTTTATTCTTCAACCAATAAATTAAATGAGAGAGCAAAAATCAATTGGTTAACTATAATCTTGTTCTTCTCACCTGCTATATGAGAAGAAACAGAACGCTTCACTTTCTTGTTTTATATATATATATATTTTTTCATTTCTTATTCTTGCTTTCTTGTTTAAAGGGAATTCTTTCCTGATGATTACCTTAAAATTGGAAAGGATCTCCATTAGTCCTAAAATATGGAGTAAAATGCTCTAATGCTTTTCAGGAGTTATTTCCTTCATCAACATTTGAAAGACAACTTTTGAAATTTTATGTACAGAATGACAAGATTTCCACTTGAAATTCTGGGTTGTAAATAATTTATAGTCCCTGGAGAAGTAAATGGAGATGTAATGGGTGGCAGATGAAAGGAGTATTCTTCATTTACTTTATATCCTTTAAAAGGGGAGAGTTTATAATTTCCTTCAGGCAACTAGGACTTCCTTTCACAATAGCTTATTATCTACATCACATTATGTTGTCAAAGAAAGAATCAGTGAATGTCCATAGAATGTATGGTGGATGAAGGTTTTCTAATATGCAGTCTTCATTGCCAGAGTTGCCAGGAATATCAGCAATTAGCAATTCCTAAAGAAGAATGTATTTCAGGTTTTACAAATAGCACTGACATTAAAAAGCCTGGATAACCATTTTTCTGCTCCTGGATTGCTATTGACTGGCTATTTAAATAGCTTCTTTGAAAACTATTTGAAATTTCATGTATGTTAAATGTGATCATTATTTTAAAATTCAAACTTCATGATACTGGATGCTTGAGGCTGGTGCACTGGGACGACCCAGAGGGATGGTATGGGGAGGGAGGAGGAAGGAGGGTTCGGGATGGGGAACACATGTATACCTGTGGCGGATTCATTTTGATATATGGCAAAACCAATACAATATTGTAAAGTTAAAAAATAAAATTCAAACTCCAGCATATCCTCATTATCTCTATTAGTATCTTCATAGAGGAGGAGAATAGGAATAGGCACAGGTTTTATAGGTGCACCTCTGAATGGTGGTGATATTCTTTTATTGATATACAAGATTGATATGGGCTTTTCATTGAATTCAGAATTAAAATATTTTCCTAAGCTTATTCCCTATTCTTTGTCTCCCTGATCCAATTTGTCAATACATGGGGGAAATGAGAGGATACTAGATTTTTGTATAACTAAATGTAACCAAAGTTTTTCCTATTTTATTTTCCTTTAGTTACAGTCTTAGTGTAAGTAATTCTGATAAACTTTGTTGCTGTTCATTTTTCTCCACTTTTCAGCAGGTGATTATGCAGTGCCTTCTGGTGTGAAATACAGTCGTTCTAAGTCAGAAGGTTATATAACTTCCTGGAAAGCTAGCAGTGTGGAATGATTATATGAAGATGAACCAGACCAAGATCAGAGATTCTGAAGCTGGTGATTTGTTGATTTCTCATGGAACTCCTAATTATTGGTTTGACTAATTATTAATTCAATAAGTATTTACCCAGTAGTATGAATATATATATATGAGTAGTTCGCTATGCATTGGATGGAAAATAGTAATGAAGTTATAATAATTGGTTTGACTAATTATTAATTCAATAAGTATTTACCCAGTAGTATGAGTATATATATATGAGTAGTTTGCTATGCATTGGATGAAAAATAGTAATGAAGTTATAATAATCTATAAAACTGATTTGTAAATGAGCTAAATATAATAATCAGTAAGTTTAATTTTGCATATGTCATGTTATTTAAAAATTAAATTATGAATATGAATTTTATACAATATAGAAATATATCAAAATAGGGACATCTTGACTAGTAGCCAAGATAAGCATTTTATTGTACTCACCATTCACTGAGACACTTTTGGACTTGTAAATTCACTTTTTAATCTTCACAGTTGAAACGTATAAGATCAAATAGTGGTAACTCAGAAAAGATCATCAAAATGACAAAAAGTGTATAAAATAAAGTCCAAGAGAAAATGCTGAAAGACTTTAGCACACTGTCAGAGAAAGATCATCACATTTTTGAGAAGAATATTACAGCAAGATATAGACAAATCATTTTCATTAATACATGACAGCTTCTCTGGTGGCTCAGATGGCAAAGAACCTGCCAGCATTGCAGGAGATCTGGGTTTAATCCCTGGGTCAGGAAGATCCTCTGGAGAAGGGAATGGCTACCCACTCCAGTATTCTTGCCTGGAGAATTCCAAGGACAGAAGAGCCTGGTGGGCTACAGTCCAGGAGATTGCAAAGAGTCAGACATGACCATTACAGCAAAGGAAACTTTGAAGAAAATTTGAGTTTTACACAGAAATTTTAGAATTAAAAAAAAAAAAAAGTCAAAGCAGTGGAAAAAAAAAAAAAGAGCTATTGTCAAGAGAATCCCTATATAACTGGAGATAGCCAAGTTAACTGTTCTTGAATGAAATTCTAGAAATGGTAAATATGATTTTGGAATACTTTAAAGCAAAATTTCTCCCTCATCCTGTCATTTTCTTCTTCTGTATTGTATTGTAATATTCATTTTAACATCTTTATTTAAATATAAATTCAACATCAGCATCATAATCATCAAAAACAAAAACCAAATTGACAGGAAAGTTTATCTTCTTTACTTTGTTTCTTTACTCTATTTTTCTTTCTGTTTTTTTTTTTTTTTTAATTTTAGTTTATTTTTAAACTTTACAATATTGTATTAGTTTTGCCAAGTATCAAAATGAATCCACCACAGGTATACATGTGTTACCCATCCTGAACCCTCCTCCTTCCTCCCTCCCCATACCATCCCTCTGGGTCGTCCCAGTGCACCAGCCCCAAGCATCCAGTATCATGCATCGAACCTGGACTGGCTACTCATTTCATACATGATATTATACATGTTTCAATGCCATTCTCCCAAATCTTCCCACCCTCTCCCTCTCCCACAGAGTCCATAAGACTGTTCTATACATCAGTGTCTCTTTTGCTGTCTCGTACACAGGGTTATTGTTACCATCTTTCTAAATTCCATATATATGCGTTAGTATACGGTATTGGTGTTTTCCTTTCTGGCTTACTTCACTCTGTACAATAGGCTCCGGTTTCATCCACCTCATTAGAACTGATTCAAATGTATTCTTTTTAATGGCTGAGTAATACTCCATTGTGTATATGTACCACTGCTTTCTTATCCATTCATCTGCTGATGGGCATCTAGGTTGCTTCCGTGTCCTGGCTATTATAAACACCAGAAGAAGAAGAAGACAAAAAGAAAGACCATGAGAAAATACTTGAGGAGATAATAGTTGAAAACTTCCCTAAAATGGGGAAGGAAATGATCACCCAAGTCCAAGAAACACAGAGAGTCCCAAACAGGATAAACCCAAGGCAAAACACCCCAAGACATATATTAATCAAATTAACAAAGATCAAACACAAAGAACAAATATTAAAAGCAGCAAGGGAAAAACAACAAATAACACACAAGGGAATTCCCATAAGGATAACAGCGATCTTTCAATAGAAACTCTTCAAGCCAGGAGGGAATGGCAAGACATACTTAAAATGATGAAAGAAAATAACCTACAGCCCAGATTATTGTACCCAGCAAGGACCTCATTCAAATATGAAGGAGAAATCAAAAACTTTTCAGACAAGCAAAAGCTGAGAGAATTCAGCACCACCAAACCAGCTCTCCAACAAATACTAAAGGATATTCTCTAGACAGGAAACATAAAAACGTACAAATTCGAACCCAAAACAATAAAGTAAATGGCAATGGGATCATACTTATCAGTAATTACCTTAAACGTAAATTGGTTGAATGCCCCAACCAAAAGACAAAGACTGGCTGAATGGATACAAAAACAAGACCCCTACATATGTTGTCTACAAGAGACCCACCTCTTTCCTCTATTTTTCATGGAACACTTTATAGTTTGCTCAGCTCCATTTTGCTACCACTAGGCAGATTATTCTGTATCTATAGAAGCACCAATAAGAAGTGAATCCAAAACTCAGCATTTCTAAAGCTATGGTTCTATGTTTATCTTTAAAGGATGGTAGAGAAAATATAAATTTGTTAATTATGAAAACTGAAAATTATCTTGAGTGAAATATTCATATTAATTGTCTTCAATATTAAGGAAACAGAATACCTTCTTATAAATTTTAAGTATGACATGAAATTCCTGTATAAAATAATATGCCAAAGCATCCTTGCTTCCTTTATCCACTCGTCTGTATCTCTGCCTTTCTTCCCACAATGCTTTATATTTACATTCTTCTAATACATAAGAAGTCCCCATATTAGGACTTCCCTGGTAGCTCAGTTGGTAAAGAATCTGCCTGCAATGCAAGAGACCAGGGTTTGATCCCTGAATCAGGGAGATCCTCTGGAGAAGGAAATGGCAAGCTACTCTAGTATTCTGGAAAATCTACCCTAGATTCTGGAAAATCCCACGGACAGAGGAGCCTGGCGGGAGCCTCTTTGGGGTTGCAAAGAATTGGACACGAGTTAGCAACTAAAGCATAATATAACATTTTAAACATACTGCATTTATGCCAATAAATACGATGGGAATGATTTCTTTTAATGGATTATGTCTTAGAAATTTAAATAGATTTCACTTATTTAAGTAAAATGCTGCATTGTGTTCAATGGAAAAGAGGTCATGTTATTAACTCATTATTCTAATAAAATGCTCTATGAGTAGTTTTTACTTGAAAAAACTTAAATCATACAATGATATCTATTAAAGTCAATTTCTCTGTAAGATATCACATCGTGCATGTTTATGTGAACACTCTGAAACATGGAGTATATATTAGTGTTTCTTGCGTGCTTAGTCTCTCAGTCATGTCTAACTCATTGTAACCCCATGGACTGCAGCCCAACAAGCTCCACTGTTCATGGGATTCTCCAGGCAAGAATACTGAAGTGGATTGCCATTCCCTTCTTCAGGGGATCTTCCCAACCCAGGGATCGAACCCGGGTCTCCTGCATTACAGGTGGATTCGTTACCATCTGAGCTACCAAGGAAGCCCATATATTAGTGCTAGTTGATTCTCTATAATGCCATTGTAATTCTAGAACATAGATTATTTTACTGATACTTAACATTGTGTGATTCTTTTCTTCTTTAGTTGATATCTGAACCTCTTGTTTAGAAGAGAAAGTTACCTTTATTATGACAAAACTTGAATGGTATGATCAAGACATAAAGTTTTATCAAGTTCTCACAGAAATAACTATTTCTCACAGATATTATTCAAAAGTAAAGAGGCCGTGTAAAGTTTGAGAGTTTGGATAAAATGGGCAGGATTAACTTTATGTCAAATATTTTTGATTATAGAATACTAATCACTGAAAAACTCTTCTGTATCTATAGAATATTTCTTTCTTTTTTAAAATTTTATTTTAATTTTATTTATTTTTTAAGCTTTACAATATTGTATTAGTTTTGCCAAATATCGAAATGAATCCGCCACAGGTATACCTGTGTTCCCGATCCTGAACCCTCCTCCCTCCTCCCTCCCCATACCCTCCCTCTGGGTCGTCCCAGTGCACCATCCCCAAGCATCCAGTATCGTGCGTCGAACCTGGACTGGCGACTCATTTCATACATGATATTATACATGTTTCAATGCCATTCTCCCAAATCTCCCCACCCCCTCCCTCTCCCACAGAGTCCATAAGACTGATCTATACATCAATGTCTCTTTTGCTGTCTCTTACAGGGTTATTGTTACCATCTTTCTAAATTCCATACATATGCATTAGTATACTGTATTGGTGTTTTTCTTTCTGGCTTACTTCACTCTGTATAATAGGCTCCAGTTTCATCCATCTCATTAGAACTGATTCAAATGTATTCTTTTTAATGGCTGAGTAATACTCCATTGTGTATATATACCACTGCTTTCTTATCCATTCATCTGCTGATGGGCATCTAGGTTGCTTCCATGTCCTGGCTATTATAAACAGTGCTGCGATGAACATTGGGGTACATGTGTCTGTTTCCCTTCTGGTTTCCTCAGTGTGTATGCCCAGCAGTGGGATTGCTGGATCATAAGGCAGTTCTATTTCCAGCTTTTTAAGGAATCTCCACACTGTTCTCCATAGTGGCTGTACTAGTTTGCATTCCCACCAACAGTGTAAGAGAGTTCCCTTTTCTCCACACCCTCTCCAGCATTTATTGCTTGTAGACTTACGGATTGCTGCCATCCTGACTGGTGTGAAATGGTACCTCATAGTGGTTTTGATTTGCATTTCTCTGTTAATGAGTGATGTTGAGCATCTTTTCATGTGTTTGTTAGCCATCTGTATGTCTTCTTTGGAGAAATGTCTATTTAGTTCTTTGGCCCAACTTTACAATATTGTATTAGTTTTGCCAAATATCGAAATGAATCCGCCACAGGTATACCTGTGTTCCCCATTCTGAACCCTCCTCCCTCCTCCCTCCCCATACCCTCCCTCTGGATCATCCCAGTGCACCAGCCCCAAGCATCCTGTATCGTGCATTGAACCTGGACTGGCGACTCATTTCAAACATGTTATTATACATGTTTCAATGCCATTCTCCCAAATCTCCCCATCCTCTCCCTCTCCCACATCTATCTAAGTACTTACTCTATCTTTTAGAATTTAAGACATCCATTTTTTCATCGAGATTCTAATAGTTGCACTTTGAAATGTTTTTATTTCTTAAAGGATGTGTTCAGGAAAATATCTGACTGATTGAATAGACAGAGGTTGATAACAGCCAAGTGAAAATATCACCTGCTATCGTGAATGCTTACATGCCATTTACAAGGCAATCACAGAAAATAATTACAAAATCAAAAACTTGCCCTTGTCATGGAGTGCATCTTGTCCCACATTCTAGCTGTCAGGAGTGTTCCCATGTATGGCTTCTGTATGGTATGGGAACATATAGAAAATGTTAATGTCTCCAGTCCTCAAAAGACTTCTAAGACCAAGAAGAAAAATATTCTTTTGATCGTAAAATACTTCAAAGGTACATTTTTAGGTGATCTGAGTAGAGAGACTAAGTCTGAGATTAAAAAAACAAATACTTATGGAACACATAACACATATATGCACATATATATGCATGTATATGTATACATATATACAGTACTAACTGCTTGGGTTTTTCTGAGTGATTAATAAACTGTTCTGTAGCATGATGTCTATTAGGAGAAATTGATGTATGCAAATAATTCCAATCTAATGTAAAATATAAATGATATAAAAATGATATGGACAAAGCTCCAAGAATCTGAGAAATTACTGGTGTATATTTGGAAGAAAAATTGTGTCAGGAATAATGACTTATTGTAATGGAAAGGATTATAATGTGGCAGATAGTAGGTCATTTGATATTTTTGGTGGGGTGATTTAAACAAAAATTCAAAGGTGGGGAAGAGAAACTGGTCCAACTTCAGTCTAATGAAGATGAGAAACAAACTTGGATTGGATGGTGTGTGTGTGTGTTTCCTGTGGTGTATTACTTAATAATTCTGTTTGCAATACCCAAATTATCAGCTGCCAACTCAAATAATTTTTCGTGGTATTTATCATATATAATTTCCACATGAGTGGGTAATATTGGCTTAGATATAAATTATTGTATAATAAATGTTCTTTGTGGGAATCATCAGAGTTTTATTTCCTCATATTCTATTAGAGAGGAAGACAAACAATACAAATAACAATGAACTAGAAGTCAAGAGAAATGTATCATAGTTAAAGCCTTATTCTTTCTTCTTTTTTTTTTTTATCCCAGAAGTGATAGTGCACTTTATTAACAAAATAGTACTGCACAGGCAAAATTGTACTTCAATGGCAACACATACACATGTGTGCTCCCACGTGTAGCACTAGGGCATATTTCAGACAAAACAGTAGGCACCAAGTTCACAAACTAGACACTAGACATAGTTCACAGTCCTTTGATACTTTTTTCCTCAGGTTAGTATGAGCCCTTATTTAACAGTTGTAACAAGAGCCTTGCTTTCTGACATTGGCTAAATCACATTTGCTTATTGAGACATAATTTCTGCCTCTTTATCGTCCAAGAATTTGAAGAGAACAATAGATAATAAATAAAAATATATCACAAAGTCTAAAACAAAGAACACATTTTTATATAAGATAACATTTATGCTATACTTTAGAACTTAAAAGAACTTTTGCAGTGTTTAAATTGAATTAAATCTCAGTAAAATGAACTCTAAGGAATTGCTTAAATTATTTCATTTTTTTTTCCAGAATTTTATTGAATATGAGTTACCATGAAGTGGGAGAAGGGAATGGCAACCCACTTCAGTATTCTTGCCTGGAGAATACCATGGACAGAGGAAAGCCTTGTGGGCTTCAGTCCATGGGATTGAAAAGAGTTGGACATGACTGAGCAACTTTCACTCACTCACTCACTACCATGAAGTGAAAGTCACTCAGTCATGTCCGACTCTTTGTGTCCCCATGGACTCTACAGTCCATGGAATTCTCTAGGCCAGAATACTGGAGTGAGTAGACTTTCCCTGCTACAAGGGATTTCCCCAACCCAGGGATTGAACCCAGGTCTCCTGCAGTGCAGGTGGATTCTTTACCAACTGAGCCACGAGGGAAGCCCAAGAATACTAGAGTGGATAGTCTATTCCTTCTCTAGCATATCTTCCTGATCCAGGAATCAAACCAAGGTCTCCTGAATTGCAGGTGAATTCTTTACCAACTGAGCTAACTGGGTCATTAATTAAGGCTTATAATCTTTCCTTGGTATTATTTTGCTAAATTTTGAGGTTCTGAATGTATTATTGTATCAATCAAATTTATGTTCAGATTTTTATTTCAAAATATATCATGGTGTATCATAAAACTGTTAGCTGTGAGGAGAGACAAGATGGTTGAGGAGTAGGTGGATGTGGAGCACATCTTTCTCCCTGAGTGCATCAGAAACACACCTTCAGATGCAGAAGATATCACAGAACACAAGCTGAGAGTGGGCAAGAGTCCCTGACCATTGGAAGGGAATAGAGACTCACACAAAACTTGGTAGGATGATGCAAGG
Source organism: Bos mutus (assembly GCF_027580195.1). NCBI lineage: Eukaryota > Metazoa > Chordata > Mammalia > Artiodactyla > Bovidae > Bos > Bos mutus. The sequence goes on along the minus strand of NC_091646.1, from coordinate 62,040,537 downwards.
AAGGGAAAAAGAAGAGAGTGAACAAGACTGGAACTTTACCTGTGGAGTAGGGGAACTGAAGCAGGTGTCACATCCCCACATTGAGGCAATTGTTTGGACAGAGGGGACGCATTTAAGCCTGTAGGAGAGTGCAACAGCTGATCTGTGACAGTATGAATAGAAGGAGAACCACACAGACAATACTTGTCACAGTCTACATACCCAGGACTGGGACACAAGTCCCATGGAATGTGCTGAGGCTGGGAGCTGGAGCATGAGAAATGGAGAACAACCCCAAGATGACGTTTGCTGTTGACTGCAGGGAGACTGGCTGAGGGGGTGTGAGGGAGGAGTTCGCAGTGGGGAATGCCTTTGAGGAAAACCAGGCAGTCACAGAGTCAAGGCAATACGGTTGAGTCATGTGCAGGGGATGGAGCCATCACTGTAGCCTCTCTCTCTCCCCAACTGTCAATGCACGAAACTGATCAATAGAGAAAGACTCCAGAGAGGGTGGCCCTTTAAATAGAGAAGGACCCCAGCCACAGGGAGACCTTTGAGGGCTTGCTGCACCAAGCGACAGTGAAGGACTAGCAAGGGAGGCCCTTTGAATGTCAGCTGCCAGAGGCTAGAAAAATACTTGAATAGTAGCATAATTCCTGTGCCTGAGGCTGCTGGCATCCCTGCACACTTGGCTATGTCAGGGTCCTCACAATCCAAGCAGCTACACTACCTGCATGCTTCATCCTCACTGGGGCATAGAGTTAGAAGCTGGGAAAAACACTAATAGCACCTTATTTCCTTCTCCAGGGCCCCTGTGATCCAAATAGTTGCACAACCACCCAAAATGGCCCTCACTGGGACAGACACAAGTCCTCCAGGGCCAGCCTCAGGAGCAAATTCCTATAGATTACCCACATGCAGTGGTGATGATAAAACCACAATTGAACTGCAGGGGCAGTGTGGCTAAAAGAGATGATAAAAAGGATTCCCACTAGCTGTACAAGCTGCAGATTAAATCCACATGATCAACTACGTGGACTCCGTGTCTAAGAAACATATAAAAGGACAATGAGAGCTCCCACAAAAGAAAACACACTAGCTCTGGCAGCTGTGAACATTGGAGGCAAGAACACCCAGGAGTAGGGCCAGCTTAGATTCTGAGCAGTCCCCATAGCAAGTCCAGAGAACAGCTTAGTAGTGGAGGGCATTCTAGTAAGGCAGTGGTGGACTGTGACTCACAGGGAGGGAAATAATGCTGATAGCTGAGATCCCAGAAAAACATTTATTATTCTTCTTATATTTTGATTTCTTCTGAAGTTGGCTTTGGATTTCTGTTTCTTTTTTTCTTTTGTTGTAGTTGTTGATTTTATTTTTAGTATTAACTCTATTTAAACTTTTGAAAATTTCTTTTTAAATTATACTATTTATTTCCTTTATGTACTTCTATATCTACATTGGATTTTGCACTCTTGTAGGATTTGTTTAATATTTTTGGATTTTTGTTTGCTTTTCTTATTATTTTCTTGCTGTAGTTATACTATATATATATATATATATATATGCACACATATATAAAAAAATATACATATAAACCATTTTTATATACTAATATTTAACTTTGCTTATTGACCTCTTATTTTCTTCCATTTCTTTCTTTATTACACCATTTGTTAGTTTGTTTCATTTTCTTTGCTTTATTCACCAGTTGGCATTCTACTTCAGTTTTGTTTTCCAGTTTGTGTTTTAGTTTTTTTTTTTTTTTTTCAAAATATTTATTTTAATTGGAGGCTAATTATTTTAAAATATTGTGGTGTTTTTGCCATACACTGACATGAATCACAGTTGTACATGGTTCCCCCATATCAAAACCCCTCCCACTTCCTTCCCCATCCCATCCCTCTGGGTTGTCCCAGTGCACTGGCTTTAAGTGCCCTGTTTCACACATCAAACTTGGACTGGTCATCTATTTCACATGTGGTAATATACATGTTTCAATGCTGTTCTCTCAAATCATCCCACCCTCACCTTCTCCCACAGAGTCCAAAAGTCTATCCTTTATATCTGTGTCTTTTTTGCTGACTTGCAGGGTCGTCCTTACCATCTTTCTAAATTCCATATATATGCATTAATATACTGTATTGGTGTTTCTCTTTCTGACTTACTTCACTCTGTATAATAGGCACCAGTTTCATCCACCTCCACAGAACTGATTCAACTGCATTATTTTTAATAGCTGAGTAATATTCCATTGTGTACATTCTGACCAGGGTGAGATGGTACCTCATTGTGGTTTTGATTTGCATTTCACAGATAATGAGTGATGTTGAGCATCTTTTCATGTGTTTGTTAGCCATCTGCATATCTTCTTTGATGAAATGTTTATTTAGTTCTTTGGCCCATTTTTTGATTGGGTCATTTATTTTTCTGTAATTGAGGTGTAGGAGTTGCTTGTATATTTTTGAGATTAGTTGTTTGTCAGTTGCTTCATTTGCTATTATTTTCTCCCATTCTGAAGGCTGTCTTTTCACCTTGCTTATAGTTTCCTTTGTTGTGCGGAAGCTTTTAAGTTTAATTAGGTCCCATTTGTTTATTTTTGCTTTTATTTCCAATATTCTGGGAGGTGGGTCATAGAGGATCCTGCTGTGATGTATGTCGGAGAGTGTTTTGCCTATGTTCTCCTCTAGGAGTTTTATAGTTTTTGGTCTTACGTTTAGATCTTTAATCCATTTTGGGTTTATTTTTGTGTATGGTGTTAGAAAGTGTTCTAGTTTCATTCTTTTACAAGTGGTTGACCAGTTTTTCCAGCACCACTTGTTAAAGAGATTGTCTTTAATCCATTGTATATTCTTGCCTCCTTTGTCAAAGATAAGGTGTCCATATGTGCATGGATTTATCTCTGGGCTTTCTATTTTGTTCCATTGATCTATATTTCTGTCTCTGTACCAGCACCATACTGTCTTGAAGACTGTGGCTTTGTAGTAGAGCCTGAAGTCAGGTAGGTTGATTCCTCCAGTTCTATTCTTCTTTCTAAAGATAGCTTTGGCTAATTCAGGTTTTTTGTATTTCCATACAAATTGTGCAATTATTTGTTCTAGCTCTGTGAAGAATACCGTTGGTAGCTTGATAGGGATTGCATTGAATCTATAAATTGCTTTGGGTAGTGTACTCATTTTCACTATATTGATTCTTCCAATCCATGAACATGGTATATTTTTCCATCTATTAGTGTCCTCTTTGATTTCTTTCACCAGTGTTTTATAGTTTTCTATATATAGGTCTTTAGTTTCTTTGGGTAGATATATTCCTAAGTATTTTATTCTTTCCATTGCAATGGTGAATGGAATTGTTTCCTTAATTTCTCTTTCTGTTTTCTCATTATTAGTGTATAGGAATGCAAGGGATTTCTGTGTGTTGATTTTATATCCTGAAACTTTACTATATTCATTGATTACCTCTAGTAATTTTCTGGTGAAGTCTTTAGGGTTTTCAATGTAGAGGATCATGTCATCTGCAAACAGTGAGAGTTTTACTTCTTCTTTTCCAATTTGGATCCCTTTTATTTCTTTTTCTTCTCTGATTGCTCTGGCCAAAACTTCCAAAACTATGTTGAACAGTTGTGGTGAAAGTGGGCACCCTTGTATTGTTCCTGACTTTAGGGGAAATGCTTTCAATTTTTCACCATTGAGGATAATGTTTGCTGTGGGTTTGTCATATATAGCTTTTATTATGTTGAGGTATGTTCCCTCTATTCCTGCTTTCTGGAGAGTTTTTGTCATAAATGGATGTTGAATTTTATCAAAGGCTTTCTCTGCATCTATTGAGATAATCATATGGCTTTTATTTTTCAATTTGTTAATGTGGTGTTTTACATTGATTGATTTGCAGATATTGAAGAATCATTGCATCCCTGGGATAAAGCCCACTTGGTCATGGTGTATAATCTTTTTAATGTGTTGTTGGATTCTGAATGCTAGAATTTTGTTAAGGATATTTGTATCTCTGTTCATCAGTGATATTGGCCTGTAGTTTTCTTTTTGTGTGTGGCATCTTTGTCAGGTTTTGTTATCAGGGTGATCATGGCCTCATAGAATGAGTTTGGAAATTTACCCTCCTCTTCAATTTTCTGGAAGATTTTGAGAAGGATAGGTGTTAGCTCTTCTCTAAATTTTTGGTAGAATTCAGCTGTGAAGACATCTGGACCTGGGCTTTTGTTTGCTGGAAGATTTTGTCTCTTTTACTGTTTTTCTTATTGTTCTTTTCCTGATGTAGTTATTCTTCAATATATGTAAATCTTTTTTTTTTACAAACTTCTATTTAACTTTTCTATTTTTCCCTTTTTCTTCTCTTCTGTTTTTTTTTTTTTCTTTTTGCTTTCTCTTCTTTTCTTCTTATTATTTTCTTTTGTCCTTTATTTTTTCACCATGTTTGCTATTTTTTTTTGTTTGTTTGTTTTCTTTGTTTTATTTCCCAGTTGGCACTCTGCTTTGGCTCAGATTTCTGGTTTAAATTTTACTTACCTCTGTTTTTAATTGGTCAATATCATTTTTGGTTTGCTTTCCTCAACAAGTCAATCTCTTGTACTTTCTTTTGTTTGGAATATTTTGGTTATATTTGTGTGTGCGTAAGTTTGTGTATATGTCCCATTGTTTCTGTAATTATCTATCTGATCTTGTATTTACAATTTGTCAGGGTTTGTCTTTTGTTTCTTGTAGTGTTGTTATTTTTTGGCTTGGTATGTTTGTTTTAATCCCCTGTAGTCCCATAACAAATGACTGGTGGAGTCTTGATCTCCTGACCAGGGGTCAGGCCTGAGCCATTCACCTGGGAGTGATGAGATCAGGATTCTAGACTGCCAAAAAACGCCTAATCTCAGGGAGCATTAGTTAGTGGAAAAACCCCACGAAGGCCTACACCTGTATACAAAGCCTGGGATCAGTTGGTATCACCAAGCTGCTGACAACACCCACTGAAAAACACCTCACCCAAACTACAAGCGAGACAAAAACACAAAGCCACTCATCAGCATACAGGATAATGACACACTCCAAGATACCATCTCACACACCTTCTGGCAAGAGTACACAGAAGAGCTATATAAAAAAGAACTCAGTGGCCTGGATAATCATGATGGCATGATCACTCACTTAGATCCAAACATCATGGAGTGTGAAGCCAAGTGGGCCTTAGGAAGCATCACTATGAACAAAGGTAGTGGAGGTGATGGAATTCCAGTTGAGCTATTTCAAATCCTAAAAGATAATGCTGTGAAAGTGCTGCACTCAATAGGTCAGCAAATATGGAAAACTCAGCAGTGGCCTAGGACTAGAAAAGGTCAGTTTTCATTCCAACCTGAAAGAAGAGCAATGCCAAGGAATGCTCATGCTACCACACAATTGCGCTCATTGCACATGCCAACAAATTAACACTAAAAATCCTTCAAGCTAGGACTCAACAGTATGTGAACTGTGATCTTCCAGATGTACAACTTGGATTTAGAAAAGGCAGCAGAATAAGAGATCCAGTTGCCAACATCTGTTAGGTAATAGAAACAGCTAGAAATTAAAAAAAAATCAACTTTTGCTTTATTGACTACATTAAAAACATCTATTTCTGCTTCATTGCCTATGTGAAAGCCTTTGACTGTGTCACCACAAACTGTGGAAAATTCTTAAAGAGATGGAAATGTCAGACCACCTCCCCTGTTTCATGTAAAACCTGTATGCAGGTCAAAAAGCAACAGTTAGAAATGGACATGGAACAATGGATTGATTTAATATTGGGAAAAGAGTACATCAAGGCTGTATATTGACAGCCTGCTTATTTAACTTACATGCAGAGTATATAATGTGAAATGATGGGCTGATGAAGCACAAGCTGGAATCAAGATTACTGGGAGAAATATTAATAACCTCAGATATACAGATGATACCACCCTTATGGCAGAAAGTGAGGAATTAAAGAGCCTCTTGATGAAGGTGAAAGAGGAGAGTGAAAAAGCTGGTTTAAAATAAATAATTCAAAAAACAAAGATCATATAGCATCCAACAGAGACAGACTTTATTTTCTTGGGCTCCAAAATCACTGTGGGTGGTGACTGAAGCCATGAAATTAAATGACACTTATTCCTTGAATGAAGAACAATGACAAATCTAGATAGCATATTAAAAAGCAGGGACATTACTTTGCCTGCAAAGGTCAGTATAGTCAAAGCTATAGTTTTTCCAGTAGTCATGTATGAATGTGAGAGCTAACAATAAAAAACAAAAAATTGGAGCACTGATGCACTGATGTCTTTGAATTGTGGTGCTGGAGGAGACTCTTGAGAGTCTCTTGGACAGCAAAGAGATCACACCAGTCAATCCTCAAGGAAGTCAAGCCTGAATAATCATTGGAAGGACTGATGCTGAAGATCCAATACTTTGGCACCTGATATAAAGAGCCAACTCATTGGCAAAGATCTTAATGCTGGGAAAGATTGAAGACAGGAAATTAAGGGGACAACAAAGGATGTGATTGTTGGATGGTATCCCTGATTCAATGGATATGAGTTTGAGCAAACTCTGGGAGATGGTGAAGGATAGGAAAGCCTAATGTGCTGCAGTACATGGGGTCACAAAGATTTGGACAAGACTGAGTGACTGAACAACAACAGCAACACATAGTCTTGCCCATCAGAAAGAAAAACATAAAGTTACCTCTTCATACTAGAATGCAGTCACAATTCACCCCCAACATGAAACAAACACAAACCACTGCACCAACCTTACCCACTGAGGACAGAAACAAAAAGGAAGAAGATAGGACCCTAAAGTCTGGGAAAAGAAGGCCTCAAATGAAACAATTTAGGGGGGAAAAAAAGAAGACAAAAAAATATACTGCAAATGAAGGAACAAGGTAGAAACTGAACTTACAAGACCAAAGAAATGAAGAGGAAATAGGAAAACCACCTGAAAAAAAAAATGTAATGACTGTAAAGATGTTGAAAATCTCAAAAATAGAATGGAGAAAATGGAAGAATCAATTAACAAGGACCTAGAAAAAGAATAAACAAACAGTGATGAATAACACAATTATTGAAATTGAAATAGTCTAGAAAGAACTAATAGAATAATTCAGGCAAAAAATGGACAAATGAGCTGAAAGACAGATGTTGGAAATTACTGCTGAAAAGCCAACTAGAGGAAAAAGTAATGAATCAACTGAAGACAGCTTCAGAGACCTCTGGGACAATATTAAGTGTACTAACCTTTGAATTATAGAGGTCCCAGAAGAAAAAGAGAAAAAGAAAAAGTCAGATAATCTTTAAAAAAGATTATAGTCAAAAACTCCCCCAACATGGACAAGGAAATAATCAAGCAGGTCAAAGAACACAGAGAGTCCCATATAGGGAAAACTCAAGGAGAAACATGTCAGGACACATACTAGTCAAGCTAACAGAGATTAAACACAAAGGAAAAATGTTAAAATCAGTAAGGGAAAAGGAACAAGTAACATACAAGGGAAACCCTATATGATCAACAGCTGATCTTTCAGCAGAAACTCTGCAGGCCAGAAAGGAATGGTAGGACACATTTAAAGTACTGAAAGAAGAAAAAAAAAAAAAAAAAAAAACCAAGATTACTCTATCCAGAAAGGATTTTATTCAAAATTTATGGAGAAATCAAAAGCTTAACAGGAAAGCAGAAGTTAAAAGAATTTAATATCATCAAACAAACTTTACAACAAATGTTAAAGGGACCTATATAGGCAGGAAAAACAAGAGAAGTAAAAGACCTACAAAAACAAACTCAAAACAATTAAGAAAATGCCAATAGGAAAAAAATATGCCAATAATTACTTTCAGTTTAGTTCAGTTCAGTCACTCAGTCTTGTCCGACTCTTTGCGACCACATGAATTGCAGCACACCAGGCCTCCCTGTCCATCACCAGCTCTCGGAGTTCACCCAAACTCATGTCCATCGAGTTGGTGATGCCATCCAGCCATCTCATCCTCTGTCATCCCCTTCTGCCCCTGCCCCCAATCCCTCCCAGCATCAGAGACTTTTCCAATGAGTCAACTCTCCACATGAGATGGCCAAAGTTTTAGAGTTTGAGCTTTAGCAACAGTCCTTCAAAAGAACACCCAGGACTGATCTCCTTTAGAATGGGCTGGTTGGATCTCCTTGTAGTCCAAGGGACTCTCAAGAGTCTTCTCCAACACCACAGTTCAAAAGCATCAATTCTCCGGCGTTCACCTTTCTTCACAGTCCAACTCTTATATCCATACATGACCACAGGAAAAACCATAGCCTTGACTAGAAAGACTTTTGTTGGCAAAGTTACATCTCAGCTTTTGAATATGCTATCTAGATTGGACATAACTTTCCTTCCAAGGAGTAAGCATCTTTTAATTTCATGGCTGTAGTCACCATCTGCAGTGATTGTGGAGCCCAAAAAAACAAAGTCTGACACTGTTTCCACTGTTTCCCCATCTATTTCCCATGAAGTGATGGGACCAGATGCCATGATCTTTATTTTCTGAATGTTGAGCTTTAAGCCAACTTTTTCACTCTCCTCTTTCACTTTCATCAAGAGGCTTTTTAGTCCCTCTTCACTTTCTGCCATAAGGGTGGTATCATCTACATATATGAGGTTATTGATATTTCTCCTGCAATCTTGATTCCCAGCTTGTGCTTCTTCCAGCCCAGCGTTTCTCATGATGTACTCTGCATATAAGTTTAATAAGCAGGGTGACAATATACAGCCTTGACGTACTCTTTTTCCTATTTGGAACGAGTCTGTTGTTCCATGTCCAGTTCTAACTGTTGCTTCCTGACCTGCAAACAAATTTCTCAAGAGGCAGGTCAGGTGGTCTGGTATTCCCATTTCTTTCAGAATTTCCCACAGTTTATTGTGATCCACACAGTCAAAAGCTTTGGCATAGTCAAAAAACAGAAATAGATATTTTTCTGGAACTCTCTTGCTTTTTCCATGATCCAGCAGATGTTGGCAATTTGATCTCTGGTTCCTCTGCCTTTTCTAAAACCAGCTGGAACATCAGAAAGTTCACGGTTCACATATTGCTGAAGTCTAGCTTGAAGAATTTTGAGCATTACTTTACTAGCATGTGAGATGAGTGCAATTGTCCAGTAGTTTGAACATTCTTTGGCATTGCCTTTCTTTGGGATTGGAATGAAAACTGACCTTTTCCAGTCCTGTGGCCACTGCTGAGTTTCCCAAATTTTTTGGCATATTGAGTGCAGCACTTTCACAGCATCATCTTTCAGGATTTGAAATAGCTCAACTGGAATTCCATCACCTCCACTAGCTTTGTTCGTAGTGATGCTTTGTAAGGCCCACTTGACTTCACATTCCAGGATATCTGTCTCTAGGTCAGTGATCACACCATCTTGATTATCTGGGATGTGAAGATCTTTTTTGTACAGTTCTTCTGTGTATTCTTGCCACCTCTTCTTGATATCTTCTTCTTCTGTTAGGTCCATACCATTTCCAAATTATTAGAGAAATGCAAATCAAAACTTCAATGAAGTATCACATCTCACTATTCAAAATGGCCATCATTAAACAATAAATGTTGGAGAGGGTGTGGAGAAAAAGGAACTCTCTTGCACTGCTGGTAGGAATGTAAATTGATAGTCATTATGGAGAACAGTATGGAGTATTTTTTTTTTCAGACTAGGAATAAAGCTATCATATGACACAGCAGTTCCACTATTGCGTGTACAACCTGAGGAAACTATAATTCAAAAAGACGCATGTTCCCCAATATTCATCACCAAGGTATTTACAATAGCTAGGACATAGAAGCAACCTAGATGCCCATCAACAGATGAAAGGAGAAAGAAGCTGTGGTATGTATATACAATGGAATATTACTCAACCAAGAAATGAATGAATTTGAGTGATTTGAACAGAGGTGGATGAACCTAGAGCCTGTTATTCAGAGTGGAGTAAGTCAGAAAGAGAAAACAAATATCATATATCAACTCATATATAAGTAATCTAGAAAAATGTTACTGATGAACGTATTTGCAATGTAGCAATAGAGATGAAAAAATAGAGATCAGATTTATGGTCACAGTGGGGGAAGGAGAGGGTGGGACAGATTGAGAGTGTAGTATTGAAATATATACAATATGATAGTCAAATAGCTAGCTAGTGGTAAGTTGCATAACAGAAGGAGCTCAACCCTGTGCTTTATGACAACCTAGTGGGGAAGGATGAGGTTGGCAGTGGGAAGAAGGTTCAAGAGAGAGGGGACATATGCATACTTAGGGCTCATTCACGTTGTTGTATAGCAGAAACCAACACAATATTGTAAAGCAATTAGCGTCCAAGTAAAATTTTTTAAAAAGATATGGAAGGTAAGGTGTGAGAGTATAAATCTATCTGTTGATTCAGAAGTTAGAGGAACACAGTCTGTAGCCACACAGTGTGATCGTAATCTGAGAATGCAGATTTCTTTGATGCTCTAATTTCATTTCTTTTAAATATACATCTAGAACTTACAAACTTTTCCTTTTTTTGATTCGTGCTTTCTGTTTTTTTTTTTTTTTTCATAGATTCAGTTCATCAGGTTGAGGAAGTTCCTTTATATTTCTAGATTATCAACAACTTGGACATAAACGTGTGTCAGATTTTGTCCAGTTCTTCTTCCGTATCTATTAGATGATCATTTGGACCATGTCTTTCATTCTATAGATGTATTACACTAGTGTATTTTTAGATGTTAAACCATCTTTGTATTCCTGAAATCACCCATGGATATGCTGTGCAATTTTTTACATATTACTCTATTCAGTTTGTCATTTTATTGAGAATTGCTCTGTCTGAAATAATGAGGGATATTGGTTTGTATATTGTTGTGTTATTATTTTCTGGTTATGGTATCAGATTAAATAAATGCTAATAGCAAGAGTTTTGTGAAAAGATCTATACTCTTGTATACATTGGAAGATTTTGTGTGTGAATGGAATTATTTCATATTTCCAGTTTTATTAATATATATTGACAAATAATATTGTGTGAAATTAAGGTGTACAGTATGATAACATATTGTACATATATATTGCAATATCATTGTCACAGTTGTGTTAGTTAACACCTTCATCTTGTCATATAATTATCATTTTTTTTTAATTTTTTTTGTGGTGGGAGAATTTAAGATTTCCTCTCTTAGAAACTTTCAAGTATATAATACAACATTGGTAATGATAATCACAATGCATTAAACAACCAGAAATTATTCATCTTCTAATTGGAACTGGAATCACCAATTCAATAGACATGAGTTGAGCAGACTCCAGGGGTTGGTGAAGGACAGGTAACCCTGGTTTGCTGCAGTCCATGGGGTCGCAAAAAGTCAGACACAGCTTAGCAACTGAACAACAAGTTTGAAGTATGTACTCTTTGACCAAAATCTCATTTCCCCCATACTCTAGCTCCTGGTAACCATTATTTAATCTGTTTCTGAACTGGATGTTGTATATTTCACATATAAGTGAAATCATACACTATTTGTCTTTTCCTGACTGATTTACTTCATGTAGCAAAATGCCCTCTGGGTACATCTATGTTATTGAAAATGACAGGGTTTCCTTCTTTTTTATGGTCTTTTATATGGGCTTCCTTGATAGCTAACTTGGTAAAGAACCCATCTCCAATGCAGGAGACCCAGGTTCGATTCCTGGATCAGTAAGATTGCTAGAGAAGGGGCTACCCACTCCAGTATTCTTGAGCTTCCCTTGTGGCTTAGATGGTAAAAAATCTGCCTGCAATGCGGGAGACCTGGGTTTGACCTCTGAGTTGGGAAGATCAAACCATGGGGGTTGCAAAGAGTCAGAAATATTCCATTATCTTTTCCATTCATCTGTTTATGGACACTAAAGTTGTTTCCATATCTTGGCTATTGTGAATAATGTCACAGTAAACATGAGAGTTTACTCATGTAAGTAAGTGGCGGCTGTGCAGGCACAAGCAAACCAAGAGGAGTTACTCCATGTTCAAGGTCAGGAGGGGCAACCTTGTCCAAGATAAGGAGCAGCAGCAGCGCTTTGCTGGAGCAGCAGTGAAGAGATACCCCACGTCCAAAGTAAGAGAAACCCAAATGAGATGGTAGATGGTAGGTGCTGTGAGAAGGCATCAGAGGGCAGACACGCTGAAACCATAATCACAGAAAAGTAGCCAATCTGATCACATGGACAACAGGCTTGTCTAACTCAGTGAAACTAAGCCATGCCCTGTGGGGCCACCCAAGACAGATGGGTCATGGTGGAGAGGTCTGACAGTATGTGGTCCATTGGAGAAAGGAATGGCAAACCACTTCAATATTCTTGCCTTGAGAACTGCATGAACGGTATGAAAAGGCAAAATGATAGGATACTGAAAGAGGAACTCCCCAGGTCAGTAAGTGCCCAATATGCTACAGGAGATCAGTGGAGAAATAACTCCAGAAAGAATGAAGGGATGGCACCAAAGCAAAAACAATACCTAGTTGTGGATATGATTGGTGATAGAGGCAAGGTCCAGTGCTGTAAAGAGCAATTTTGCATAGGAATCTAGAATGTCTGGTCCATGAAACAAGGCAAATTGGAAGTGGTCAAACAGGAGATGGCAAGAGTGAATGTCGACATTCTAGGAATCAGCAAACTTAAATGGACTGGAATGGGTGAATTTAACTCAGATGACCATTATATCTACTACTATGGGCAAGAATCCATTAGAAGAAATGGAATAGCCATCATGGTCAATAAAAAAGTCCAAAATGCAATATTTGGATGCAATCTCAAAAATGACAGAATGATCTCTGTTCATTTCCAAGGCAAACCATTAAATATCATGGTGATCCAAAGCTATGCCCAATCAGTAACACTGAAGAAGCTGAAGTTGAATGATTCTATGAAGACCTACAAGACCTTTTAGAATTAACACCCAAAAAAAGATGTCCTTTTCATTATAGGGGACTAGAATGCAAAAGTAGAAAGTCAGGAAACATCTGGAGTAACAGACAAATTTGGCCTTGGAATATAGAATGAAGCAGGGCAAAGGCTAATAGAATTTTGCGAGGAGAATGCAATGGTCATAGCAAACACCCTCTTCCAACAACACAAGAGAAGATTCTACACATGGACATCACCAGATGGTCAACACTGAAATCAGATTGATTATATTCTTTGCGGCCAAAGATGGAGAAGCTCTATACAGTCAGCAAAAACAAGACTGGGAACTGACTGTGGCTCAGATCATGAACTCCTTATTGCCAAACTCAGACTTACGTTGAGGAAGTAGGGAAAACCACTAGAGCATTCAGGTATGACCTAAATCAAATCCCTTATGATTATACAGTGGAAGTGAGAAATAGATTAAAGGGAATATAGCTGATAGAGTGCCTGATGAACTACGGACAGAGGTTCGTGACATTGAACAGGAGACATAAATCAACACCATCCCCATGGAATAGAAATGCAAAAACGCAAAATGGCTGTCTGAGGAGGCCTTACAAATAGCTGTGAAAAGAAGAGAAGTGAAAAGCAAAAGAGAAAAGGAAAGATATAAGCATCTGAATGCAGAATTCCAAAGAATAGCAAGGAGGGATAACAAAGCCTTTCTCAGCGATCAATGCAAAGAAATAGAGAAAAGCAACAGAATGGGAAAGACTAGAGATCTCTTCAAGAAAATTAGAGATACCAAGGGAACATTTCATGCAAAGATGGGCTCGATAAAGGACAGAAATTGTATGGACCTAAAACAAGTAGAAGATATTAAAAAGAGACAGCAAGAAAATACAGAACTGTACAAAAAAAGATCTTCATGACCCAGATAATCACAATGGTCTGATCACTCACCTAGAGCCAGATATCCTGGAATGTGAAGTCAAGTGAGCCTTAGAAAGCATCATAATGAACAAATCTAGTGGAGATGATGGAATTCCAGTTGAGCTATTTCAAATCCTGAAAGATGATGTTTTGAAAGTGCTACACTCAATATGCCAACAAATTTGGAAAACTCAGCAGTGGACACAGGACTGGAAAAGATCAGTTTTCATTTCAATCCCAAAGAAAGGCAATGCCAAAGAATGCTCAAACTACCACACAGTCACACTCTTCCCACATGCTAGTAAAGTAATGCTCAAAATTCTCCAAGTCAGGCTTCAGCAGTGCATGAATCATGAACTCCCAGACGTTCCAGCTGGTTTTAGAAAAGGCAGAGGAACCAGAGATAAAATTGCCAACATCCACTGGATCATCAAAGAAGCAAGAGAGTTCCAGAAAAACAACTATTTCTGCTTTATTGACTATGCCAAAGCCTTTGACTGTGGATCACAATAAACTGTGGAAAATTCTTCAAGAGATGGGAATACCAGACCACCCGACCTGCCTCTTGAGAAACCTATATGCAGGTAGGAAGCAACAGCTAGAACTGAACATGGAATAACAGACTTGTTCCAAATAGGAAAAGAGTACGTCAAGGCTGTATATTTCACCCTGCTTATTAAACTTATATGCAGAGAACATCATGAGAAACGCTGGGCTGGAAGAATCACAAGCTGGAATCAAGATTGCCAGGAGAAATATCAATAAACTCACATATGCAGATGATACCACCCTTATGGCAGAAAGTGAAGAGGAACTAAAAAGCCTCTTGATGAAAGTGAAAGAGGAGAGTGAAAAAGTTGGCTTAAAGCTCAACATTCAGAAAACGGAGATAATGGCATCTGTTCCCACCACGTTATGGGAAATAGATGGGGAAACAGTGGAAACTGTGTCAGACTTTATTTTTGGGGGGCTCCAGAATTACTGCAGATGGTGACTGCAGCCATGCAATTAAAAGATGCTTACTCCTTGGAAGGAAAGTTATGACCAACCTAGATAGCGTATTGCAAAGCAGAGACATTCATTACTTTGCCAACAAAAGTCTGTCTAGTCAAGGCTATGGTTTTTCCAGTGGTCATGTATGGATGTGAGATTTGGACTGTGAAGAAAGCTGAGCACCAAAGAATTGATGCTTTTGAACTGTGGTGTTGGAGAAGACTCTTGAGAGTCCCTTGGACAGCAAGGAGATCCAAACAGTCCATCCTAAAGGAGATCAATCCTGGGTGTTCATTGGAAGGACTGATGCTGAGGCTGAAACTCCAGTACTTTGGCCACCTCATGTGAAGAGTTGACTCATTGGAAAAGACCCTGATGCTGGGAGGGATTGAGGGAAAGAGGAGTAGAGGGACGACAGAGGATGAGATGGCTGGATGGCATCACCGACTCGATGGACATGAGTTTGAGTGAACTCTGGGGGTTGGTGATGGACAGTGAAGCCTGGGGTGCTAGGATTCATGTGGTCACAAGAAGTTGGACGCGACTTAGCGACTGAACTGAACTGAAACATGAGAGTGCACCTCTCCTTTATGTCCTATTTTCATTTCTTTTAAATATATATGCACTCAACATGTGTCATTAACTATACTATGCAAATGCTTAAAGATCTGAAGGGAGAACCAGACAATAACATAATAAGAGTGCCATGCCATGCCTTGCTAAGGCTTTCTCTACATCTACTGAGATAATCATATGGTTTTTATCTTTCAATTTGTTAGTGTGGTGTATCACATTGATTGCTTTGCAAATATTGAAGAATCCTTGCATCCCTGGGATAAGGCCCACTTGGTCATAGTGTATGATCTTTTTCATATAGTGTTGCATCCTATTTGCTAGAATTTTGTTGAGGATTTTTGCATCTATGTTCATCAGTGATATTGGCCTTTAGTTTTCCTTTTCTGTGGCATCTTTGTTTGGTTTTGGTATTAGGGTGATGGTGGCCTCATAGAATGAATTAGGGAGTTTGCTTCCTCTGCAATTATCTGAAAGAGTTTGAGTAGGATAGGTGCTGCTGCTGCTGCTAAATCACGTCAGTCATGTCAGACTCTGTGCGATCCCATAGACGGCAGCCCACCAGGCTCCCCCGTCCCTAGAACTCTCCAGGCAAGACCGCTGGAGTGGGTTGCCATTTCCTTCTCCAGTGCATGAAAGTGAAATTTGAAAGTGAAATCGCTCAGTCATGCACGACTCTTTGCAACCCCATGGACTGCAGCCCACCAGGCTCCTCCGCCCATGGGATTTTCCAGACAAGAGTACTGGAGTGCGGTGCCATTGCCTTCTCCGGATAGGTGTTACCTCTTCACTAAATCTTTGATAGGGTTCACCTGTGAAGGCGTCTGGTCCTGGGCTTTTGTTTGTTGGAAGATTTTTTATTCCGTGGTTGTGATGGGTCTGTTAAAATTTTCTATTTCTTCCTGGTTCAGTTTTGGAAGCTTTTCTAAGAATTCGTCCATTTCTTCCAAGTTGTCCATTTTATTGGCATATAGTTGCTGAAAAATATATTTTAGAAAAGTTTTCTTCTAGTTCTGTGAAAAATGCCATTGGTAATTTGATAAGGATTCCATTGAATCTGGAGATTTCTTTGGGCAATATTTAATATTTATATTATTAATTCTACCAATCCAAGCCCATGGTATATCTCTCCATCTGTTGGTGTCATCTTTTATTTCTTTCATCTGTAGCTTATAGCTTTCTGCATACAGGTCTTTTGTCTCCTTAGGTAGGTTGATTCCTAGGTGTTTTACACTTTTTGTTGAAATGGTGAGTGTGATTGATTCATTAATTTCTCTTTTTGACTTTTAATTGTTACTGTGTAGAAATGCAAGAAATTTCTGTGTATTTTGTATCCTGAAACTTTACTATATTCATTGATTAGATCTAGCAGCTTTCTGTTGGCATCTTTAGGATGTTCTATATATATCATACCATCTGCAAGCAGTGACAGTTTTACTTCTTTTCCTATTAGAATACTTTCATTTTAATTTCTTATCTGATTTTTGTGGCTAGGACCTCCAAAATTATATTAAATAATGATGGTGAGTGTGGGCACCCTTGTCTTGCTAATGATATTAGAGGAAATGCTTTTAATTTTATACCATTGAGAATAATATTTACTGTGGGTTTGTCATCTGTGACCTTTATTATGCTGAAGTGTGTTCCTTCTAGGTGTCCTTTCTGGAGAGTTTTTATCATAAATCAGTGTTGAATCTTATCAAAAACTTTCTCTGCATCTATTGACATGATAATATGTTTTTTATCTTTTAATTTATTATTATGATGTATCCCATCCCATTGATTGATGTATACATATACATATACATATATATATAATTTATCTATTTATTATTGAACAATAAATGCTTTACATAATTTTGCTATTTTCTGTCAAACCTCAACATGAATCAGCCATAGATATACATATATCCCATCCGTTTTGAACCTCTCTCCCGTCTCCCTCCCCATCCAACCACTCCAGTTTGATACAGAGCCCATGTTTGAGTTTCCTGAGCTATACAGCAAATTCCTGTTGACTATTTTATGTATGGCAATATAAGTTTTCATGTTACTCTTTCCATACATCTCACCCTCTCCTTCCCTCTCTTCATGTACATATGTCTATTCTCTATGTCTATTTCTCCATTGCTGCCCTGTAAACAAATTTTTCAGTACTAATATTTTTAGATTCATATATATGAATTAGAATACAGTGTTTATCTTTCTCTTTCTGACTCACTTCACTCTGTATAATAGGTTCTATGTTCATCCACCACATTAGAACTGACTCAAATGTGTTCCTTTTCATGGCTGAGTAATATTCCATTTTGTATATGTACCACACTTCTTTATCCATTCATCTGTCAGTGGGCATCTAGGTTGCTTCCATGTACTAGCTATTTTAAATAGTGCTGCAATGAACAATGGGATACATGTGTCTCTTTCAATTTTGGTTTCCTCAGGGTGTATGTCTAGGAGTGGGATTGCTGGGTCATATAGTGGTTTTATTCCTAGTTTTTTAAGTACTCTCCAAACCATTTTTCATAGTGGTTGTATCAATTTATATTCCCACCAACAGTGCAAGAGGGTTCCCTTTTCTCCACAACCTCTCCAGCATTTATTGTTTCTAGACTTTTTGATGAGGGACATTCTGACAGATGTGAGGTGATATCTTGTACTTTTGATTCGCATTTCTCTAATAATGAATGGTGTTGAACATCTTTTCATGTGTTTGTAAGCCATCTACATGTCTTCTTTAGAGAAATGTCTGCTTAGTTCTATTTCCCACTGTTTGGATTATTTGTTCTTCTGGTATTGACTTGTATGAGCTGCTTGTATATTTTGGAAATAAATCCTTTGACAGTTATTTAATTTGCTATTATTTTTTTCCCCATTCTCAGCATTGTCTTTTCACCATGCCCATAGTTTCCTTTGCTGTGCAAAAGCTTTTAAATTTAATTAGGTCTCACTTATTTACTTTTGTTTTTATTTCCATTACTCTAGGAGGTGGGTCATAGGGGATTTTGCTTTGATTTATGTCATCGAGTTTTCTGCCTATGTTTTCCTCTAAGAGTTTTATAGTTTCTAGTCTTACATTTAGGTCTTTAATCCATTTTGAGTTTATCTTTGTGGATGGTGTTAGGAGGAATTATAATCTCAAATTTTTACATATAGCTGTCCAGTTATCCCAGCACCATTTATTGAAGAGGCTGTCTTTGTCCCATTGCATATTCTTGCATCCTTTGCCAAAAATAATGTGCCAATAGGTTTATGGGTTTATC